>NC_061506.1:4803236-5478236 GCF_022539355.2 Hippoglossus stenolepis | reverse complement strand
GCTTCATTCATAGTATTTGATATAACAGCACTGATGAGAACAAGGTCAGAAATATTGATTAATGGCACCCTTCCCCCTGTCAACCCCATACCCTGCTCTGTGATCTTCATGCATCCTCCCTATTCGCTCCCTGCAGAGGCGTTGAACCAGGGAGACACAGTGGACCTGGATGCCCTGATGGCCGACCTGTGCTCCATCGAGCAGGAGCTCAATACCATTTCCAGACCAACCTCCACGTCTCGTGGCCAGAGCAAAGGCCAGCAGAGGACCCCCGTGGGCCGCGCTGCTAGTAGCAAGCACACAGGCACCAGTGGAGGGGGAAGCAGTGGAGGTAGTCTCACAGAATAATCTGCATTTGCAACAATGTAGTATTTCATCATGAATAAAAAAACTACTGCAGCAATCCCTTCACATTAATATGGAATCATTGTAAATAAAGCTGTTTGCCATGCTTGGGCTCGGATGATGCTTACGCTTGTTTTGCACAGACAGGGAATCGTATGCTCCTCTCCTGGTGAAAACATGTCTTCCAGTGGAGACAGTAAAGGACTAATAGGAGAACAAAACAATCACATTGAGGGTAATAATAGAAGGGGAACATTTACACTGTTACACACAGTTTGTCCAAAGAGACGCTTGTTACAATTCAAGCTGCACAAGTTTAACAGCCTTTTCTTTCATATGTATGTGAGTATTCATATTGGATGAATATATTGAAAATGCTACATGATGCTGCAACTAAAATCAAGTAGTTGAAAATGTAGATTCAAAACTGTTCAATAATCAAATATAAATTAGTTCCTCCTCCACCTTAACCGTGTTGAAATTCCCCAACAGGAAGTACCAGTAGCAGTACCAGGGCATCGCCGGCCAACACAGTACGAGGCGGCAGCGTCAACGCTCGCCCCGCAGCCTCCAACATCTCCCTCGATGAAATCACTTCCCAGCTGGAGAAGGCCTCTCTCAGCATGGACGAGGCGGCTCGTCAGACGTCCTCCTCTTCCTCCTCCTCTTCTTCCTCATTCTCTTCCACCACGCTCCGGCGGCCCTCGTCGGGGTCCTCTGGCGGTGGGCAGCACCGCAGGACGGGCTCTGTGGGCGCAGTCAGCGAGCAGGAGGCACCGTCCCAGCGGTCTAGTGTCAATTCAGCATGTGCCTCAGCGTCCAGCATGGACTCCCTGGACATTGACAAAGTGTTGACGGGAGGAGAGGCGGAGGGCCAGAGCAGCTCGAACGCACCAGGACAAAACCAGACCAGCACTGAGGTATGGCCTACATACAAACACCGAAAAACACATGTTACGGAAACCCAAGAGGTAGACATAGTATTATCAGCTAATAAGAAAGTGTGTGTGAGCTCCACCGTGTCAGAGACATGCACGTCTCCATGTGTATTGGTAAGTGGAGTCTGTGTTTCACAAAGTCAACACATTCAGTAAATGAAGTCCAGCTGCTGTCCTGCATGTTTAACCTACACAGCATGACGTCTGGAAGAAACTGCATGCCTCACATACGCAATCCACAACACGTCCCCCTGTGTTGCAGATTGGATGATGTTCTCCGTTCACTCATAGAGCTTCCTGGCTCTCTAACAAAAGCTAAACTACTTCCTCAAGTGTGTTTGAGAGGAGTTTAACCTGGTTCTGTGGTAAAGACTCAAGCAAATACACTGTACATAAACAGATGTGTATGTTTATGTGACTTGTCGGGGAAGGGGGACAGCTAGGAAAGGAGGAGAGGAATGTAAAACCCTGACAGTGAGGAAGGATCTACACTTTGATATTTATTTCTAACCCATAACTGATGCTTCTTACCTGATTATTAACCATTCAGTAGACAACAGAGATGTCCAATGATTTTTAAAAACAGATTAACCAATAGTAGTGATCATTCAAAAGTCTTGTCGGTTAAAGGTCCACAAGTTAACACAAGTTCTAGAGCATGTCCCATGTCCCCCTCGTCTGCATGTGTTTACATTATCTGTGTTTGCATCCTTTCATATATCTGTGGCGTCTCCACACACACCCCTTGCCTGCACCTCCCGATTTTTCCCAGCATGTCGTACTGCGGCGGGCCAATGGTAAGCCGGCCAGGCGGCAGCTTGACTTCACCTCACAAGCGGGTGAAGTGGATCGGGCCACTGTAAGTGCACGTGTGCGAGCTTGCATGTGTGCATGAGTGTAGGCATTAGTCCATGTAAGGCTGCAAGGTTTGAACAATTTCTGATCACATAGTTCTGTTAATGATGCATTTACAAATTTAATTCTGTTTTAATTAACAGTGACATTGTAGATTTTGTGCGCAGCCTTTGGTTTATGTGTAATGTGTGCACATGCAACCATAAAGCACATCAGTGTGTACTGTGTGAATGGATTGTGTGTTTGTGGAAGTAGTTGTAGACTGTAGGTTTAGCCAGAATTCGCAGTGTACAATGTATTCACATGCTCCAATGTTCTGCATCCTCTACTTCTCACAATCATTGCTTCTTTACCCACAGCTGCAGCTACATGACAGCCACCGCTGCTGAGCGCTCCATTTATGGAACCTTCTGTCGCTTCCACGCTTCTTTTTAAAAAAAAATATATAAAAAAAGATCAAAACACCCGCAAATAATAATTAATAAGCCTCCGAGAATCATCTGCCACCAACTTTCTCTGTGTTTTTGTCTGTTCCTCTGCTCTCCTCTTTATTTACAATCTCCTTTCTTCCTCTCTTCACCCAAGCACTCGTATCTGGACCGAGAAACCTCACTCATTTTGAAAAGCATAGCTGGAAAGCCTTCTCACCTCCTGACCAAGGTGACCGCCTCCTCATACACTCGCTTCTTTGTGGGGATTTTTTCCTGGTGTGCGTGCACTGCTCCTCGTTTCTGCTTTGCATGATTAGAGGAAAAATCCATCTTGATAACACTATTGAACTGTCTCCCACAGTATCAAGGTTTTTCTGATATCTGTCCAACAGTATTATTTACAGTGAATTTAGGAATACACTTATGGAGAGAAAGACATAAACTACATACCTATATTCACTTGTAGTATTTATACAATTAACAACACAAGAATATCAGAATGGATTTTTCCTTGTCATCAGTTACCATGCTTGAATACACTGAATTATTTTTTCACTTTCACTGGCATATACTTTAGCTTTTTTGACTATGGGTCTATACATTCTTTCATTTATCATCTCTCTCTTCATGACGCTGGCTTTTGAATTGCACCCGGCCTTCATCAAGAAAGGATTTGATGTCATTAGAGCTGCAATGATTAGTCAGTCGATAATTCAATAAATTCACAGGTAAGGATTTTGATCATCGATTAATCGTTTAAGTCCTGTATCAGTCACACTGACTCAAATAATCTTTAGTTGCAGCCCTATATGTCATCTCAAAGTTGTGTGTGTTTGTGTACCATGCTTAAGTTTGTATTTTTGGGGGGAATATCTAGGTTATTGTTAAAGCTTTACTATTCAATACATCAAAAGTATTGTATGTAACGTGTCACATCTGTTTATCCTTTGCGTCGCTTCTCCTTCATTCTCAACTGTCTTTATTTTACTGTCGACTCTTGGCAGCCGTCAGCGTTCCCAGCAAGTGTATTGGTAGCAGACCTTGGCTGCCACTCAGAGCTTATTCCGATCAGATGTGTGCAGATTTGCGGTTTTGAGTTGGCCGCGGTCGATTGTGATTTATCCCACCGTCGCTACACGACACGTAGCCAAGTGAACGGCGAAGGATTCCAAGAGACATTTTAATATCCAAGAGCTTGTGCTGAATTTGTCACAAAACCACAAATGATTGGAATCTTGAATCGTAGAAGGGTTTTTCCGTGGCTCTTGAGATTTTTAGCATTCTCTGGACTTTTAAAGACTTCACAACAAAGACAGCTTTGTACTATTCATGTAAGAGAAAAGAGACAGATCCCCATTAGCAGCCACTGGCATTGAATTCCGGTTTCTTTTTAAAAACCCTCTCATATAATAGATGTGAAGCTGACTGGCTGAATTCATCTGCCCTGAAAATAGTATTCTGCCAAAATCTTGCTGAGTCTTGCAGTTACTTTTTCTCACCGGATTACAAAACAATGGAATCTATTAATTGTTTCAAGGCTATTGGTTTCTGGCATCTCAGCGTTCAACTCTGCCCAAATTTGCCAAAAGCGGTTTGAATTGCTTTAAAAAGGGCGGAGAGGGCAGATAGCCTGCGGCGAACAGGCTGCGAGGGAGTTTATGTGTTAGCGTTACACTTTTTGATGGGCGAGCGGCGCGACTTGCACATCCTCTCCCTCCCCTCGCTCACAAATCGGAATAGTGAATGATCGCAGTTTGTTTGGGAACAAGCGAGGAGGGAGAGCGTGGGAAGACATCAAAGTGAGACTGTGCCAAGTCCAGGCTTGGCAGAAGAGCCTTTTAAAATTGGCTTGTGTGTGAAAGTGGATGGGAAAACGGCGGCGGAATAGGAATCAGACCAATGTCCGATTTAAAAAAAGCATGGTGTAGGTGTCATGTGGCGAGGGGATAAAGGACGAGAGCGAGTAGTGGTGGTGGGGGGGGGGTCTACTGAGGGCTAAACCTACAGTGTGACTCAGATTGACTCTGGACTATAATCTGCACAACCCCCACGACCTCTGTTTCTCCTCCTAACACACACGCTCACACTCGGATGACTAAAAGCCCGGCACTATGTGTTGACCAAACAGAGTGTCGGCTTTATTGCATTAATGTGTATGTGCTCTGGAGCCCGTGATGTGGAAAAGACAGTCTGGGTCAAGGGGGGCGGGGGGTTGTTCTTGAGATTAGAGGCTTGGGGAGCACTTGTTAATGCCCCCCCCTGCCCCTGTCTTTTAACACACATGCCTGAGTGTGCACAACTTCAAATATTCAGCACCTCGGCTTCTCATTCACCCGAATTCCACTCTCAGTCCTCGTCGCTGTAGTTTCACGCCGGGGGCCAGCGTCGGTCACGGTCCACCCCCCCACCCCCCCACCACCACCACCACCCCACCACCACCACTCCTTGTCCTGACTGGCTAAAGGGTCCTGCAAATGGGGCTCAGTGGTTGGCTAGTCTACTATTTTTTGGGGGATTATCTTTTATCGATTGGGCACGCTCCCGAACCTCTGCATCTGTTCTAGAAAGAAAGAGAGAGAGAGAGAGGGGGGAAGAGAGTGATGGAGAGGGGGGGAGGAAGCAGGAAGAAAGGGTGGGAGGGGGGAGGGGCATCGTCCTCCCCACTGTCTCACTTGGGGCTTATGTCAAGTTGTGCACATCTCAGGCGCACATGTCTGCGTGTCAGCGCTGTCACCAAGTGCTCGGCACAGCCTCGGCTCGTTTGACCGCCGTCGTCTTCGAGTGATGGAGGACGTGGACGCCGGGCTGAGGATCATGGTGGAATAACTTTTTATGAAGCAGCAGCAGCAGTAGGTTTTTTTTTTTTTTTATCGCACTGTTTTAGACAACCGGGAAAGAACCCGTTTCCATCCATCTTTATCAGTTATGGACGTGTTTGGATATTTTTGTAAAATCTTCCCCCCCTTTTTTGACATGATCGTCGCAGGAGATCATTTTCTGTTTGAGTGGAGGGCGTAGAAGCTCTGAGCTGATCCCACATTCATCCACAGCCGCTCGCCCTTCTGGGATCTTCAGCCATTGTTTCCCCTCTGCTATATACCGAGATCAAAAGAAACCACTGCAGCTCCATACGAAATCCAACATGGAACCATAGACGGCAAATGGAGCGACATATTTGAGGGGATGCTGGACCAGTGTCACAATAGCAGAGGTTTCCCATCACAGCGTTTATTCGTTTATTCACACATAAGGGAAAACCCACTGAAACACTACCTGTGGAATGGAGGTGATGGCATCTTGTTGGAGGGGGCAGGTAAGCAAGCCAGAGGAAAAGTAGACACCAGGCGCCACCGTGCCCGAAACCCGTGCGTTTAAATGGTGTAGAAGAAGGCTGCTTACTATTTAATGAAGTGTGTGTGTGTAGGATGTTTCATTCCTGCCCGAGGAAAGATGAAAGACCTGGGTGAAGGGGACGAGGCAAGGCTATGGAAAAAGGAAATGCGATTCGGTTTTGTGTGAATGACAGATGTTTTAACTGTGCTCCTGTCTTCCTTTAGGAGGAGCAAGCAGCCAAACTGAAGGCGGAGAAGATCCGAGTCGCCCTGGAAAAAATCAAGGAGGCTCAGGTTAAAAAGGTATGGCCACACTCTCCCTCACTTACTCGTCTTCTCTTTTGGAAAAACCCATTTGGACTCGGATATAGTAATTGCTGTCTTGTCACCATACGCCGCATTTCTTTGTGAACTTCATTCACAGCGAGGCAGTGAAGCGCAGAGAAAATAGGTCATTGCAGTGTTTGATTATGTGTGCGTGTGTATCAGCCGGGGAGGGAGCGCGAAATCAGAAAGAGGCTTTGGGAAAAAGATGCAGTGTGCGTTGCGAGACAATGCAAACGCGTTCTGCACAAGACGTCTCATTTACACCATCCAGCCAAGCGAGTGTTGGTTCTGGGCGAACAACAGAGGCGCCTTGCTTTGTTGAAAGCCACGGCGTGTGTTTGTCTCCGTTGGGGAAATCGGTATTGGGCTCCACAGACAGTATTTCCGCCAATGAATGAACTGTCTCTGTTACTCCATTTAGCAGAATGGTCCTTTTTTAAATGCAGTGAATAGCGTTCCAACGAACAGAGCTAGACTTGACTGCCAAGTGAATATATTATGACGAGATAAAGCATCCTGGTACAGGCGGCACATGAAAAGAACCCTCAGCGCTGGAGAACGCTGTGATGTGCTAAATTATTAGTGCTGTGCTTGTCAGCATTTTACGCAGCCAGTCTTACTACTTACTATATTTTAGATTTATCACATTCTAGCCATTTTTACTGCAGGTGGATGGAAATTTCACAACTTTCTCTCTCGTTGAAGCTGTGGGATTTCTGGTTCAGTTTTACTATTCTTCTTTATTTCTGCCAGACTAGGGGGTTTGTAAGGGTCCCTCCTGTGAGAGATGTAGGTCCCACGTCTCGGTCAACTGTACCCACATACTGATTAGATGTGTGGGTCCCGATGGGCGGGGAATGAACGGGAGGCCAAGGAATCGAGGGGTTTTATTTAGTTTCACCCCAGGACATGTCTTATGTGGGCTGTTGATCGTGTTAGGCTGGATTTGGCACATGTGCGTTGGTCACGTTCAGCTTAGTTTAAGCTCGCTAGTTATGGAGGACTTTTGTTTACCTGTGGATGCAAAGACTTTGGCAAGATTACTGGATTACAGTGTATCCAAAGGCTAACACCATATTTCGCCCTGTTAAAGAAAGTGGAACAAGAATTCCTGGATACACCCCCTTCTTAATTCAAGCCACTCTGAAAGTCAATGAGTTCTTCCTGGGTCCATACCCCCCACCCTTTTAGCAAGTTTCAAGAAAATCAGTTCAAACATACAGTTATGAAAAGTTCAATAGATAGATAGATAGATAGATGATCTGCTGCCTACATGCTTTTCGCATTAAGTCGACCATCTTTCTCATTTCTTCTGCTCTCCCTCCTCCTCAGCTGGTGATCAGGGTCCACATGTCGGACGAGAGCTCCAAGACCATGATGGTGGACGAGCGGCAGTCAGTCAGGCAGGTGCTGGACAGCCTGCTGGACAAGTCGCACTGTGGCTACAGCCCCGACTGGGCCCTCGTGGAAACCATCACGGAGCTCCAGATGGGTACGTCTCCACCTCTCCTGAGTCATCTAAACATTGTTTATGGTTTGCTTCAGTCTGCACTGTTAGCATATGGACAGCGTTCTGCACGCAGTACAAGTGAATGCGCAGAGTGCGCGGCCAATGTAAACAATGTAGGTCACAAACATGCACTGTGGTGTAATTATGTGCGATCTTGGCACAGTCACTGTTTGTGACTTCAGGCTTACATTTAAAGGTTTATGCCCCACCCTGTAAACAAAAATCCACAGCAGGAGGAAATTAAATGCACATTTGCAGGTCAGCAAAAAAAAAACTGCACATCTTGCATGTTATCTTCACTCTCTTTCCTTTTCCCTCCCCTACTCTCTCTCTTTCTCTCCTTCTCTCAGAACGTATTTTTGAGGATCACGAGAACTTGGTGGAGAATCTGTTGAACTGGACCCGGGACAGCCACAACAAGCTCATGTTCATCGAGCGCATCGAGAAATACGCTCTTTTCAAAAACCCACAGGTGACCGTCCATTACGCCTCAGCACACGCACACATCAGAGCGAGGGCCGATCATCTTCTCGATGCACCCTCCGTAGCCGCTCTGCGTTCAGCGTGTAAATGCTGAAAGCTCATGTTTGGCACACAAACACATTGTTTATGCATGCTCGGCGACTGCACGGTCCACAGAGCCGGCGAGTGAACAGGGAAGTGTGTTTGTGTTGGCGTTGGAAGTAGGTCAAAGCTCTAAAGCGAGTAAAGGTGAATAATTTATTTAACATAAGACGAGGTGAGCCACCGACTTAACACCGCCCCCCCCCCCTTCTCTCCTCTCCTCGCCCTCTATTCACTTCACTGTTCTTCTCAATCGTTTCCAGAACTATTTGCTGGGGCGGAAGGAGACATCAGAGATGGCAGACAGGAATAAAGAGGCTCTATTAGAGGTGAGACTAAAAGGACAGCAAAGGGTTGAACGAGAGGATGAATCAGAAGACAAAACTTTAAAATCAATTATTATTCTTCAGGAGTGTTTCTGCGGCGGCTCGGTGTCTGTGCCAGAGATCGAGGGCATCCTGTGGCTGAAGGAGGACGGGAAGAAGTCGTGGAAGAAGCGTTACTTCCTCCTCAGGGCTTCTGGGATCTATTACGTCCCAAAGGGCAAAGCCAAGGTCAGTGAGACTTGGGATGGTTCACTGTCGGCACACAGTCATCCTACTCAGACATAACGAAGTTAGAGAACAGAAATGTGGGTTAGGGTTATGAGAACCAGCCTCGCTCAATCAGCCCTGTGGTATTTCCTGTTTTGGGGCCTGATCACTGCAAAGATTTGCACTCCACATGTGCTCTATTTTTAGCATTGTCATCCTCTAAAGCCATTTTCACACTGCAACACTTTTTGCACGGTTTTCCGTAACACCACATTAGCGGTAACTGCATTACTCGAGGCCAGTGGTTAATTATTTTGTTGCCTTATTTAAATTCTGTAATCTGAGTGAGCTGAAAAAGTAGGTTGAGCTCTACAGTACATTACAGTTCAAGCTCAAGCATCTGAATAAATAAAAAAGATCCTCCTACTGTAATTATTTAAAGCGAGTTTATAGCAATTCTTCAATTATTAATATGTAATCTTTTTCCACACATCTACTCAAAACTCTGTGCGTGAGCTTTTCTGGATTCACGGACAACATTCGACTCCTGCAGCTCTGCTCACTGCTGCTCAGCCTCTTTCCTCTTTGTGATCGGCCATGTATCAATGTCTCCTGTGTCTCCCTCTCCGCAGGCCTCCAGAGATCTCGTGTGCTTCCTGCAGTTGGACCATGTTAACGTGTATTACGGCCAGGACTACCGCAGCAAATACAAGGCTCCCACTGACTACTGCCTGGCCCTGAAGGTGAAGCCATATTGCTGCATCTGCCACTGGGAAATATGTGTTAAAGTCCCCAAAAGATCTGTTATCATCTGTACAATAACATATTTAACAGAATAGAAATTTAATATACGCGGCTGACCTGTAGCATGTTAACATAGACACTGACAAAGTGTCTCATCCAATGAATAGATTTAAAATACTGTGTGTGTGAACGTGTGAAATGTTTGTTATGGTCCTAAGAGACTGATGAGAGCTTTTCTCTGACAAGCAGCCTCCATGCATCTACTGCCATTAGCCTATATTAGATAATACCTGGGTTTCTATCTGATTTGATTTCCATTTAATAAGTCAGAATTGCATATTTTCATTATGAGGAAGATTGTGTTATTTGAGGTATTTGTGGAGAGTAAAGTATTTATTGTTGATTCATTTCTTTTCTGCAGCATCCGCAAATCCAGAAGAAGTCGCAGTACATCAAGTACTTGTGCTGCGATGATGTCAGGACTCTGCACCAATGGGTGAATGGAATCCGAATCGCCAAGGTAGGTCAAAACCTGAGTTCAGGTCCTGTTAGAGAAACAGAGAAATTATCTAACTTACTTTTATTTCATTATCTTTCTCCTTGTCTCTGCGTGTGTGTGTTTGTGTGTAGTATGGAAAGCAGCTTTATGTGAACTACCAAGAAGCCATGAAGAGAACAGAGGCGGCCTATGATTGGTCGTCTCTCTCCACCTCCAGCATTCGATCAGGCTCCAGCTCTGCCAGCATACCTGGTTAGTACACTGTCAAATCATGCAAAGGATTTTAGTGAAGTTCATAATTTCAATAATTGTCTTAATATTCTGTCTTAATAAATTGCATTTTCATATTACTTTCCATGTATCATACTTTGTTCTGTACTGAGGATACACTTCTTTCTGTCATCGTCTGTGCTTCCAGAGTCCCAGTCCAATCATTCAGGACATTCGGACAGTGGTGTGGACACAGGCTCCTCTCATGGCCGCTCCCAGAGTGTGGTGAGCTCCATTTTCTCTGAGGCCTGGAAGAGAGGGACCCAGATCGAGGAAAACACCAAGGTATCTTTCAAAAGCTTGTTTTTGGATTTAAAAATATATCTGATTCACTTTACCGTGCTGACACACAATCTCTCTTCAGCAGATAAGAATGGAGGCATCCAGAGGAGCCACCCTGCCGCATGCTTCCCACAGTCACCGGCATCACAGCCAGCACTCAGTTGACCACCCAGCCCTGACGCCCCCTCCTCAGACTCATCCCCAGGCCCAAACACCGCCCCCACCACAGCCTCAGCACCCACCAGTGCACCCACCAGTGCACCCCCAGACACTGGCCCAACCACAACAGCAGCACCTGCCGCCTCAGTCTCCTCAACAGGCCCCGCAGCCTCTGCCCCAATCACCTCAGCGCCCTCAGCCACCGCCGCCACAGTCTCCGCAACAGCAACAGCAACAGCAGCAGCAGCAGCAAAAGCCACAGGCCGTCAGTGACTACCACCATATGCCCCCACCGCAGCAACAGCCACAGGCCGTCAGTGACTACCACCATATGCCCCCGCAGCAGCAACAGCAACAGCCACAGGCCGTCAGTGGCTACCACCACATGCCCCCGCAGCAGCAGCAGCAACAGCAACAGCCACAGACCGACAGTGACTACCACCACAGGCCCCCACCACAGCAACAGCCACAGACCGTCAGTGACTACCACCACATGCCCCCGCAGCAGCAGCAGCAACAGCCACAGACCGACAGTGGCTACCACCACAGGCCCCCACCACAGCAACAGCCACAGACCGTCAGTGACTACCACCACAGGCCCCCACCACAGCAACAGCCAAAGGCCATCAGCGGCTACCACCACATGCCCCCACCACAGCAGCAGCCACAGGCCGTCAGTGACTACCACCACATGCCCCCACCACCACAGCAGCAGCCACAGGCCGTCAGTGGCTACCACCACATGCCCCCACCACCACAGCAGCAGCCACAGGCCGTCAGTGACTACCACCACATGCCCCCACCACCACAGCAGCAGCCACAGGCCGTCAGTGGCTACCACCACATGCCCCCACCACCACAGCAGCAGCCACAGGCCGTCAGTGACTACCACCACATGCCCACCACAGCAGCAGCCACAGGCCGTCAGTGACTACCACCACATGCCCCCACCACAGCAGCAGCCACAGGACGTCAGTGGCTACCACCACATGCCCCCACCACCACAGCAGCAGCCACAGGCCGTCAGTGACTACCACCACATGCCCCCACCACAGCAGCAGCCACAGGCCGTCAGTGGCTACCACCCCATACCCCCACCACAGCAGCAGCAGCAGCCGCCAGCTCCTCCGCCCCCACCTCCTCCTCCACCTCCACCGCCACCTCTCCCTCCGCCACCGTCGGTTCAAAGTGTGTCGCACCACTCGCCAGCTCCCACCATGTACAAGTACAGCACGATCACCAGGCTGCAGAACCAGAGTGCCTCGCAGACGGCCAATCACCACAGGCTGCCCGGTTTCCTCCACGCTCAGCAAGTTCTGCCCCCAGCTCCGAAACCGCCTGTTGCTAAAGTGTCCATCAAACCCAATGTGAACCACATTGCGGCAAGGACTAATGTCCCGCCTCCCCCGCCGCCACCTCCTCCGCCATCCATGCCCACCCCTGGGTCAGCCATGGCCGTGCTGAGGCTGGGCCCTCCCAGCCTAGCCCCCCACCTGCCTTCGTACCTCCGCCCCCAGCTCCTCCTCCTGCTCCACACACCAATGGTGTAGCATTTCCTCCTCCACCCCCGCCTGGTCCTGCTCCCATGAGCCAGCCCGTTTACCCCAACGGGCTGAAGCAGGCGCTGAAGGAAAGGTTCCCCAGCCCGCCACGGGACCTCTTGTCTCCGAATGGAGACCTCGACGAGTCCCCACCGCCTGCCCCCGCTCCACCACCGCCACCTCCTCCTCCTCCACCACCTCCACCACCTCCTCCCCCTCCCCAGCAGTTCCCAGTGCCAGCTCAGTTTCCACCCCCTCCTGTGCCCCCACCAGCACCACCCAAAACCTTCACCCCAGGTTTTATCCCTCATGCTGCCCCCAAGCCCATGTCACCTGTCTCCCCTTTCCCTCCTGCCCCACCCTCTGCCGCCTTAGGGGGCCCAGCCCCGCCACCACCTCCACCCCCACCTTCATCCGGACCCTTCAAGAAGCAGTTCAGCCTCCATGCAGGGCACACCTCCAGCCACCCCCCTCCGACTCTGCCCAAGCAGCACAGCCTCTCTAAACCACCCATGTCCACAGGAGCCCCTCCCACCATGTCTTTAGTGAAACAACTGGCCAGTCAGTTTCCAGGAGCCCCCTCCCAAGTAGCCAATCACACAGAGAGCCCCAAAGCCCCCTCTCACCACCTGCAGTCAAGACCAAACCAAGATGGCAGCCAGGGGGTGTCCAGCAGCTTCAGTCTCCCGAGTTCCCTCCTCCTCCTCCAGACAGCAACGCTGGTTTTCCTGCTCCCCCTGCTGCCCCTGCTCCCCCTGCTCCCCTGCTCCCCCTCCGCCGCCTCCGCCACCTCCCCCAGCACCTGTTACTGGCCCGACTCCGCCCCCTCCTCCCTCCCCTGGAAACCTGGACTCCACCATGAGGTCACCGTCTGGCTCCTCCAACTTTGGAGGCAAAAAAGCACCTCCTACCCCCCACAGGAACTCCAGCGTCAAGTCCGATTCCTCAGCCTCGTATGAGGAATCCAGGAGGAACTTGCTCAGTAAGTTTGCCACCAAGAGCAACACCCCACCTTCATCCCCTTGTCCCACCTCCTCCTCTACTGGATCTCCCTCTAAGGACCACTCAGCTGGACCCCCCGCTCCCCCGAAACCAGGCAAGCTCAACCTGGCCAACTTGCCCTTGGGCCTCCAGTCCAAAGTGAGCCAGGCAAAGCAGTCCAGTGGCGACTTCCCTTCCCCACCACCTGATTGTGCCTACTTCCCACCTCCTCCCCCAGCCACAGATCTCTTCCCCCCTCCTCCCCCTCCTGGTGACGCCCATAGCGGAGGGCCTCCGAGGGTAGCCGTGGTGAATCCTCAGCCCCAGGCTCCCCCTCCTCCACCGCCCGTCTCCCTGGTCAGCAACTCAACATGGGGAAAGAATTCCCTGAAAAAGACTCCTCCACCCACACTTGTGCGGCGCAGTAACAACACCCCGGAGCCCCCTCCCCTTTCGCCGCCTCCGCCCACCTCCCCAAAGGGCAGCTCAGGCCAGCCCAATTTCTTGGATGATCTCCACCGGACACTGAAGCGAAAGTCGGTGGGACGGCAGGGTTCTCTCAACTCTGCCGGCCTCTCAGGCAAGTTGGACCCTGCTGGGACCATGGACGACATGGCGCTGCCTCCGCCGCCCCCCGAGCTGCTTCAGGACCAAGGAAAGCAAAGCAACGGAGGAAACGGTGGCTACATGTCCGGAAACATCTCAGGCTATGCAACGCTGCGACGAGGACCCCCACCTGCACCACCTAAGCGTGGTGACGGCACCAAACTTACTGGAGAGTGTTGAACTCCGAGATAAGAACGCTATGAAGACGGACGGACAGACAGTGAAAGAATATATGGAAGTGAACATTCATAAGTGAACTGGGAGCTAAATCCTGGATACCTTCTGTCCTCTTGGGACCACAATGATAAATAGATGACTGTGTATATATGAAAAACCCAAACCAGACCGTGGTCAGTGAGTGTTTGCTAATTATTGCGTTTTCGCTAACATGCTCGGCGCTCCAGATCAGTGAGGTTTACAATATTGGGACAATTAAGACTGGAGCAGGTAAGTTTGAAGTCACAGAAAAGTCATTTTCTGCGACTGTCTAAACTCTCTGGAACACACTGTATTGCCCTGTATTGTAAACCCCCCCCCCGCCACCCACTCGCTGTTCCGGTGCGCCAAGCAGATTTAAAACAAACACTCGTAAGATTTGTGCAAATGTTACTGGATCCAGGTCTGAGCCGAACCACGTATCCGCATATTTGCCATAAGTTTGTGCCACGTACTGGAGACAAAAAAGGAAACAAAAAACCCCCCATCAGGATCATTCTGCTTTGGTACTGCATGGACCTCATGTAACAAGAAGCTGTAAAACATGAAGCTGTTCTGGTGTGTGTGCATGTGTGTGTGAGAGAGAGAGAGAGAGAGAGAGAGAGAGACTGAATATGCACACATGCATTGTGTGCATGCATGTGTGGTGGCGAAACAGTGAAGTGTTGGGGAAGGCCTTTGTGAAGTGGTTTGCTTTTTATATGAAATTATTTAATGATTGATAAATGGAAGGATTTTCTTTTTCTTTTTCTTTTTTTTTTTTTTACAAGTCTGTCTTTTAACAGCTGGTCAACAAAGTCTGGAGGGGAAGAAAACAATTAGGCCGCAATGGAATGTACATGGAAGGCATATTTAAAAACTGTAAGAATTATGAACAGCTAAAACTTAGAAGTCTTCAAAATGCAAATCAGAAGGAAGCCTCTTACCAAAAGTCTGGACTGTGCAACTGGAGAGACAAAATGTTTCATTTAATGCAAACATATACTGGACATGTGTAAATGGGGGGGGGGGAGGCCTGTGGTGGTGTTTTCTGTGTGAGTTCGCTGTTGCTCTTTAGGGAGCTCATCCTTCAGTTTGTGTACAGTTGCGGCCGCTCCTCTGTTGCTGCTGGTCCTCGCCGCCCGCCGTCTTAAAAAAAAAAAATCACAATCCAGGAAGTACAGATCGGATTCGGCCATGTGAAGTAAACACATCTCGCCATTAGGAAACAGATGCATTTGTCTGGTTGATGTACAGAGCGTTAAAATCGAGAGGTCGGCGACAGAAATCATCCGAGTTGCTTTAGACTGAATGTTGCTTTGTGTCTGGTTTCCTCATTGTGCCATTACTGCTTCAGCCCTTATTGCACAGGCACGAAGGTCACCTCCTATTTTACCTACAGAGTGGATCATGAAGGGTTTTCATCTCTAGCCTTCATTTTTAAAGGGTGCTATGTTTTCCTTCAAGGAACTCGACATGTCCTCATGTGCCAGGATGACATATCATTCGTATCTCACACCATTTAAACTGGTTTTAAATTGGCTGCAGCGCGGAATCGCTTCGACACAATAACAGCTCGGAAGAGATCTTCTGTATTTTAATTTAACGTGTTCATTTGTCCCCCGCTCAGTCACCGTTGTGTGAACGCCGCTCGAAGGCTGTGTACCGTTTCTTTCTGAGTGTCAACGTCTTTGACAGGATTGTTTGCTACAGTACAGTATGTAAGTTATTGATGTGCTGATGTGAACACGTGGGGGGGAGGCCGAACCAAGTGAAGACAAGTGGTTGCAGAGAAGAGTCAAACGTGTCCTCTTGCATATAAACTGAAAAATCACAATATAAATGTTCGAATCAGACCTCAACCTGCGTCAGAGTCATTTCTTCAAATCATTTACAGTTTCAGTACAAAGGTTTAAATGGGAACAGTATTTGTGGATCTCACACTCCCTCTAGTGGTTTTATCCTATTTTACACCTAATATTTTAACAGCATTTTCGAGATTTACAGCCAAATAGAAAAAGTTAAAACTATTGAGAGAGATGTTTATCGATCTGCCACCGACTTATAAATCGAACCGGACAAATAACAACACACCATTATGGGCTAAATCTGTCTTTAATTCAGGTTTGCTTTCCGATCAGCACCGAAATGTTTCCCTGAGCAGAGCTGGCCCTTCACAGGAAGTTGCTGAAAGTGTCTCCTCGTCCGGGATACTCATCCGTCGTCTCGTCAGGAGGAGGAGGAGGAGGTGCAGAAGGAGGTGCAGACGGAGCTGGAACTGGTCCAAAGACATTTGGTTCACTGGTCAGTTAACATACCCTGAATATCACACGGGTGAATATGGACTGACAAGCTGACTGAACTATCCCATCACTAGTTTAAACAGTAACTAACTGTACTGCACCATCACTTGTTAAAACCCACCAATGTTTTCAAATGGGGAGTTGAACTGGTGTCTCCCTCTTGAGAACATCTGTGGAATCAAAGCACAGGAAATGTATCTAGTTATTAAAGGGTTTATTTATGAAGGCTGGTTTGAAATTTAAAAAACAGAAAGAAAAAACCCCTCTCCTCCTCCCTTGTGTCTGTGTCCTCACCTCCTCACTGGACTCGGAGCTGGAGCTGGAGCTGCTGTCCTTTCCACATTTCAGAGACGCCACCTGGGCCGAGGTGGGGAACACCCTCACCCGGCTGGAGCAGGTGAACGAGGGCTGAAAGGAGAAGGGAGAATATCTTCACCTGCATCGTAGCACAACATGTTCCATCGACAAATTCTGTCCCAGTCGATTGTGCCAATGTAAACAATGGGCTGCATCAGTCTGTCAACATGGGTCCTACCCAGAATCTAGATATCAGGCCTTCAGGTTGTGAACGGTATTTTATTTGACATTAAAAAGCTCACCACAAGGAATCCCCGTCGGAAGGCACACGTCTGCGGGTCACTCCCGGACGCCTTCGCACACTGCGTCTCTTTAACGCCAAACACCATCAGCAGGTCAACGGTGTTCAGGCCCACGGAAACAACCTGTCGTACATGTGATATGTCATGGTCCCACAACTACCTAGTCTAAAAACCATCCCCCAATTTTAAATGGATTTAAAAATATTAAAGGTGCACTCTCACCCTTTTGACAGAGCTGCGGGTCGCCCGGTAAAGATGGCTGGCGTCATACACTGAGTTGAGCCCAGCCACAGCTGCTGCGAGGCCTCTGTTGGACTGCTCGGAGCTGTACCGCCGCCCGCCTGCGAGTTGCAAAAATGTAATGTAAAACAAAAAAATAGAAAAGGAAATGGCCGTAGTTGCTATATATCGTGGCCGCCACTCACCTGAGGCTCCCAGAGACTGCAGCAGGGCCAAGAGGAGCACGAATGACCTCATCTTGACGAGCACCAAATCAGTTTTCCGCGGTGCTTCGGTGACTTCCCTATAAATAGGTTCAACTTTTGTCCTACCTTCCATAACCCCTGAAAACACCCTCCCTCCCTCCAGTGTTCAGCTTCCTCGATGTAACAACCTTTGCTCAGCACTATTGATCCCACAGTGACGGCCCATGTTCAAGGACTCAGATCATGTTTGATAAACTATTTTCTGCCGAGGCTTTGGTTTGTTCACAGAACAGACTGATGACGTCATAGTCCCGTGTAAGGAGGCAGGTTGCTCCGGTTCTGTTAAACACATCCTTAGAATCAGTAAGAACTCACTCTGAATGTTCTTGGCCGTCAACTTTCTATCCCCTAATCCAGATTAGAGTTAATTCACCAGCACAGCGATCGATTGCAATGACCGTTTCCTCCCATCATCTTTATTTCAATCATCGATATCAAAAATACTTCACATTTTGGGCATGTAGAGATTCTAACAACACAATTTGAATGTCTACACAACTCATTTGTTCCCCATTTATTCACCATATTAAATATTATACTCTTTGAAATCACTTTTTTAACAAAAGCGGAACTACTAACAAAAGGATTGAATCCTGTAAAATAAGAAGTACAACTGTCATTTCACAGAAGCTATTTACAAACAACTCGGACAGAACTGCAAATCGTAGCGGGATGATTTGTATTCATCTCAAACAAAAGTCCTTCGGTGAAAACGCCGCCCCAAGTGCAGCCAAGGTGTCAAATATCTCGTGATCACACAACAAAGAGCGAGTCCTCTCTCCTCATCGCTCCAGCGTTCCCATCAGAGGCTCCATAGCAGCGAGGAAGCAGGCGTCAAACTCCTGATCTGAGAAGCGAGCCACCGACTGGCGGGCGTTGCGTCTGAGCTCCAGCCGGCTGGCGGGGGTCATGGCCAGGATCCTCTCTATCGCCTCGGCGTAGCTGTCCTCGTCTTCGGCCAGGAAGCCCGTCTGGCCGCCCTCGAAAGGTATTACAATGTCGAGCTTGGGGCCGCCGGTCTTGTGAGCGAGAATGACCTTCCCTGCTGCCATACACTCCACAACGCCTAGAGGGGGAGGAACAAAATGTAGATGTACTTTTTTAATAATCTAACAAGAAAATTTAAATAAGAAAGTGTCAAAATAAGCTCAGTTAGATAAATTACCTATTCCAAAGTGTTCGTTCCACATGGTGTGAAGTCCAATGGTGGCTTCCCCCATCTCGCTCTTCAGCTCCTCGAAGGTCACATTCAGTTTGAACTCCACCTTGTCACCTACACCCAGCTCCTGGCACAGCCCCCTCAGCATGAGCACCCTGTCCTCATCCTCCTGGTTCCTGCACCCGCCGACCAGAACCAGCTTCAGCGCCTCCCTGCCCCCCGCGCCCGCCCTCCTCCCGTCCAGCACCTTCTTGAAGGCTCTGATCTGCAGCCGGTGGTCCTTCTCGGGCCGGAACTGCCCGACGGAAACGATCGAGTGCTGCTTCTTGTCTCCGTCCTCCTCCAGCGGGATGTCCAGGAAGGCACTGACGTCACAGGGTGGGTAGACCACGTGGGTGCGGTTGGGCGCACGCCACAGTGAAAGGATGTGGTCGAGGGTCCAGGAGGAGTTGACCATGATGAGGTCGCTGCAGGAGCCGGCCATGCCGTAGAGCAGGGCGAAGAGGCAGTAGTAGACCACCTTGAAGGCACTCAGGAACAGATTGTTGGTGACGTAGTCTGGGTTGTTGAACCTAGGACATTAATAGATTAATAGAAGAGAATTGTTTTGTCTATCGTTCAAATGGAGAAGGAAACGCCTTTACAGTTGCTGCATTTACTTCTGACCACCAGCAGAGGGCAATAAAGGTAATTCTTGATGCCTTTTTGATTAATATAAGAAAACCTGTAAATAGGAAATAGATAGTATTTCAAGAAATCCTTATAATGAAACTATAATATATAAAATACCTGGGGTTCCTCTCTCTCACTACAGACAGCATGTCAGTGCTGACGGTCGGGTAGTGAACGTAGCTCCCCACGCTGCAGCCTCCCAAGTAACGAAACAACGGCAGCGTGAAGGCGTAGCCCATGGAGTCGATGTAAAGGTCCGGGACGAACTCCGTCAGCGCCTCCCATCCCAGGAAAATGGAGCCCACGCTCTGTCCCAGCAGGGTGAAGTGAGGAAACAGGCCGGGCTCCACGAGCAGCCGGTGCCTCAGGAAAACAAAGTGAACCGGCCGCGGGAGCACGATGTTGAAGCGACGCTGCGCCCCGTCCAGAATCTGCTGGCCCGTCACACCCTGGTCCCCTGTGTACACCACAAAGTTGATGTCTGCATACCTGTGGTTATGAGGGTTAAGATAAAGAAAGAGTTCACATAAAGAAAAGGTATTTTAATGCCATTAAGTAATTGCTGAGGAAAAAGGATACATCAAAATTCCCCTTACCTGCTCTGTAGGGATCTGATGGCGCACCAGAGCACCCTCTCCCCCCCACCGCCGGCGTTGCAGTATGGGTGGAAGAAGGCCACGGTCGGACGGTTGTCTCTCGCCCGCCGAGCATTCCTGATGCTCTGCAGCCACAGACGCACGGCCAGCACCAGCAGCACCAGGACCGCGATCAGCAGCACACACAGGAACACCAGGGGCAGCAGCAACTTCCACAGCAAGCTGGGACACAAGGCAATGAGTGGAGGGTAACGGCAAATTAGCAAATGTACTATTATCATCATTATTATTATCATCATTATTATTATTATAATAATAAAATGGCTTCTGCAGGAGGCTGTTCCAGAATCAGAATGAAATCTTCTACTTAAAAATACCTTTGATGCTTTGATTTATTTAAAAGAGGATAAATAATATTATATAACTATAAGGATATTTTTACAGACACAGAAGATGAGTCAATACAAAATGAGGGAAGTTACATGAACACTAACGAGGGTCAGCTTTGAGTTTGGATTTCGCAGTTTTAATATTATAACAAAGAAGAAAGCCCGTTTATTTCTAACTTAATTTAGAAGTTATAACCAAGTTAGCTAAATAACCTGAAGTAGTGTTATGCTACATCCGGAGCAGGAGCCAGCGCGCACTACGACACACAACAAGCTAACTGCTAACTTTTAACTTTTACATTTAACATTTGATTAATCCGTTTAAACACTTTTATCAAACAGTGAAAGTATCTTACCCGGTTAACTCGCACAGGCAGTGGACGAGCTGATCGTGGCCCGACATCTTGACAACACTAACTCAACAACACATCACCTTTGAACCCGTCACTTCCTGTCCTCGGCGTTTCCACACTGTCACTCGCATTTATGTAGCGCCACCTAAAGGCGAGGAGTTCCAACTACACTCCAGTTTTCCAGTTTTCAGAGCTAAACACAGTTTAAAAGTTTAGTCTTCATTTATTTCGACATTTTATGAGTTTTACAACTGGTTTAACTGGAGTTGTAGGAGTTGTAGCACCAGATGCACACTGACCTGCTCCCACCCGGCCATGCTGGCTGATCTATGCCCTTTCAAAAAAAGTAAAGTTTAACTTCTAAATAAACACTGGCGATCAATAATGTCTCCCTACCCCCCATGCTTTGAGCAAAGCTGTCATTTCTCGTCTGGATCCTGACACCATGAAGACTCTTGTGCTTTTGTTTATAGTACTGACTGTGGATAAAGGCTACTGCACAGAAACAGGGTGAGTTGGTGTGGTGATTGTTTTTGTTTTAGTTACGGGAATTGACAGTTTAGTTTATTACGTAAGAGCTGTTTTCCACAAAGAAAATGGGTTATGCAAATAAACGTATGTTGTGGTACACGCATGTAAACGCGACGGGTCAACGCACACACCTCACATTTGCCTTCTGATAATATTACAGGTGAAAACACATTTTGTTTATGATTGGTCCACGAGGGTCTCCGTCATTCACAGGGGGGCAATTTATTAATCTGATGTCTCGTCTTCTTTTTACTCAGAGATCAAGTTCTGTCAATCACTCCAACAACACAGGAGCAAGTGGACATCGTGAGGAACGTGTCCACCCAATATGAGGTTAGAAATTGCAATCGTCTTATTCGATTCCATCCTGCCAATCTTTATGCTGTACTCTCTCTTTACAGACAACTTTATGGCAGCCGGTTTCACATCAGTACATCAAGGAAGAGACGACAGTCCACCTGTTTGTCCCTGCAAACACCTCAGGGGCCGTCAGGGGCCTGCTACACAAACACGCCATCAACCACGAGTATGTCCAGAAACACCCACTCACCAAGGATTACACACAATCTATCATCCCAGCTGTGCAGTCTGTCAACAGGTTGTTTTTTTCCTAGGGTTTTACTGGCAAACACCAACGAGTTGATCGAGATGCAGACGAAGAACGACTCCTCAGACCCACGAAGCAGCTCAACTTTCTATGAGAGATATCACACTCTGGAGGACGTACGCTTTTTCTCTTTATTGACAAATTGACGGCTGTTAACTGCAGGACTATTGCAGTTAATGGACATATTTCAGTTTGCAAACACACTGTCTCCCTTGTAGATCTATTATTGGATAGACAGGATCACACAGGACAACCCCAGCACGGTCAAAGCTATTCTCATTGGCTCCTCAAGTGAAAAGCGACCACTGTATGCTCTAAAGGTAAAATCAACCAACAAGGAATAAACTCTAATGACTATAAGGATGCTCAAGCTGAACTTAAGGAGCATTCTTAGTATTTTCAGGTGCAAAGTGTTTAGAAACTCCCTGTTTTCCAGGCTAAGAGAGAGAAATTAACTGAAATAAATGAAAAATCCAATGTTTGACCTTTCTTTCCTTCGCAGTTGACTCTAAATAACAGACCAAACAAGAAAGCAATGTGGATCGACTGTGGAATCCACGCCAGAGAGTGGATCGCTCCTGCTTTCTGCTTGTGGTTCGTGCACTATGTGAGTATATTAAACCTGCAGCAGTTTGGAAATGTCATGAAGAGTCAGATCAGATCCGTTTCACTTAAAATCATCGTCCCCCCCCCACAGTCTTTGTCATATTACAATATAAACCAGGACATTACCAGCATACTGGACAACATGGACGTCTACGTGCTGCCCGTCATGAACCCTGATGGATACAAGTACACGTGGACAACAGTGAGATCACATGCAACACAAGTCATGTTTGGTAAAGCTACTTTAACTGCAGTCGTGATTTGTTTATTTATTTATTTTCAGAACAGGATGTGGAGGAAGAACCGCTCCGTCAGCAGAAGCACCAACTGCTTCGGAGTCGACCTCAACAGGAACTTTGACGCCAACTGGTGCAGTCAGTAATTTCCCAAGATTCCTGCAACAATCTTTTGGCAGCGAAGTCTTAAAACCAAATCCTTACGTTCTCTTATCTTGTTTTATTTCATTATGTGCCACTATTTTGAAAATGTCTTCTTTATTTGCCATAATTCCTTACTTAAAAATCATATATGAATTCCACAGAGATTCATTTAAATGTAGAAATATCCTGACACACATTGAATACTGATACTCAGGACTAGTGTGTATAGTACAAGTGTTGCTGTTCTTCCCAGCTGAGGGGGCGTCTCCTGAGCCCTGCTCCGAGATCTACTGCGGCGCCTTCCCCGAGTCGGAGCCCGAGTCCGAGGCCGTGGCCAACTTCCTGCGCAGCCACAAGAATTCGGTCCAGTTCTACCTCTCCATCCACTCCTACTCTCAGATGCTGCTCTTCCCGTACTCCTGCACCTTGGAGGAAGCGGAGAACCACAGTGACCTGGTGAGTGGGTTCGGGCCAATTTATAAAACAATCAATTGATCCATCAGTAAAAAGAGTTTTACAATCACAGACGCTTACATGTTTCCTGGTTCATTCTGAGTTGTGTGTGTGTGTGTGTGTGTGTGTGTGTGTGTGTGTGTGTGTGTTTTACAGCTTGAGATGGCCCAAGAAGCTGCCCAGAAAATCCAAAGATATTACAGGAACATCTATAAATATGGTGCTGGAGCAAAGACAATATGTAAGTATGGAGCTTTCTTTCCAAGCTTGTGTGATGCAGTGACTCTCATGTACTCAAGTGGAGGTGTCTGATCTCCAGACCTGGCTCCTGGGGGTTCTGATGACTGGGCGTACAACCTCGGCATCAAATACTCCTTCACGTTTGAGCTGCAGGACCGCGGGAGTTACGGCTTCCTCCTGCCACCCTCTCAGATTTCCAGGGCCTGTAATGAAGCTATGATCGCTGTGAAGACCATCGCCCTGAAGGTTATTGAGAAAACACAATATCCCACAAGTTCTCCTCGAACTGCCTGAGCCGTTGAAGGGTGGAAGTTCAACGTTGAGCCATGTTTGTGAATGAAACCCTACAATTTCTGTACTATCGCTAAATGATCATGATTTTTTTTGTAGCATTCCTACTATATATATTATGGGAATCAGATTCTTTTGAATGTTTGCATATACCATAAACACATATACATGTAAACGGTTCAATAAATTGATTGAGGTTATGGATTAGCTGTCTTCTGTTTATTATAACTAACAGTGCACATGGTATTGCTGTGTCTTGCATATGTAGAAGGTATGAATTAAATAATAAACCTTGTTGTGTGAATGTTAAGTTAATAAATAAACTAAACAGAAATAAATAAACTGTTTATAAAAATATAAAATTTACAAAATAACTTTATATACAGTCTGTCCATACAGTCTAAATTATTTTATGACAATTTGAAAAGCAATAAACGAAATAAATAAAAGTAAATAGACTCTAAAATGAAAAAAATCTCTACATTGTATTTCTTGTAACAGTTTAAAAAGGAATAAACTAACTAAATAAAATAAATGAATAGACTGTATATAACAATATGAAATATAAAATCATTGCATCCAGTATATTCTAGTTTATAACAATTATAAAATAAATAAACTCATTGAATATTGTAAATACAGTATTATACGTTGCGATGAAAACATTATAAATAAATAAAAATGAATCGCCTGGTGTATATATAAATATGAATTCTTCATATAAAGTCTATGGTAACGCCGATGGGTAGTGCGTTTAGATTACCAATAGATGGCGGTAACGCAGCACCCTGGAGTGCAAGCCTCCCCCTCACAAACCAGAGAAGAAGAAGCGGTCGTAAGCTGCGCTCCCTCCGCCACCATGAACGAGCTCCGGGCAGTTTCTGCCTCTGGTTCGAAAGAATAAAGCCTCGTTATTTCTCCACGAGCTGAATCCCCTCGCCGGACCAAAGTAGATGCGACACCGAATCAATATCCTGGGTGAGGCGGCTGTTTGCCCTCCACGCTGCCCGGCAGAGACGCGGCTTGCAGGCGGCTTCGAGGCCCCCGCGCTGCGATAGAGCACCATTAGCCCCCTGGCTGGCTAACGCTAGCATTAGCATCCACTCGCTTGTGCTCGCCAGTATGAGTCACGCTGAGTTAAACACCGTTAGCCTCTAACTGGCTGGGTTTTAAATAAACCCCGAGTGGACGCGAGACACAAACAATTACGTTAAACTCATGCGCTTAGCCTGGAAACGTTAGCTAACGTTAAGCTAGCTAGCATTAAGACTAGCCTGAGAGAAGTTAGCAGCAGCACAGGACAACAACAGAGCGTCTACTTTTGTGTTTTACACGCGTTCGTGTGCGGAAACCGATTTGAAAGCTGTTGCAGCAAGAACTTCAGAGTACTAACTCCAATGTTTGCGTCTCAGTCGTAGCTCCATGTGCTAACATGTGTGTCTTTGCACTCAGAATGAATGAAGTGAGGAATGGACGTGCACCCGCCAGCGTTGTACAGTTGTACGTTGTGTTTTTTTAATGCCTTTAGTCCATTAACTTGTATTTATAACATTCCTACCGAGAGTGGACTTGTGCTGTTGCAGATGACGCCACGCAGACATGTCACGAAGCTGTGTTTTTCATTCAGTCCTGCAGAATGTCCAAGATCAGGCGGAAAGTAACAGTGGAGAATTCAAAGACCATATCTGACAGCAGCAGCACCACGACCAGCAGCACCAGCAACCCCGCCGCCCCCTCCCGCCGGCCCAGTGTGTTCGAAAGACTCGGTCCCAGCACTGGGAGTAATGCTGCTGATGTATGTATGACTTACACTGCACACACATGAATGCCAGCTGGGGTTTCCAGAGTTTTTATAATGCTTGTGTTGTGATTTATTGTTCACCCCTCTTTGCAATGTGTGAAATCACCGATCAGCGTAGACTGTTACCGTGAATCGTCCCAGTCTCGGTTAAGTCAGTGGATGTTGCTCTGTCTCATTAATCTCTGTGTTTGTCCCTTTCAGAGTCACTGCAGAAATTGGTTGAAGACTGGTAATTGCAGTTACGGCAACACTTGTCGCTACACACATGGAACTCAGCCACGGGCCAAAGGATTTAGCTTCAGCAGGTAAGACGGCTCGCACACACCGCTCCCTTTTTTGCCTTTGCCATGTGGATTGTTGTTGGATTTTTGTCCATATCTACTTGGATGTATGATCTGTACAGTTGCTTCACAACATGTCTGTGTGTTTTCTTTTCTTTGTTTTTGCGCCAATGTCTCAGGTCAACCGAGAGGCCCACAGGTGATCTGCGGGAGAGGATGAAGAATAAAAGACAGGATGCTGACCCAGAAAACCTGAAGCGTGACGTAGACGAGCCCGCATCCCCGACAGCAAGAGTGAGTTCTCTGACATTTGAAAGTAGTCATCTGTCGGTGAATGTGTAGGTATAGACTCTATTTTAAATGAAGAAATGGCTTTGGTGGACTTGAATTGTGTATTGAGCATTTAGTCTATGTAAACAAGAGGAAGCATAGGATTTGATGTCGGGGTCATTCCAACATCAGTGTGTATGTCCCTATGTGCAGCAGAGAGACTCCTCCAGAGGCCGACACAGGGAGAAGGAGGACATAAAGATCACAAAGGAACGCACTCCAGCCAGTGAAGAAGAGCCCACAGAGTGGGAAACCAATCGAGAAGGTTCAGTACCTTAATTTGTTAAATATTTAATGGACAAGTGACCTGATGAATTGTCAGCGTCGTAAATGCTCTTCAGTTGATTTTGTGGTTTAATGTAACCTTAATATTATTAATGTGGTCTCTGACTTGACTTACAGACTCAGATATCGGTGACTACGACTACGAGTTATCCCTAGAAATGAAGCGCCAGAAGATTCAACGTGAGTTGATGAAACTGGAGCAGGAGAACCTGGAAAAGAGGGAGGAGATTGTCATCAAGAAAGAAGAGACCCCCGCCAAAACGAGAACCACCGCTTTGCCGAAGGTGTGCAGTCATGAGTTTCTCCCTTTTTTTCAAAATTTCCTCCAGGGGGATTCAGTGCATTGAGGTATGGTCTATACGTGGGACTCTTGATCAGATTGTTGTCCCTCCCCTCAGGCCTCCCCAGAGCAGTTGAGCTCCAAAGATTCACCGTCACCAAGGAAGTCCGGTGGCTCCCCGAAACACAAAAGTGGAACCAAAGGGCCAGGCTCTGGGAAGAAAGAGAAGAAGGCGTCCATATCCTCACCTGTTTCAGAATCTACCAGGTGTGTCTTTTTGTTCAATTCTTTTGGTCTAGTAAGCGAGATATCCTGAAAATTATTCCTAAGATTTTGGCAATATTTTATGAAAATGTTGTCCATTTAGATGTCAACAATTTGAGCCGTTTCTATCTTTTTCCAACCAGGTCTACAAAAGGGAGCCATAGTAAAAAGAAAGGACCTCGTACCCCCAGTCCTCCTCCACCAGTCCCTCTGGACCTCCCTGTGGTTGGGAAGAAACACAAATGCAAGCACAAAAACAAGGAGAAGTCTGAGGAAAAGCCGAAGGAAGGGAAAGATCGGGGACGAGACACAGAGAAACACAAAGAGAAGAAGGAGAAACGCAGGTATATTGTGGACCTATCGTGGGTTAACTGCTACTGCAAACAATTCTCTTCAGTTATCCAGCTCAACTTGTAATCCTCATTCTTTTGAATCTGAACTTTTTACAGAGACCGATCAGACAGTTCCCACAAAGCCAAGCGGTCGGTGACATCAGAAGAGCCTTCTCCCTCCAGA
Organism: Hippoglossus stenolepis; assembly: GCF_022539355.2. NCBI lineage: Eukaryota > Metazoa > Chordata > Actinopteri > Pleuronectiformes > Pleuronectidae > Hippoglossus > Hippoglossus stenolepis. The sequence continues at coordinate 5,450,703 of NC_061506.1, read as the reverse complement.
TGTCCTTCGCCCACAGCGCGGAAGAAATCCACCTCTCCTAAAGCTTCGTCCCATAAAACCTCAGTGCTGGTCTCCCCTCCTCGCAGGTAAGCACATGTGAAATAAAATATGGTCTTAAATGTCTTCCATTATTCACTTAAATCAGTAAATTATGGGCAGGGAAACACTCATTTATGTTCTCGCTGCAGGTCTCCCTCTCTTCCACGCCACCAGCGGACCCCTACTCCTCCCCGCCACCACTCCCCTTCGTCCCACTCTGGCTCCTCTGCCCAGCGTCACTCACCGTCTCCTCGCCGGCGTCGCTCCTCCTCTCCCACCTACCACCGGAGCAGTGCTGCAGCAGGCTCCTCACCACAGAGCTCCAGGCGCTCCAGGTCACCTCCGGCCTCCCACGACGCCTCGTCGCCCCGACGCCGCTCTGACAGATCAAGCCCTGGCCGGCAGCACTCCAGGGGCCGCGAGAGGAGTCGTGGTGACCGAGAGAGGAGTCCGCCCGCCCAGGAGCGCAGACATGAGCACAGAGATGGTATCGGTATAATTGTGTTGTTTTACTGTTTTGGTCTTGTATCTCTCTGTTATATACTTCTTTTCCACCTTGTGCCATGAGGCTGTAAAGGCAAATCCAATCACTGGGTAAGTAATGTGTGTCTTTTCCAAACAGACAGCCGCAGCAAGCGAGAGAAAGACAGTGTCCGTGACGACCGGGACTATGACTCGGAACAGGTCTCATCACGTGACGACAGGGAGACCAGGGAGGCTCGTGAGCGACGGGACACTCGCGATAGAGGACGGGAAACCGTCCGCGACCATCGAGACAGCAGGGACGTAAAGGACTCCAGAGAGAGCAGGACAGACACCCGGTCCAGTCGAGAGTCCCTGGAGCGGCGGGATCGCGAGCGGGAACGAGAGAGGGACCGGGAGAAGGACAGAGATCGAGAGAAGGAGCGAGAGAGGGAGAGGACTGATACTTACAGGAAGGAGGAACCCGCTCAGGACGACAGGAGTTATGGGAGAGGACATGGACGTGAAGATGGAGGGAGAGCTGAAGGGAGGACTGAGAACAGGACAGACAGAGCTGAGAGGAACGGAAGAGGGAGAGGGCGTACAAATGAAACATCTGATAAAGGTAATAACTAACATTGCATTTAGCTTTTATATAATTTGCAGCCACTGACAAACTCCTACACTGTGTTCCATTTTTTTTCTTACTGTATTTTATCATCTGTCAGGCTCAAACAGAAACTCCAGAGGTTCCCAACTGGAAAGTACCCACGAGAACTGGGAGTCCCGAAGCAGTGTGGCGCGAGAGAGGAGTGTGGAGAGGAGCACAGATCGCAGCGCTACCGAAAGAAGCTCGGAGAGGGGCTCAGACCGAGATCGCTATGATGGTGACAGAAGAGAGCAGGCCCGGGACTCCTCCTATGACAGGAGAGGAGGGCACGGAGAGCGGGATCGCAGAGACAACCGAGAGAGAGGTGGGGGTTTGCTTTATTTTAAGCCTGTGTATTGTATTTTAGAATATTATATTAGTAGTATTGTATTTTTTAAAATCGACTAAAAATTTTAACTTTCTGTTTTCCCAGATCAAAGAGCAGCTTCTCCAAACAGACACCAGGGGAGATCAGAGGAGCCTGAGAGGGAGGACAGGAGAGACGATCGCAGGACAGATAGAGTGGAGGAGAGACGAGACGACCGGACCCGCGAGCGAGAGAGAGAGCGGGAAAGGGAACGGGAGAGGGAGAAAGAGAAGGACAGAGAGCGAGAGAGGGAGAGGGAAAAGGAGCGAGAGAAGGAGAGGGAGGCTGCAGAGAGGGAGCGGGCCAGGGAGAGGGAGCGCGAGCGGGAACGAGAGAGGGAGCGGGAACGGGAGCGTGAGGAGAGGGAGAGAGAGAGGGAGCGGAAGGAGCGAGAACGGGAGAGGGAGCAGCGGGAGCGAGAGCGAGAGAGGCAGCGGGAATGGGAGGAGAGGGAGAGAGAGAGGGGAAGGGAGGAGAGGCGGGAGAGGAGAGATGACACCAGGGAGGAGCGGCCTGTTCGAGACACCCGGGACGATCGCAAGACGAGGCACGTTTCCACTTAATCTATTTCTCTTGTGTACTTTACCACAGTATTCAAACTTCACAGGTGTACTGATCAAACTTTAAAATCTTTTATTTCCTCTAGTCGTAAGAGGCCCAGGCCTGAGAGCAGCCCGAGCCCCCGTGCCAGCCCAAAGCGAGCAGCCAGGGACCTCAGTCCGGCGGACAGCGACGGCTACAACAGTGGAGAAGACAAAAGTGAGCGCCCGATTGTCCGAGGGCAGGCCAAGCTCCACCCACAGCCCCTCCTCCCCAGCCCAGTGTGTCCGCCTCCATCTGACAGTAGGCAAAATCTTTTTTGAAGGGACACACACCTGTTTTATGGGGAATGCGCTTCTCGTATAATGCACACACTGGAATTCACTTTGAACTATTTAAAGTTTAGTTTTCCTTGGTACAGCTTGTACTTTGTCTTGTCTACTTCTGTGGGGCTTTTTCACACATCCCAGTATTAGCTGTCTCTTTTATTACCAATTAAATTGATCAATTTTAAAACAAAGTACACAAAAAAATTAAATTGTGCTGTCCCATGGATACAATGAAAAACAGAACCATTGTTGAATCTTAAGAATTAGTCTTCATCTGTCTTAAATTAACCTTTTGAAGGACTAAGTGTAGTCATGTGACTGTTCTGTGTCCAGGTGGCGATAAGCATCGTCTGCTGAGCCAGGTGGTGCGACCCCAGGAGCCCCTGCTGCGTTCTCCACCGAAGCCGGCTCCTTCTGATGACAAGCCCAGTCACTGGAAGGATGAGGAGCGCAGAGGAGCCGTGGACAAACGGGAGGCACGCAGTCGACATGAAGACGTTGAGCCTCGTGTGGACCGCAACAGAGGAGGCGATAGGCGGGGAGATGACCTTTCGAAAACTCTGCCGGACTCCCGTGTCAGAGGCAGAGACCAGCGAGAATCCACGCCTCCTCCTCCTCCTCCTCCACCTCCTCCTCCTCCTCCAGTCCTCGCCACCAGCAGCGAAAACACAACTGGAAGCCAGTCCCACGAGGAAGGCAAGAAGAAGACCAAGTCACTGAGGAAGGGGCTGAAGAAGGGTCGCAAAGATGAAGAGATAAACACTGGCAACATTTTAGCTCCAGTAGGGGACCGTTTTAACATTGAACCCCCAACTGGTGCTCCTGCAGATGCTCCTCCAGCCTTGCACTCACCCAGGAAAGTTCCCAAGAAGAAGGCGCTTGACAGAAAGAGGAAACGCTCACGAGGAGCAGAGTCCGATGTATCTGAGGAGGATACTGCAGCCCATCAGCCACATAATAAGAAGAAGAGGGGTCCCCGGACCCCACCACCCTCAATGAGGCCTGATAACCGTGCTACTGTAGTCAGCGCAGAGCCGTCTCCACTACCAAAAATGGACAACTTCAGTGACTGGTCAGATGAGGAGGTCACAGCTCCCCTGGCTCCTGCTGAGCCTCTTAGGAGAAGTGCTGGTCCTCGGCTGGGCAGGGACAGGGAGAGGTGTAACCCCCCACCCATTGCCCCGCTACTCCCCCAGGATCCGCCAATGCTTCTGCAGACTTTGACTCCACAGCCTCTCATGTCCCAGCCTCTGCTCCGCAAACCTCCTCCAGAGCAGACGCGCAGCAGCAGCATGGGAAGCAACCAGAGCCGCACATCATCTCGACGCCTGAGATCACCTTCTAACGAGTCCGCACACCGTGAGGACCCCCAGGGTCCACGATCCCGCCGGGGAAGGCAGCCGGGCACCAACTCCCGCGACCGGGAACGAGAGAGGGAGAGAGAGAGGCCGGTTGTAAATGAGCCTCCTGTGGTGGCTGAGAGGAAATCTCGAATTGACCAGTTGAGGAGAGGAGAGCCCAGCCGCAGCACCTCATCAGGTAAACTCACACTAACAAACACATCATGGAATCATAGTTCCTTCTTGCCAAATGCATCAAGGAACAGTACAGACAACGAAACAGTATGTTACTCATTTAAAACCCTAACATTCTCTGTTGTCTCACAGACCGGCAGGATTCTCACAGCCACAGCTCCAGACGCAGCTCTCCTGACTCCGAGAGACAGACCAGATCCAGGTCCCGCGCCGGCTCCTACGACAGTAGAGAGCGGGAGAGAGAACGGGAGCCGTTCGAGCGGGAACGAGACCGAAAGGACCTCCGGCCTCCTCCTCCCCAACAGCCGCAGCAGCAGCAGCCCCTGCTTCTCCAACAGCCCCTCCAACAACCACGAGACTGGGAGCCAGAACCAAGGGACTGGCCCAGCAGGGGACGAGAGCCCCTGCTCATACGTCCCAGCCGTGAACCTCCTCTCCTGAGGGAGCGTGACATCAGGGACAGGGAACGCTTGCTCCCTGAAGGACTCATACAGCAGCATGAGCGGGAAAGGGAGCGGGAAAGGGAGCGGGAGAGAGACAGTAGAGGCGAAAGGGGCGGCGATCGAGAGAGGATGATGATGATGGACCTGCCGCCCCACGGGGACCTCAGGCCTGTAGGCCGAGGGGACCTGAGGGGAGAAATGAGAGGAGACATGAGAGGAGACCTGCGAGGGGACATGATGCGGCCGGACAGGAGCGAATATGAGCCTCTGTTGCCAAGAGAAGCCTTTAGCCCACCTGAGCCCGAGAAAGCCAGCAACAGTCACCATCTCATGGGAGAGCCACGGGAACGGGAGCTGGAGAAGGCAGACAGCATTGACGGTAAGATGATAAAAGCATGTCTGCGTTTCAGTGTCACCTTTTTTTCCAATTTCCAGCATGGGTTTAAAGGAATCTGTGTGTGCTGTGTTCTCAGGAGACCACGACGGTAAAGAAGAGGATGGCCAGTCAGTGCCATCTGTTGGCGAGGAGTATGAGCCAATCAGTGATGACGAGCTGGATGAAATTCTGGCTGATAGTCAGAAAAAAGAGGATCAGCAGGACGATGAAAAAATGACAGGTAACAGGAAATACCTTCACTATGGAAAATATTGGACTATTATGTAAATAATAACAGACAATAAAACCAAAAAGATCTACCTTGGAAAATGAAATCCCCATTTCTACGACCTGACAGGTCCTCTGGATGTGATCGATGTGGACTGGTCCAGCCTGATGCCCAAACAGAAGCAGGAACCCCGGGCAGCAGGGGCAGCGTTGCTCCGATTCACCCCAGGGGCCGTGCTTCTTAGGACGGGCATCTCCAAGCGACTCGCCGGGCCCAAGCTCCTGGAGCAGGTCAAAGAGGTGTGCAAGTCTGAGATGGACGACCCTAAAGGTGAGAGTTTGGACACTGTTGAACCATAAATTCACAACATAATTACATGTTTTAAATCAGCAAAACTCAGCATTTTTATGAGTTTATAATCAGGATAATGTTGATTTCTTTTGTGTGATCCATTCGTCTAAAACTTGCGTTCACCTCCATCTTTCCAGAGGCCGACAAGCTGTTTGAGCATGACCTTGGGGCCTTGAACATGGCGGCCCTGAACAGGCGGGTGGAGCGGGCAGGTTTGCTGACCAACCTTGGGCCCTGCTGCAAGGCCCTGTGTGCCCGCAGAGACTTCGCCATCCGTCGGCAGCTGTTAAAAAATGACAAGGTAGATAAATTAATTCAGTTCTCCCCTTTTCTGTGTTGATCGTCGCCATTTTCTCCCAATAAACCCCCTTAAATCTCTTGATCTTGTTTTCTCCCTCAGGGCCTAACCAAGCAGTACCCCACTACGCCCGTAGTAGACAACGAGCTGCTGCAGATGAGCATGCGTCTCTTCAGAAGGACCGTGGCTGCCCAGGCTTCGGCCCCGGAAAGGCCCGACAGTGGGTCGGCGCTGGCGGCCGAGGTTTCTGCAGCCGGTAGTGGTGGTAGTGGTGGTGGTGGTAGTAGTAGTAAGCTCAGCACAGCTCAGCCTGAGGTGTGTGTGTCCTGAAAGAAATGAGCTTAGCAAGTAAAAGACTTCTAAGCCTTCACCTCTCTTAAACTCTGAATCTCTCTTCCCCATTGCATTACATACACAGCCTTTTTAGATACGAGAGAAAATAAAGAAAAACGGCAAATTTGTGGATTTCAGTTATGCTTAACATGTTTTTGACGACCTGCAAGTGCTGTGCCATAAACTATTGGACATTCTAGCCTATGGAGACGTGTCATGAACCGCGTACGAGAAACGTACATGTGAAATGATGTCATGAATTTTTTTTGTGTGCATTACAGTATTTTAGAGCATCTTTTTAATTGTCCATTTCACCTGCCTAACCAAGTTCAGATGACTTGTTTTCATATATTGTGCATTGGTTTACAGCAACTGTGCATTAAAATGGTTAGATGTTGATTTCTGTAACGGGTCTTTTGCTTTGTATGAAGTGACTGTGCAGCCTTCAAATAATGTGACACTTGAAGTTGTGATAACTGTTTTTTTTTTGGGGGGGGGGGTTTGTTTCCATCATATCACAAAATATCTGCAGCACAAATCTCCAGAGACGTTACTGATCAGCAACACTGAAAGTGAGACATCCTGCCGGGACTTGAATGAATGTTTTCTCATGAACAAGCACTGCCAAACTATTCCTCCACTGTTAGATCTTACAACTGTGAGTTTGTGGAAACTGTTGCTTTTTTTTTTTGCTTCGTGTATTTGTGTTGAATAGTTAGGCAATGTCGTCCTGAAAAGAAAGAGAACACTGCGGAATGCCAGACCGCCAACACTGCCATGTGGGAGAACTCGCCGCAAACAGCCCACGCCGTCCAAAAAGGAGCCCCAGTGCTCCCAATAGGAAAAGACACTAGAGTGCTTAGGTAAAAAAAGAAAAAATGGCTGAAGATAATTAATTTGAACTTGACATCTCACTTGTGTGTCATAGTGCTTCTTCATCCAGAGTCACAGTTTTAAAAAAGTGTATGTTGGAATAAACATGCTGTGAGAATTCAGAGGACAAATCATGAACAGAATCACAATGGATAAAATGCCGTTAACGTAGAGAAACCTGGATTTAACGTGACTCCTCCTGGTCATCAGACTGTGACCTGAAACCTCAGTGACATTACAGACGCAGAGACGCTGGGCTCTGATGAAGCCTGAGATCTCTACGATGTCTACAGACACTTTCCCAGCGTGTTTCTTTCTCATGGCAACATGTGCGAGTAACGATATCTGGGTTCACACTGTATTTTTATTTTAATTTTACTGTACAATAAATGTAGAATGACATTTTGCCAAATTCAAACCAGGTGCTAGATTAAAATCCAGATTAAATTGCTTTAAGAGGAGCTATGACGATAATTACCAGATGCGGACTTTAGCATTTTTTTAGGTAAGTACTACTGTGTATGACTGCAGCCACATAAAGCTTGTGTTACCTTTATGAATGAGTGATAGATAAAGAATCCTCACTCCTACAGTCTAGAGAGGAAGTTCTACATCCAGGATCTATACTTCAATACTCTAAAAGATTTTATGTCTCGTGTTTTATCATTTATATGAAAAAAGCACTGTTATTTGATACAAGTGTTTCAGGAGAGCCAACAGAAAGAGAGGAGCTGTCTCATCTGGTTACACCTCATCACAAAAATATATATTTATTATATTGTGAATGGGGTAAAGATTATATTCTGTCTAACTGATTCAAAACCTTGTGTGTGTATAAACATGAGTTATTATTTTTGTATTAATTCTGCCGATCACATAATTGTCAATGACTGAATTAAAGACTTTCAGCGCAAATACTATCAATTTAACTTGTATTTGTATAACATGTTTCTATATGTTGTGTAAATAGTCTTAATGGCTACAGAATGTTATTTTGGTTAAATATAGAACATGTTCTTAAGACATTGACTGGTTCAACTATTTTCTAAATATAAAAGATGATAACAAATGACAGATTGTAAAACACTTTATTTTGAACCTTATTTTTTTACTGCTTGTTACTTGGTTCCTTTATTGTAGTTTTTGGAAGAATTATTATTTTCATGTGAATTGTGTCATATGATTCAATAAACGAAAAAAAAGATTGTAAATTGTATATAACACCCAAGTTTATTTCATTTTCTGTTTAGTTTGCTTCTTACATATTAACCAGTGTTGGACAGTATCAACACTAGGAACCTTTGTGCGTGCGCCGCTGTTGTTGACGAGAAACGGACTGGTTTCCTTTACCCACAATCCTCGGCCGTTGATCCGTCCTTCCGGCTTCCGTCTCAACTCCGAGTCGATGTGAGTATTTTCTCCGGGGTTTTATTTCCCTCCAATCTGACGCCATCCTGCCACATTAAAGCTGTAATTCACCAAACATCACGTATAACTACACATATGATCGCTCTATCGTGTTATATCTGAGAGTTTTGATGCGGTTGAAAGTCGATAAATGTGATTAAAGAGGGCGGATGGTCGCGCTCGGATCCACGGAGCCCGGGTGGCTCCCAGGTGCCATTGTGGCTCATTCGTGTTTGTGCTGTCTGACCCACAGACGTGTCTTATTGTCAAATAGTTTAAATAATGGTGCCCGTGTGAATTAGTTTAATTCTTCATTCGTTCTCCCGTGTTTACCCGTTCGTTTAAAATAACGTAAGCCCCGCGTTAGCTTAGCCAAAGTTGACGTTAGCACTCGTTTCTCGTCAGAAATACTGGTGTCGGCTAGCGGTGCTAGCGCTGGACATGCTAACGTGCTCTCGTATACTAATGCTAGTTTGTTGCTGTGCAGATGGCCCCAACTAAGAAAGGAGAGAAGAAGAAGGGGCGTTCAGCCATCAACGAGGTGGTGACCAGAGAGTACACCATCAACGTGCACAAGCGCATCCATGGAGTGTGAGTACTGGGATCAGGACACTGGGGGCTGTGGCCATGTGGACTTAAATACACTTAAGTTAGTGTTAATGCATCTGATGTCAGTTTTAAATGATGCTCAGATCTTTCTGTTTAGATTTTTTTTAACGTGAGTTTGCAAACAGGGATAGAAACATGTGTGTCAGTGCTGAACACTGAAAAGTGCAGGTATACATTAGTTTTGCTTGGTGTCACAACAAATAATCACTCATTTACATTTGACACACAACAAACATTTCAGTGTCTTATAATAATAGTATAAAGATCCAGTGAACTGAGGACTTAAGTGTTATTGTTTGACCAGTGTCAGCATCTCTCTTTAATGCTGGTGATGTCTTGCAGGGGTTTCAAGAAGAGGGCCCCCCGTGCCATCAAGGAGATCCGCAAGTTCGCAGTGAAGGAGATGGGAACTCCCGATGTGCGCATTGACACTCGTCTCAACAAGGCAGTGTGGAGCAAGGGTGTCAGGTGAGATGATACCGTCAGTGCTCATATCTGAAGAATCAACAGCTTACAACAGCTTTAAGTTCAATTTCTAAAATGTTGTTTAGGTGTGTGTCAATGAAGGGCAATGAGTAAATGCCACTTGTTTGAATGCAACAGGTCTAATGTAGAGAAACAAACTAATTGGCATCTGTTAGCTTATTGTATCAATTTTTTTATTTACTGGCAACTTAATTTCACACACTATTTTGATGGAAAAACAGTGTGAAAATGCTGCTATCACTCAGCCTGACCATCAGCTCAGACGTATAAGAAGTTGTAACTATTTTTGCTTAGATCACTTTATCTTAAGAAAGGCTGAAGATAAGACATTGCTTTGCACAATGCCCCCCCCTTGACCTACTGCTGTGGTTACAGCATCTTGTTTATTGGGACATTTTGTTAGGTCGCTCAGTTTGGGAATGTTTTGACACTTACTTGGAGTCATGGCACAACTGCTGGCCTGTGAAGTTTGCAGCAACATATCAAATAGCTCACATTTGTATCTATTGCGTTGTTTTGCAGGAACGTGCCGTACAGGCTACGCGTACGTCTGTCCAGGAAGCGTAACGAGGACGAGGACTCTCCCAACAAACTGTACACCCTGGTCACGTACGTTCCTGTCACCACATGCAAAGGTAAACGCACTGTTCATGGACTTCTCCATTCAAATAATGAAGCAAAAAGTACATTTCATTAACACCTCACTCTCTCTTTCCCCAACAGGTCTGCAGACAGTCAATGTTGATGAAAACTAAATTTGTCCCCTCTGAGAGTGGAATAAATAAAACAAAAAGAGCTCTTGTTTTGTCTTTCTTTCTGATTCTGCAGTCGACTGAATGTCTGATTTGGGTTGTGTCTTAGGTTTATCTTTATATTACAAATGTTCCAACAGTAACCTGGTAATAAGTAGTAGCATGGTTATTTGTGACGTAATCATCGACCGACTGACCCAGTTTTGGCACGTCTACCTTAAAAGTGATGCTTTGTTTTAGTTGTCAGTAGTATGGAATCCTTATACAATTTTTTTTTTTTTTTTTAAATGGGACAGTTGAGGTCATCCAGATGTTTTGAGCACTTATGGACAGTCAGTCACAGATTTATCACAATCAGCAGGTAGGAAATGCACAGGTTGTTAAAAAATTGCAGATTTACTGCTTTGCCAAATAATGCATCTTCCTCCCAGGTCTCTTTTCTGACACTTTGGGGTCAAACACTTTTCCCAGCTGATAATTTGGGCTGTTTTGACTTTACATTTAAAATATTAATACACTTTCTAGTCTTAAAAAGGAAGAGGATGAAAATCTCAGCTATTAATCAAATATACAACTGCCAAATAATACATTCATACCTTTATTTCTAGATATCTATAAACAGAATAGCAATTTTTTAATGCTGAAATATCTGCTCATGAATTACATGGCAGCAGCTCTTTAACACAAATCCGTGTGATAGGAAAACGTGTTTTAGTTCAGGCATAATTTCATGGAGTTTGGTATTTTTCCACATTTCAACGAACTCATCAGACCAATCGCAAGAAAATGTGTCTTTAACTGGGTCTAATAAATAATTGATGACTCTAAACATTCATGAACAATATGCATTTGATCATTAATAAACACCAACAAAGGAGATTATATAAGTTTGGTATAGTTACAGGCGGAACTCGGGACTACACCGGGTCCTGTCCCTAACACGGAAGTAGGCGTGGCATCATGGAAACTGGGTTAAAGAAGAACAAACAAGGCGCAGCAGCAGGTTCAGCGTCTCTCCCAGAGTTTGAGCAGCTTTGAAATAGATGTAACTCCAATAAGAAGGTAAGAAGAAGAGCAGGAGGAAGAGGAGAATGTGTCTGTTGACTTTCACATGCGAAGCGAGAAAAACTAGCGTAGTACAAGTTGTCTGGGAGGGTCAGGTATGGCTAGTTGGTGAGCTAATTACAAGTTAGCTTCATTAAATACAGTTTACAGTTAGGCTACTGGGTGCGAATGAGTTAGCATATGGTGGCTAACAATAACACACAGTCTAAACGCAGTAATGCAATCATAATAATCATAAGCTATTGAATTAGCAGCTAAGCAAGGATGCACATGTAGCTAAGCTAACTCCATAACTTAACAGGGATATAACGTAGTGAGGTGCTAGCAAACCTTAAGGCAAGGTGACAGGTGTAGCTAATGGAAGGCTAACACTCATAACTAACAGTTAGCATCATTAAATACAGTTAACAGTGACTGCTGTGTGTGTGAATAAGTTTGTTAGCATTTGGTGGCTAACAATAACAAACAAACTTAGTGTAGTAATGTTAGCTTTTGGTCATAAGCTATCACATTAGCAGCTATGCAGGGATATATATATATCTATACATATATGTGTATGTGTGTGTAGCTAACTCTATAACTTGACACGCACATAACGCAGTGAGGTGTTAATAGACATCTACGTGGGGGGGTGCTAGTGTTAGCAATAGCATGCTATCCCAGGTAAAGCCTCCATGTGTGTGCAGGTGGGAGCTCGGCACAGTGTTTCCATGGCCCTCGGCTGACGTGCGGAGCGATGCGGCCCCACTGGCTGCTCCTCGGGGCTTGCGGCTGGGTGCTGCTCATCCTCATGTTCGTCAGCAAGTTCATCAGCTACAGAGCCGTGGATGGTGAGCTGCTGTGTCCTGTCGTAGACCGCCATTTGTTGTAGATACGATGTTCAACCAGCTCTGATTTGCTGTTTTCAGATTATGGAGAGAGGGTGGGTGGTCAGAGTTGGACTCTACCAGGCGCCAAGGTGAATCAACCCAGAGCAGATTCCAGCCAAGAAAAAGCTGCTCCCCAACCTTCAGATCAGGTGACTAATTTAAAAAAAGTTCTAACTAAACTAAGAACAATCATGTTAAAAACAAGGCCATCCCTCACATTAGTGTTGTTTTTGTATTTGTGTGTTTCAGCCGACTGAAGCACCCACACTGACAGATTGGCAGTCAGTCACCGATAAGCGGAATGAGCTGCTCTCGTCCATGTGTAAGAACAGCAGCCTCAGGAATTTAACTCATGTCTCCATCAGCAAGTTCGTCCTGGATCGCATCTTTGTCTGCGACAAACAGAAGATCTTGTTCTGCCAGACGCCTAAAGTGGGAAACACGCAGTGGAAGAAGGTCCTCATTGTGCTCAATGGTAAGTGTGGACTGGACAAAGGGAGTAACAATCAGGGATTCAAGTTCTTTGTTCCAGAAACTCTCAGCCAATCCCTGGTGAACTATGTGATGGGGGACTAAGTTTTTTCTGCAGAGCAGCTCATCTGAGTTAGTTTGATCTGCTCTGAGGATGTTCTGAGTCAAGTGCATGCATGGTGAAGGAAAAATGGAAACAGGCAAATACAGAGCTGGGGCAAAAGATTGATGTTTGGCATTAATTTATATTTATCTTAAAAAATCAGGGATGAAAGGGTGAGTTGAATAAAATAGTCAATAAGTGCACAGTTTGATTTATACACCATCGTCTGCGACACAACATTATTTAGCAGAATTTAATTTCCTTAATGGATGCTGAAGTGCTGAAATCCTATTTGTTAGATTAAAAATATAGAATATGTTTATTCAGTTGTAACCTGATGGGGACAAAGTGCTGCTGGCAGCAGGGAATGAAACTATAGATCAAATGGATAAAGATTTATGATTGTAACCTCATTGTCTGATCCAGCAACAGCCAAATGATTGTAGTGAATTGCAGTTGCAAGAGCGTCCAGGTTTAAAACTGAGTGCATCTTCATGAATCTATTTTTTATCTAAAAATTGACGTCATCTTAATGTCCAGAGACACAGTGTTTGAAAGACAGTGTATGGACCTTATTTTTAGCTCAGGATGAAGACTAAAAATATGAATCTTTTGAATTTTGCCTCAATTCCTGAACAAAGAAAATAATAATATAATAAAGGATTGACTGATGAACATCAGTTATGATTTTATGGGTTGGCTGCACACAAATGGGTAAAGTATTACAGCAATGCTCGAAATATTTCAAGGGTGAAGGTGCATTTGTTTTGTTCGCTGATTAAATCAATGATTTATGTTGTTGTTGTCTGCAGGAGGATTCTCCGATGTGAATGAGATCCCAGAAAACCTCGTTCACGACCACGATAAGAACGGCCTGCCCCGCCTCTCATCACTCACACCACAGGAAATAACTCACAGGTTAGTTTGGAGTTTTGGTGATAAATGATGACTGAAAACGAACAGTGTGAATTGATTTGCTAACATTTGGGTTTAATGTAAAGGGCTAGATTTATTTAAAGATTTTCTGATGGTCAATAAAAGTGCAGAAATGCTCATTGTTCTTCTCTGACTGTTTACCCCTGAAACCTTCTTTAACAGATTAAACACCTACTTTAAGTTCTTCATTGTGAGGGATCCTTTTGAGCGGCTCATTTCTGCATTCAAGGACAAGTTTGTGAAGAACCCTCGCTTCGAGCCTTGGTATAAACATGACATTGCTCCCGCCATCATCCGCAAATACCGCAAGAGCCACCGCGACAGCAGCCTCGCCGCGTCTGGCCTGCACTTTGACGACTTTGTCCGTTACTTGGGCGACGCGGAGGGCCGTCGCCGCTTGGACCGGCAGTTTGGCGAGCACATTATTCACTGGGTGACTTACGCGGAGCTGTGTGCGCCGTGCGAAATACACTACAGCGTGGTCGGCCACCACGAGACATTGGAGCAGGACGCCCCCCACATCCTCAAAGCGGCCGGCATTGACAAGCTGGTGTCCTACCCGTCCATCCCTCCTGGCATCACCCACTACAACAGGTCCAAGGTCGAGCACTACTTCTCCACCATCGGCAAGCGAGACATCCGGCGTCTCTTCGCACGTTACCAGGGGGACTTCCACCTGTTTGGTTACCCGAGCCCAGACTTTCTACTGGACTAAAAATGATTAATAGTGACTAAAATGTTTTCATATGAATTGTCTCAACATCTTTGGCTCACTGAGACAGAGGTGTATCGTAGCTGAGCGACTGAAAAGGCTTGTATGCAGTAGATGGCGCACTGTAACCTTGTTGCTCTTATTTTAACCACCTTTGTTGGAATAACTGACCGGCTGTGGCGACGCTGCCTATATTTGCAGTCGCTGGAAAAGTGCTGCCTCATATTCGAATATTTAAAAGTGCTGTTACAGAGACGGGAGCTGGAACTGACAAAAAGGTCAATTTAACGATCAAATCCAGGTCAAATAGAGAAAACCTTTGCTACCTTTTATATTTATGACAGTTATATGTCAGAGACTCTTATAATGCCAGGGATACAGGCCCGAGACCCTGTAATGTAGCTATCATATTGCACTGTAGGGATCACCTGTTACAATGACTCATCCTGTCAATGAAAGCTGTGAACAGTGCTACGACGTGTTTCTTCAAATTAGTCTTTTCTGTACCTCTTGCGCTAGACAAACGCTATGATGTGTGTATCAGGGAGTAAAGCATGATTTTAACGACTGATTAATGATCTTTACGACCATTTTTCAACTTTTCTATCTTTATCATTGTTTTTTGCTTTATTTGAGGCATACTAACGTTTCTATAACACTAAATTATTCTTAAAATGTCATTAAATTGCATCAAAATGGTAAAAAACAGACCAGAAGACCTTGGTCGCTCCCTGATTCAAAACTGTAGCTGCTGTTCTAGTCGCTCTGCCTCGTTCACTCCATTTATCGGCTCTGGGATGTTGAAGGAAAAGTTGGTACTGGATTTTTAAAGGCTTGTTTTATTTTTTTTCTATAACAGAAAGGTACTGTGTAAATGTTCTTAACATGACCTGCAACTCAACATTTGTATTACATGTTGCTATTTATAATATTAACTTTCTGACTAGTGGCACAAAGAAGCGTCTCGGTTGTAAGACGCTGCAGCCACCTGGAGACCGTTTTGATCGACGGGTTAGTAATAAAGCTCCATGTGGAAGAGTCAGATTTTAAATTTCTTTGTGTGTGTATTTTGTTGTTTGTTGCTGCAATAATATCCCATCACCACGAGGTGGCAGTGTAAGCCATTTTTAAACTTTCCTGCTCAGTTACCACAAACTGCTCAGCACACAGACTAAATGTCACCACACACACTTGAACCATGGGAATCAGGGCAAAACAGTGACTTCATCGCTGTGTGTCAGCAGAAAGCAGTCCGGGCCAGTGGGAGGAGAGGAGGGATTTTCTTTATCGGTGTCACTGCTACAAGATTTACCTCTTGGCAGATGGATTTAAGTTGATTTACAGAGCTTAAGCGTTAGTTAGTAACTGTGCAACCTTTAACCTTTTAACCTGTGTGTGTGTGTGTGTGTGTGTGTGTGTGTGTGTGTGTGTGTGTGTGTGTGTGTGTGTGTGTGTGTGTGTGTGTGTGTGTGTGTGTGTGTGTGTGTGTGTGTCTCTCTCTCTCTCTCTCTCTCTCTCTCTCTCTCTCTCTCTCTCTCTCTCTCTCTCTCTCTCTCTCTCTTCTCTCTCTCTCTCTCTCTCTCTCTCTCTCTCTCTCTCTCTCTCTCTCTCTCTCTCTCTCTCTCTCTCTCTCTCTCTCTCTCTCTCTCTCTCTCTCTCTCACCCTGCCTGACGTGTTTGTCCTGTCAGTGTTGACTTGAGGTTTGTTTGACCAACAGATCAAATGTGTGTGTGTTAGACCTGGGTTATTAGAAATAACTGAAACACTGCCTCTTGCTATTTTTTTTGTGTTTTTGTTGCAAAATACTGTGGATTGCAAAACGCAACACAACGAGCGCCAGTATATGATAGTACTTATTTTATATTACTTTAAGTGCAGTGCTACAAGGCCTTTTAAGAGCTCACTATGGTGCACATTGATTTGCTATGACGGGAAGCTGAGGCTGCAAACACACACACTCACTCACTCACATGCTTAACAAGATCATTCAATGCAGCAAACTGAATCATCACTGACAAAACCCTCATGTCGTGATAAAATCTGACTGTTAATATATTAATTTAGCTGTAATTCACTTTTCTCAATTGAAAAGTCTAATTCTTAAAGTCATTATTGTACATTCGGCTCCATTATTAATGATGATGTGAAATAATTATATTCATGCACAACATCCCTCCTGAGGTTGCTCACATGCCACACCCATGATTACAATATTGACAGGGAAGTTGCATGTGCACGAGGATGCTGTGCCTCCCCCGCCCTGGCTGCATGTATAAAATGTATAGATGCTTATATACAGGCTGATGTGAGGGTGTAGAGTCAGTTATGAGCGATGCATTAAATAACCTCGGTGTCCATGCTCGGTGGAAACGAGGCCCAGCCCTTTTCTTTCTGCGCGAGGCCGACCGGCTTCTAATCTGTGTGCGGTTCTCCATCAGAGCTGCGTCAAGCTGGACGGAAGCAGCCGGGCTGCAAACGGAAAACATCTGATTTAGCTTTCAACGTAAAAGGAACTTGGACGCCCAGTGTATCAGAACAGCTTGGTTACCTCATAATAAAATGTCTGCCGGGAATGTAACTTGTATATGCAGCACTTTTGCACTAGATTTTTAACATATTTTCCTCACAGCTCATTTCTCTAAATAGAAATGTAAAGTAACAACTTGTTCTTTAAGTGTTTTTAAGTATTTTTATACTGTTGTATTTCAATTTCCTTACATCTTATATCGGAGTACTTATTCCCTCTCTGGTAAATATGGAAACACTTTGATAAAACACAGGCATCAGGCCATGGACGGATTATCAGGACCACAGGCCCGTCTCTGCAGACCTCCACCCACACTGTACTATTACTACTATTACTATGTACTAAAGGGAAAACCACAACCACATACATCACTTTGAAATCACATTTTCACATGTCAGCAGGAAAGGAAGGGTCAAAATATACTGTCTTAATGCATCGGATATTAGAGCATCACATTATTTAATCTGCTAATTTACAAAGCGTCACATATATACTTCTATATAAAACATAGTGATGACAACAATTAAGTTTAGAACTTAGTACAGAACAGCTCGGCACAGGTAACCAAGGCTAAAGAATAATTATACTACTAATACTACTAATGATAATGATAATGATAATGACCATAAAAATGATAATACTGCTACTAATAATGATACTACTACTACTACTAATATTAATACTAACGATAATAATAACCATAATATAAAACTGCTACTACTACTATTAATAACATGACAATAATAAAAATACTGATACTACTACTACTAATAATAATAATAATATTGATACTACTATTACTACTACAACTACTACTAATAATAATAATGAAATGATTCAATTAAATTAAATTAAATTAAATAAGTCACATCTGTCAGACACTAGAGAGCATTCTTTCAGAGCCAGGCTTTTATTCTGAAGGTCCGCAGCGGAAGGCTAGGCTCCCCGTGCTAGCTCCTCCGACACCCAGCGGCCAGAAGCGGCAGAGAGCGGACAGGGAGCCCGCTGCTGCCACCTCAACATGGAGTAGCCTGAGCTCCAGCGGCTGCTGCCCGAGAAGCGGACCCCACGGAGAGGAGTGCGACGCGGCCTCTGCTGAGTTCCCCACCTCGCCCGGAAGAGCCCCGCCGATGCTCCAGCGGCGGACATTTTTCTGCAAACGCGACGGGAAGCTCGGCTTTTATTTGAAAAGATGGCGAACGACTCTCCGGCTAAAAGTCTAGTTGACATAGACTTGGCGTCACTGCGGGTGAGTGGAGCCTCTGAGCCTGGTTTTCTCTACAAAAAATCTCTAATTCCACATCCCTCGATATTAAAAAACACACGTCCCTCGGCTGAGGCTAACGTTAGCTAGCTCCAACCTGCTCTCCCCGGCTGCTCTCGGCTCGAAAATGACCGCTGAGCCGTAGCGAGGTGTTGCCAGTGTCTGCTTTTTCCTTTGTTCGGGATGCATTTGGCATGTAGGGGCGAGCAGGGCGCAACAGCTGGCTCACCCCGGACTGTACCGTCCACAAATCAAACACACCGACACCCCTCATCAAGCTTCATACCCCCCCCGAAAAAACTCCCATTTCTGTGTTTCTCTTTTTCCAGGATCCAGCTGGGATATTCGAATTGGTGGAGGTGGTTGGAAATGGCACCTATGGACAAGTATACAAGGTTGGTTGCAGGCGCAGTGCATGGCCCGTCCTGGGCTTCTCTGCACAGCCACTGTTTTTCTGTCCCCATCCAGCCGGGGAACAAAGGGAGTGACAGGGTAACACACATAGGAGGTGTAGCTGGGGCCAACACAACACATTAGACACGGGCAAGCTGGGAGAAAGGTGTGATATTACAGATTCTGGTTTGTTTTGGTGTGTGTGTGTGAGAAAACAGGGGCTGTGGACTGTTCAGCTGGGAGTGTCTCTCTCTCTCTCTCTCTCTCTCTCTCTCTCTCTCTCTGTGTGTGTGTCTGTTTAAAGAGTGAATCAGACAGCCTACAGTCTGATGCATCACCGGTCTTGCATCACCTGTCGAGGATGGAGAAACAGTATCAGCCACAATCCAGATCCTGCTGAGCTCACGTCTCTTGTTTTTCTTATTATCTGCGGGTTGATTGCTTTTCTTCTTTCTTTTCACAAACCCCCCCAAAAAAAAATCATATCCTGTTTTATAAAAAAATCAGGACTTTTCCAGTTCACTGCACGGGAATCCCACTCTCTCCGGACCATCTGCTCCCGGTGTCACATTTCTCTGCTGAGAAGGAACATTGCGGCTGTTGAAAGATGCAGCCGAGGAGGCAGAGGAAGACACAGCGAGCGCTCGTGTTGAAGTTCAAGATGTGGCCTTGGATTGGAGAGTCAATCTGTCCTGAGCTAATGCTACAACAGGGCCTTGTTTTGTTGTCATTTCTGCAGCTGGGCTAGCCAGTGGGGGGGCTCCATTTTGTCGCCTGCTGCCATATATGATGTGTTAAGATTTGTTAAGCGCCGTTAATAGGCTCGTACTGGCGGGGCTCGCCAAAAAAACATCAATTTGCTCGCACACTAAGCAGCAAGCTAAGCTGAGTATTTAATTCTAACAGCCCTCAGTGCTCCAGTGACCTGCATTCAATCCCCCAGTGCCCCAAACTCCCAGGATCCCCCGCCTCCGCTCACACAGTGAAATCTGCATGCATGTGCTCACACTATAACCACACCTGAAATCAGCTCTGAGGAGGAGTGGATGATTGTCATTAGGAAGTGAGATGCCCGCTCGCTATCTTCCCACCAGATGGGTTTGAGCCGGGCGTGTGGGACAGAGAATTACTGCATCTCCCTCTCTCTCTTTTTTTTTTTTTGTGTCCCCTTTTAATCTCTCCCTCCATTCACTGTCCAGTGTTAATTCTATTTGCGAGTGCGGCTGTGTGGGAATGGAGCTCGTACAAGAGAGGGCTGTCAGATTAGCCTGCAGTTGACACAAAGACACGGCCCAACGAGATAAGCCAAACCGTCTATAGGGAAGTCATCGCAACACTGAAGCTTGCTGCAGCAGCATCCTGTCAATCAGGTGTCGATCAGTGTCATGTTAACCAGTTTAAGGAGCATGTGGCCTGTGTACACGTGCAGTTTGAGAGTGTGGTGGTGGTGGTGGTGGTGTGGGGGGGGGCTGCAAGTGGTGGAAGAGCAGCTGTCTGGCTCCAGACAGAACCTGCACTCTCACAAAGCTGAGTTTGTCTCCTCGCTCTCGTCGGGTCTCCCGGTCGGTCAGTGAGTCAGTTGGAGCCACAGAAAGGAGGCGTTTGTCCGCAGGGTTTCAAACGCCAACCGACTGAATAATCACAACAGGCCCCCCAACTGAAAACGGGGTGGAGTTCTCTT
Organism: Hippoglossus stenolepis; assembly: GCF_022539355.2. Taxonomy (NCBI): domain Eukaryota; kingdom Metazoa; phylum Chordata; class Actinopteri; order Pleuronectiformes; family Pleuronectidae; genus Hippoglossus; species Hippoglossus stenolepis. Next base: position 5,430,603 of record NC_061506.1, on the reverse strand, counting down.
CTCCCTCGGAGGCTTTTTTCCCCCTGCTTTGTCAAGCACTTGGTCACAGTTGGCAAGGGGCCTTTTAAGATAACACAATGTGACCACGCTTCTTTACTCTTTTGATTTGTGGCAACTTTTGATTCCCTCTAAACTTGTATGTTGTTCATGGGGAAGCTGAATGTTTGGTTGTTAGATTTCACATTTGGAATCACATGTACAAGTGCAGTTTTATGCCGTACAATAAGCTGATCATAATACAATCATCAGTCACGTCCAAAGGCTTTATTACTCATTCATAATACTCCTACTACAATAACGAATATTTGTTGATACTCAGAATTGGCGAAGGGAAATAGTTTGGCTTAGACATGATGACATATTGATATATTTGCCTCCCTGTTAACCACAGAAAGCTGGTGTCAAATATCTGTTCAGATTTTATAGCCTCATTAATTTATACTATGATTACATAGTTTGATTAATATTCAATTTTAGATTTTAGCGTTATTGCATGGCTGCTTGTGTTTTAAACATAGACTTCAGGAAATTTCAATTTGGACATACTGTACATTAGTGTGATTAAAAACTACCCACAATGCCAAAAACGTTATTTGATAAAAATCTGACGACTGTCCCATCCTCTACCATGGAGGAGGTAGGGTTTTTAGCTGCAGACAGTCACCAGGGAGCAATTGAGAAGCAGTAATGTCATCGACCTTTATACACAGTCCATGGATTAAACATTCTAGTATTGTTATTGGTCCTGGAACTCTGCTATTAAATTTGTTGGCATAGTATGGAAAAACATCAAATAATACCTACTGAGATGAAGAGCATTAATGCTGACCGAGCATGAGATCCCACAAAAACCTCTCTGTGACTCTCCGCTGTGTTTCTTGTACCTTTTACACTCTATCCCAGAAAATGAAAGGAGCTGCTCTCTAAGACTTGAAATCCCGGGTCCCTGTGACCACGCTGTGCTGCTGGCGCTCCAGCTTCATGCTCCATGCCAGGAGGGCAGCCGTCGGCCCTGGAGAGGAGCCAGATTACTGTGAACTTCTAATAAACACAGCGCAGCAGAATTTGACTGACGGCCATAATGAAAATTATGTTATAGCTTAAAAAGGCTCCTTTTAGCTCCAGCCAGCTGGTTGACAGGAGTGGGAAGCATGGATCAATATGCAGATTGAGTCTCCAGAGTGATTAATCCGTTTGAAAAGTGCTGCAGTCATTTACTTGTGCTAAAAACCAAACCATAAAGAGACTTTATTGCAACATTATCATATCATTTTGAGACTTACTTGTAAAATGTTATTGCAGTGGGCCATTTTGAATTTTGCAGCTGCAATAGCATAACCCCTCTTATTGCATCTTAAGCGAAATTTATTAAAGCTGGGGATGGTAACATATTTTCGGCGTCATTGAGCAACACATCCATAATAACCTTTCAGCATAAAGGGATCTGAGAGAAAACCAGACTATTGCACTCCCTCCAGAAATCTCGCCCGTGACTCCCATTGGCTGTTTGACTAATTGGCTGCACGTCCCTGCGGTGGAAAGCCTGCCCTGAATCCTGCAAGAAAAGGTCGCTACTCCAGCTTTGGCAACAACTGCTCACACGGCGTAGCAACCTAAAATAAGGACGCATGAAATACCGAAACAATAAAACGCAGTAATACATGTGGGGGTCATCTGTCACACGTGTGTATGAAGCGCTTGCATCTGCCCGTGGAGGGAGAGTCTCCATCCCAAAACGTTCACGTCCTCAGGATGAGACTTAAAACAGTTTGTTTAGCGTCCCCACTCGCTGCAGCTTTAAGTGCTGTGCTATAAAACAGTGGGTGAACCATGTTAATGGTGAACAAAGCAAATGCAATTCCCTGGTCACAGTAAACAGCTATTCACCAGTAGAGTTATATCCTTTAAGTCTGCCACACGCAGTCGTTCTCAAACGTCTTGAATTATTTTAAAATAATGCCTCTGTGGAAGCTCTGCACAAAGAGATTCTCCCCGAGCGTCTCTCCCTCCTTCTCTTATCAGCTGGCCCTGGACCAGCTGGCTCACTAAACCATCTCAGGTGCCTCTCTTTGGATGGAGGGATTAAGAAACGAGAGAGTAATGATAACACAGAAAAAGACATAATTCCTAAAAATTGTGCGTGGTATGCTGGGAAGATTCTCCCCCTGCTCTACAGAATTGCCATATATAGTCAGGCTTGTAGGCCCCTGAAGCCCCTGCTGACCTGCCTCCCTGCCTGCCATGCATCCACAGGCCGTGCCAAAGCAGTGCCCACCAGTAGGAGACATACTTCCTCGAGTGAAGCTCAAGCTCAGCCGCTGCTCCTCCTTTCCCAACACTGTCCTTTATCTCCATCCTTTGTTATTTTTGTCCCCCCCCCAACCTTAGGTGCAGCCTCGCCCCTGCCCTCAGGACAAGAAGCTCTGTCCTCATGGGGCTGGCTACGCCTGACGGGCACACAGGGTGGGAGCTGCTGCTGGAGAGGGAGTGGAGCCTCTCGTGCAATCTGTTAAATGTCTACCAGAGCCATATGGCACTGGGCTAGACTGGTGCTTACGTCAGGGCAGTAGTGGTCGTCTGCGATGAAAGCAACAAGGTGCATTGCAATGTTTGTGCAAAAAAATAAAAAGGAAGCTTGTGGATTTAATAACGGAGGCTGGTGCTGGAGCCTGCAAAGTGAAAGATGTTGCACTTTAAATGAGCGAGCCAGTGGATGAAAATGCTCTCATCCTCATCGACCCCTGTGCTTCTGCTTGTATCCGCACATGTTGTCCTGTAAAAGAGCCACTGCAGCTTGTTTCAGAGTCTGTATCATAATATCTGATACTGGATTATTAAGGCATCTGTCTGTGTGTAATATACTAATTATTAAAGATTTTTCTATATCTGTGCTAAAAAAAGCTTAATTCATATAGATTGCCTTTATTGAAAATCGCTATAACGTGGATGGGAATGGGCAAAAAGCAGAAGTTTGGCTCCCCAAAGCAAGACGAAAAGACTTTGCACATGAAATCTTGATCATAGGATCTATTAAAATAATATTTAGTACAATTGAATGCATGGGAACATGAATGAATATTGCTCTACATGCAGAGGAGAGGATTAGATGCCATTGCTGGCTGCACCTTGTAGCAGTGGAGGGTTTGCCTTCTTATCTACAGCCTCATCGGTAAAGGTCCTTGGGGTCTGCGTGCTGATTGGCTGTTCAGCTTTTAGGTCAGAACCTGCGGGGGTGTTGAATGTGTCACCCATGCTGCAGCAGGGGCCAAGTTCCCATATTGTCGTCCACACACTGTGTTCGGACGCAGCCTTTTAAGTACATTCGCCTGTACTCTTTTTGAATAGCCCTGATGTGTGAAACATTTCAAGCTCAACTCAGACACACACTCCTCCACTTTGCGTCCTCTCGAGCTGGCAGAGTGTGTGTCTCTTTTGTCCCCCCGCCTCCCCCCCACACTGACCCTCTCCCTAATGGGTGTCACAAGACCCGCAGCGTCCCCTGACTGGCCATGCTGTCTGAACAAAACTCTCTGTGTTTGTCTCTCTCTCTCTCGTGCGTGTGTGTCTGTGAGGAGCTCATTGAGCCACCTCATTACCCGAGTGGTGTTGAGATGAGACACAAAAGTGACGGCAGACGAGACAGTGTCTTGCTTGTCTCTCTCCGGCGGCTTCGACTGAGTTGACAGCTCTTTTCTCTTCGGTCTCTTCACATTTCCTTAAGAAAACTTAATGTGTTAATGTGCTGGGACGAACAGATCCTCTCGTACAACAGGCACACCTCACTCAGTCCACATCAGGGATGGGATTTTGCTCAAGTAAATTCCCCACGCAGCTTCTTTCAATTTACGCCACATAAAACTGTTTCCCAAACTAGACAGTTCTCTAGGCTTTTTGTTATTTCAGTAACATCATACTCATCATAGGACTGAGGATATTTTCTCCACGTCACACCCTTCAAGTGTTGTTAAAATGTTGTTTTGTGACGAGGAGAGGCTCCAGCGTGTATCTTTGATCCCATAGCCACTGCTGCACTCTGATCAATAGATGCCCAGTCACATCAAACCAGCCCCCCGCCTCAGACTCTTCTTCAGCTCTCCCTGTGTTCGTCCCCAAGATAGACAGACTCACTGCCTGTCCTCTATCCTCCTTCCACTCACATCACCATTTCTCTTTCGGCCTCCACCGCTCCTCATCTTTGTCCTTGCCTCTTCCATCCTTCCATCTCTGGTGAGAGCTGATGTGGAGGCAGCACGGCCCGGGCCAAGTGTGAGTGAGTGAGTGTGAGAGAGAATTGGGTCAGTATGCTGGTATGCAGCAGCATTATAAAGCAGTAGAGCCCAGGGAGGCAGGGGCAAGGCACAGCCCTGGACGTCATGTGCTGCTGCTTACTGCTGATTGATCATTTCTTTCTCCCTGCCATTCGTCTGATATACGTTGCAGAAGTGTGTGTCAGTAAAGCCGTTTTCTGGAAAATGCCCAGAAAATTCAGACGCTCAGACGCGTTCGTAACAACAGGACAGGTCTGGAACATTCAGACGTGGGGTGGCGCCTGTGTAGAGCGAGCAGGAGTCAGGACATGATATATAAGATCACCATAAGCTCTTAAATCTTGTTGTCTTTACACGTTGACATCTTCATCTGTGTCCTCTAGGTGTATGGCTCCTTTTTTTTTCATCCCAAGATATTTGTTTTCTTATCAACATGCCCACGTGAATTTTCTGGCCATTTTCCTGCTGTAATCTCAAGTGGCCACACTCAGACATTTTTCGGACATTTTACTAGCGGACAGCCAGGAAAAGTTAAGGAAAATGTCCGGAGCAACTGACTCGGACAGTTGAGTGGGACTTGTGTTGATATGTGTCGGGTTGCTGCATCTGTCCAGGAGCCTCTCAAGTTAGAAAGAGGTTGCGACCTGCCTGTTTATCACCTTCTGCACAGCTACCTACTCACTCTGCCAGTTCAAATGTCACCTCAGATCTTCACATAAACGCTTCACTGCACACACACTTTCACCAGTGACCTTTTGAAGAACCAACCCACGGCACCCAGCGGTCCTCTCCCTCCCTCGCTGTGTGAACTAATGATATGAAGCCGAGTTTGTTTTGCACCTACGTGGCTAGTTAGAAAGCATGTCGCTCAATTGTAGCACTCAGTTGTGCAGTGGCACTAGAGGCTGACCTGGTTAGAAAGCCGGCCGGGGTTTTTTTTTAAATCGTTGCTAAGTGTGATTGATCGTGCATTAATGTGAAAGATGTAGGGAGGGAGAGGTTCACTGTGCTCTGGGATCCAGTGGATGTCAGCCCGGTAGAAAAGTGTATTGGAAACAGAACTCCCTCTTTGTCCACAGACCACTAACGATACTGCTGAGCACTACAGCTCACTTCTGTTAAGTGAAAATCCACGATAAAACATTAATATGCTTTCCCAACAGTTTTTTATTTATGTACATTGCGAATTTGGATCCCCTCCATGACAGCACCGCTTGAAGTGTGTTTTCTTTGAATGGCACTGCCAGTAGCACAGGTTCTAGTTTACACATGCTTGTGAAATAAAGCCCACTTAATGGGAAAAGGTCTATTTCTTCCTCTTATGTCAGCACTCAACAGAGCAGCATCACTTCATGAGTTGCTAGTGTTGAGGGACATGAATCGAGGCCTCTTCGAGCAGTGTATTTGGTTTTAGGGTAGATTTGAATGTACTGTCTGTGGCTCCGTAGGCAGTAAGTCAGTCAGTGGTTTAGTGCTGAGCTGGGCAGATGCCAGCAGCACATCTGGCCATGGTTAAGAGGAGCTGGGATGTAGGAGTGGAGATGGAGGCCGGAGAGAGCTGAGTGATAGCTCAGTTCCTCAGATAACCTCTCCCCAGCCACGCCTAGCTGGCTGCTGCAAGGGGCCCTTCTGGGCCCGAGTGCAGCTGACTGACCTTTACCCATTCAAGGGTCTGTGTCACAGGGGCCCGTCCACAGAGCTACAGCTGAAACAGTCAGTCCATTGTTGATTAGTTAAACATCAGAAAATATGTCTATCAGCATTTGAATAGTTAATTGATTATTTAAGTAGCTTATATTATCTTTTTCCAACCAACAAATGAATCAATAATGAGCATGATTTTAGTTGCAGCCTCATATGAGACTGTTTCCCTTTTGAAAAATACAGAGTGGGCATTGTGGTTTGTCAGTTCTGATGGGATGGCATGTGGTAAATTAACACAGAGCACTGTAGACATTAGGAAACACATTAATTTCTACATTCGCAAGATCAGTTCTTCATATCTATTAAGATGGGACGTGATTCAGGCAAAAGTATCTTTATTTACGTCGATCCTCTTCATAGAACCAAGTATCAGATGCTTTAATTTACCGTTTGATCATAAAAACCCTGAGTATGACTTGAATACGGGCATGTGCTTCAGAGCGTGGTTGAATAAAATCCTAATAATTTCCATTATGAAAGGATTTTATGTATCACAACTGATATATTGTCCAATTTCTTTAAAAACTTCAATATCTATATGTGTATCAGCTTGAGAAATCCACTTTGAATATACCTGTGTGTCTTATCACCTCCCCCCACCCACAAAGAGCAGAGAAGAGACGGGTTGACTAAGGTGCAATAAAAGCTTTAAAACAAGTGTCACAATTTCTCTGATTGATTTGCCAATTCATCCTAGATCAATGTTGTAAATACAAGATATGCAAGGTGTATTTTGCATTGTGTTTAACTCGGCAGCATCCTTTCTCTAAATACACCTTTCCAAAAACCTTTCCTGTTAAATTTGTGCTGATTCACATCATCTGCAATGACTCAGTGAAGTGTCAACTTTTTTCTTTTGTTTTCTTTACTAAGAAAAATGGATGGTGAAAGGGGATAAAAGCCTTCCAGGGAACTCAGCTCATCACTTAAATCCCAATGTTGTGTAACCTTAGGTGTTTTGTGCGATCAAAATGCAGAACGACTTTGTGGCCTAGACAACCTTATCTCCCACAGAAGCTCGGGAGACATTTGGGTTTATGTGACCGTATAAATCCTTCAGGCTCCCGGAGAAAGAATCACCTTGCACTTTCCTATCATCACCTCCCAGTACCTATTCCAAACAAGTCTTTAAATCATGAATAACCCCAATGTAAACACACATTTTCAATAGGCTGTTCGTAGGTTAACACTCAATCCCCAAATAATTAAGCAATAATATTAAGTCACTAAAGAAATTATGTGAGTAGTATGGAGGTTGACCACCGAGTTCCTCTTGGTCCCACCTGTGACCTGCGAGCCCATCACAGCGCACCACCTCAGCGCCAGCAGCTCGGACACGGGGGGGGCACAGCTGTAATGTCAGCTTCCGTGTTGCTTTTGGTGACCCCTGGGATCAAAGTGAAGAGGATTAAAGGCATTGTTAAGGGTTCCTCTTATCCCTCAGCCAAAAGAGAGCCCCCCCCACCCCTTAAGCCAGCATTGCTTTTATTGTCATTGTCATAATCCATACTGTTTCAATTGACTATGGAATGCACTGGCTAATATGATGTCGGTGGGGGTGGTCATGTGTGCGACTGATTTGACAAGAATGTGTGTGTGTGTGTGTGTGTGTGTGTGTGTGTGTGTGTGTGTGTGTGTGTGTGTGTGTGTGTGTGTGTGTGTGTGTGTGTGTGTGTGTGTGTGTGTGTGTGTGTGTGTGTGTGTGTGTGTGTGTGTGTGTGTCGTCCTCCTTCTGAAACTGTTCCAGGGTCTGCGCAGTGTATTGATGTGTGTGTGTGCGATACAGCTGCTGCAGTGACCAGCAGAGAGACACAGTATCACTGCAGTGGAGAGAAGAAGGGGAATACCCGTCCCATACCCATGTGGGCCAGCTCCCAAAAATGTTTCCATATTTTATCTCCTCTCAGAGAGTTGGTGGTGGGAGGGAGGTCGAAGAGGGGCCTCTATTTTAGTCCTTTGTTTATGTAAGGAGTGGCAGCGGGCTGTTGGGGAGCATAAGAGTCTGGGAATGGTCGGTCTATATAGCTTGGGAATAACATGTCCATCTGTAGCATGTATAATTCTATATATAGTCAGTTTATGTGGGATACATGTCTTGAGATTGTAATCTTTGACAATGGGAAAACTTTCACAGCATTGATTAATCAGTATTCATTAATCAGTGTAGCTGCAGATACATTTTCTGTCATTCGAGTAGTCATCAATCAACAGATGTTTTCAGCTTAATATGTCATGTGATACTCATTAATGCCAGTGTGTGTAAAGATACAAACTTTGTAAATTAAACATTTATTTAATTTGCAATACACTGGAATGCATTTAGAGTCTGTTTTTCTGTCAGTAACATGTGCACGTTTCCCAGTTCATTAATCATCGGCCAGTTGATAACAGAACAATGAGTCTGCCACGTGAACGCTCACCTCTGTTTTGTTTCTTCACAGGGACGACACGTCAAGACTGGACAGCTGGCTGCCATCAAGGTCATGGACGTCACCGAGGTAAGGGCCGAACCACGTATTGCTTCACCTTCGACATCACGGTGTGAGCGTGTGCAGCTGGCACTCCGCAAAGACAGGAGGAATACTAATTCACCATAAAACATATTGTTTGACAGAAAATGAAAAAAATCTTACTGATCTTACAAAATTCAATAATTGTATTCACAGTTTGTCACATTTCGGTTTCAATAATCGATAACTGTATCAGGTTTTATTGACAATTCGTAGGATAGATTTTTCTTTTTGTTCAGCCCTAACGTTATAAATAGTACCCGATCGCTTTATCAGTTGTCATCAGCCCCCGGAAATCTATATCAGCCAGGCTCAATAATAAATACTGGTATTTGCATTGAAATTGAGTTGAAATGTTCATGGAAAAATTATACTTGGATATAATTGAGTCATTTATTCTTCTCTTATCTGTTTAATATTACAATCTCCATAAACATTCCATCAGATCTGACGTCTTAATGCGTTTGCGCTCGCAGAGAAGAAAATGCTCCGCTCCTTAATGAGCCCCAACCCCCATAATAAACAGCAGGGGAAGGGCAGAGGCAACAGGATGCTATTGAGTGAAGTGCGTCATTTAGTGGCCAGCAGGCTGCCCTCAGCCGTGGGAGGTCCTGTCTGCAGATGGGAGAAGGCACACAACCACACATCCACATATGCAGAGACACAAAGCTGAGGGATTCAGAGGAGCAGTGAAGGCCAGCAGGGCCAGCCACCCACACGGCCATGATAATGATGGAGGAATATGGGCGTGATCATTCTGTACATGCACAATGACAGGCCTGAATTCTGGTGCCTGGTGAACACACTCCACTTAGGGCTTGGGAGCGAAATCTTAAGTCGTCAGCTGGATGCACCACCAAGGTTATTGGGACACATTTCCCCAGTGCACCCCCGACACGGTGACGGATCACGGGCCTGACGCAGGCGAATGACGCAGCAGCAGGCGGTCTGTGTGCCCCGACTTGCCTGCTGTCACTCCTCAGATAAGCCCATGTCATGATGAGTCAGAGTTATACAGTTCTTATGTTTAACGAGTAAAGAGAATATTGCCCAACTGTTTCAAGTTGTGTGACTTGAACTAGGCGTGTCTGTCGGGTGCCAGACATGTGGTTACTTTTCGAGGCGATATTGAACAATGGAAAGTGTTACATAAAGCAGGTTGTTATGCTCTTATTGCACAGGAGAAACCTGTTTTTGTTTGTTGTGAGAAAGTGCTGTAAGTTACAGGAGGCGCCCTCCATCGCCCTCCTCAAAACACTGAGTGCACGCTCCAGGCTGCTTTTCCTTAAACATTCCACCAATATGTCTGTGGGTTTGAGCAGCACACCTGAGGATGGAGTTTGGCCAAAAATATTTTAAAGAGGTGATCAGGTTCAGGTTGGGTTTGGTCAAGTTGGCTGGGCAGTCTACTTTTTTTTTTTTACACGCTGCTGCACGTGTCTGTTATTATGGAAAACATGGAGGCTGGGGTCAGGTTCTGACACAAAAAGGTTCAACTGTAAAATATCCAGACTCTTATATTTCTGTCATAAGGGTTTGATAATGACATTTTAGGAATAAATTACAATTTCTTTTTACTTCCTAATATCTGTATCCTCATTGGCCTGTAAAAATCCATATCAGCCGGGCTGCAGTGCTAATTACTGCATGATTGTGTATCACTGGGCGTGGGCCTTCTAAAGATTAACTCATGTTACTAAACTTCCCAGACAGTGATCATAACTCGTCATCCTGAAACTAATCCAGACTTTTATTAGCTGCATGTGTTTCACTGATTCATGGTGTATTATTGTCTCCACCATTGAAATGACACAGCACACCTCACACAGTCAGCATGACTACGATTTCATTTGTAGCTTCCTTGTATGTGTAAAATGTAATTTAGGGCTGAAACAATAGCCCATTTATTAAATTACATAAATTAACACATTTGCATTTATATCTTATAACTGTTACCTGATGATCAGTGTATTTTCAGTGAGGCTGAAGTTGCCCTCTCTTCCCTGTCGTGGCTCTAGAGCTCATCCACAGGCATGCAGGCTTGTCCAGTGCGACTCTGACCCACATTCTCAAATCCAAACACTCGTCCACTCCTCATCTCCGCCACCATACCGGCCCGAAGCTAAAAATGCCTTTCCACTTTGAGGCTCCATGTTGGTATATATTCAGATATTATTCTAATCCTCTGGTTTAGAGTCGACTGGTTGATTTGTGCAGATAGTGGCTTGTGTATCTGCTGCACACTACTACACTACAAACTGGTGACGGCCTTGGTTGTTTGGGGCTTTATTTTAAGTTGCTGTTCTGTTCATAGTCTGTTTTAGATTTCTTTTAATTTGTTTTGGTGTTGATTTTGGTAAAAACGCAAAAACGAGCCGAATTTTTCCAAAACTAGATCCAGAAAATCCCCCCAAAATTATTTTATTTTCTCAAATCATGCATTAACATTCATCTGATCTAGTAAAACAGATTATTGTGTGTGTGGTCGACATATTGTTTTTTACTCATATCCTCTCCGCCGCCAAATGACCAAAGCTCCACTCCTCCTCGTCTCTCTCTCTCTCTCTCTCTCTCTCTCTCTCTCTCTCTCTCTCTCTCTCTGACACACATCACCATATGATTGTGTCTCTCTCTCTCCCTCACCATGTGACTTGTGGCAGCGAGGCTTTCACAGTCGGCAGTGTGATAATCCAACAGCTGCACAGCAGAGAGGGGGTGGATTGGGGGACTGGAGTGGGGGGTGCGCGCACAACAGAAAGGCTTACGTCAACTCAAACGAGTCGTGCAGCAGCAGTATGGCCGCCTGCATAGACGACCAACTGCCATTTTGCTGTAGGTGATGCAAAGCACGCTACACAATGTGGTAATGAAAATCACATTTCTTTTCATGTCTCTTTATTTAGGCGATGTCCAGCCTGGTGATTAAATACTTATCAAGAAAATAAATGAAATCCCTGATAATATAAAGAGGCAAACCTCCACATTGTATCTCTGCAGTGATAATACTGTACGCCCCCTCCCACTGTACCTTCTATAGGAGAGGTCATGTAAAGCGAACCACCCTGCATGTGTTCAATTAGCGTGTCACGGTTAATCATTGTCAAGTTGCTATCGGGTGCGAGCAGGGAGTTGGCGCTGAAGCCAGTTCTGACCTTTTGCGAAAACTGGACACGTTTGCTCCTGTTACATTTCCAGCAGAGACTGAACGCAGCATGAAAGCTCCATCTGGCACCTGATCAACCTTTTTTTTTTTTAACCCTGGATAAAACCCACTAATTTCCCTTTAGGATTTTTTATCTATAGGGTCTTTTGTTGGATTATAATCTCCGTTTTTTTTTTTATTTGATTATGAAAGATATCTATTTACTCTCTTGTTTATCTTCTTTAACGTGATCCTTCCCCTCATATTCATGGTATTTGTTATTCTTTTCTAAGTGTCCAGGCAGAATTCTTTGCTTTCTTTGCAGCCTCACACAAGAGTGTATCTGTAGGGGGATTTGCCATCGATCTAATGTATATATAGTCTTCCTAGGGATTAACAATAATGGCTTCTGGCTACTGCACACATCAACTCACTATGAAACTCACTCATGCATCATTAATCCCTAAACAAAGGAACCATTTGCCAGTAAATGAAGGACTCATACTGCATTGTTACACAGTCCGAGACCTGAATAAGGTCTGGCCAGGCCGGACTGAGCAGCACCAGGGCGTTGTCACACAGCTTGACACTCGCTATGACCCGAACAATGGAAGTGTATTGATTTGGATGTGAAATGAAATGTCACTGGAGGTGAAATGATGATTAATAAAAAGCCAGATGATCCCACACTGTCATTATTGTGTTGTATGATAAAGATTTTCCAGAGCAAAGGACAATCATCCTCTTTTTATTCTAACTTTGTGGGGAATTTTTGTGTGTTGCTAGGATGAAGAGGAGGAAATTAAACTGGAGATCAATATGCTGAAGAAGTATTCCCACCACAGAAACATAGCAACCTATTATGGCGCTTTCATTAAGAAGAGCCCCCCAGGACACGACGACCAGCTATGGGTAAGTCCTCAAATCCAGACAAGAAATTAAAGTAAAGTAAGAAGTATGCAAGGAAAAAAACATGTAGCAGCCATGGTTACGTTCTGTGATGTTTCCTATTTGTCTTTACTCCCTATACTTCTAGTGTTTTCTAATTTTGTTTTCTATCTGTTGTATAGCTGGTGATGGAGTTCTGCGGAGCTGGTTCCATCACAGACCTGGTGAAGAACACCAAGGGGAACCAGCTGAAGGAAGACTGGATCGCTTACATCTCCAGAGAGATCCTCAGAGTGAGTTCTCCTTCTCTTTTCCTCCTCTCCTCTCCTCTCTTCTCATCCTCCTCTCTTCTCATCCTCCTCTCCTCTCATTCATGTCCTGTGTCTCTCTCCTCATCAGGGTCTGGCCCACTTACACGCCCACCACGTCATCCACCGCGACATCAAGGGCCAGAACGTCCTGCTCACTGAGAATGCAGAAGTCAAACTAGGTGAGAGCGGCTCAAATCTCTGTTAGAGCATGAACTTACAGCACAATGCTGACTGTGGTGACTCTGGTGTCTCTCTCCAGTGGACTTCGGTGTGAGTGCTCAGCTGGATCGGACCGTGGGCCGGAGGAACACCTTCATCGGGACTCCTTATTGGATGGCCCCTGAGGTCATCGCTTGTGACGAAAACCCAGACGCTACATACGATTACAGAGTAAGAGCCTCCACAGCAGCTGTTGAATCCTGACATTGTGTATTTGTGTGACGCAGGCGTACTGTACCTGTGAATGTCTCGATTTGTCTGAGTATCTGTGTCGTCTTCTCTTGCAGAGTGATCTGTGGTCTTGTGGTATCACAGCTATTGAAATGGCTGAAGGAGCACCACGTGAGTATCAGTTTTTATTACCGTTAGAGTTTAGATGCTGGTTCAGTCTCTTAAATTCTCACCGTTGCATCTGTGCTTCTTCTTTCAGCACTTTGCGACATGCATCCCATGCGTGCGCTCTTCCTCATTCCAAGAAACCCTCCTCCCAGGCTCAAATCTAAAAAATGGTGAGCACCACTGAGGGCGTTTTGTGTGAAGTTTGAGTATTTCCATCCTTTCTATTCTTCTTTTTACCATAATAAATTCGTACAAATTGAGTTAGTTCTGGCATATTTTGATTTTTATCTCTGATCTGAGATCAGGCAGCTACAGAGGCTACAGAATCCTGAGCTCGGCCTTTCCTCTGTTGAGCTGAACATCTGTGATACACTTGCTCTGGCAGACTCAACCTCTCCTGGCACACACACTGCAGTGCAGCTCTGGATGGATGCACTGCAGTGGGGAAAAATTCAACTCTTCAGAGCTTGAGAGCTTTGATGAGTTTGATGTTATTTTAAAATGTTTCTTCATAAAACAGAACAAAACATAAAACCTCAATTCATATCAAGAAACCAGAGGCTGTATTTTTACTTAAAGGAATAGTTCACCCAAAAATCATAATGATAATGGAAGAAATGTTTGAGTCCACAAAACAGTGCTGGAGTTTCAGGGGTAAACAATCCTCTACCATCCCTACAGGTCCAAGAAGTTTTTCAGTTTCATCGAGGGCTGCCTGGTGAAGAACTACACGCAGCGCCCGCCGACGGAGCAGCTGCTCAAGCATCCCTTCATCCGAGACCAGCCCAACGAGAGGCAGGTCCGCATACAACTCAAAGACCACATCGACCGGACCAAAAAGAAGAGGGGAGAGAAAGGTGCGTCTGGCTCTTTGTTTCTGATCATTTCTTCTCAAGTTTCTGCTGAGTTTACAGCTGTGGTGAGTTTCTCTGAGTGACTTCTTCATTTTACCGACTACAGATGAGACCGAGTATGAGTACAGTGGCAGCGAGGAGGAGGAAGAGGACCCCCCAGAGCAGGAGGGAGAACCCAGGTATGATCAAGTTGTCAAAGCACTTCTTAAATACGGGTATAACCATTTTTCGGGGGACATTTTCAATGGAATTTGGTTTAATCAAAACCTTCTGTCCCACTTCCTCCCATCATCCAGCTCCATTGTCAACGTGCCAGGTGAGTCAACTCTGCGCCGCGACTTCATCCGCCTGCAGCAGGAGAACAAAGAGCGGTCAGAGGCGCTCCGCCGCCAGCAGCACCTCCAGGAGCAGCAGCTCCGCGAGCAAGAGGAGTACAAGCGCCAGCTATTGGCCGAGAGGCAGAAACGCATTGAGCAGCAGAAGGAGCAGAGGAGGCGGCTGGAGGAGGTTGGTCACAGAAAGATGAGACTGATCCTGACAAACAAAAAAGTCCACATTGACAACTTTAAAAACTCAAAAAAAATTCTTGTGTACCCCACAGCAACAACGACGCGAACGGGAGATGAGGAGGCAACAGGAGCGTGAGCAGCGTCGCCGCGAGCAAGAGGACAAGAGGCGTGTTGAGGAGATGGATCGTAGACGTAAAGAAGAGGAGGAGCGCCGGCGGTCCGACGACGAGAAGAGAAGGAACGATCGTGAACAGGTCAGTTTTTACATATTTTTACTTAGAATATCAAAAAAGGAAACTATAGGTATGTGTTAAATCTATAATCTATATTAAAAAAAAGTTGTACACTCACTGTTTACCTGTGAAAACATACCACTGACTCCAGTGACTGCTTTGCTTCTGACAGGAGTACATCAGGCGCCAGCTGGAGGAGGAGCAGAGGCACCTGGAGATGCTGCAGGAGCAGCTGCTCCGTGAACAGGCCATGCTGCTGGTCAGTCACACATATACACCTCTTATCATTTCCACCACACTCACACTGCATTGGCCCTTTTGTCAGTTATGCTAAAACAAGTCTATTACAAGATTGTCACTGAAGCTGATCCTTTATGTATTTTAATTCACACATGTTTACGAGTGAAACCCTTTTAAAGTACAGCAGTGCTGAAGACATCAACCGTCGTCACAGAAGGCTCTACAACATGTCTTTGTTTTGCATTTGTCTGCTTTTTTCAGGCATCTTGTTGTTAAATTAAATCAGTTACACAAACTTGTGTGAGAGAAAATGTTATATTCTTCCATTGTTTCAATGTTTTAAATGCAAAGTGCATCTTCTGTTTTTAATCACATTTTGCTTTGTTTTTGTGAAGTGAGTCGAAGCAATAATTGCCTTCTTGATAGGAAACATTTTGAAATCTATTGTGGTTATTCAGAATGATGTAATGACTTTACATAGCATCTATCACCACAGCACACATAAGAAGTAAGAGTGTTACTGAGGAGTAAAATGGGTGAATGGTGTGACAAGTGGGCTGTCTGTAAACAGAATGGTTTAAGAGGCGGCACTCTCAGGCTACATTCATTAAGCCAACGCTGCCATCTCTCCTCACCACATTGAACACACTCTGCAATAGGAGTTCAAGTGGCGGGAGCTCGAGGAGCAGCGCAAGGCCGAGCGACTCCATAAGCGCCTGCAGCAGGAGCAAGCCTACCTGCTGTCGCTCCAGCACGAGTCCAAACCGCAGCCTGGCGACAAGACCAAACCCCCACAGACCTCCACCCTGCCCCCCGACAGAGCCCTCACAACAACCCCACAAGCTCAGGTCCTCGACAGGGACGTTACTGTAGTGAGAGGCGCTCCCGAGTCCCCCGGAGCCCCTCAGACCGTCCCCTCAGACAGCGCCAAGTCCCAGGCAGCAGAGCCAGAAAAGACTGACAATGCTGAGACGTGTCCCGACCCGCTCCAGAACTCCCCAAGCCCCATCCTTTCTCAGACCGAACCTCCATCTGACTCCCAACCTCCCGAGGCAGAGAGTTCGGAGCCTGATAGGCCTGCCAAGCCCGTCAGTCATCCTCCGCAGCCTATCAGAGAGGTGAACCTCCTCCTCGGCTCTGCCTCCCACGCCGCCTGCTCTTTCCAGCTTCCTCTTGCTTGTCTTCACTCACTGACCGTGATGATGGAGGTGGTGCGAGCAACAAATAATGGTTTTCATTATCCCAAACCGTCACATGTAATTTAACGTTATTCCCAGAGCAATATCTAATTTGTTACAACACAGACCATCGGAGCCAGGCCGTTTTGAATGAAACAAGTGGGGGGTGTGGTGGAGAACAGGGGGGAAACCACAGGCTCGCAACCACCAGCAACCAGCGTCTTTATGTCCTGAATAAACCGGAGCTGTTCTGCTCCACTCTTCTCTTGGCACTCGCGCTCACTTGCCCTGTTGCTCGACTCCTTGACTACTAAAACCACGACGATGCCCGAAATGTTTTCGTCTTAATTTTCACTTTGAGCAGGCGAAGCAAGAGAAAGAGAAATGATGCATCTGTAATTTTCAAATAATTTATTGATCATTTCCCTCCATAAAAATAAAGATGATTCCATTGGATTTTTATTATTTTCTTTTCCCCAGAACTCCTCCTCAAAGCAATACAGAACCACAAGTGTTAGGAATTTCTCTTGATCTTGGACGCAGACCTGTGAACTTCTTTAATGTTTACACTGTGAATGTGTCTGTGTGGATCGGGGCCATTGCATGTGGATGGCTGAGGCCCAAACACTAACATGCAGGACACCCCAAGCAGCATCTCCTGTCATCAGCTGTTCCGTGTCATTAACAATGATCTTTCCTTCCCATTTATTATTCAAATTCAAAGGTGTATTTTGGATTAAAGTGTCCCGTCTCCACCTCTTGTCTGTCCACACATACCTGTGTCTGTACAGCTTCAAGCATGTGTAATATCATTGTCACCAAATGTCTTTATTGTTTATTAGAAATAAGGGTTTCTGATTGGGACAAAGTATTCCTAAGCAACCTTAGTATTAGAAAATACATGGAGATTGGAACCATTTCATTCCGAAAAGAAAACTTTGAATTCAAGCTTAAAACTTAAACCTTTCAAAGTGGTTCCTTCTCTTTGATTTTCTCTCTTCTTAATTTGGTCGCTGAAATATTTGTCTTGACCCTCATCCCATCTTTGTCCTGTTCGATTCCCCCCTCCATCCCAGGCTGACGAGCGATACCGTAAGAACATTCAGGGCTCACCTCAGACCGCCCCTCCTCCCAAGCAGCCCCCTCTGCCTCCCCGCTCCTCTGAACCATTCTCCAATGGTGGCTCCTCCGCCGAGGCCTCTGCCATGCACCGGCCCATGGAGCCCCAGGTAAATCCTTCCTCCTTGCTTTTCCTATTTCTCCTCTTCCTCTTTTCCTCCAGTTCCTCCCCCTGTTCCAGCTCAAACATGATTGGTCAAACTAGAGAAAGAAACAGAAGGTTTCTGTCCCTAAAATCTCCCCCCTCACCTACAGATTCTGTATATTCACACACAGAATCTGTTTATAGAGATGAACTAACCCATTGATGATTTAGTTTCTTCTTTTATGCCACTAACATCCTACCATAGCATTAGACAAAATTGTAACCTAAATAACGTTTACTTTACTAACTCCACAACATTGTCTCTGAACCATAAAAAAATCCAAAGGGTAAAAAACATGTTTTTAGCTTCATAATTACATAAATTTCCAAAAATGTTGAATTATTCCCTTTACTAATAAAAAGGATAAACTAATAAATAGTATTTAAATTAATCAGAGAATCTGAGTGAAACACATCATCGTGTCGTTTTGTGCTTTGTCTGTATGCATGTGGACCCAGTATATCTAAGCACCTGTATGTGAAAAACCACACACATCTTCCCTCATGTCTCACTGTGTTGTCTGCTTGTTCCACCTCCCCTCCTCCTCCTCCCCTCCTCCTCCTCCTCCTCCCCCTCTTGTCCTCCCCTCCCTCCCTCACTCCCTAAAAGGTCCAGTGGTCCCACCTGGCTGCTCTAAAAAGTAGCAACAGCGCCGCCCCCTCTCCTCCTCCTCCTCCGCCCGTGGTCTCTCGCTCCCAGTCCTTCAGTGAGCCCGGCGGCGTGACCTCTAGCTTTGCACAACTTCACCTGCGCTCCCAGGACCCCCACCATCACCACCACCCACCATCAAACGCACGCACTGACCCCCAACCTCCCCTCCTCCCCCAGGGCCAGACTAGGGCAGAGCACCAGGCCAGCGGCGAGGAGGTGCCTCCCAAGGTAAGGAGTCGATAATGGCCTCCCCCGCTCCCGACCTGACCTTGACTCTTCCCTCCCTCCCGTCACCTCCTCTCATTTCAGTCACTTCGCCACAACCTGTGTGTTTGTGCTCTGTCTCATTTGTTGAAAATCAACATCGAACACAACTAATATAAGTCGTATTAAAATAAAAAAACTTTGAATTCTAGGCCCACAAATTAGTTATAAAAGTAAAATTCAAAAGCTATGTTACACAGCACAGTCCTGCACCTAAATTAGTTCTGTTGGTGGCTCTCATGTTGGAGAGGTTTTGCTATCACTGCTACCTCCTAGGGAAGATATCAGGTTTATCTGATTATGTGATGTGATGCAGCTTTAAATTCTTGTCGTACATTTTGAATTTCAGATCGTCAGTAATTCAGTGGTTATGCTCATGTCTGTAGCTGCCACTGTGTGTGAAGACGTCTGAATCTGTCTCCTCCAGGTACCAGTGAGGACAACATCCAGGTCTCCAGTGCTGTCACGCCGAGAGTCTCCTTTGCCGTCACAGCCTGGGAACCAGGGCGGACAGAGGATCGCTGGCAGGTGAGGAAAGACACCTCAGAATCATTCGGATTGTGCAATTGTTTATGAACTTTTTAAGGCAGTTGCAGACGTTTGAAATTAGGATATTTTTGTAACATTACCACTGCCACAATAACACAGGTGGATGGGAGTTAACGTTAAATTTAAAGTTGTATATTCAAATATACTTACAGAGAAAAGTTACAATAGATGTATATCGGCTCCGCCTTCTGTAACTTTGCTTTTATGTGTTAACTCACTTGAAAGCACATTTGCAAATCCCACTTTGAATGATATTACTGTTTATTTCTTGCTCTTGTTAATGAGACTTTGTTCCCTGTGACAGTAACGTGGAGCAGCGCCCGCTGTGGGACCGGGTGGAGAAGCTGCAGCCCCGGCCGGGCAGCGGCAGCTCCTCCGGCTCCTCCAACTCCAGCTCTCAGGCCAGCTCCGGGGACCGCTTCAGGCCACGCTGTGAGTCCCCTGGTACTGTACACGGCTACATTTCACTAACTCTACTCACTGCTCATTACTTAATTATGACTATTACTGTAATGACAGTTTTGTGGTGGTTCCAATACAGGCA
Organism: Hippoglossus stenolepis; assembly: GCF_022539355.2. NCBI lineage: Eukaryota > Metazoa > Chordata > Actinopteri > Pleuronectiformes > Pleuronectidae > Hippoglossus > Hippoglossus stenolepis. The sequence continues at coordinate 5,410,935 of NC_061506.1, read as the reverse complement.
ATTGAAGATTGTTTCAGAGCCAGCTCTTATGTGTCCCCGCGCTAACTCCACTTCCTTCTCCTCTCAAAGCTTCCTCCAAATCTGAAGGGTCTCCTCTCCAGCGGCCTGAAAATGTTCCCAAGAAACAAGATGAAAAGAACCTCGCCAGACCCACTCGACCAGCCGTAAGTCCCCCGTTACCAGAGTACTGGTAACGATCGTATGATGCTGAATGTGAAAACAGTTTTTTACCCTCCCCACTTGTGTTTTATCTCTATTTTCTATTACTCTAATTAAACAACCACCTGATGTGTGCAACATCACATGAATCCAATGGCTCGTGATTGTTGGGGAACCTCTTAGGGTGATGTGGTTAGCCTGTTAAAAGAGATTACATAATCGCACCGATGCTGTGCTTGCACCATTGCCCCACTCATTGCATCATAAACAAAAGTTTTTTTAAATAGGGCCGTTTCTCCTTTGTGAGGAGGATTAATACAATAATTGTATCGCTGGTTTACCGTCTTCTGCTGGCGCCCTCAACTGTGAGGGACGACGCCCTCACGCCTGCACAGTTCATTGCCTTTCATCGACAAAACGCACACAACGGCCCTAGACGGGTTAAACCCTCGACAGCTGCTTCCTGAGCCTGGATATGAATGCGAGCACATTTGAATGCAAACGCACTCCTCCTGTTTCCTTGTACTTGTCAGAATGGGTCCTAATCTCACCTGGCTTTGTTGCTGGATAAACTGTGGCCCATTTGCTTTGTCCAACAAGGCAGGGACGTATCCCCGCCTGTGTTGCTTGTCACTGACCGTAAAAGTCTGCATTAGTCAGAGTGTGCAAGTGAAAACAAGCAGAGGGCAGCGTGGGTATCACAGCAAGGAGTGACACTAATTTTTATGATTAACCCTAATTTATGCCACTCAACTCACCGTATTGTTCAACTTGGACTAAATGGCGTCTTAGCCCGGGTCCAACAAGGTTTCAGGCCGGCAATTATTTTAATTAGCACTCTAAATTTCACAATCACGGCTTAATTAAGTGGTAAAATACTACAGATACCCAGAAATCAGAGACTGTATAAACATCTATGTTGAACAGAAATAATAATATGTGAAGTAATAAAGGATGACGTCAAGGCTCCTGTTATGTAGTTTTATCAAAATATGTTTTTCTAAGACTTCATTACTGTTCCTTTCAGGACCTGACTGCTCTGGCCAAGGAGCTCCGTGCGGTAGACGACGTGCGGCCCCCCCACAAGGTCACCGACTACTCCTCCTCAAGCGAAGATTCAGGCACCACTGATGAGGACGACGACGAGGAGGTGGACCAGGAGGCTGGAGAGGAGTCCACCTCCGGACCCGAGGACTCCAGAGCTGGGTAGGCAGTAGTGCGATGATGTCATTTATTTGCCTCTGTTCTCTGTTGCGTTCATGTTTACTGTGCAAAGTGTTGCATGGCTTCTCTGCATGGCTGTTAACACTGGTCTGGTTACGGACGTCAGATATTCCCATGGCTTCCGCAGGAGACTGAGCAACGGGGAGACGGAGTCCACTAAGACCATGCTGGTTGAAGACTCCGAGAGCGACCAAGCAATTACGCCCTCCAAGGACGGCACGCTGGTCATCAGACAGGTAAGAGGAAGAGACCGAACTCTGACTTACTCAGACGGCAAGTTATTCTACTTGCATATTTTTAGAATTGTCATTTTCCTTTTTCTTTGTGTCATTGTCATCTCATTCTCCATCATTTTCTGTTTGTCATTTTGCATTTTGTTCTAAATTTTGTTGATGCAGCGTGCACAGCAGTGGTGGTCTGCAGAGATGAGTTTATAGAATATGTAATGTCTGGATTAGTTGAGTAAAGGATAGTACGAAGCAGCCAACACACACCACCACCTTCTCTTCACCTGCTTGCTCGAGCCCACAGTGTGCCTGTTCTTGCTTCCAGAGCACCGCTGACATAAAGCGGTTGGTCAATCTCTCATCCTCCTCTTCCTCCTCTTCCTCGGCTGGCTCTGGTCATGGCCACGGCCAGACCCCCAGCAACGGGCCGCCAGAGAAAAACGGCTTTGCCGGCCGCATTCACCACCTGCCAGATCTTATCCAGCAGAGCCATCACCCCTCTTCCTCCTCCACAACCATCCCTTCCTCCTCCTCCTCCTCCCCCTCCTTCCCCTCATCATCTAGCCATGCCAGTCCTGCCATGTCCCCACAGAACCCCCTGGACCAGTTCACTGCCATAGAGGTATGTCGCCCCCACATCACTGAGACAAACTATTAAGGAATGGACGGCAGCAGGTGAACAGGCTCAGACGTGGAGTAAGCTGCAGATTTGGGCAGTTGCAAATGTTTGTTTTTATCCAGCTTGAGTCAAAGATCGTGAGGAACCTACGATCAATTTTACAGGCCTCAAGCTAGATAAAATAAATAATTGCAAGTGCAAATTCCTAAAATTATTTCTAATCGTTATTCTTGTTCAGTTCTGTTCACACCTGCCGTCCACTCCCTAATTGTTGGTCTGAGCCTCTCTCCTGCACTCCCCCCTCTGTCCCCTCCTGCTTCACTCTAGCTCTCCTCTGCCCCCTTCTGGTCTTGCCTGTCACCTGGTGGGAGTCTCCTGGCTGCAGCCTCCTTCCCTCCTGCACTTCACTGCATTGCACTGCTAACACTGGTGCCTCCTGGTGGTAGAACACGGTCAGGGCATGGAAGAATAAAACTGGGGCTTTTTGGGGTGAACCGCAAGAGAGTGTTTCTTAGCCGTGTTTATTTGGAGTAGTAGCAGTGTTGGCATGGTGGTGGTGGCAAATCAATGTTTTTGGACTGGAATTCTGCAGATTTATACTTGCAGAGTAGAAATTACATTTATCTTTCAGGATTAATCAAGATAACAGCTTCTTTCGTGGTGTGACGCAAACAGCGGGCGTCTTGGGTGGTGGACTAACCCGTCTCTTCTCTCTGTGCTTTATTAGGAGCAGATTCTTTTACTTCCTCTAAACACTTCACAGCAGCTCATTTTTTAAATCATCTCTCATTTCCCCTCGACACATTTCTTCTTGTCTCACATGTTGTTTCTATCCGATAACAATTCTGTCCTCGCTGGCTTCAGAACGACTAACACAACTGCATGTTCACTGGATTCTGTCTAACCCCAGATCTCACTGCCAGCTTTGTGTTCCCAGTTGTTTTGTCTCATCCAAAAAATGCAGTTTGATTGAAAACAGTTTTGCTAAATGCTGTTTTTTTATGAGCCCCCAGAGGCAGAACTGTAACTCGTGCTCAAAACGGAGGAGGCCTGTTGCTCTTGTAGTTTAAATCAACAGTCAGAGTCAGTTTTATATGTTGCAAATAAATGTAGCAAATTTGTATTTCCTGGTTTGAACCAAAGGCCAAATAAATAATCTGTTTCATATCTGTTAGTTGTGTTCTCTCCTAGATACATAAATAGTTTTCTAAATGTTTGAAATCTCTCCCAGTCCCAGTCAGAGAGCAACTCCATGTCCAAACACAAGTCTTCCTCCTCCTTCACTCCCTTCATCGACCCGCGCCTTCTCCAGATCTCTCCATCCAGCGGCAGCTCCCTCAACAACATGGGTAATTAAATACTGTGAAGCCACTTCAGTTCCCTGATGACGGGATGAAGCAAGGAAGGATGTTTTTCTTTTCTTTGAGGGTGTTTTTATGAGGAGGAGCGAATTTTCTCTCCAGCCTTGAAAAAGAAATGATGTTGAAACATTTGAGCTCAGGTGACGTTCATAGTGTTATGCAAGGAAATGTCTACAGAATAGTTTATTCACAAATGATTTAAGTACAGGTTGTAGTGACATCATATCTGACACGTCCCCCCTCTGTTTCCCCCCTCCAGCTGCATTTGGTCAGGACGGACGCTTGGTGGACCCGCTGAAGGCCGACCCGTCCCGTAAGGGCTCGGTGGTCAACGTCAACCCAGTCAACACGCGCCCGCCGAGCGACACGCCCGAGATTCGCAAGTACAAGAAGAGGTTTAACTCTGAGATCCTGTGTGCTGCTCTCTGGGGTAAGCGTAGGTCGAAAAGAAGCTCGTGATACGGCCGAGTGCTGCTTTCAACCACTGGGAACTGATGTTTGTGTTCGTTCCAGGGGTGAACCTGCTGGTGGGGACGGAGAGCGGTCTGATGCTGCTGGACCGCAGCGGTCAAGGGAAGGTTTACCCTCTGATCAACAGACGACGCATCCAACAGATGGATGTGCTGGAGGGACTCAATGTCCTAGTCACCATATCAGGTACATGTCTTACCTGTGGCTAACCCAAACCCTTCTTATGTTATGTAGAAGTAGTGATGGAGGTTTGGATGGCTAGGTGTCGGGGTATTAAGAGATGCCCAAGTATGTCTGAGGTTGTTCTTCCTCTGAATTTCTCCTCCCTCCTCCTGCAGGTAAAAAGAACAAGCTGCGAGTGTATTACCTGTCGTGGCTCAGGAACAAGATCTTGCACAACGACCCCGAGGTGGAGAAGAAGCAGGGTTGGGTCAATGTGGGCGACCTGGAAGGCTGCGTCCACTACAAAGTCGGTACGTTCCCCCATCTGTCATGACTCTTAAACCTGGAATGAAAAATGCTCCCAAAGATTTGTCTCGATCTAGGTGGAAGTTCTTTTCACTCAAGATTGTCTCTTGACTCTTTTTCATTCCAGTGAAGTATGAGAGGATTAAATTCTTGGTGCTGGCCTTGAAGAATGCTGTGGAGGTGTACGCCTGGGCGCCCAAGCCCTACCACAAATTCATGGCCTTTAAGGTAAGTGTAGTTCTTGGATGGATCAAGGTCTGTGCAGGTGGAATGATTTTATTTTTTATTTCTGACTAACTAACTAACCGATTGTTTTAGTCTTTTGGGGACCTGGTGCACAGGCCTCTGCTGGTTGACCTGACGGTGGAGGAGGGTCAGAGGTTAAAGGTCATCTACGGCTCCTGCTCAGGCTTCCATGCTGTGGATGTGGACTCCGGTGCCGTCTATGACATCTACCTGCCCACACATGTAAGCGCTCAGCCGAGACGCCCATCATACCTTGTTTTTCACACCCTTCGCTCTCCTTCTCAAACACATCTTCTTTTCCACCCTCAGATCCAGACCAGCATTCAGTGCCACGCCATCATCATCTTGCCCAACACTGACGGGATCGAGCTGCTGGTGTGTTACGAGGACGAGGGCGTCTACGTCAACACGTACGGGCGCATCACCAAGGATGTGGTGCTGCAGTGGGGAGAAATGCCAACTTCAGTGGGTCAGTGAGCTCAGTTTGACTTTTACAGGGATTTAAGTTCTGCCTCTCAGTTCTGTGCACCATCAGAGCGAGCTAGGGAAACTGTGCCGCCTCTTAAAAACTGCTCCTCTGTGTTTGCTCAGCCTACATTAGGTCAAACCAGATCATGGGCTGGGGCGAGAAGGCCATAGAGATCCGCTCTGTGGAGACGGGCCACCTGGACGGGGTCTTCATGCACAAGAGAGCTCAGAGACTCAAGTTCCTCTGTGAACGGAACGACAAGGTGAGGAAGCTTTCTCTCTTTCTGCCTTTCTAAAGTCTTTACTTCCTTACTTCTAACTTAATATACATAACATTTAGTGTTTTGGACATTTTCAGCAGTGTTCTTTTGCCACATTGAAAACCTTTAAATGTTTGCAACTAACTCATGTAAATCATGTACACTTTTCTGTCAGGTCTTCTTCGCCTCTGTGCGCCAAGGAGGTGCCAGCCAGGTGTACTTCATGACCCTGGGACGCACCTCCCTCATGAGCTGGTAGCCGTTACCCCCCACACAGCGCCAGCCGACACGGTGACCGTACCCAAGCAGCGACCAACAGACGACGATTGTGACTATGACCGATGAAGAAGAGAACAGCCTTGAGCCTGAGCTGGAGAGGCATCTCTGCGAAGGGGGAAAAGGTTTTGCTCTCGTCTGCTCGGGGCAAACAAACAACGGATTGGACTGTAATCATGAAAAGAAGCGAGGGATGGGGTGTGTGTTTGTGTGTGTGTGTGTGTGTGTGTGTGTGGAGGATCGTTCTGTCTCTGTCCTAATGTCTGTAAACTGTATTACGCCGACAGAACCCCCACACCAGCCTCCAGCTTCTCCTCACCCCATCTCCACCCACTCCTCCTCTTCCTCTGCGGGACGTCGACTCTGTTGCCTGTCGATTGGCGATTGATGAAACCTGTTATGTGTCATAGTAAAACTTTGCATCGTGTGTGTGTGTGTGTGTGTGTGTGTGTGTGTGTGTGTGTGTGTGTGTGTGTGTGTGTGTGTGTGTGTGTGTGTGTGTGTGTGTGTGTGTGTGTGTGTGTGTGTGTGTGTGTGAACGGAGGCAACACTGAGCATGTGAATGACTGACAATGTGTGCGTTTGTCTGAAGGGACACGTTTAAGAGGCTAAACGCGACCGCCGGCGTAGTTTTGAAGCCACACCCTCGATCTCCGCCGTTCGTGGCTGCGCTTAGTCCAAGGTCCTATTCGGGTTATAAACAAACTCCTATTCCCTCCATGATAGATTTCCACGTCAAGCATGTCACGAAGAAACACTCGTTCACAGTCACCGATTTACTCCCGTAAAAGATGCTTGACTTGTAAATCTGCCTGCGTCTTCACTTTTTTGCCTTTTCCTCCTTAAAGTGAAGATTTTTTAAGGGACCTTCTTGATGTATCCATTAAACACAGGGTACTGGATTATCAGCGTGTACATACTAACGACATCGACCTCCCCCGGGTTTAACCAACACTCTCAACTTTTACCACATTGCCTCAAACGTACTGTAGGTTATGTCGGGACGGAAGTAGCCCTGTTTCTGATGGCATGTTGCTTTGGTGTTATTAACTAAATTAGCCCCTGTTTTTAATACACTGTATATTTTCTATGTGACTCGCTGCACATACATGAAGCATAAGAACACACCTGTAGATGAGTTTTAAAGGAAGAATCCACCTTATTCATCGTCCTCTGTGGTATTTTTCAGGGCTTTCCAGACCCAGAAATGTGACGTCGTCGGGTGGATTTATTTTCCTTTAACACCAGACATTAGTAGGGCTAGGATAAACTGTGAATTAGACATGCAGGATTAGCAGGTGGCCGTTAACGTAGCATGGACGCCAGCGGGCAGAAGTGGCGCTAAGGGAATGAAGGCAGCGTGCATAGGTGCCACTGAAGCGGGCGGAGAAGAAGCTTTGAACATCACACTCCACATCGAGGAGCGATCAGGTCCATGATCTCCCAACTCTGTATTAAAGTGCAGCTGAACGTTGCCTTGGAAGGGGCTCAAGCCGATTTATAAACCGCAAACATCCTCCGTGAACAGCAAAGACGTGTAGATTTAGTGTCGGAAGTCTGAACCAGCCATGTGATTCACTATTGGACCTCTTGTTTTTGACATTTTCAGTCAGTCTGGATGGAAAATACCAATTTAACCAGAGCGTCACTCCATCCCAGAAATGTATTTTACTTCTTCATTTTATTTCTCTCCCTCACTCAACCTCTGAAATCCAACGGTTTCATTTCACCGTTAAATTTGTCAGATCATCATCCCGTGGCTCCTGCGTCTGTACGACACGAACAAATGGGATGAATTTCACCTCCTTCAGGTCGACTCGACTCTGGGCTCCTGCTCTGAGGCCGGGTGGTGCCTTCACGCAGAACACGGGAACAAGATGCTCTCACTTGTAAAAGCGAGGAAGGGAAGACAAATCACACGTTCTACTAGCAGTGTTACGAAACCACTTCAGACAACAAGAACCAAGCAGCATATTTTCTAACTTGGACTTAGTTTTTAATCTTGTTTCTTGCGATTTTTATTATGTAACCCTTCAGATAATTATGCGACTGCAGTGGTTTTTAAATTTTAATGCAATTATGTTGGAAATGTTTACAGAAGCAATTGTTTTGTCAAACCAATGTGCATCGATATGAATATTTATGGTTTATTTCGAGGGCGGAGTTTTACCCTGTTTTGTATTTTGCATTATTCCCTTTTTGTACCATCATTTAGACCTTTTCTTTTGTGTGTGTACAGGAATAATTGACTTTTGCTCATGTTACGCAAGTCCAGAGTGTGATTTTACTGATTCCTCTACATCCTGCTTAGTGCAGTGTGCCCCTGGCTGTGTGGCAGCGTGGACGGAAAATGTTTTCCACCTGCCAGGTGACATGTTTCCCCTCAAACGTCTATCTGCCACGCCTCTCTAATTTATGTCCTCTCTGTGTGTACTATGGGAATTACTGTATTTTCCTGAAGGTCTTTTTTTTCCATTGAATAAAATGAGAAGTAATTTACAGTGTGGTGTCACGCTTTGTAAAACTGTTCTCGTAAAATTTTATTAACTTTGGAACCATAACTTTACTGTGTTGGCTAATTTATTACTGCTAGCGGTGCCAAAATTGGGAAATTTATATCCCAAATTTTTAAGGTTGAGGCATCAAAACTGCAAAAATACTCCCATTTGAAGCCTTGTACAAAAACTACATTTATGAGTATATAAAAACATACAAACCCATATATAAAGAGATACAAAATATAGGTTAAAAGTATGTAAAAATAATATAAAATGACATGTAAAAGTACCTTTCACTATACGAAAGTATACAAAATACACAAGGGTAGATAAAATAACATGAAAAATAAAATATATATATATCATAGAAAAATATATAGAGATATACAAAATCATCTTTAATATTTATGAATATATAAATTGATATCAACTGAATCAAATACTTATAATCTTTTCAGGTGGAGCTCATTTTAACTAATGTCTGGTTCTTAAACGTTTAACAGTATAAAATATTTATAAAGTTCATTATAGGAAACTTCATTAGGAAACATCTCATTTAAAACAGTTTAAAATAGTGTGAAGATCTTAGTAAATCTGCTATAAGAAAATTATGATGTCTTATTGTTCAGGTCGCTTGTGAAAGAGGAAATGTCCTTTTCCAAATAAAAGCGTTTAGTTTGCTTCATAGCGTCTGCTCTTATTGTGAAGAGCTGCAGCGGAAGTGCTCACTCCCGCCAGCTTGTCGCAGCTCGGCCGGGTCACGCCGCACATCCCGCCGGATGTTTTGCGTCGCCACGATGTGACGCGAACATTTTTCTCCTCCACGTCTTCTCCTCCTTTCTTCTTTCTCCTCTCACCAAGACGAAGCGAGCGGCTCCGCAGGAGGTGCAGGAGGCTCCGGCAGCGGCTCCGAGCAGGTGAGTGGCCGTACATCGCGCCCCTCGGAGCGGACTCGTTCCTCTGGAGGAGCCGCAGGTTGGTGTCGGGCAGCAGCTGCAGGGAGGTCGTGACGGGGCTGGCTCTGCGGTGGCCGTGCACGCCCCTGCGCGCACCCCCCCCTCCCTGATACAGTTAGTGTGTTTTCTAGCATCACGACCGTGGATGTGCATGTGTTGTTTCACTGGAGATCCCGGGAAGAGGGGGATTTGAAGGCGGCTTCTTTAAGGAGGCCCGAGCCGAACACAGGCTCCCTCTGCTCCCTGCTGGATCCATGAAGGGACTCAGTGTCCCCGTGTCCACCTTTGTCTGTCCCCACAGCTGTGGAGCAGATCAGGAGCAGCTCCTGGTGGAGGTGGGGGTCCCAGCAGCTGTCTGCCCCCGGCCCATGAGGCTTTTAATCCCATCCTCTCCTTTCACTCCGGTGGGGTTTCACTGACGAGTATGGATTTGCAAAAACTGCAGTTTTCTTAGGTTAATATAAATGAAATTACCCCTTTTTTAAAATTTCGTAGTAGACCCTCCTCAGGCCCTCAGCCTCTGCATCTCCTCAGTCTTCCTGGTTTGATTGACACATGCATGTTCCACACACACACTGTGAGTTGGTGATTGCTGCCATGAGGTCCCCACTTCATCCTCCAGAGGTCAGAGAGGTCAGAGGTCACGAGGGCAGGAGGTCTCCTTCTGTTGCCCACAGACCCGGGTCGGTTACAACACGTGTAAATCTTTCTCCACATTTGTTTTAACCTCCCTGATGAATCCGATCCAGGAAAATGATCATTTTCCAGCCTGACCGATAGAGATCGGCCGATATATGAGCCTTTCACAAACCTTGTTTAAGTTTTCCCTGTTTTTATTTACAGAATATTGTGCATTATCAAGTTTGAACGGATATAAGATGACAAACTGCTTAGCTTTCTTCGTAACTTTGTCGTCTGCGATGTAGAACACGAAACGCTTCTGCACGCTGCTTCTCAGATGCTTCGGCGTCAAGATCTTCTGCTCTTGTTCGCTTGCTAGCGTCTGTTTTTATAGTATTAGATATATAACATTATGTAGCAATAAAAACTACGCAACCCATCAAGCTTATAGTCGGCGCCCTCTTCTGGACCACGAGGAAAACTACTTCAGACGGTCTGATGCGTTTCTAGACTTTATCCTGAATCTGATCACAGGTTGAATAGGAACTTTTCCCTTGTTTTACATATTTGATATTTGATTTATGATCATTTATAATAAAGTTACACTGTAAAATATGAAGCCTCAATCACAAGAGTTCACTAATGATGCCAGTTTTTTTTAAATGTGCAGATCAGCTGATTTATCGTCATTTGAAATGTTTGACTCCCTGATATCGGTTTGCGTGCTTGCCCCCTGAAATCGGGGCTTTAATCACAACACATGCCGAGCTTTATTTTCACTCATGCTGGAATCCCCAACAAATCCTCGCTGCTCGTCTGGCAGAGCTGAACTCCGTCTCTCAGCTCTGTGGAACTCGGTGTTCTCAGCGTCCACAGAGAGACAGAGGATCATCCTGCTGCTGCTGCTGCTGCTGCTGCTGCTGCTGCTGCTGCTGCACACACACCTGTTTGCTGCGACAGATGGCCGCAGAGCGCTCCTCTGTGTGTGTGTGTGTGTGTGTGTGTGTGTGTGTGTGTGTGTGTGTGTGTGTGTGTGTGTGTGTGTGTGTGTGTGTGTGTGTGTGTGTGTGTGTGTGTGTGTGTGTGTGTGTGTGTGTGTGTGTGTGTGTGTGTGTGTGTGTGTGTGTGTGTGTGTGTGTGTGTGTGTGTGTGGTTCGATGCCCCGATCTGACTCGTGACACATTCTTATTGAATCAGGCCGTGGTTTTCCTGCTGAACTAAAACACACAGCTCTTCATCACATGCTGACGTCTCAACTGCCCAAATTCTGAAGGGTTTTTAGTCTTAGTTTATGGAGGAGGTTACGTTTCTGCAGCAGAGTTTACACGTCAGTTCCTTTACCCAGGCGCCACCCCTCGAATGCTCCGTACATGATCCTGTTGTTGCGAACGCGTCTGACCCGGACAATCTCCGGCTGCGTTCTGCACACGTCAAAGACAAACTCCGGAGAATGTCCAAACCCAAATTTTCAGACGTTTTCCGGAGTTCAAAGCGTCTTTTAAGACACATTTTAAAACTGTGCTTCCTCTGGACTTTAGGTCTGAATTCACCTTCATCTTTTTAACACTTTTTAACCCATTTTGGCTCTGATTTTTGACTAGTAAAGCGCTTTGTAACTGTGTTTTAAAAGGTGCTATATATATATATATATATATATATATATATATATAAAAATAAAAATTAGATTCATTCCAGTATAGGAGCCATCCTGTTTTTTCTTCATCGGCTCGATTCCCTTATTGCAGCCTGTTCTCTGTCCTCTAAGCTCGAACATTACTCTATTGGATTTGATATTTATGTGGATTTATTTAGTGAAAACGATTGAAATCCTCTATATTTGCACATCGCCCCTTAAAGGACAGAAAGCCAAAGATTTGTGCTTCGGAGTCATCTGCCCTAAGTGTGCCAGAACAAAGAGGAGCAGGTCCCCTCCTCATCCTCATCTGGACGTAAAACTTTTTGATGTCCGTCGTCCTTTTCTCTCCCTTTCAGACCCGCCACACTCTCCTCTTTCCCCCCTGCACTCTCTTAAAGGCCCCTCTGCTCTTTCAGGCGGCCCCGGCCCTTTCTTTCCGCGTTAACCCCCTTCCCCCCCCACAGCCCGGGACAAAGAGAGGAGTCTGACTGTGGAGCTCTGCAGCCAGGTGTTCTCTATTGCTGCCCCGGGCCGTAATAGCACCAGCCCTCACACTGCAGCTGCCCTCCCGGCCTCCCATTGTGTGGCTCCATTGTTCGGCCGCCCGCCCCTCGTTGATTCATCGGCCACACAGGGGAAGCCCTTTGAGACCGGTGTGTGTGTGTGTGTGTGTGTGTGTGTGTGTGTGTGTGTGTGTGTGTGTGTGTGTGTGTGTGTGTGTGTGTGTGTGTGTGTGTGTGTGTGTGTGTGTGTGTGTGTGTGTGTGTGTGTGTGTGTGTGTGTGTGTGTGTGTGTGTGTGTGTGTGTGGGGTACGTTGAGTACGCGTGCCTTGGGGAAACTGGGTGTTGCAAGGCATTCGCCCGCAGCCACTCCCCACCGCCTCATTGTGAGGCTGCCGCGCTCTCATTGGGCGGAGGTGCAGCCACTCTAAACCAGGGAATGGGAGACATTGTTGCTCCATCTGTTCTGCTGCTCATTGTCCAACTTTTCCTGCTCCACTAGGAAAGAGAAAATTCAGCTCTGACTGACACTCGGACGCAGAGGACAGAGGCTGGAGTTGCTCTGAGCTCCACCTGCAGCCACATCATCCTTGGATGTAGATGCTGTGGAAATTTGCAACTTCTTTTCTTATTTCTCACTTATAGCTGCACTGTTTTTCTTTTGTTTTAAGGATCTAAATATGAGTTTACATCCCTCTCTTGGTTCTTTGTTGATCTTTTAAAACCTGGTAAGTCCCACTTGTTTGCTTTTAAAAAATGTTTACACTGAAATTCCCCTTTTTGTGGAATTTGAGTGATTTTCTTTAAATTCCTTGTCTGTGCTGCAGCAGTGTTACTTGCATGACAGGTTGCTGCTTCCAAACCAGCAGGGTCTGCAGCTTCATGAATCCCGGACACACCTCAAATGACTCAATTCCCCTTGAATTTACAACTTGAAACAAGGAGGAGAAGATGCAGTTAGTGAGATATTGTGGCTGAGAGGTGCAGAGTTCGGCCGAGTCGAGACCTGAACTGTCAGTTTAACCACGACGTGGAAAGTTTGCCGTGCTGCACCTGCCTGCAGCTGTTCCACTGCCACTGGGTTTGTTTGAATTTCAAACGGTGTTATCTGTGATGATAGGGGGGTGGGGTTGTGTTGTGTTGTTGTGGAGGGGGCAGGGGTAACAAAAAGCAAGCTTGTTTTTTTTGTTTTTTAATCTGGGTCGAATTAGGGTGAAGGATGCAAGAGGTTTGGCTCAGGAAGAGAGAGTGTGTGCTTGCAGTTCTCTCTCTCTCTGTGCGTGTGTGTGTGTGTGTGTCCCGCGCTGCGTCTTTCTTGCTGCCCCATTGGCCGTCTGGAGGCAGGGGTGCAGTGTGTTGTGTTTGTGTGTGTGTGTGCAGGGGGGAGACACCAGTTGTGAGTACAGCTCAGCAGACATCTGTTGCCCTGCGGCTGGCGGGGAAAGCCTATCTACACACACACAGAGATAATATTCCCCCCCAGCTGATTATTCAGCCTGGGACAGCCCCCCCCCCTCCCCCTATTTTTTTACATAAAGTTTTGCACAGTTTCGGGGGTGCAGTGATGTACCACCAGACAACCCCCCTCCTTCAATCCCATAACCCCTCACTCCCTCCTCTCACTCTCTCTTCAGTTTTACACACTTACACAAAGCTCCCACATACAAAGCTCTGTAAGGACTGTGTTACATATTCATTACTGCCTCCATCAAAGCCTGCAGTGGTGTGTGTGGGTGTGTGTGTGTGTGTGTGTGTGTGTGTGTGTGTGTGGGAGCCGCTCAGCTGATGTTTGAAAGATGCACCCACTCACCCCGCAGGTCTGGAGATGGAGCGAGGAGGTCACTCGCTCCGCCGTTGGTCCGTTGAGACTCTGGCGGCTGAATGCATCATTCACCGGAGCCGGGACCACACCAGACGATGTTTCTTTTCAAATCGAAACCATGAAAAGAGTCACATTTAACAGGATTATGATTAGATGTGTGAAGAATGTGACCAAACGGACTGAGATCAATGTGAAATTGAAAAAAAAACAGTTGCCAAATGACTAAATATTGATATTCTCTCCCACCCCTTGTGTTGTATGTTAATATTTAGTTAGTTTGAGACTTTTCAATACATCACCTTTGCCTCTGGTTTTTATCTATAGTTTTCTAACACTTTATAAACAAAAGAAACATTTGAGCAAATCCATTCATTATCTCTCACACTTAGGGTCACGGGGAGGGCGAGAGGCGGGGTTCAAACAGGGAACTTTCTTGCTCTGCACCACCGTGCAAATACAAAATGAGTTTAAAGCATAAAAATAATAAAAGAGACGTAGAAATTGACAGTGCATTTTAAGAGTCAGCCCTAAATGAGATGCATCAGGGTCAGTGTGCACGAGGTTAAACTTGAAACCCTGAAGAATCCTTTCAACTTTATTGTTCCTGTCCTGAATCTTTCCCATCATGCACTTGTTATCTGCTGTATCTGTATTTTTTTTGTACCTCCGCCAAGAGGTTATGTTTTTGTCTGTGTGTCAGAAGGATTATTCAAAAAATACTGAGGTGATTACCATGAAATTTTATGATGGGTGGTGTATGGCCCAAGGATGAAACCATAAACTGATCTGGGATTATTTATTTTTTTCACTTTCCTTCACATGGTGAGACAAAGCATGCGAGTTTTGCAATGATGATGATTTGTAGTTTTTGAAGTTTGATATTTTATTTTCAAAACCATACGACGAAGAGTTTAACGTGGTTTTGTGCAGATGCAAATAATCTACATTTCTCAAATATGAAATGGTCTCTGAAAAGAAGTAGCTGTGCAAGAACATAATAAGATTTGTTGTCTATAGTTAGAATACATCTGACCAGATATTGGAAGTTTTCAATACTAATATCGATCGATCAGTCATTGGTGTAATATCATGTGAGAAACATGAATGGAAATGCACTTTGGATGTGGTGGTTTTAATAGAGTAGGTGAAGTGTGTGTGTGTGTGTGTGTGTGTGTGTGTGTGTGTGTGTGTGTGTGTGTGTGTGTGTGTGTGTGTGTGTGTGTGTGTGTGTGTGTGTGTGTGTGTGTGTGTGTGTGTGTGTGTGTGTGTGTGTGTGTGTGTGTGTGTGTGTGTTTTCTCTCTCCTGTGTGCACGGGCACCATTAACGCCCACAGTGCACACTCCCAGTCCAATTCAACCTCTATTGTCTTGGGTAGCGGGGGGGGCTCCCAGCGAGGGGACCCTCCCTCCTCCACACCACTCGCCGTCTGAACGCCGCTGCCTCTGTCTTGGCATTTGCAAGTGGAGAATGCTTTCAACAGCTGTAGCTTAGCAACAGCGGCCCCGGCCATGTTGCTAGGAAGCGGCTTTTTTGTAAAATGCACACTCGTTCCAACCCCCCCCCTGTTTTCAGAACCACAACCAGGATGTTTGATGACGTACAAAGAGGATTTCAGCCCAGTAAAACATAACCTCAGATACTGTAACTTTAAACAGCATCTATAATAACATAATAGGGTCCAGTCAGAATCCAGCAGGCCTGTAATTACGCTCCTGCAGATGAAGATGTTCGTCATGCTCCCAGATTAACTTTTCCAAAGTGCTCCCTGTAATTTGCGTGCAGCTTAAACCTTTGGCACCAATCACATTAGCCCATGTCTTCAATTCCTGAATGCAACACGGTGATTGGCTCTGGAGCCATGAACGCTTTAATGAGTAACTCCGCCACCCTGGTGGGAAGAAGCATATGGAGCCTAATTACCAGGTGGGGGGGGGAGGGATGGTCGTGCTCATCGCTAACGGCTTGCCGTCTTCTCAACAGTTCTTCCTCTGTTTCCGTTTAGATTAATGTGCTGTGGCGTGGCCCCCCCCCCACCCCCCAGTAACAACCCTCTGCGGCCAGACTCCCCCAAAAGCGGGAGTCCATTAATTATGGTGAGGGGCCCCCGCAGACTCTTTGTGTCTGCCTCAGCCACTGCCCCAGACAGAGCCCGCGTGAAAAAAAAGAGAACTCAGAGTTTCATGATGGCTCGGGGGGGGGGGGATTACCAAGGGAAATTACCAAAGGAAATTAAAGTGAGGAGTCAGATTTCCCTAAAATGACACCAATTGTTGACTTTACATGATCATGTGAGCGGAATGCAAACGAGTTTTCCTGACTGGTTGCTTTTGTAACAGACTTAATGTCTTCACCGCAAATATTTGTCATCTCATATTGCATTTGAGAACCAGTATAAACGAGTAATGAAGAAAGTGTCAAATAGTAAAAATATAACTTTATTTATAGAGCACTTTACATAAATAATAATAGAGATAAATATCAATAATAGCCTGGCCCCCCAAGTAACATAGGAATATGCCTTCCAAAGAAGTAGGTTTTTAGCCGAGACTTAAAAAGTTGCAGTATTACTTTTAATATCTTCTCAGTTGAAGTCACTGTCCATCACTGGGATTCATGTAGCCACATTCCTTTTGCTCTTTTGTTTATTTCTGGCCTCCACATACTGATTTCTGTGTTTTCTGCAAAGGGGAAAAATCTCTCTCTGCAGCAGATCTGTGTATTCTCAGTGACACGGTCTGTAAACGCTGACCTGCTTGTATCAACATCATTTGGTCTTTGCAAACAGAAATGACGTCCATGCGTATTTGCATATAGAGCAGGGAAGTGAGATCCGTGTGGTCACAGGAGATGTGAGAACACGTTCCTCACTTACTCTCATGTTTCTCTTTCTTTAGGCATCAATGACTCCAGCTTTGTGAGAGGGCATCCATCTTCCGGTGTGCTGGATGTCTGTGACAGATCCATGGGTCAGAAGGACCATGTGGAGGCAGGGGCAGGCCACATGCTCGACCTGGAGCCGGATCTGGAGTATCTCCACGTAGCTGGGGCCGACCGGCAGGCTGGCGGCGCTGACGGAGCCCCTGCTATGGAGGAGCAGGGGGAGAGCTCCGGTAGCAGCAGCACCGCCGATTCCCCTCCGCCGGCCACAGTGGAGGAAAGTGCTGGGCCTGACGCCGAGTGCGAGCCGGCGTCACCTTCCAGCTCCACCCTTGCTGCCGGGCCTGACCCGGATGGAGGAGAGGGAGCATCAACTCACACTAAGAACACCCACCAGCCACTTTGTCGTACGCAGTGTGTGGACTTAGGCACCGAGGGGCCTCCCGAGCCCCCATCTGAACTCTCACCAGAGCGGGAACATGAAACTCCTGCGCAGTCCCCACCCAACTCCCCGTGTAAGAACCCCCCCGAGCCTCGGCCCAGTCCCTCCAAATCAAGGCCGGCGTCCGAGGCTGGCGGGAAGGAGTACCAGGCTAAGCTGGAGTTTGCCCTGAAGCTGGGTTATTCTGAGGAGACGGTGCGACTGGTGCTGTCCAAGCTGGGCCCTGACACCCTCATCAACGACATACTGGGAGAGCTGGTCAAACTGGGCACCAAGTCGGACAGCGAGCAGCCGGCCGCATCGTTGGCCTCCACCTCATCCTCTTCATCCTCCTCTTCATCGTGCGGTTGCTCTGATTTGCTGGACAGCCAGAGGTCGGACTCGCCCTGTCTCTCGGACTCTCTGTGCGACCAGGACAACCTGCGGCCGATTGTGCTGGACGGAAGCAATGTCGCCATGAGGTGAGCAGGCACCAGTGACTGACTTTCACTTGTCAGTTTATTACAGGATTGTTGTGTTCGACTAAATTATTTTATTCAATGTGGTTCAGTTCAGTCACTGTAAAATGAGACCAACTAAAACCCCAAATATTAATTTGCTAATACCCTCCGCCATTTTCCCCCGTGTAGTCATGGCAACAAGGAAGTGTTTTCGTGCCAGGGCATCCAGCTGGCAGTGGATTGGTTCCTCGAGCGTGGCCATCATGACATCACAGTGTTTGTGCCTGCATGGAGGAAGGAGCAGTCCCGGCCCGATGCCCCTATAACAGGTCAGTGAGATGCTGTGTGACGCAAAAACACACACACACACACACACACACACACACACACACACACACACACACACACACACACGCAGTCTGTGCAGATTGTTGTAACTTCACTGCAACGCCCCCACCTCCACAGATCAGGAGATCTTGCGTCGCCTGGAGAAAGAAAAGATTCTGGTCTTCACTCCCTCGCGGCGCGTCCAAGGCCGGCGCGTGGTCTGCTATGACGACCGCTTCATTGTCAAGCTGGCGTATGAGTCAGACGGCATCATCGTCTCCAACGACAACTACCGGGACTTGGCTAACGAGAGGCCCGAGTGGAAGAAGTTCATCGACGAGCGGCTGCTCATGTACTCCTTCGTCAATGACAAGTAGGAAGGGAGGGGTTAGTGAGGGACAGCTTTTGTCCACGTGATAGACCTCGGTGAAAGAGTTGTAACTGAATGAAATTTGAGCGATTTATATGTGACTAAGATTTGATTTAACAAAAGCCACAACAATTTTCACTTTTAGATGCAGAATTACATCTTATTTTATTCTGTCTATTTGTCTTTTTTTTGTCTTTTTACTTTCTTGTTCCCTCAAACTATTTACTGAAGAAATTAAAGCAACCTAAACAATGTGCCTCAACATAAAAGAACATCATTATCCGTATCATCATTATCATTAACCACCGATATACAAGGAGGCAAGTTATATAATCGGTACGTGCCTTTACACCGTGTAATACCGGTGCCACCGACTACCACAGCAACCCTAATGCGAAATCCTTTTCTGTTACCGTCTCTCAGGTTCATGCCCCCAGACGACCCTCTCGGCCGTCATGGCCCCTCCTTAGACAACTTCCTGAGGAAGAGACCCATCATGCCTGAGCAGAAGAAACAGCCTTGTCCATATGGTGGGAGCACACACACCCACACACCCACACAAACACCCACACACAATGTAGTGCATCTAAAAGCGCACCAGGAAATGAGTTAAAGGAAATTAGAATCCTCCTGATGTTACCTGATGTTTGTGTGCAGACTCTGTGTCTTCAAAGTGCTTAAACAATTTCCCAGGACACATATTGACTCGTGTTACGCAGTGTTTGCTGTAATGCTTATACATTTACTGTATGTGTAGTTATAATGTAATAAAACCGAGATTTTCTGGCTCTGTGTTTCAGGAAAAAAGTGCACTTATGGCCACAAGTGTAAGTACTACCACCCGGAGCGAGGTGCGCAGCCTCAGCGCGCCGTGGCCGACGAGCTGCGAGCCAGCGCCAAGACCTGCGTCACCGCGAAGAACCAGGGCGACGCTGGGCTGGTGAAGAGCCACAGTGTGCCAGCTGGCAGCATTGAGGCAAAGAAAGGGGCCACGAAGAGGCAGTCGGACCCCAGCATCCGAGCTCTGTCGTACAGCGACGCTGAGGAGAAGCTGCTGGCAAAAGGGAGGGCGGAGAGCCACAAGAGCATTTTGTGTGGTGGCAGCAGTAGCAGTTCCAGCGGCAGCGGTAGCTGCAGTGGGAGTATCACCATGTCCCCGGCCCCGGGGGGCCCTCCATCCAGCCTTAACCTCCCCCAGGACCACCAGTCCAGAGCAGTCACTCCTCACAGTCTCCTCCCAGCCCCCAGCCACGACCTCTACCCTCACTGTGAGTCCCCCGACCTGAGCTACTACTCAGTAACGCGTGCCTACTCCGGCCTGAGCCTGTCCTCCAGACGGAGCCCAGACTGTCGCTTCCCCAACGACACAGACCTGCGGCTGGGCTCGTTCGGCTCCGCGGGCTCCGCGGGCTCCGAGTGCGGCAGCGAGAGCAGCACGAGTTGCGGCAGCAGCTGCGACTCGTACAGCGAGAGGCCGTGCCCTGGCTGCCCCCCAGACACCTTACTGGAAGACAACATCCATTTCGCAAACCCCCACAGCCGCCTGTATCCCCATCACGCTACAACCAACCATGAACTTTGTGGTCTCCACCCGGCCGATTACACAAATATCCCACACAGCCACGCGAGTAACACCAGCATTCACAGTTACCACCTGACACGCGGGCAGAGCTGTGCTCATGATCAACAGCCGTCAGAGGCTCCGCCGAAGCGTCCTCTCTACCCCTTACCCCCCCATCTCCAGCACCAGCCGCTGGTTGCACGCTCCAGCTGCCCGGGCGACTACCACTCTCTGCCGCAGCCCAACCCTCACCCCCCTGGCTCTCCTCTTGGCCGCTGCCTAGCCCCCACGCGAGCAGAGAGTGTGTCAGACTCACATCTGTATGAGCACCTCTCCACGTCGCACCATCACCACCGACCGAAAGCGCTGCCCAGCTGGGACACGTACTACAGACAGCCACTGCCGCCGTCCAGATACGAGCCGTCAGCCTATCAGAGCCTCCCAGACACACGGCAGTCCTCCTGGCACACCCCTCCCTGGGCGCAGGACGGGTACGCCCAGCACCACTCCTCTCACCCAGCTCTCCACCCGTCCCCGACACATTACCATAACCACCCTTCAGCTCCCGCCCACTCCCCTCACCCGCCTCATCCATCCAGCTCCCCTCTTCCACCCTACGCTCCGCACAGCGCTCACCTGACGGTGCCCTCCCACGCTCCTCCCTCCTACATGCCACAGCACTCGGAGTCCTCGGCGCACAGCTGCTACGGGGACGTGAGGGAGAAAGTGTTCATCAACCTGTGCAACATCTTTCCCTCGGAGCTGGTCAGCCGGGTGATGGCCAGGAGCCCCCACGTCACAGACCCCCAGCAGCTGGCGGCCGCCATTCTGGCAGAGAAGGCCCAGACGGGCTACTGAGTGATGAAGGAGAATAAGAAAATAAAAAACGTGGTTTGCATCAGCAGACAAACATGAATTTGCCTTTAAAACACTTGAAAGCATGGTGGAACCCTGGAATGCTTTTGGCTTGTCTGCAAGGAGAGCATGTTCTTGTTTTATGAAGTTGCTGAAGATAATCCAAACCCAGCTCGAGTCACTGTGCAGCGACAACAAAATTCACTCGTGTGGAGAGAGGGAGTGGAAATCTGTGACTTTTACACAAAGTGCAACTTGAGAAGATTGTTCTACACGAGCTCGATTGTCATTTCAATTTCTTTTATTTATTTTTCGTAGCTCCCCATGAAGGAATGCATCCACGTTTTAAGGCACTTTTTTTATTTTACAGCCTCGATCCTAAGGTGTTCGTTTCACATCCAAAGCGACTGACATGAAGGGTTATTTCATTTATGACCCATTATGTGCACTGTAAACTTCCTCTCAGACCCGAGTCAAGCAGTGTTTGGAAAATGTTTTTCTCGCACGTGTGTAGCACCAGATTTTCTATTCACAGCTGTGACGAAAGCGTCATAAATATTCAAACTTCACTTCACATTTTTCCTTTTTCGTTGCAAAATCCCATCTGTTTCAAACGACTATTTAGACCAAGGTCTGTGTACTATATTAACCTCTTCCTGTGTGTTGTGCAGCTGTCGTGTGTTTTTTTGTTTTCATGTCGGTGAAGACGCTCGTTTTGGCGGTGTCAGTATTTCGGTCAGAGCTGTAGAGATGGGTGACCCTGTCGTGTGTACCTTAGTTTTAGTAAGGGACATCTCTCTCTTTCTCTAACTCTATCTCTCTCTCTTTCTCTCTCTTTCTGGCCCTTTATTCCGGGTCCGCTCTGGTTTCTGCCACAGACAGGGATCAACCTCGACACCATTGAACGGAACGTGCACGTGCTGTACATATATTTAACCGACCCCCCACTCCCCCCCCTGCTGTGCTATCGGCGATCAGCGACCACCGCTGTCTGTAGCAGATCCCAGCTGAATCCGTGCTAGACAGAGAAAAACCTTGTTTGATACAAATTGTATCATGAACTAAGTCGCTGATGTTCTATACAGTACATGGACTATTTATCAACCACTCTGTGTATTGCGTGATGATGAAGTGCATTGCAAACATCTTTTTATCTGAGCTTTGAGACAATTACTTCAAATATGTTATGAAGCAGGAGGAGTTGTGTGCCTACTATGTTTAGGTGTCTCACCTTCTTCTTCTTTCTGTGCTTTTGGGTTTGAAGCTGGCTTTTATTTTACAGGAGCTCCAGTTAAACTACCAGCGAGAAGTTTTGTTTTGTTTTGTTTCACTGGCTGACGGGACAAAACGGCCCTTTTGAGAATGAAAGTGAATTAGTTCAAGTTTCTTTTAGCCTTGATATGGATAAGTCACATAATCAAACTGATTTCTTATCAGTAGCAAAGTATTTCTATAAATCATTAATTTAGGGGACAGACCCCCAACAATGTGTAATGAGTTCAATTTTACATTTGAGTCCATCTTTAACGGCGGCTATTTTGAGTGTCTGCAACACTGCAACATTGAGTTGAGCCCAAAATCGCCGCCTGACGGAACTGACGTCGGCACTGAGCTCGTCGTGCGGTTCATCACAAGCCAGCTACGTAAAGCCCACTGGTTTCTTTCCTGTCCGACGTGTCACATTGTACAACTGTCGACTGAGTGTACAACAACACGTGCTGTTGATATGAGGGAACCTTTGTGTGTATTGAAGAAGCGCCTCCTCTCTGGCCTCCTGACACCGTGTGTCAGCGTGGCACCTGAGCGTGGGCCCAAAGTAATGCCTCTTCATGGCATTGTGCTTATGACACATCCAATACTCTGAACTATGTTCAGCTAACTGTTAAGCATGTTTTGATTTGTTTTGATTTCTGCATGTATTTAATTTGTGTACAAAGCTGTGTATTTGCATTTATGAGCCATCTGTGGTACTTCAGACTCGCTGTTGAGATGCTTCTAGGTTAACTTGTACACAAACGTGGTTGTTAATGTTTTCTTTGTGGATGTTTCATTTCATAAAGTGTTAGTGTTCAGAGAAGCACCCGTCTTTAACAGAATATTCAAGTCGGGGCAGAATGCTTTCTTGTTTTCTGTAGGATCAGGAAGCTTTGTTTCCAACATTGTTTTTTTTAAAGGGCACTCTGCCATAGATAGTAATAATAAATTATCAATTGACTTGTTTGCTCTAGATGTTACAAATCTATACAGAGTCCCTTGTTTCAAACTGGATCTACATTTTGCCAGTAGAAATACAGCATAACTGTTTGTAAGATTCTCAACTGTACCTGTGATTGTTCATTAAAGAGTACTGCTACGAAGGGCCTTTTGCTTCAATGAAGTTCCCCTCATGAAGTTTCATCAGGATGTTGGACTAAATGAATTCTCCCATGATGTTAGATTTACAAGTTCATTCATAGTTTTTTTTTAATACTTATATGTAAAGTATTGCATGGTACTTATTACTTGCTGATCCCTGTTTGACTCTTGCTGCTGTAATACTGCAGACTAATAAAGGATCATCTTCTCTTATCCTCTATCAAACTGAGCTACTTCACTGGAGACCAGTGCTGCAGCACCCCCTGTTGGAAAGGGCAGACATCCCATAAACAGATGTATAAATATAATACTGTTTAAACTTATAATTAAATAATTGTTCTGTTCTTATTTACTTACAAAGATACTCTTACCTGGGGAATTTTTTTTTGTTGAAATAATTAAAAACCGAAAAATGATCATATATAAACAATGCAATGCATCATGGTATATGGGAAGTCAGGTACTGTTTACGGAAGAACTCCTCCAGCTGTGTTTACATCAGAGCTTCTCAAGCTGGAAACCATGGTTACGGTCCACAGAGACTCACGCACCTGTCCTTGATGAGTGTTCACGCAGACATGTTGAGCTCTTTACACGTTAGAGCCCCAAAGAGAGACGTCACGAAGCCCAGCTCCAGTTAAGTGTTTGCTTTACTACGAGCCGCCGCCGAGCAGCTTCACTTTATCATGAACCAGTCATTTCACTGATGAAGTGTATTTCGTTGTGTTTGTTGTGTGCTGTGCAAAATGTGGCGGTGGGACCGGTTAACGTATTGTGCGTATTTGGATGTGTTCATGTTCGCTGTGCGCGTGGACCTGTTCAATATGCGAAGGCTGTGTGTGTGTGTGTGTGTGTGCGTGTGCGTGTGCGTGTCTGTGGTCAAGTAACTCAGGCTGTTAGAGAATAGATTCTAATAAGAATGGAACCAGCGACCTCAGGTGTAGCAGTGCAGCCTTTAACAGACTTGAGCTACTTGGTCAGACACCTGTCATTTCTTTCTATGTCCAGCCCCCAATGCAAACACTCAGTGTTGGTGAAGTCCTCCACTCACATTAAAGAGCCAAGAACCCAGAGACAGAGGCTGAAGTGTGTCTGGTCAAGGATGGGCTTGCACATCTGAGGGTTGTGGGTTCAATTCCCATGGGAGCCAGTGCATTTATGAAGTCAAACAGTCTGATGAAACAGTTGAAAGCTTCATGAGAGGAACTTTGTATGTGTTGGGTCCAGTAGCTCAGTCAGACGACAGTAGTCTGTAGATGTGAGTTCAAGTCTTTTTCATTGAAACCCTGAGGATGCAGGTTTGACTTTTATGCTCTGGGATTTTGAGGTGAAAAGTTAAAGGCACAACGAGAAGGTTTGTGAATGTGAAGGGGACTCGGGGGCGTGTCTCCCCCCCACATTTATTTAATATTATCATCTGTTAACCACGTACACGGAAAAAAAGGTTTGATGGTCTCCTCTCTGTAACTTCCACCTAAAATAGCAACCCATTGATGAGATCCTCTGAGTGTTTGATGTGCCAGAACTTTTGAAAGTGTTAACTTGTGTTTGGGTGAAAAGAAGATTCTGTTATTAACTGATTTTTCATGCTTCAGCTAATCTGGCATTTTGAGCCACAACTATAATCTAACATGTGATAATGTAATGCGAGGAGTCCAAATATTACAGTTGAATTTTAGTTTTATAAAGTAACACACTGCTGTCCAAAGTATAAGTGAGACATTCATTGTAAAATCTTCAAGTTAATTTTTGGGGAAATTAAGGGGTATAACTTGTGCCTGGGCAAAATAAAAATCTGGTACAGTAAAAAGATTAAAGGTTAGATGAAGATTAGATTGACAAATAATATCATAGTTTCTTATATACTATATATAGTCTTATAAATGATATCTAGTTACGATGGAGCAGGGAGCTCACACAGTGACATGAACTGGTTGAATAAAGTTTAAATTAGGACTGGGCAATAAAACAATATCAATAATTAGGTCTAATATATTAATATAATTGTTATGCATTGCACGGTGTTGACCAGCCATAAAGTAACATCACAACAGCTGCACTTACTTATTTTAGCCACAAGGTGGCATCAAAGGACCACACTTCCCATCTGACACTGCTCCACTGAATGCAACAGTTCCTGTAATGACAGGCTTTTTAAAGACTTATCTCGAGATAACGAGTTATTTATCATGGGAAAACAAAGGTTATATAATAACAGGAAATATAATGTCTGAATCCATGTCCGTTGAGGGCTTCCGTACTTTAATATCACAATAAACTCAACTTGTTGCCATCACCAGAACAAATAATTAAGAACCATCTTCTGTCTCGAAGGCTTCTTATTTTGTTTCTCAATGTCATCATCCATCCTAGACAGAAATGTGTCCAGTCCTTAAAAATCAGTACATCATCCAGTCTTACATTGAGCTGTATGAAGTATCCAATATTCAAAATAGCCCATGTATTCCTGTGACTGTATTTTTTCTAATTGCATCATATTCACACATTAAATTCAGGTTGGATTTCCTCGATTCTTCAAAAAGGCCGGTCCAGTCGACTCCAAGCTTTTCTGAGAAGCTTTGATATTTGCATTGGTCATAAAAACATAGTGTGACTCCAAAACCTGATAAAGACGTCATGTCCCCAAGAACATCATAGTAGAGTATGGCATCCAAAATGTGATAAAACACTGTAGATGAATCAAAAATCAAAATTACATTCTCAGGATGCAAATATGATAGAGATCCAAACAAGGCTTGAAGACTTAACTGTGTTTTTAATAGGAGCTGTTAATTTTTTTTTTTTATATTAGAATATATTCCTTAAAACACTTTAGAAAGTATACAGCAGATATGTGGAATAAAGAACCCAAAACACACCTTACAGCAACATTACATAGATGATATGAAAGAATCCAAATGAGTCAAATGTTCAAAATTTAAAACTTTTATTTGTGAACCAATGGAATGAACTGCAATCCATCTTTGCCTTCTATCTTAAAGAACACTAACATGAGCGGGGGGGGGGGAGGCATAACATGACAGCTGGTGGCAGAACGGGCATCATCAGACGCTGGCTTCATTGGAGGGGACAGGCAGGATGACAACATTCTGCTGTGGAGAAACCAACTGAGGCCTTGCAGCTCCACTGTGGAGGTTCTGGGGGGGTGGGCTTGTCAACATGAGTTTTCCCCTCCAATGAAGCGATGCATGCTGCAGATTTAGGGAATACAAAAATATTAGCTGGAAGCGCAGGACCTTGTCTTTGTTTTTTTAAACCTGCTATGGCAAACAACACTAACAGCGGACACTGGAGTTAAACACAAAAGGCAGGCTTCAGTGTCCCGTTTCATACAAGTGCTTTAAAACTCATTTTAAAAACAAACAAACGTCAAAACTACACCAGCTGTCAAGTGATCGCGCAACAAATAACATTTCTCATATTGTTAATAAAAATAAATGGAAAACTTAAATTTCACAAATGCACCCTGGGACGTATTAGCCAGCCCACAAAAAGTCAGTTTGTCGTCTGAGCACTAACGATGTGGTTAGATGGGAATTTTTTAAGATTTCAGGGGGAAAAATTGGCCAAATTCTCCCTTTCATTCTGGAGAGATTTGCAGAAATCCCAATAGCGAGGTCCCTTCACATTAAGAGGAACTAACACAGGCCTCTTCAGCTCCAAGAATTCATTTCAGGTCTTAAAAGTGGGAATTGTTAAAGAGGAGAAAAGGTTCCAACAGACTCTTAAGGCCATTTTCATTAATTTACACGACAGCCTTCTTTTCGAGGTCTCGGGTCCAGTCACACTTCACAGGTCCCAGTCAGGGGACAGTGAAATAACACCGAAAATCTGTTTACAGTCCATCTCCGGTCTGATACTCGCAACATTATTACATTCGCCTTCCTCATTGTTTTGGGGGATTTCCTCTCAGGCAAAATGAGAAGGAATAAAAAACATCTGAGCGAGGAGGGAGCAGGGAGAGACCACCGAGTAAATATAGCTTCATATGTAAGAAATAACACTTTGTCAAAACTAGCCCAAGCATGTAACAGCAACCGAAATAAATCATGACCTTATGTTTTGGAAACGGGGGGGTGGACAGACCCACTCACAGTGTTTGACTGTCAGTCACCACTACTAACATTACTGAGGTAGAGATTTGTCCAGGGTCTAGGACTGATGTTTTCATAAGCTCCCCAGCCAGAGAGGTGCTAGGCTTCAGCTTCCACACCTGTACACATTCATATATAGACACACACACACAAAACACACTAACAATCATACAGTCGGACAGACACGAGCAGCACAGAGGCGACACTCGTCTTGTCTGTTCTGTCTGTTACACCCTGGGATCCTCTGTGTGCTGGTAGGCAGAGAAAACCATCTAAGGTGACTGGGAATGAAACACTGGGATGCAACAGGGATCACAGGCACACAGACAAATAGACACACAACTACCAATTAGCTTATCTCCGTAACACTTTTAAGCTCGAGGGCGACAGCTCAGTGGCACAAGCTCGGTACATGCGGTCCTATCACCTGTGCATGTGAAAAAACACTTTCCCTTTGTTACCTTTGCTACATTCGTTCATCAGAACCTGCCGTGCGACAAGTCGGGCGTCTCTTCTCCCCGTGAGGGTCCATTCACTTCAATTTCATTAACGAAAAAGGATTTTTTATCCAAATTGGAAAATATCACTATTCAAGTTATTCAGCCTCAAATGAAACTATTAAAATACTGCAGTGTCTTTGTAGAGAAACCTACTGATGAGACATTACAACTACAGCTTGAAGAGACTTCAGCTTAGCTGACAGGGGCTAAGTGAATTAGCATATTTAGCATGTGAAATGTGACGATGTAACGTGAATGACCTCATTTATTCCCAAACTCCTCATTGTGTTGGACAGACAAACTAAAACAAAGGGCGTCATCGATAAAACGAGTCAAACAAAAAGCAGAGGACATGAACTTAAAAACAACTGAAGATATGGATTCATACTAAAGCTTTGCATACAAGTCGTGAGGCAAAATAAAGTAGCTTTCTATGGCCCTGTTTACTCAAAATAAAAATAAAACTTCCAATCGCTTCCATTTTGGTTTTACAGTTTCTCCTTTCCCCTGTGCTTAAGGATTACAGATACACACCTCTGCAGTGTGACGATGTGTGCTCGTTCAAAGCGGCTCCACATCACCGAGATTTACAGACTTTCAGAGTGGACACGTGGGACAGGACTTTGGCAAAGTTTGACAAGATCATTTCTCAATATTGCTTGAGGGCGTCGAGGGGACGGCAGCATCTGTTGTCCATGAAAAAAAATCGAGCAGCCGCCGGGGGGAAAGTTCGGGAACAGGTGCCCCTGAGGGGAAAGCGGGCGGAGGGGAGGGAGGCGCCGTCCTCACATGGACTCAAACTCGTCGATGCGCTGCTTCGTGTTGCCCGATCGGATCTGGCGCAGCGTTTTGTATTTGTCTCGGCCGGCTTTCACATTCTCGGCGTGTAGCACGTCGTTCTGTGTCTTCTTGGTTTCGTCTCTGGCCTCGGCCAACTCTGAACTTAATGTCTGAGTGATGGGAGAGAAGATAAAACATAAAATTGTTGAGGAGGAGGGTAAAAGACAAGACAGAATAAAAAGGCAACCAAAATTAATGAATCGCCTTTGCCTGACTGGTGTTTCTTCTTTGCTACAAAACTACTTCAACTGATATTTTCAGATTTCTCTGAACGTTTCCCTCGTCGCTCACCTGCAGCTGCTGCTTCACCCTCTCGTTCTTCTGGGCTTCAGTGACGCGCGCCTCTTCGCTGCGGAGGTCGATCTCGCTGACGCCCTCGTTGGACAGCTCGGCACTGGCCTCTGCGTGGTTCTCGTCCTGCTCGTCGTGCTCGCTCTCGGCATTGCCGCCTGGAGCTGCTGGCATAATTGTCATCGCCGTCTTTAGCTCCTCCTTGGTCTTCTCCAAGTCATCCTGGGCTGAGAGAGCCTGCAAGAGGGAGCATGGAGGAGGACCGCATAGTTTAATAACGGAGGAGGAGGTCAGCCCTGACTCCATTAGTTCTGAAACCTTGATGGGTTATGCTTTAAATATACTGTAACAGATAAGACTCAGCCATAGTATGCAGCTATTGGGAAGATTTCCAAGTGGTTAAAAGGTTAATCACAATTCTGATGAAAGATTTAACAATGAGGCCCAAGTTTGCTTCTGCAGGATTGAGGGGAGAGGAGTGCGTTACCTTGTGTTGCCATTCTGAAGCCTCATCTTCTTTCTTCCTCTTGGCATCTTCCAGGAGAGCGATCTTGGCTGTGAATTCTGCCAGTTCAGCAGCCTGGGATCAAACATACATCAAACAGTCAGTGTCTGCTTGCAGAAGAATGGACTTCACTGTCTATTAAAGAGGCTTGTGTGCACAAAAATGTACACAGCCTGAAATTGCTCGCAGCATCAGTCAAACAAACACGCACCAGTTGCTCCTGGTTCTTCAGCTGGTCTGCGGCCTGTTTGGCCAGCTCCCCCTTCGCCTCCTCTGCCATTGTCCTCTCTCTCTCCAGCCTCTCCGCCTCCTCCCTCGCTCTCCTTCTCTCCTGCTCCAGCTCCAGGGCCCGGCGAGTCTGCTCCTCGAGCTCTGTGGGAACAAACACAAAAACAGTTCAAACAAAGAGGGACGGCTTCAACCAAATTTTCAGTTCAACAGACACAACTGATCTTGCAGCCCAAGAGAGATGCTCTGATTTGATAGACAGAGGGAGGTGAGGGGGAGGCAGCACTGATAAGTGAACAGATCGATAAGTAAGAAAACCAAATACCTTTCTGAGCTCTCATCGTCTGCTCCTCAATGTGTCTTAGCCGCTCCATGAGCTCATCTTTCTCACGCTCTATCTTCTCCTTTTCTTTCTCCGCATGCTCTCGCTTCTTTTTCTCATTCTCCAGCTGGGCCCTGGGAAAAAAAACAACACGTTTATTAATTGAATGTTAAAGCAAGCACTTTTTTAACGCCATAAAATGACCACATACTCCTGCCTCAGAGCAGGCGTGTAAAAAAAGGAAGACAGCCCTCTGGTGGAGAAGCATTATAACTGATATTTACAAGCAGCATACTTGGAGTAAACAGTTGCTACATCGCTTAAAACCTTGGTCTGATAGGATTTGCTATCAATTTAATTTACAATAGTTAAGAGGAAATATTTGTGCATGGTGTATATGGTGTTTTCAGTACCTCTCCATTTGTTTGTGGTGCTTCTCCTCCCGGGCCTGAGCCTTCATCTGTTGCACCTCGATGGTGTCGGGCTTTCTCCTCCTCATGTACAACTCGTGGTTTCCCATACACAACGCCAAGATTCGCTTGTTGATGCGCAGTCGCGGGGCATAAAACACAAAGTCCTACAAGGGTAAGAAAAGAGAGAAGCAGAAGATATATACTTAACTGTAAAGCAGGACATTTTTCTGAGGACACTTTTGATGAATTTCACACTCACAGGCGCTTTCTTGTCGATAGGTTTGATGACGAACTTCTTGTCGTTGAAAGAGATGTTTCGAATCTCGCTCCAGGGGAAGCCAATCTTTGGTGTCAACCTGAAAACAAAAAAACATGCTTTATAAAACTTGGCCAGCAGATGGTGCCCAGCATGGACAAACTGACTAACATGAAATTATCAGACTGGATTTTTCAGGCTGCATCAGTGAAATTGGAAAGAATGACAGGAAACAGAAGGTGGATGAAACTCTAAATATCCTCTCCTGCCAAAATTTGACAGGATACCTGTAGTTCTCTGATCAGAAAGGAACAGGTCTCTGTTGTCACCTGGGCGAGGGAAAAAGGATGGCAGCTGTGATGACCCCAGATAACAGACAGGAAGGCCAAGGCAGAGAGACAGTGAGAGGAAACGCTACAAGAGTTCTGATTATATCTATACTTTCCTCTACGAAAGGGGAAACGAAAATCTGACCAGGAAAGACTCTTCAGTTCCTTTCTCCACCTCAGCCTCATTTTTCACTTCTAAAAATATTGTCCTCTAGACTATTGTACACTTGTGAGTCCTCGCCCAATGTTTATGTTGATATCAAACAAAGAATTTCTCCAGAATGATAGAGCAGTTATTTTGTGAGTACACCTGACAGATCTGTGTGTTTTTGTGCCTTACTTGTCTTCATGCTCATAGATGTTGAGGCCGAGAGCATCCACGCCCAACCACAGCTGTGTGCCCTTCTTGTTTTTAATCTCAAAGTAGTTGACGCCGTACATCTCCAGGTCCTGGGCGATTTTAAGATACTCCATCATCGAGTCCTCTCTAACGAAGAGGAAACACAGAGGGTCATGAGTTATGCTTTTAGAAATATTATCATAGCTGTGAAAGAGAAATTAATTTACATTTTTAAAATACAATTACATCCCAGGGTATGTCGACACACTCCTCGTCCTAACAAGTTTCAAACACGTACACACAGAAAGATTTTTTTCTTTATCTCCTTCAATTTAACACACACCTGAGCATTCCTCTGTGTTCTTCATGCCAAGTCTGTATCCGGTCCTCCCACTGCTCCTTGGTCAGCTTGTGTTGCTCCAGGACTCTGCACACAAACAGACACACACAGCCACAATGAAATGACTTTCGCCTGAAGGAATGTCGATCGGCACAGAATTGTTTCCTCCGGAGGAAATCATACAAGATCCTACCAGGGAACGAGACGCATTCCAGGGTTTGTGTGATGTAGTGCGTGTGTGTGTGTGTGTGTGGGGGAACTGAGCGGACGCCTCCCACAGTAGGTGGCCGTTTGGTCACTCATGTTCAGAGCGGTTTGTGAGATGTTTGTACCTCTGAGGCAGCAGTCTGTCATGGGTAAGGTAGCCAGGCTTGTGGGCATCTTTGTTGTAGTCTCCATACTTGGTCTGGACGGCGTATGATGCCAGTAACACCGCCGTCTCTGGGGGACAATAGTTCTCATCATTCAGGATGGCCTCCTTCACCTGGCAGAACGGGGAGGACGTAAAATAGTTAATAATAGTTTTCAAGTTTTCAAATAGCACCAAAAAATTCACTACATCTAGTTGAAAACTTGATCAGTGGTTTGTTACCTGAAGAAAGAAGAGTCTCTGGGTGATCTCCTGGATGAGCTCCTCCGACACATCCTCAGGGAAGAATTTGGCTCTGAACTTAAACTGCAGGGGGTTCTCCTTCTTCACATCCTGCTGGGTCACCTAAAAAACAACAACAGTGTCATTATTCATCCATCGCTCAGTCACATCATGTTTGTGTCACAGCTACATCTTAGTGTCCAGGTAGAATGAACACGTCAGCTTGTAAATAATCATTTTTGAGCACAATTGGTGACTATAGACTATCATGCTTTTGCAGTAATGACTTATCTGCTGAGATTGTTTAATAACCTCATTTCGGGTTGCTTTAAATATGTTTATCTTTTGTGCTTATGTTTAAGAAATGCATCTGCCTCAAAAACGTAGCATTGTTTGAGCTAAAATCCATCACAAAAGTACATTAAGTAACTAATTAACAAGCACATTTACCACAAGACACTTCTGTAATGTGCGTCGTCTGACATATGTTAGTGGTACGTACACAAGCAGACAGACAGAGACACAGAAAACTGTTGAGGGGGATTTTCTGTCACGCATACTCGGAAACACACAGACACACTGTAATAGCAGAGGTTTAGGCCGGAGGGTATGTTGCCCTGAATGAGAGAGGAGGGCTGTTGAAAGAGAACATCCGAGGCTCCAAACCACAGCACAACTTCCAGACAAATCCCAAACAGACACAGACAAACAGACCAAGATTGAATCATGGCAAAGAGTTAAGAAGAGAAGGAGGCAGAGAGATGGAAGAAGGAAGAAAGAACAGCTACAAACTGTTTATTTTGATGTGATGTGACACCGACCTTCTTATTGAGTTTGAGCCAGGTGCTGTAGCCTTTACTGTCCACATACTGTAGACCGAAGAACCAGACCTCCCGCAGACCCACTGTCTTCACCACCTGAGATCAAAACAAAAAGAAATACATTGCTACAGCTTGTTAAAGGATCATTTTCAGCTGTTCAGTGTAGACAGACAGGAAATGGATGGAAAGAAAGACGGTGACATGCCACAGAGGTGGGGTTCTTTCAATAGGGTGTTGTCATATAATAGTATATTTATCTTATCAATACAGTGCAGCTCATCACCTTATCACTGCTGTGAAAGTTTCTAAAACTGGCTGACAATTACAAGCCCATCAGGTAAACTGCGTGCACAACTTGTTTGGGTAAATCTTCTGATTCACTGAATTATATCAGTTAATGGATGTAGGATGAGGGTAAAGTGGGACGTGGAAGATATAAAAAATGAAGTCAGTTGTGTCACTCGTGCACACCTGGTCGAAGAGCTGTTTCCCTGTGGTATTGGGCTGGATGGCAAACTCCAGCTCTGCATCCATGGTGGTGACCCGGACGTTGATCTAGAAAACAAACACAGCAAGAAGTTAAACTTGTTGCATTATTAATACAAGGATTTTATTTTCAAATATTAGATAGAGCAGCGACACCCGACTCTTCTCATTTCTAAAGTCCCAATATAATTTGCTTACCAAACAACTTTTGGTAAACTGCATGTTTTGGTGGAAAATCTTGTTTTTCCATAAATATAAATTAGAATTATACTTTTGTCACAAATTTCTGTAGTATTTTCTCAAACAAAAACCACTAAACAAAGACACCCTGTAATTCCAAATGAGAAACAGTGAGTGCTTTCTGAGATCGTCCGTTATGGGGATGAATTGTTTTTCGGTCGAGCAACAATCTGCCGGAAAATTACAGAATTCCTACAGAGATTAATGACAGCTTATTGCGCAATTTCTCAATTTGTGTCAACCATAACCCAAATTTAGTGAAGCCACTGTAAACTCTGGTCTCTCCCTTTCATTTTCCATCCTGCACTGCCAGGGAGAGCAAACCCCACCTCTCCAGGCAGCCTACAACTGCAGGGCCTCTGCTGGGGCGGAGCGGGAGATAAAACTCAGGCATTGGCTGTGCCCTGTTTAGCAGCACTGGCGGCGCGCCTAGCAGCGGCTCATGGCACGGAGCAGAGCGGGGCCGACCTCTGAAGCATCTCACATCCTTCCTCCCACGACTACATACACACAGAGGCTGAATGTTGCCTCGCTGGTGATTAACAACTCGAGAAGAGACGGAGGGAAACGTGCATGGTACAGATGAAGGTGAGAAAATGAGAGGCAGAGAGCAAAATAATAAAGTAAAGCAAGAGATGATCTCGGGTGTATTCCCTTTGAGATTAAGTTACAGCGAGGTTGCTGAAGATGGGCCAACCGTGCAAAAATCAAGGGAAAGGAAAAGGGACACAGACGGAGCCTTTCCTTTTCAGTTCTACACAAAACCTCAGGAACGCTTACTTTGCATTTCTCTCAGTGCCTCTCTCATTTTTTTCACCGTCTCTCCGGCCTTCATCTCTCCGTTTCTCAGGCAATGAATAATCCATGAAACTTGTGTCTATACAGCACATAGCTGGACTCCCACACCACACAGCTCCCACCACAATGTATCTGCCTGTCTAACTCTCATTAATTAGCCATGAAAAGTTGCAGCACTTTCTCCACACTGTAGACATCTTGCATGAACATCTCCAACTAACTACACTTAAAAAGCCACATCAGCAAAATAACCTGTCCACGGTTCACTGGAAGATGAATTAGTATTTTGTGCTTGTTTCAAAAAGAAGCTGCCTCACTGACTTCCTGAGACAGGAGCAGTTATGGAGAGTGGAGTGTTGAGCTGGGGTTTCTAAGTGACCGGCCTTGAATGTCTCTTGCCCTGTGTTTGTGTGGGGCCCGCCTGCCATCAGCCATCAGCTGTGAAAGAGCCGGCCCTTTGTGCTGCATGCGAGTACGTGTCTCTGGCAAAACGTAGCCAGAGCGCAGAGAGGTGGAATCCTGTGTGGACCAGACGGTTAGTTAATCCTCTCTCCTGCAGAGAGACGGGGAGGAGAAGAGCGACAACAACATGCCGGGGCGCTGACACACACAGACAACTGAGAAGTCTCAAAGGAGCAACTTTTGCAAGCCTGTCCTTATGTGACATTTGTCCCTCTGGTGACACGAGACACACTGACTGGGCAACAAGACAGTTCCTAAGAGGATCTCTTTTGAAATCATTAGGTTACAGTTAAACCAGCAGACACATTTCAGAAGTTTCTTGTTTGCTTAAGCAGGTCAAAGCATGTGTTTTACCCACAAACTTAGGTGTGCTTAATGCTGCCCTGTCATATAAAGGGAGTTTGAGTCATGATTTCAACTGACGTGTCTCAACAGTTCCTCAAAACAAGAAGGAAACCATAAAACTAATATGATATCATGTTGTATTCAGATCGACTGTCTTATCCACCATTTAACTTGCAGATATCCACATAATACAACAGAATGGCAGCCTTCCTGCAGCCATGCCCCACAACACCGAGCGGTCATCCAGTCACTACACTAACAGGTAGCTAGACAGAAAAAGTGTCAAGGAAGTTCTTATTGGGAATCAGGAAGCAGACACATCAGTGCACAAGGATAAAAATATTAAAGAGTAGAAGTTAGTTTATTTATCTAAAATTCTGGATTATGTTATTCTGACTTGGACTATCATTTTGCCTCATTTCAGCTGCTCGCCAATTGCATTAACCAGTGAGTTTTCCCAAGCTACAGTTGTGGTTGGCTTGACAATCTACAATGCTTTCTGAAGTTGTAGTGAGTATAACTACAGACTTTATAATACCACTCAAGACTTCTAAGTGACACAATAAGTCAGGGTAGCAAAGTAAAATTCCAAAAAGTATATCAGAGACTGCAAATTGTGTCAAAATCAGTGGCTGGATCATTTGAATTGCCTGTATTTTGCATTCTTAGTGTCATTTTGCCACGTTTCTAAATCCCCCTCTCCATTTCAGTTGGGAAGAGGAGTTCTCACTCAGACAGGCCCCTTGTTAAATGTGCAGCTGTTTAGTTCCTGTAAGCTGTTTAGAGGAGCTTTGCAGAGCGAGGCCTTAAGAGAGAGACACACACACACACTTCAATCAGTAGAGCTGCTAATCTGTCCTGCTGGGCTCTGAGCAGCTGTCTGTCTCTCCGATTAACCCCCCTGCAGGGTGAGGCAGGCCTCTGAGGGTGGGGGAATGAAAGGGGGAGTGAGAGGAGACGAGGATTCACCACAAGCTACAGACACAAACTCATCTTTTAGGAAACTGGAAAGTTTTGCAGCCTGTTGTATAAACAGCATTTGAAACACTTGAAGAGATTTTACAAGATACACTCGAGGGGCAATAAAAATGGAAAAAGGAGGGTCTTACATACCCTACTTGATTATGGACCTAGCTTTTGTATTGTTAATGAGGTGATGGGTCAAACACAAGAGGCAAACAAGAGTTTAATGTTGCTCAGCACCAACGCTGATGCTCCTACCTTCCTCTAAATGTCCCTATTTTCATACCTCCTAAACCGCTGGGTATCTCCTCAGCACGACAACAAATCCCTCGTTTCCTTTCTTCTCTTTGTCAACTTCCTATTTTTCCTGATCCCTACGCTCATCTTCCCCGACTTCTCCTTTCCCTTCCAGGCCCTCGGTCGTCTGGTGATAATCCTGTCTCTTCACCCTGTGTCTGTGCTTGCATAGAGGCAGGATGTTGACACAGACTGGGCCCCGATACACACAGTGGGCCCCCTCTCCTGCAAACAGGAAAACAGCCACGGGCTAGGAAACCCGTGTGGGCCCTCTTCCTGTGGGGTGCTGTCACCTCATAATTCCACAGCCCACACACTGCACCAAAGGGGTTGGGGTCAAGTGGGTGTGGGGATATGATGTCAACAGACAGAAACAGCACATTATTCCATATTACTACAAATGTAAAATATGTTCATAGAAACACTCACACGAACTGTTTGATGGTTTACGTTTTATGCACACTGATGTCGAAGCCCTGAAATAGGGACACCGATATCTAAATCATCATCAATTAATCACCACTGATTAAAAATCCATTGATATATTAACCCATTGGATTAACCACTAATGGCATCCAAGGAGTCAGGTGTCGGTCGGGGAGAAGCACAGCTGCAGCTTTGGTATGAAAAACAGTATTTTATGCCCATTTTCAGTCAGAACAAAACTTTTATCATTTCTGAATTTAAGTTGCATAAACCAACGGGGGTATACAAAGACTCTTTAAGCCAACAAGGTCACAGTCAGCAGTGTGCAACAGTAACAAAGCAGCCTCCAGAGCACTGGTTCAATTGGTTTTAAGTGGCCGCTCTCACTATGAAAGGCTCCACACAAAATAAAGCTATGGTGTGTTGTCAGAGAGTCGGGAACATTTTCTTTACAAGTTGCTGTAGAACTAAACTGCTGAATGAAACGATTTATCTATGGAAGAGAGTGTTACATTCCTACGCTGCATCTTATGAGTGTCAGTCTAATCATCTTATCCTCAGTTACAGAACATTGTTAAAAAAGAATGCTGCATGGTTTAAATTATGGATGCATTATCAATACAGTTGTGAGTGTTACTGATAATTCAGTAGCCTCCCTGCTACATCAACAAACACTTCTGTTACTCAAACTTACTGAGGCATAAGAAGACTATTCCAAAAGTTTTTGAGGTCTGGCACTGATCCCAGAGAAGGTCACGTCTGATCAGCCCTGCTGTCCTTCCTCTGTTTATTATGTCAGTGCCTCCCTGCCACAGGCTGTACTTTCTCTGTCAGTTATTGTCTGTGACAGACATGTCCCTCTCAGCAGAGAGGCCAGCACTCCGC
The DNA here is from genome assembly GCF_022539355.2 of Hippoglossus stenolepis. NCBI lineage: Eukaryota > Metazoa > Chordata > Actinopteri > Pleuronectiformes > Pleuronectidae > Hippoglossus > Hippoglossus stenolepis. The sequence continues at coordinate 5,373,100 of NC_061506.1, read as the reverse complement.
TGTACAAGCTGTCTTTTTGGGACGGTCCCCTGATGATTCAAGAGACAAAAGGGGGAAGTGGAGGACATCATTGCCTTTGCTTGGCTGTCCCCCACACCCATCAACTATAGAATTAGACAGGAGATGCGCTCCATTTGTGCAGAAGCCTGAAGCCTGTTGTTCCCAGTTCCTCTGAAATGTACTGATGTAAGCTTTCGCAACTTGACCCTGAGCTGGTAAACTAAGAATGCCAAATGCGAAGAGGAGCTGTATCATATTTAGTTTGTGCAGAGTAACACATGGGCTGGACAACTCCACACTTTGAAAATCCCTTCCTTTAAAGAGACAACTAACAGTGAAACAAACAATATTCCCAGACCCATGTGGGACATGTTCCCATGATGAAAAAAGCAGCATGACAACAGTGGGAATCAGACAACCATGAAGCAACTGCATAAAATCGGTCTTGTATTGGCGTTGTTCACATCCCAGGACTCTCTCTGGCATTCTCTCCACCCTTTAAGCAACAATGGCAGCAGTGTTGCAGTTGCACAGCCTGTGGGCAAGGCAGTACACTTCACACTCTGGCTGTTGTTTACTTGGAAGAGGAGTACGAGGAGTGGGAGCAGCCATGGGTATGAAACTGCCACTTCAACCAACGCTCAAATGTAGCCTTGGGGCGGCAGTGCACGCCTACCGTTACGACAAGAGAGCAGTTCTGAGGAGTCAGATTGTACAAGCAGACTGAGCAGGAACCAACAAGCAACTTTCATGTTTCTGATTCATATCAGATATCCTGAGCTTGAAGATTGTTAAGACTTTTTCCATCAAACAATCTGAATCAATTATCCTGGAAAGTGTCTAAACGCAAGTGTTTTATCCCTGACTTCTTGCCCTGAGCAGCTCATGTGCCTGTCTGTATCTCTTTAAAAACACAGAATGATAGAAGCACCAGTTCTCAACTAGCTTTCAGTTTCTTACCGGTTTCGGCATCTTTATTTCCTAGCCCCCTTACACCCGTTGACTGAGAGGAAGAATCTGTCACTGGACGACAGCAACACTTGTATCTCACGGCCTGAAAGAGAAACAGACATGTTTTTTTCCATTAGTCAACACAGTCTATGTTGGTGAAAAAATATTATCTGCTAGTAAGTCTGATTTCCTGTAAAACATTATTGCTTTCTGAAAAGTCTTTATGAAAGGATCCATCAGTTAAACCCTGGCTATACAATGCATAGAGTTGAAAATAACAATATAGTTTCAGGAGTGATGACCTGTGTTGAACATTAATATGAGCTTCAGACGATTCAGGTAAAGAGTTGAAAAATGATATCAAGAAAAAAATGTAATATCAAGAACTATCACAATAAATGTCACATTATTATTTCTTGCAAGTTTAAAGACTGATTTATTGGCAAATCTGAGGTAGATCAATTATGCACTTGACCTCCTCACTGTGTTTGGACAATGCTTTTAAACAAATCAATATATATTTGACTTTTGTAACACAGCTGTTGATCAATATTGTATTTCAATCATCATCGTTTTATTGACATGGTCTAAATATCCTTATCTTGAAACTGTCACTTTTTCATGCAATACAAATTTTAAGTTTCAATTTTAATGCTGCATAAGACATTTCCTGAGTTTTAAGCCAAACTGAGGTATTTAGCAGGTCTGGTTTTGACTTGGCAAACATACATTAACAGGAAGTTTGTTTCTATCTTTATTTTGAAGGGCAATCCAATGTTTTGTTTGGAGATCACCTAAATATTGTTAAAAATCAGAAGAGGACTCGATCCATTTTGGCAGCTGGAGGTGAGACAGTGAACATTAATCATCACAGAGTAAAAGTAAGTAAAGAGACTGTATAACATAGTCATATAGTGGCTTTAAAGAAGAAATGATGGTAAACCAGGTGGAGACACTTGTAGCTTCCAGCAATTAGCTTCGCCCACTTACCCGCCGAGAGTTGGCTTCCGTTACAATTTGACAACTATTTAAATGAAATGGTGGTAAATACGTGTCACTGTCGTAAAAAAAAAAAAAAAAATACGTTAGCACGACGGGAATAATTAAAAATAAACGTGTGAAAAATTAATTCCTCCACCTGCGTTAACCGCTACACGACCATTCCCACATAAAGTGAACAGTGGCCCATAGCAAAGGGCTGATTAGAAGATAGTGGGTGTAGTCTATGTAACGGGACGAGCTAGCTACAGCTGCTGCCTTGCTAGGACGTGTGAAGTTTTAACGCGCATTTTCACGCACGTTGGGCCAATTCAAACGCATTTTACCCCGCAGAAGAAACAGGGGAAGAAACACGCAAAAAAGACGTGTCCCGACACTCCAGCGTGTGGACCGTGTCGAGGGGGAGATAAGAAGAAGGGGATCGAACACGAGGATATCCGCTATTGCATCAAAGTTGAGAAGCTGTGTGTGTTTTTTTTTTTTAGGGAGAGGCAACTCACCGGGGGGAGACTGAGTGGTTCTTAGAATGGATGTGGAAGCCCGCTGTCCTCGGATGAGACCCCAAACGTCCACGATGAAATCAACCTGTGGACGATCCCGTGTTTCCGTGTTTTTTGAGCTGAGAGCGAATCGTTCGAGTCCCGAACAACCATAAGGCGATTTGGGGTGCCACTGTGAAGCGCGCGGAAATGACACGACGCCACTTCCGGTGTTGGCTTTAATAGTAAAAGCCTCCCGGAAGCACTTCGACAATTGTCGCTAATTTGAACTCCACCAATATCACAACACAAACACAGTAATTTTAAAAGTGTCGTTAAGAGGTGTAGAAGTACAAATGTAACAATACACTGCTAAAGCATTCACGTATACATATATGAAAATTGAAAGCATATCATTTTTGCTGCTATTCTTTTTAATGCTGATGACCATGCAACAAAAAGCTGCATCATAAGTTATTAAAATATTGTTGGGTTTAATGTTTGCTCGTTTCCGGTCATTTCTCCCTTTTCTCCAGTCAGCTTGACGCACCCGATGGTGAAGATGTTCAATATCAATCACTCAAAACTTTATTTATACAGCACCTTTCAAACAAGCCATTCACAAAATCCACAAAACGCACATACAGAGATCCACATGCATTTATTTTAGTTAATCTAAAAATGTACAACCTCACAGGCGTCGTCTTCATATTCTTAAATTCAACATAATTATTTGGGATAAATATTTCAGCTTCTCATTCTGAGTTTGGTCATTTCTTCTTGTACTACCTCATTTTACCACTAGATGTCGCCATGGCTCTTTTACTGGTTTCCCAGAGGAGCCACTCAGATCTAAATTGACACAAACTTTCAATCCAGCCCATATTTGATGAGGAAATGGTGTCATGGGCAAATACATATTTCAGCTCATACAGAACAACTTCCAACAATAACTTGAATTTCTTTCTGACCTCCAACAGGATGAAGAAGAGGAGGAGGAGGAGGAGGAGGAAGAAGAAGCAGCAGGACCTATCCGGGTCTATTTTGTTGCGCGGAGGTGAACGCTGCTTTGGTTTTGGAGGACGTGCAGGTAAGGACTCACATTAGCTTGTGATCATTTAGTCACGATTAGATTTTACGAAATAAAAGTGAACCATCAACTTTCGACTGAGTCAAAGTTGTATTAATGTAATATCCTAACAGGACGCATGGAGGCAGCGCTGCTCTATCGGCCACAGAACCATGGAGGCGCCAGCACGCCGAACCTCGTTTACAATTTGGCTGTTTAAAGATCACATATCGACAAACTATAACTACACGCCTCTCCTTGAATTAATAACCAGAGAGTTTAATCGATACAATTTTACTGACAATTCGGCGTACAAGTAGTTTGCAAATCTTAATGCAATCTAGCTCACTTTTTATTTGACATGCTTCTTGATGTGTTGATGCCTGCTACTTGGAATAATTGCTCTTATGCATATTTTGTTAGTTGACCGGATCATTAATATTCACATAATTAGTAATGAGGTATGAAGGAGTGCCTGGTCTCCTTTATTTCATCAGGAGACTAAATATTTGTTTTTTCGGAAACTAAAAATTAGTTTGTGGCCCTCCCTTGGAAAACACCTGTGGAATATCTGTGTGCACTTTTAAATGTAGCAGTGCTCTGAACATCCCCCTGGGCCATGTCAGGGAAGTTGTCACATTGTGTTACATGTGGAACTTGCCTTGGTCTTTATTTAGCCTGGCATATTTCCACGTCACAAGATCTCTGTCCATATGACCCGGGGCACGTTGCAGCTATTGTCAAAGCAGTGAAAGAAGCCACTGTGTTGTAGGGACTGGAAACTGGATGGGGGGAATTGGACAAATTTACTTTTAAGTCATCAGGTGTGTGTGTGACTTGTGTGTAAGATCATTGTGGATATTGATGCTCATACTCATCATGAGCCAGAAAACACTGACCTGACACCAGCTCCTTGCACAATGTGAATTTACCTGCAGCAGATTTGTTTAAAATAAACTATTTGGGCCTTTAACACATGTTGGAGCCATTAGATCTACAGGGGTCATTCCATATTTTATATTATATTATTTATATTATTCTATTTCTCTGTTCTTATATTTTTATATTGGTGGTTTGGACTTAAGCTGACCATGCACGTCCAAAAACTACTGCTGCACAGCTCAATTTAATGGAGAGATAAATATAGCGACAGCAATGTTGTTAACGCCAGTGAGGACAGAAGTGTGTGTGTGGTACACAAAGGCATCATGTGTTATGCAATTGCAAAAGTACCTTCAGTGCTGTGTGTGTGTGTGTGTGTGTGTGTGTGTGTGTGTGTGTGTGTGTGTGTGTGTGTGTGTGTGTGTGTGTGTGTGTGTGTCTTCCTTCCTCCCTCCCCTCCCTCTCTGCGCGCTGCTGACCAAATTAAATGGACAGTTTCAGCCTCTGTCTGTCCTTTCACCTGAGTCCACTGCTCAGTGCTGCTCTTAGTCATAGATTCACTCTAATCCCTGGTTTTTGTGGTAATATTTAGGGTCTGTGGTGGTTTCAGGGAGCTGTGAAGTTCATGTCAAAGAGGAGCGGCTGCTGAGATCTGTGTCCCGGAACGAGGATGGGAGAGCAGCAGTTGGTGCGAGAAGACCCGGAGCGATCGCTGGAGGTGCTGTCGATGATCAGCGGTAGGGATCCCTGCAGTATCTGTGCTTTTGCCACTTCACATTGTCGCTGTGCATTTTATCAGTGCTTATATGTGATACATTTCCTCTTATTCCCTTTGTCAAATATGGATTTGATTTCACTTCTGTATATTTTCTGGTTGTTGGCAAGATAGCAGAAGTCTTTGAATGAATGTAGGTGTACAGATGATTTGACCTGTGATCCAGAAATGCCACCTTTTACATGATTTTCAATGTGTCAGAGAAATTGTAGTATAGTGTTTTGATTGTGCCAGGTAGAGCTTATATGAGCTTCTGGTATATTTTATTGTCCCAGTTGTGTGTGGTTGATGTCAACATGTCTTAGCTGCAGGTGTTTGAGTCAGTCCACCAGGGCTTGTTTCTGCTCACATGCATATCGCAAATGTCCCCCCTCAAGGAGTTGCAAATTTTATTTGAGTTAGTTGAATATGTCACATTAAATACAAGAGAAAATGATGTTGAAATCAAGTCGCAGCTTTCATGTTGCAAATTAGTTCCAATGGGGCCATGATTTTGAAAATGGGATTTTACTCCAGGTGTCCTTTAAGGAGTTCCAGCAAATCATGGAGTAATTTGACCCAGTGAGACAATCTGCAGGAATGATTATACAATTTACTGTCATCATCTGCCTGTGTGCAGTTGTTTAAGGGGGAAATGTGCACACATGATAGCAGATAGGAGTAAAATTTGAGTTAAGTGTACATCATGCATTGATATAATTTGCACAGACCGACTGTGATATATATAGATACCAGGGTTTGTATTAAATATGCACATTTACCATCAGCATTGAGTCACCGGTTGCACTGCATCTTCGTTCAGTTCAAACCTGCAACCTGTTGCATGTAGGCTTAAGCCCCTTTTTTTCCTTTGCTGTTTCTCTCAGGTCCTTCAGCTCTCTGTAAAAGCTATAATGCATTGGCCTTGTTTTCTGAGATGTAAATCAAACAATCAGATAATCCTAGTATTAAAATATATAACTACATTTTGTGATTTACAGTCCAGCTCATCTCAGAGAATGGGCTTTATCTAGAAAAGAACAGAGTAACTCAATTTGTCGTCAGTGTGACTGGTTTTGAAGCCACTAAAGAGAAGGAGGGCACCGGTTTTTGATCTAAATCTATTAGTGAGGAGGTGCCACTTAATGAAAAGTGCATGACCAGCTTTTGCTTGCTGCCTGTGAAGTTTAAATCGGGAGGGTTTGTGCGATTGTGTGAAGATAAGTTTGGGTGAAGTAAAGATAATGTGATGAGCCTGAGGGAGGAGGAGAACTTTACCGGATGGCACCGGTGTTATTTAACCATTCTTCCTAGTGAAGGTAATGCTCAAAAGTGGTCTTTTAAATGAGCTCCTACAATTGAAAAAATAATCTATCAAATAAACAATAAACAAGCATTCTTGAGAGAAAATTTGAAATTAGTAGCAGCAGTTATTCCTTTTTGAAATTGTCTTCGATTTTACTGTGTTAAATTAGGCCCAAAATGACAGTAAGTATCTTCAAACATCAACAACACATACTGGTGCAATCTCCTTACGATTATAGACATTTTTAGTCACATGAAACTGAAAAACATTTTTTTTCAATTACATCATTTAATTTGTTGTTTGTGCTCAGGACCAGACACAAACACATGAGTTAGTGTAATTAACTGAACAGGGGTTTGTGTCATAACCCGCCCTCCCCCCTCTCTTCCTGTGATAAACACACATCAGACGTTAAGGGAGATAAACCATCACACATTCACGAGAGGAAACACAGCAGACGGGGAGGAGAGGGAGAGAGGAGAGAGGCAGGGCGGCCCGAATAGCGTCCATGAACGTACACAGACATGACGGCATGAAGCACTCTCTGGGACCATGTCTGTTCAAGAGGGCCAAGACGCTCTTAGTCGACTTGTCCACAATCTGTCCGCGTCTGTCAGCGTGTTGACCCGGCACTCCCACCACGGCAGCAGCGATGGAGCGATCTGGAGAACAGGTCAGTGTAGTTTGAGTGTGTGTGAGTACACTAAAGTGCGTCTGGTTCTCTAGTGTGTGCCACTTAAATGAGTGTGACAGGATGACAGGACAGGATTTTCCAATCACCAGGGGGAGATTCCCCTCGCTGTGTTTTCCCCCCTCACCATCAAACAGAATAGAAACTCTCTCTCCTTAGTTTCCTGCTGAGGCTTCAGTTTGTGTGGATGACTTGGAGTTTGAGGGAAATGGAAAATGAAATGTGTGTGTCTATGAGGTTATTGCTAAGTAGGTTATGTTTTTGTCCATTTGTTAGTTAGCAGGATTGCGCAAAAAAAACTGGATGGATCATCACGGAACTTGGTAAAAGGATGTCAGCTAATGTCAGAGAAGAACTCAAAACATTTTGGTGCGGATCCAGATCAGGGGACTTTCTTCAACATTGCAAAATAGGAAGTTCTGCAACATTTTCCGTAATTTCTCCGAGAATAATTCATGAAACGTGATGAAATGTGGTGTCATAAGGGAACTGTTGGGCCTTGGCGGAGGGAATGAGCCATTCTAGTGCAAATTGAGAGGTTCAACCCTAGAATTCTCTGGCCTCACAACTTCTTCCCAACGTGTGGGAGAAACTACGGTGGCCTTCACGTAACATAAACAAGTGAAAGGCTCTGAACTCTGGTGGTGCAACATGGCGGACTCCCCAGAAGAGGATCCCCTCATAGTATAGACGTTTTCTAATAGCAAGTGTAGTTGTGTATTCATGATGTGTGGCATCAGCACTAGCTGTGACTTTAAGGCAGAGTCTCTACACTGCAGTTCTTTGAACGCAGCACACCGTTTGACCTTTGTAACTGATTACATGAAATAGCCCTTGTGAATGGCTAATTGGTAACTTGACTTATGTCTCAATGCAGCGGCAGCAGACATGTCTGTTCACCAGGGTCAGACAGACAAGCACAAAAGTGGGAGAAACTTATTAGAAAGACGAGCACGCTGGTCGACTGTGTGTGTCAGGTCCGCCTGTATTTGCTGCGGCCGCCAAGTTACAAAAAGGAAACAGAACCACAAACACACGCAAACTAACAGAGGAGGTGAGTGTCGTCTTAACGTGTGAATTTCTGATTCAACACTTTAGGACCCGTTGAGCTGTGCGGACGAGGAGCATGCACACGCTCGTGTTTCAAGGGGGGTCATTGCAGGTTAAGTCAAGTTTAGAGGGTTCAGAAAGAGGGGGCATTGATTTTTGTACATTCTGTCCCGTGGCACAGACTAATCAATACTTGTGCAAGTGAACAAGTTTCTCACACGGACTCTTTTCAGGCTCTTGTGTATGTATTTTGAAATGTATATGATTCGTTAATACAGAGTAGAAGTTGCATTAGATCTTTAGAATTGTAGCTGAAGCAGTAAAGCCTGCGCTATCTGATAACATTCACATGTAGGCTGTTGAAAGGATTTTCAATCTGCCGACATCATGGCATCATTTCACATAAAAGCCGTCACCTGCTTTAGCCTATGCATACCAGACGTAGTGTTGTACGGTATTATTGGTACATTTGGGAGGTACGAGCATGAGTGTGGCAGATTTCCACAGAAGGCGGGAGGGGCTGAAGAAAGAGGTGTGGTATAATCACTCAACAAACTTTGACTGCAGACTTGAATAGGTGTGTGTGTGTGTGTGTTCATATGCATGGGAGAGATTGAGAGAGCGTTTGGGAACACAAATGAGGAGGAGAGCGGGATGAGGCGGGTGAGATTCTTCTCCTTAGTGGAGGATATGAAGACGGCGAGGGAGGAAGAGGAGAGCAGGCGGAGGGACGAGAGGAAGGGTGGAAAACGAGGATTTGGAGGAGAGAGGCTTGTCAGCATTTCGCTGGAGGAGATGGAGAGCTACTACAGATACGCCCTGTGCTGTCGGCAGCTGTATAGTGAGTTTTCGGGGGGTGTGTGTGTGTGTGTGTGTGTGTGTGAGTGTGAGAGGGGTGTGTCAGTGCATGAAATGTAGAATCATCTTTTATATTTGAATACAAAATATACAAATATTTGCTTTTGGTCCAGGTTGTGGTCGCTTGCTACATGATGCTCACATGGATTTTTGTATTTTTCAAGCCTCTGTTACATGAAATATTTTTGCAGTCATGACAGTTGTGATTTCTATTCAAACTTGTGACTCGACCCATTCCCATACACGTCTTTTTTCAGAATGAATAACCTCAGGTTCAACTATTTTTTTATGATTTGTTGAAGCTATTGAAAAATCATCCATAACTACTTGCAACAACTGGAACTCTAGTCAAAGTTGAAATTATATAAATTGCCCTAATTCATGTGCTTGCAAAGTCAGTGAGATAACATTGAAATTGCATTGAAAATTTAAACGATAAAAAGCTTTTCCTTGGAGCTTGAGGTGTGCGGGGGGCAAATCAGTCATGCACACCTATTAATTTTGCTGCGACGATATGAAGCTGCACAGGAAACACAATGACTTTATATCCGCCTGTAATAAATCATCACAAGAGGCCAATACTGCTACATCCTTATTTACTCAAGGTGGTTCAAAATAATGTGTGTGTGTGTGTGTGTGTGTCAGAGAAAGGAGGCGAGGTGTGTGTCTGTGCTAACAAAAGGTGCCTGACTATTTGTTGACCTTGGTGTCTATATGCATGTGGGAACTGTGCAGTGTGTGCTCGATGATTTTTAATATACACCTTGTGCCTGTCAAGTGATGGTTCACGTCTATTCTGGTCTGTTTCCTGTCGGCTTTGGTCCGTATTTAGAGACGACGTGTGTATTTTTAGTAAGAGCTGCGCTTGATCTCCTTTTTCGCCTCACATTTACAATTTCCACTCATATTTCCACCACCTTCTTTTCAAATATTGATTCTAAGATGTGACGTGGTGCAGTTTGAGTTTGTAGATTGTATTAAATATAATCAAGCAGTACTTTCGAGGCCATACATACATTATGTCTTGTTAATTACAAAAAAAATTTGATTGATGGATTTATGTGACAAATTGGGTGGCTGTGGCTCAGGAAATAGAACGGGTCGTCCACTAGCCAGAAGGTGTTTGGTTCGATCCCCAGCTGATGAATGCTTATGAATATTCTGTTCTGTCAGTGTGTAAATGCTGTGTGTGATAGAAAAGTGCTGTATATTCAGAAATAGCTGTAACAGTTATTAATCTCCCTTTGTAAGTGGTTTTGCCACACAACAAAAATCTTGTGTTTTTTCTCATGGTCAGCGGTTGTTACTTCCCTCTTTGCTTTCCTGACTGACGAAGATCCATCAACACTGACGGTCTTTCCCTTCTGCGGCCAAACTTCTCTCTTTTGTGGTCAATCTTATGATCTCCTCCTGATCTCCTCGCCCTGCCACACTTTTGCTTTCTGTTGGTGACCACTTCTCCTTGACACTCGTGGTTATCCTGTGGCTTCCTCAAGGGTCATAATAATATATGGTCGATACAGTTCAGTGAAAAAGAAACTCATGATTTGATGTACATGTCTGTACTTTCTACTCCACTACATTTTTACAGTGCTTTGTTTTTTTAATATATTTTTTAAGTAATCAATAATTAGAGAGGAATTATTACCAATCAGGTAACATTAAGCACATTGAGCCTGCAGCAGCACTCAGCCATCAGATACACACCATCCATGCATCCAAGAAAATTATAGTTTGAGTTTGCAAAGAAAGATTTCTGTATTCCAACTTTTATTTATTCACACAACTTCATTGGGAGTCAAAGTTTGAGCTGCTGTTGAAATTAAGTTATTTGATGCGATGGAAACGGGGTGAAACATCATGATTGACAGCTGAGACGGACTCATGAATGGTCAAGCTCGTATATTGGCAGGTGACTCCAAATGTGCAAGATGGCGGCGTTCATGTGCAGGTTATTTTGGCTTCATTTCTGAATAGTTGGAGGAAGTTGGATGCACCGTTCATACAGTCTCTGGTCCAGACATTTATGGATGTTTTGATTGACAGGAGACAGGAGTCTGACTTTAACCAAGTTACACAAAATGTCAACATGTCACATGTGTAACAAACGGTAATAGAAACCTACTGCATCTCCTCATCTATAAACGGTGATTTTTAGCGTGACCGAGTCCAATTTGAGTTTTTTCTTTTGCCCAAAAGAAAATTAAATGAGGCAAATTGGAAGAAGACGGCTCATGCTTTGTGAATTTCTTTTTTCATGCTTGTTGTCTTCCTGCATGTACAGTTCTCTTTTTAACTTGTTTTCAGAGGGCCTGCTTGTTGTGTGAAATAATTGAACTCAGTGCTGACAGATCCGCCTCCAATTGGCCACTTGTTCACACCTTTTTTTCTATCTTCCTCTTCTTGTCTCTTCCTCTTAGTCACTTCTCATTTGGTGACTTCCTGTTTACGCTCCAGCTGGCCAATAGCTTTTGATCCTGATGCGGAAGCAGTCAGTAGTGTTTCGTCTTTGCCGACACAGACGTGATGGTGGCTGGGGGGTGATGTCTCAAATAAAACATTTATCTGTTATTCTAGCTGCAGTCTGCACCACATCCAGGCACAAACAGGTCTCCTTTACATCCCATACACACACAAACACACACTGAAGTCTGCTCTGCTTCCATTTAAACAAATGCTTGTGCACACATCATGAAATATTTTTAACTTGGCGCTGATCAAAGATGCTTTAAAAGTGTATTTTTTCCAGCTGTTTCTGCAGCTTAAGTTAAATCCTGAAAGTGACCTGAGGTAAATTTAATTTGAGCCGCTGCATCATGATGACTCTCTCATGTAAAAAGCTCAAAGCTCGGTTCATAATAAACGTCATCGGAGGGTTTGAGTCATGAGTACAAATTTCTTTAATTAAATAACTAATTGCATTATTCATTGAAGAAAGTTTAACTTTAAAAGTAAAGGGAAATAATACAGTGGTTGAATTGTTTTTACATATAAAATTAACTTAATTACAGCTTGGGTCATATTTTTGTAGTTTGTCATACATCTCTATCCATAATATTTGGGAACACACTGGCAGGCAGAGCAAGAAACACAAGCAGTGATCAGACAGGTTTTAATCAAGCAAATAAACTACAAATAAGCCAGAAACCACTTTATTTCGAGGTCAAATTTAAAGTAAAGGCCTAAAATGCCGCCAGGGTGGGTTGCTCTTTAGACGCAGTTTGTAATAAACCATAATGACCCTTGTGGAAGTGTTTGAAAATGAATTAGAACCACTGCTGATTTAATTCTTGACCACGTTGGTGGAACCATACTTTCAAAAACGTGAGTATTCGGGGTAGAACTGTAGATCAGCATAAATCACCAGAGACAGGAAATGAACCATTGTAAACCCTCTGCCTTTTCCTGTCCCTCGGCCAACGTGCTCTATCATCTAAATCTGACATTAGATAAACACATACACATGTAGCAGCTGCATTTTTAAGCAGATCTGCATGTGCAGTAATTGCAAAAGGACCTTTTGTTGTTGCATTCAGATGTTTTTAAATCCCATTGGCTCAAACGCCCTTGTGTCCCCCCCATGATAATCTGATTCCAGACTAGTCTGAGAGATTCATCTTTATTTTAGCTTTAATATACATTTTAATCTCACACATCCATTGTTTATCCCCTCGTGCCTAATCTCTATAATTTCCCTCCAACAAAAAGTTTGACCCCAGACACTGAAAGAATCAGACTTATATTTAAAACCGACGTCTGGAAGAATTGACACATCAATGCATGAGCACCTAATTTACGTGGGGTGGAAGATAAAGATCTTCACAATTAAAGCTATTGTGCAAGTTAATTAACTGACTGTTGTGTACTTTATGTGGAGACCACTGAGGAAGACTGACTGAGGGGGTTTCCCTTGCATGTGCATGTGTGTGTTTGGGTGTTCATGCATGTGAGCAGCATGGATTATCTCCTTTGTGCTCATCAGCAGGAAATCATAGAGGAGGTCTGTGGATGAATCTGGTTCTCCTTGAGTTTATGTTACACTTCTTGGATTTTAAATGTAGCGCTGCTGCATGTCTGCAGATCACATGTGCACTAGGTTCTGACAGAGGAAGTCAAGAAGAAGCGAGAGGCAACAAAAATAGACCTGGTTTGTGAGTACTGCACTATTAAAGGGCTTCTTCAGTAACCTAGTATTATATTTTCATAAAATGCACCGTTTAGACATTTTCCAGAGGTTGTCTTTCACATATGAAGAACACAACAGGAGATTGTCCAGCATCTTGTGGTTTTTCAGAGCTGACATCTTCGTCTGCGGCTTCTATTTGCATATGACTCCTCTGAAAAGGTCCAGAAAATGTCCGGAGCAACTGACTTGGACATTTGCGTTCTCACATACAGACACTGTTTGAAAGCAGCTTACGTGTGCCGTCATCTGTATGCGTTGTTGGTCAGACGGAGGGACGTGAGGAGTCACTGTGTTCTTTGTTGATGAGGAAGAGCGTGAACATGGTGGTGGACAAACAGACTGACAGTTTAAAATATTTCTTTTGCTCAGCAGGGTGCCGTTTTTACGCTTCAACCTCCTAAGGGTTTATTCACATTTTCACCAGTCCAACTTCTCCCTGCCTCTGTGTGTGGGACACTGACTCTGGGTCCCCCTGCTGTCTTTACTGCCATTTTCGGTGTGTGTGTATGTTTAAGAGAGTGTGAGAAAAGCCGAGGAAAACAACTCTGTTCCCTCTGGCACTAGCACGAGTCTTGATTTTGGACTCTTGACAGTACGCTTATTAAAAATCATGTTTGCTTTACATCAGCTTAATTCAGAGTCTAATTTCTATTTGACTGTTCTGTCAGCTTGGTGTGTTCACATGGTTGAGTTAAGAGTTGCTTTGCATTCAAGTCAAACTCGTCAAACCCAGAGAATAAACGATGACTACACATCAACTTGTAATTTTTGGTTTATCGCTATGATTCACTATATCGTCATTCAGACTACACACAAGACAAGTGCGCAGTTGAACAAAACTACCAGCTCACAAATTTAAATAAAAAATAATGGTTACTTGTGTTTAAATAATGTAAACAGACAGAAATGCAGACATGAGAAATATTGATCTCCACAATTGTGAAATGCATGGAAGGTAGGAAAAGGACAAGCAACACGTGAAGTGCAGTCGTGTAGGTTGTAATTGGGGCACGGTACTTAAAGGTGACACGTTCGACGGTCGCCGCCACTAGATGTCGCACTGGCACCAGAATGTCGGACCAAAACAAATACTTCGTTGGCCACTCCTGCGTGTTCTCAGCAAGGTGTTGGCGAAACCCAACTGAGCACACAACCTGGAGCGCAACTGAATAAACAAAAAAAAAAGGAATATCCAGCTAACCGCCACGCAGACTGGTAAAATATATCCGTGTCGCTGCTCTTGTTAGTATCGGGAGAGCGAACGCAGCGGATGCAACTCAGCGGAACCTGCCAGCTGCTACTGACCATATTTCAAGTAGATCAAATCACACTAATTACATTCATAATTAAGTAATCTAACTGATCAATTAATGGCTGTGGAACAACATTACAGACTTATGAGAATAATTTACATGAGGTAGATGGAAATACGACGATGTGTATAATGACTGTGTAAAACATTTGTTCTGATGCTCACAATATACAAAGGTCATAATCACAACCTTTTCTTGCAGTAATTTAATGATGTCTGATTAATATGCAAAGTATTTTTTAATTGCAGTTACAACTATGATGAGCTCAATCTTGGGAAGGCTTATGTGAAGTGTGTGTGTGTGTGTGTGTGTGTGTGTGTGTGTGTGTGTGTGTGTGTGTGTGTGTGTGTGTGTCACATGTAGTGTTTCTCCATCTGTAAAAACCGTGTGAAATGTGAAACTGGGGGAGGAACATCTGAAACCCCGCCTTGCTGGCTGGCACAAATGAAGGAGGAGGGGTGGGGGTGTGCGTGTGTGTGTGTGTGAGTGAGTGAGTGTGTGTGTGAGTGTGTGTGGGCTGCATCGCACTGTGACAGCTCAGTAAGCGGCTGCAGGCTTCAGCTGTGGCGGAATGGACTGCCTGAACTTCCACCGTGATGTCCTCTGACAGAATACGTGCCTGTGTGTGAGTGTGTTGTAACTGTGCGTGTGCGTTTTTATTTGTGTGTCTGTGTGTGTACAAGAGAGGGCATACATGTCCCCTCAACACAATGGCTCTAAATCGAGTGTCTCAACTCTGCCACGATATCACCAGGCTGTGGCTGCAGCTGAAGATGATGACAGGTACAGTGTGTGTGTGTTTGAGTTTGTGTGTGTGTGTGTGTGTGTGTGTGAGAGAGAGAGAGAGAGAGAGAGAGATAGTGAGAGAGAGTCCAAGCTCTGTTGATTTAATATTATAAGTGTGTGTGCACAGGTTTTATATAGAGAGAGATAAGACGATGACAAATCTGCAGATGCTTTCCTGCGTGTGTGTGGGTGTGTTTGGGTGTGTGTGCGCAGACTTGTCCATCACAGGTAGACCAGGTGTTCAGTGTTGTATATTTGTTCATGTAGAAGGTGCAGTGTTCATCACATCCTGCAGTACAAACCTGTAGATCAGAATAGACAACATACGTATTTAGTACCTTTATGAATATACTTAATACATTAAATAAACACTTTGTTAAAGTTGTTTTCCTCTGAGGAAAGATCAGACTACTTCAAACTGAAGGTGTTTCTCATCCTTGATTCACAGAATATGCAAAATGTTAATTAGACACCTTAATCATGATGGTGAACTGGGTTTTCCACGATCTTGATATTGGGTTTTCCACTGACTCAAGATGGCAATGAGACAACAAAGGAACACACCCATGGTTGTTCTGATGAGGTTCATTTGTTATTCAAACAACATGGGCGCTGGAGGGGAAACTGACAACCGTGTTTGTCCGGAACTATCTACCTGCGTTTCGCTTGGTGCAAGCTTTGCCCTGCGTGTAAGGTAACTTTGATCACGTGTCAGAGATAGATTGAAAGCAAGGAAATGGAAGAGTGGTCATTCAGCATCCTTAGTACTTTTAGTTTAAGATTTACTGAACTTCTAGAAATGCTGCATTGGTTGATAAAAGTGTGATTTATAAGGAAGCAGACTCCAAAGATCAGGGTGCAGGTCACGTTTAACAACAACGTAACATCCTCTGGAGATCCTGAACATCTGTAGAAAATATTGGACAAACGTATGGAAGTCACCATCAGTGTGTAACTAATCTCCCCTGTTGAAAGCGAACAACTTAATTGAATCAAAGCAGTTTATAACCACTTTATGAATGATCTAAAAAACATGACCTGACTCTGTTATCGACATTGATTTTTGTCTCCGTTGCACAAAGATGCTTTTCCTGCTGAAGGCATCACCATCCATCAGTTACTTCTGCGGAGGTCGTGTGTGTGTGTGTGTGTGTGTGTGTGTGTGTGTGTGTGTGTGTGTGTGTGTGTGTGTGTGTGTGTGTGTGTGTGTGTGTGTGTGTGTGTGTGTGTGTGTGTGTGTGTGTGTGTGTAAAACGCTCTTCCGTCCCTATTCAGTACAGTACCCTGACGGCATGTTAATCACGTTTGTCCCATTAACCCAGTGCGTTTCCTCTTGTCAGTTGGGAGCAGCGTTGGGACAAAACCCTTTTGAGTGTTTGAATGTCAACATCTCCTCCCCCTTATTTCCACTCGCGGTTGTTGTTTCTCTGTGTTCATTGGTTGATTCTCTCATTAATTCAGGTTATTTTTTTGGGGGGTGGTTTTGCACTGGTGTTGATAATAATCTCTAGAGATGCTGCCGTGCTTTTCTTGGCTCTCCGTTTGCTTTTTTTCAGGTGTGTTTTGTATTGTGTTGCTGCGCAGATGGACTCAGGGTTAGCTCATGTGCCCGCACGCACGCACACACACGCACACACACACAAGGTACCAAGGTATCAGCCTTTCAGAGCGTTGCCTTTTTGCCAAAGTAAGATTACAAGTTGACATGTCTCAGCTAAGCTCCCAGAAGGCAATCTGGGACATGTATGTGTGTGTGTGTGGGTGTCTCTCAGGAGAAGAGGAAGAATTTAAAAGTACTTGTTTATATTTGGTTTAGCTTTCAGTCAATTTATTTTATCCTCTCGGGTCATTCACGACAAATAGCTGCTACAGTCTATCAACACAGTGAGAC
Organism: Hippoglossus stenolepis; assembly: GCF_022539355.2. Lineage (NCBI taxonomy): Eukaryota > Metazoa > Chordata > Actinopteri > Pleuronectiformes > Pleuronectidae > Hippoglossus > Hippoglossus stenolepis. The sequence continues at coordinate 5,355,885 of NC_061506.1, read as the reverse complement.
ACTGTAAGCAGGAGAACATAATCAATAAAGTCAATACACGGCTAAATTACATTAAATGGGTGGGATGAATTTTTAATGATCCCTGAGGAGGGATCAAGTTAACGCAAGGACAAAATACAACAAATCAAAGATGTTGATTACTAAGAAGCTACATATTTATGTTAATATGCAACTACTTTATAGGGACGTTCTTGACTTGCCTCTCCCCGGCCTCCTTCTTCAGCTCTTCCTGGGGGATCCTGAGGCGTTTTCAGGCCTGATGGGATATGTAGCCCCTCCAGCGAGTTCTGGGTCTAACTCAATTTGGCTGCTTGTGTTTGTGATCCCGTTCTTTTAGTCACTACCTGGAGCTCGTGACCATTGGTGAGGGTCGGAACGTTAATCGAAAGCTTCGCTGGTCTGGCATGATACCTGCTTTGCTGCTGATGCCGCACAAACCCAATCTATTTGACCTTGTTTTCAATCGTTAGCACTTTTATAAAGTTAGTGGACCTGTGAGACTGGATCCTACACTTCCCATAATGCATTTTGTTACATCTGACCTACTTACTTGCAAAAGCTAATTTCTATATAATAAAGTCGAATCATAAAATCGGTGCAATGCTCATTTAACACTTCAAATTGATGCATTAATGCACCATATGTCAACGATTCCTTGTGTTACTTACATGAAATCAAGTTAAATCATTTATTGAAAGCTTTATTTATTTATTTATTTACTACCCTGGGGCACTGTCCTGCAATTCAGTCCCATTTTTCAGCGTGTCATATTAGCTTTTGAAAAACAGGGATCACTTTCCGCTGAGGATTTCTGACCTTTTGATTGTGACCTTCTCAGCTTCACAACAAACAAAACAGTTTCCAAGCGATTTATATCTGTGTCAAGATCACCGTTCTGGGAGAAGTTGTGACGTTCAAACCACTTTCCTCAACGAGGAGGTGGTTTTGTCTTGACCTTTGTGCTGCATGTACAATAAAACCTATTATTCACCACATGATTATTCTAACACTATAGGACAATTAAAAGAGGAACTACAAGAGATGAGTTTTGCCTCATTGTATAAAAAGAGCCATGTCTGTTTTTCCTACAGCTGCCAGTTTCTTTTTACGGGCAAGTAAAAACATAGTCCTCCTGGATTCTTGACTTACTGGCCATGTCTGTCATTTTCCTTTTTCCTCTCCCCTCTGTCCTTCTCGGTTTTCATGTTCTTTGTTCTGTGTAGTTGAATGGTAGCTATGGCCCGAGGCAGCTAAATAAAGGCTGCACTTACATGTGCTGCTTCTTCTCGCAGCCGAGCTTTTAATGCTTGTGATTTTCTTCTTCACTAATCGTCGGAAGGGAGGAAGGAGCTGGATTTTAAACCCACAAGATTGCGAGAAGTGCACAGTTCAAAGACAATAGCTGTCATGCTCACAGCACGGTCAGATCATCCATGTGTGCATTAAGGATTGTATTTCATTGTCTTGTAAGCCCTCCTAAAACACACCACTTGTAATTTTAGCATTCTTTTTGGTCATTTTAATTGACATTTTACCAACCCCTACTTTGGGAAACACAGACTTAATCGATTAATACATTATTTTGCAACCATTAGCTAATTTGAAGGTATATGTACATTTTAAGAAATATATGTGCTTAATCGCAAAAAAAGAGTTTATTGTATAAATAAAGATGCTTCAGCCTGAACAGTCTAGAAAAGGGTTAAACTTTTGGTGCTTATTATTGTTGTGCAGCCTCTACACAAATTACACAATTACTTTAAGTTGTGTATTTATCCATTTGCTCGCTCAGAAAGTCAACTTCTTGTCATGGGCCTCGCTCGTGGTTGCGTGTCTGTGCGTGTTGTGATGGCAGCTCAGACTGCAGACGGGGGGGGGACAGTAAGTGTGTTGTTTTGCTGAGATGATGATGATGTGAACATCTATTCAGTAGATCAGGGCTCGCTGCCAGTGACGGATCCGAGGCTGAGGCCATTGTTCGGAGGCAGAGCGCGTCACTGTTACAGCTGCATCTTGGTCTTTTAAACATGCGGGATGGGAGTTTATTGCAACATAAATAATGGGACTTAGGAATCCAGAAAATCCACAGATCACAACCACAGACACCTCACGATTGGATCAATACATTCAGTGCCTCCACTGACTGTAAGTAAGAAGTCCTGTCCTAGTGGGACAGTCAGTTTTATGCATTTTAGAACTGGAACAATTTCTATAAAATTGAATGTAAGTATAAATGACATCTGGGATATCTGAGGTGAGCCCTGGGGGTTTTCTGACTGCACACAGAGATGCTGAACCAGAACAGTTGAGCTTGAATTCATGCAACATCAGTCAACAGAAACGTTTTCATGTTTCTGTTCCTCCTGACCCACTGCTCTGTGACTGGGGATGGGCACACACACACACACACACACACACACACACACACACACACACACACACACACACACACACACACACACACACACACACAATCATACACGCATTACGGGCCACTATTGGCCGTGTGACCCAGTTGTTGTGTTGTGTTGTGTGTGTGTGTGTGTGTGTGTGTTCGCGCTAGCTGTCCCACAGCAGTGACAGATGGGACTTTAGTAAACCCTGACTATAAAGCCAGATAATAGGGCTCAGATTCCCTCACACAAGTGTACACACACATACACACGGCCAAATCCTTGCCCTTCTAAATGCAAACACATCAAATGCACACACACACACACATACAAATGCCATCTCTCTGCTGGTATTCGATACCAGTGCAACAACTCTTAACCCTCCATCACCCCCTTAACGCCTCACACACACGCCTCCATCCAAGTGCCTTCAAGTCTACATTCCAAGTCCGTCCTCTCTCCAGTTGCCTCATACCACAGCTGAAGGTCTCAGTGACGCCTTAGTGCTGGGTCGACATGATGCTATGTATTTATTACCAATGTTTTATCTTTTTTTTCACATTTGTTGTATCGATTCCATTTCATTCTTACTATCCACCAGCATTGGCCTTTATTGGAAAGCTCTCGAATCTCGTCGTCTTTGGCAAAGTGTAGTTTGTATTCTTTTATTTTTTTTTCAGTTCTGCATCTGTCCACTCGCTCGCTGTGACTTTTCCTGCTGTATTCTCACACGGGCTCTAGCTGACATTTTGCAATGGGGGGGGGGGGTGGCAGGAAAAGTTACAGAAAATGTCTGCAGGAACTGACTAAGACATTTGCGTTTTCTGGAAATTTCAGGAAAACATCCGGACTTTAGTGCACGTGTGAAAGCGTGTCTTTCTGTGTGTTGGTGCACCTCTCATTCCTGACCATGGCGTGCTTGTTTTTGTTTGCATAGTTCTCAGTCAGGTTCCTGTGTGTGTGTGTGTGTGTGTGTGTGTGTGTGTGTGTGTGTGTGTGTGTGTGTGTGTGTGTGTGTGTGTGTGTGTGTGTGTGTGTGTTCATGTGAGTTGTGGCAGTGTCGCACATCTCTCCAGCTTCCTGTGGCTTTGAACTCTGACCAGCCACCAGCGCTGGCAGCCATTAACCAGCAGAGAACAGCTGTCTGTCGGCTTTGAACTGACAATGTGTGTTTTGCGATGAAAACCTGTAGTAAAACAGCTGCAGAACAAAGGAGGCGGAGGCGCGTGCGTGTGTGTGTTTGTGTGTTTGTGCGTCTGCGTTCGCTGGCTCTCCATCACTTATTTGTGCTTTGAGTATGTGTAATGGACTGTACCTTTATGGGACTTAACTGGGCCGTTGCCTTTCTTTCACCCCTGACTTACTGACATTACCAGAGCGCATCTTGTTTGACAAATTGAGTTTTTCCAAATTACATTGTCAGCGAGTGTTTCTGTAATCTAATCTCAACACACACATACACAGTTTGTACAGTATAATTTGTGTTAACCATGTAGAGTTGAGATGCTGAAGCAGATGAGATGAACTTACAGTATCCTCCTGTTCCGAAGCAACACTGTGTTATGCTGGTATTTGTACGAGGCGCTGATCAGCTGTTTAGAGGCCAAAACAGCTGCTGATGATCATTTTATAGATTAATCATGATTTATATCTCTAGACAAGATTCAAAGGAACAACAGAATAATACTTGTTGTGCAAGATTGATTTAATACGTTTGCACAGCAATATCCCCAAACTGCCATGGTGATTGCATTCTTCCTTAAGTCAATCTGCTGGTGTGCATTTCACAGTTGTGTGGAGCGTGGTACTGCTCTTGACCCCCCCACCACGGAGAAAACACATCGGCAGTATCAACTCGCACCAGGCCAACACATTAAATATGTAGGCATGTGTAAAGAAACCCTGTCCTCCATGTCATCCTATTGAGACAAGAGCACCTCTGCACTCGTTTCTTTTTCTTTTTTTTTTTGACCGCCGCGTTCCCTCCTCCTCCTCCTCCTCATCTTCACCATCTTTTCACCTCACTAATTCCAGGGCCTTCTCTCTCTCTCTCTCTCTCTCTCTCTCTCTCTCTCTCTCTCTCTCTCTCTCTCTCTCTCTCTCTCTCTCTCTCTCTCTCTCTCTCTCTCTCTCTCTTCTCCACACACACACACAAACACGCTCTAAGCTGCAGACTCTCAGGAGTGTGAAATGGGTCCTGTTTAGTTCCCTGTATAACTGTATTGTAGAATTCCTCTGATGCTGCGTTTAAATGGTGAAGTGATGCATGTAGAGGTGTCACACATGTCACCGCCATAGTCATTATATCAGGGGAATATATGGGACCAACTCTGACTTGAGAGTTAATTAATCCTCATCTTTACCCTTCTCTAATCCTGAGCTTTACCCTTTTTAACAGTTAAAATTTAGTTTTAATGGGACGATTTTTGAGTTGTGTATCGTTTAGCCCCTCTGCTAAGCCCCTGAGAAAAAGATGAATGAACTGGGGAAGGGATGTCAGGGCTTTGGGGGGGAAGGGTCCAAGGAGGTGGGGTGGACATTCTTTCGAGCCCCCCCATAATCACTATTTGTGTTTTGCTGCGTTGCCCCACTTCCAGTGTGTGTGCATGTGTGTGTGGTGGGTAAAGAGGTTCGCTCGCAGCTTAGCCGCTATAGTTAAATTTCATTCATTCCCCTGAGGACAAAGCAGAGAGTTTTAAGGGTTTCAGCACCAGTGAAAAGCAGCCCGACGCCTGAATGTCTGATATGTCTGCAGCGCCATTCACTGAAGTGCACGAGCCGTGTGCATGAGCCGTGTGCACTGTGCAGTTTGTTTGAAATTGTTGTTATTTTCTCACTTGAGAGCCGGTGTGAAAGTAGCTACTGATCTGAAACAGAATCACCGTCAAACATATGGAAACATTCCCATCATTTAGTTTCAGGATATTCTTTTCTTCTTTCAAATTAAAACAAATGTGGGTAACTTGGAAGCTTAGAACTAAGTTAATCATGGAAGGTGTGTCATGCTTTCATTCCCACCGAGGTTTGACCTTTTATGATAGGACTGGACGATATGGCCAAAGATTCGTTGGACCAATCCTGAGTCAGTCTCAGCTGTCAATCATGACTTTTCACCCCATTTTTATACCATCTAATAACCAATTAAAACCAAACTTGACAGAAAAATGTACACTTGAACAAACATAAATGTGATAAGAACTAGGAAGGATTAAGACCTATACTGCAGCCAGCCACCTGTATCAGTTACAGTTTTTATTTTATACCTCCTCACTGTGCACGCAGCATTATAATGATATATAGGACTATTGTTGTATAGATATTCATTAAAATTATATTGCAGTAATTATTGATACCCAGCCCTTTCTTTTTACATCCTTGAAAATGTAAAGGCCTCAAAAAAGGAACCTTTAAAGAACCATTTGTCATTTCCATGGTCATCCATCAAAGACCAGAATTACAGGTGGTCATGCGAGGACCCTGTCGTTTTCTGCAGTGGCTCCATATGATGAAGAAACCCCCGCCAGATTAAGAGCTTAGAACCTCAGTAATGCCATATACAGTGTGTCAGCATACCATTGGCTAGACGGTGACTCATGTACCACACGTTGCGCGTCTCACGTCTCAAGTGCAGTCCGCACTCTGCGCGGTGCAGCCGGAGCGAGAGCGCCGGCAGCTGTTTACAGGATGTTTGGGACGCAGGGGGCCGATTTAAATAGGTGGCACGACATGCGTGTAGCTGCGGTCAGGCAGGAATCTGTCATCCTGGAGGTTTATGATGTTACAACACGGGCACACACACATACACGGGGAGTAATAATGCCAGTAAGTCACTGGGCATGGCTCCAGATATCAGGGGATTTCATTAGGATGTCCGAGCAGTGACTCAGGGACCATTCCGCTTATGTGCCAAGGAACACCACATATCACACATGCATAATTATCTGTCTCCATGGGAATAAACTGAGAAAGAAGAAGAAAAGAGTAAAGGGAAAGATTAAAAGAGAGGAGGTAGACGTTTTAGAGCAGGATGCAGTTTATGGAGATTTAAACGTGGCACTAATGCGGGTCCACTTTAATAAACTTCCAGCAAAGTGAAGCAGCCTGTAATTTGCCCAAACACAGCATGTCTGCTAAAATCGGCCTCCGCTGCACCACAAACCAGAGAGGAAGAGCAGGAGAGGAGGTGCCCGGTGCACATTCTGACTTGATATCTACGTGGGAGACTGTGTGTGTGTGAGAGCAAGTGTGTTGTCATATGTCAGGGTGTGTGTTTCAGTGAGTTGTGGGCCACCTGTCAGTCTGGTTAAAGCTCTGGAGCACAGCCAGACATGTGCAGCGCTCTCTGATCCCAAAGAGATATGGGTGGAAGGCCTTTTTAAAAAACAATCCAATCAGCTTGTTTGGTTTGTACTGGCAATGAATGCCATCTCGCTGCCAGTCCCACCATACTGCTGGGAAACCTCGCCACCATTGGCTCACACCGGCCGCTGTGCCAGCCTTTGTCTGTGTGCACACACGCTTTCGACAGAGACGTTAAAGAATTCTCAGTTTTCCTTCACAGATGCACACATGATATGTACACAGTTTACACGAGTGTGGCACGTATGAGTCCCACATTGTCACCGCATGGACGGAGGAGAGCGCTTTTCCCTCTATCTGTGTCTTCCTGTGTGTGTGTGTACATGTCTAAATGAGATTACTGTAATCCAGCTTGACCAGAGACCAGAGGAAATCCAAATGCTGTTTACTTCATCCCCTGTTACTGTCACTGCTTTGCTTTCTCCCCTTCATCCTCTCTAACATGGGTGGCACGGTGTAAATTCTAAAAAGCCATTAAAATGATTAAACACATATACATATGAATATAAATACATTAACGCCAGCCTGAGAAGATGGGTTTTTATTTTGAAAATATATATATATATCATATAACTGTCAGATATCAACACATTGGAATCTAACAAATCTACGTCTTTTTCTCCGTCTCTTTCTCTCCAGATGACATCATGCATGGGGAAGATGGTCCTCTGTGTGCCGCAGAAATCGGATCTGAACTCCAGAAACAGTTTGCCATCCTGCCAGGTTGGTTTGATGTCGTTCTCTCCTGAGCGTCGTGCACGCTGGGCGGTGTGGGACTCATTCCTTATATCACCTCATTCACTGTTTAGATTAGATTGGCGAATTGGGATGTCGGCACAAAAACACATTTGAGTAAGGTAATCTAAAATAAAAACATTCTGGGGTCCAAGCTCATTTTTGTGACTAAATCTCTGTTATACTGTCGATATTTTTAAAGATAATCTCGGCTAAATGTCTTTGTTTTTGTGCAGCCTCATCCCTCTACTCACGAAGTCGGTGCTCGTCACATGTTTTTCTCCTTTGTCAAAGCGCGAGATTAAAGGAGCATCTATGACAGCGGGTTCACGCGAACGCACGTTTGTCACCCAGATTCCAGAAATAGCTCCACTTCAGCTCGGTCTGCAGACTTTAAAGAGGCGTCTTTAAAGACTCTTCTGCACCACTGAACCGTTTCTATGTGATTTGGGAGGAATACATTAGTCACGAAGTTTAAAAAATGCCATCTGTGTATTTAAATTGAAGGATATTTTAGGCCCTTCCCTCAGGATTGTAGCTCGAAAGGTTTTTCTTTAAAGTTAAGAGTGGACTCAGATAGGGTGCACGTACACACACACACATCTCATATAGAAATACACACAGAGCAACAAACGTCTGCGCAGTGAAACGCTCACACTTGGACCTGCGTAGGGTTACCATGACGAAAACGGCTGCCCAGTGACGGCATGTGAATAATTTATCACTGGGACGATTTGCATTGCAACTTGACCCATGCAGTGAGAGAGGGAGAAGGCCAAGCGCGTGTGTGTGTGTTTGTGAGAGGCCATTTTTATATTTTCATCTTTTGTATAAAGTTTTTGCTCCGTGGATTTGATCCAGTTTTCCAGACATATTTTAGAATCTGTTTTATAATTTCTTACGAGTCTACGTAGCTTTTCGTCTAATTCCTTATTTTTTGAGAACTGCTGACACTTTTGAATTTAAGCAATATTAGAATAGAAATTTAAAATTATAGCTAAAAATATGACCAGTCAGTGTTTTCCATCCAGCAGTCATATATTTATGTAAAATTAATCAAAAGGAAGTCACTAACATGTCTTAGAGCTGAGGTCGTCCCTGCCTGGATGTCACCCTGACCTTTCTGCCTCTCCTGTGTCTCCAGGGGGCCGCGGGATAAACGGCCGCCCTATCATGGTCTTCCCAGAGTTCCCCGAGTTCAGCGAGCTGGAGGAGGAGGAGCTCCAAAGCGTCCTCCGCTACCTCACCAGCGTCCCCAGGTCAGCACCACACACACACACAAACACACACTCAGTTATCTACAACTGCATTTGGTTTGACAGCAGAAAATCTATGGAGGGTGTCTGGCCTAATAAATTGGAGTAGCAGTACCATGTGCAGCCAGCAGATGTCAGCACAATTCCAAAAGGGAAGAGCCAAGGAAAATAATAAAATAATACATTTTTCAGAATGAAAGACGAAGAATGGGAATAAAAAGGTTAACACAATGAGATACAGGGAGGAACAATCACCCTAAGGCTCTTTTATTGAAGATGTTAATGTGAATAAAATTTGCTTTTACATATTTATTTTAAGCATTTTCCAAAATAAACTACCATAATATCCCTGGTGCTGGTGTGGGGTTGGGGTGAAACGTAGTGCGGTTTGTTTTGCTAATCAGATTCAAATTAAATCATAATCCCACCTCCTTTCTTCTTTTTGTCTTTATTACTCCTCCTCTCTCTGCCTTTATTCTCGCCTCCCTCCATCTGTCCCTCCTCCCTCTTACCTCCCTCCCCTCCTCTCCTTCCTGCACCTTTATGGCTGAATGCTGCACTGCCATGGTGCACACACACACACTTGCATGCACGTACATGTTTATAAAAAAGGAGGAGAAAGGATGGAGATGCATTCATCTATATATGTACATACACGTTTGTACCTGTATATGTGTGTCATGGCGGCTTCTCTTTCTATATATATTTTTCTGTGGCTCATCACCTTTCATACCCCTCTCCCTGAATCCCCCTCCCTTTCTCCCCCACGAGCTATGTGCACCGAGCTGCCAATCGGCTGCACCCTGAGCGCTGATTGGCCGCGATGGGAACAGCAAGATGCAGAGCTGGGCTTTAATTGGCCGAGGGTGGGGAAGAGGGTGGTGGAGGAGGGTGGCGGAGCAGCCGAGGGAGAAGGACAAGGAGGAGGGAGATGCTCTTTAAGGATGTGAACGGTCACCGCTCTCCATCTGCAGGCTGCACACAGATGATGGATACAGGAACTGAACACTGACAGCAGCGGAACACGAACAAATTAAGGAGGATTGGATTATTGGTGGATGATAACAATGGAATATTAAGGATTTTTCATATTTTTTTCTCATCCTGGAATAGCAACTCAACCGTCTTGATTCATGGGAATTGAATATTTTTTTCCTGTATAGAGATGGACTGAGGATTTGCTGTCGCAGCGTTCACTGGGTAGCGTAGTGCGTTCATTTGCTCTATATGTGTATGTGTGATGATGAAAATTGGCAAACAGGGACAACCAGATGGACCAAGTCAGCAGTATTTGTGTGTGTGTGTGTGTGTGTGTGTGTGTGTGTGTGTGTGTGTGTGTGTGTGTGTGTGTGTGTGTGTGTGTGTGTGTGTGTGTGTGTGTGTGTGTGTGTGTGTGTGTGTGTGTGTGTGTTGTGCTTCAACCTCCATCCCTTTTTGCCTGTGTGTGGTGTCAGGGTATATGTTCTTTGGCATTGCTGCATCCTCACATGCACACACATGCACGCACTGACACACACACGCACACATTAGCTTAATGAGGTTGCTACACATTGCACCGCCTGTGGAATATGTGGCAACACACACATTACTGCAGAGGCAAGGTTGCCATGGTAATCTCAAGGGCCTCTCATCATCATCGCTGATGACAAATGATGATTACAGATAAACAGGCTTTCACCTTTCCCAGCATCAGTTTGTAATCCTGGAATATTACATTTTTTTCATATATTGTTATATATATATGTGTATTGATCCAACCTGCAGACAGTTATGGAAGCTGTTCCCTGCAAATGGAAGGACAGTGGGAAATTACTGCTCCATAAACGTACGCACACTTTCAGACACCCAGAAAAAGTGATTTCCCTTCTGACAACAGCGTGTGTGTCTCTCTCCTGCAGCGTTGCCGCATCGGGAGTGGGTTTCATCCTGGTCATCGACAGACGACTGGACCGATGGGCCGCCGTCAGGGCTACCCTGCTCCGCATCGCTGTAAGTGTGTTTGTGCCAGAGCAACTCTCCTTATAGCCGAACACTGGATGGTGCATCATTTGCTCATGATGACTACAAATAGCTGTTTTGTCGAGTGTGCATTACTCTACATGTGTTTAATGTTTGTTGGACCGTGGATGTGCGGGTGGAGTTGCTGGTGTCAGCTGTACGTGTGTGTGTAATTTGGTTTGTCACCACTTAGAGTAATGGATGTTGTTGTCTTTGGTGTGTGTTTGCTGGCTTGCACAAACTAAACATTATGTGTGTGTTTCATGTACTGGCAATTCGACAAAAGTATGTTTTCTTACTGGGTGTTGGAAGGAGGCCGGATGGAGGTTATATAAATAGCATCTTATAGTGGAGTGGCTGGTGGGTGCTGTGTGTGTGTGTCTGTGTGTCTGTGTCTGTGTGTCTGTGTGTCTGTGTGTCTGTCTGTCTGTCTGCAGGGAGATGCAGAAATAGAAAGTTCAAGCTTTGTGTGTTTTCTTTTTTGATTCTCAGCCTGAAAAATTTGACCAGAGAAGTTGAGGCCCTTAAACGTACAGTATGTGACTTCTCAATCAAAACAATAGCAAAAGACCTAGTTTGATGACGTCGTGAAGCAGCGTGGGATCATGGGAGTTGTTGTTTCCATCGATGCAACTCAGACACAAATGATGTTCACAGATTAGGAATACTCATAATCTATAATCCAATGATAAAACATTTGACTGGTTAACTGGTTAGCAGTTTGTTTTTCCTTTGCCGAGGCGGATGTGACGCAAATAAAAGGGTTAACCCTAACCCTAACCAAAATGAAACATCCCTTCACCTTTAATACTTTTTAAATACAATTGCGCATTTTTCTGGATTTGAACATTGTTGAAAACATTTTGGATAACGTAAGTACACAAGTCAACAACATATAACACAGGTCTCGTCGTTTTTAGAATTTTTTATGAAGAATGGTTGCATTTAATATAAAATATTATATAATGATATGAAAAGGGGAGGTTTCCAGAAACTAACACTGTCTCGACAGCTGTGTTACAGTTGCGTGATGTATTTTAGGTAAAAATTCTACAAGTCAAACTTGTTAACAACATCCAAAGACTAGAAAAGGGAATCAAATGAAGGCTAAGAAACATTCTGTGCTTTATCCATCCCTCCATCCATCCATCCATCATTCTATCCATCCATGCATCCATCCATCCATCCATCATCTATACCATATATCCTTGGTTGCTGCAGCAGGGAGCTGGTGCCAATCCCAGCTGACAATGGGCAAGAGACAGGGCACATACGGTCAATATGTGGTCGACATGTGGGTTTCTCTCATACAAAGACCTTTATTTTGACGTTTTCTTCCTCGTGCTCCAGCTGTGATTCATGATTAACCAGCTCTGCCAACACGTGGCTGACTCCTCGCCACATCTGTTGTTACGACGCTCCTCCTGTACTACACAGTTTTAGCACATATGCAGATATATGCTAATGTATGGTAATTGGACACTGATTACAAAGAGGCCTAATGGCTTTTCGGTGGTGTTTTCTAAGAAGCTGTCGGCACGGTGACAATAATTTCACCTGCACAACATCTGCACACTCAAGACACTGCCCTACCAGGCATCACGGACCAATCAGGGACCAGCAGTTGTTGCCTCTCTGCCGTTAATTAGTGTTAAAGCACATGGACGTTTGAATAGAACACAAACCAAGATATATGAAAACACAACCTCAACATACACCAAACAAAATTCCTGATGTTTTTTTATATTTATTTTGAGCGAAAGTTGCAGAAACTTTGATATTTCACCTTGGACATAAAGTTTTGTCTTTTAGTTTTTGGTCTCCGTCTGTCGGAGTATGTATGTATGTTTGATAGAAAACATGTAAAGCTTCTCTGACACATTTTGTTGTTGCCTGTTGTTACAAGAGCAAAGGGAAGATTAAAAATAGGTGAAGAAGAAAAGATTAAAAGAGTCTCACACTCTATCATACCCGTGATTCATAGAGGTAGTTCGAGGGGAGGTTATCAGCGTGGTAGCAGAAGCCGCTCTGCAGGATCTCCTCTCCTCCCTGCTACTCTCCTGCTGATCACCTCTCTCCGCCTCCCCTCTTCTTCTTCATCTTCCATCCCTCTCTTCACTCATCTGTTCTTCTTTTGTGTTCCTGACTGTTGATAGGATTGGAAATAACTCTGCAGCTTCTTATTTCAGGCTGTAAAGCAAATCAGCACATTAAATACTAACCTGCTGACCAGTTAGAGGCAGAAATATTACAGACAGACAACATCAAAAAAAGAAAACTGAATTTGAATCGGTGTACAGTCAATTCAAGACACTGTCTCTCCATCTAAATCTGCAGATTCAGGTGAGGAAAGCCTCTTAAATCCAAGTCGGCGTTTGTGAATTATAACTTAACCTGAAGGCATGGAGAGCAGATGGCGAGAGGAGCGTCTCTCCTCATCGGTCCCCCTCACTTCAATCCCCCTGTGGCTGTTCTCCTGCATGTCCTTGTGCGCGCCCGGCTCTGCTTTGTCCACCAGCCAATGACGTGTCGTCTTGCTGGAAAGTGAAGGTCGTCAGTCTTTCCCGTGAGATGTCCGAGGCGGTTTCAAGGTCGACCGCTGCCGTTCGTTTGTTCCCTGGCCCGAGAGGAGAAGAAATAGTAAAAATATAAAAGAGGGGTAGACAGTTATTCTCATGTAAATCTGGTGGTTGTAGGTTTTGGTTGCCTGTACAGTGGCGGTAAATGACGGCAATGTTGACCTTTGACCTCAAATGGGTGGTCGCTATATATTTGTTTACAATATTTCCACACTTACCATAAATTACAATTACTATGAATGGCTATTGTAGTAATGTATGACCTTTATCAGTGACTTGAAGAATTAAATCAACAGTTAAAAATCTTACTGTTGATCCACCTCTATACCAGAAATTAATTAGCGTAAACCACATTCATTGCGGTGAAATGATGATGTGGAGGCCTCCATGTGTGCAGCAGCTCATCTTGTGTGATTTAGGGTAATAAATATGCAGTCACTCAGGCATAATACAGGGGTTTTGCTGCAGGGGGGAGATGCAGACGGTTCTATCAGCCGGTGCAAACAAGACAAATACATTTTAACAGCCATAAAAAGCTGTTGTGGTGCAGCAGAGATTTAAAAGTAATCTCTTTGTTATAATTTGGGACCGTTGCCATATTTCCAAGAGAAATGGGGGTTTGTACATGTGGAGGGAGGTGGTTTAACACCGTGGCTGTACCCAACTCCCACGGGGCCAGCGTGGATGTCATTAGAGGACACGAGTGGAGAGCCTTCCCCTCCCTGCCTCCTCGCCAAACGCACATAAATCAGCCCGGTCAACAGAAAATGAAATTCTAAATCCTTATCATGTATTAATGCATTCTTTTTTATCTTCGAGAAGGGAGTGTGTGCACGTGAGCATCAATTTGAGGTAGAAGTGAGTTCCCAGCACAGTAGCATGTCTGTAATCATCTGTTAGGGGGGGATGCACTGAGCAGTGTGTGTGCATTGTCATGTTAATGCAGATTTACAAATTAAGCTGAGACCTCAAAGGGTTTATTGAATTAAATTTGATTCCAGTTACACATATATTGTATGCTGGGTTTTGTATAGTCAATAAAAGAAATCTATGTATAATTGCTTGTCATATACAAACACGTGCACTAGCTGGATTTATTTATTCTTTCATATTGTTCAATATCCACAGATTTGCTACAATTAGAGCAGCAAGTACTGTAGTGCACATGAGCATGTTGAGTTGTTTAAAATATACCGTCAGCCGTCAGTTTGGGTGGAAACTGGAGCGGAACCATGAGTGTTTCATCACAGCTGTGTGTGTGTGTGTGTGTGTGTGTGTGTGTGTGTGTGTGTGTGTGTGTGTGTGTGTGTGTGTGTGTGTGTGTGTGTGTGTGTGTGTGTGTGTGTGTGTGTGTGAGAGGATAAGAGTGACAGTCGCTTATGTCTGTTTGTGTGGAGGAGTCTTGTAAAAAGCGTCAGTGATGCCCCAGCTCCGCTTTGCTCTTTCTGTTATGTATTTTTGTCTCTCACACACACACACACACACACACACACAGTCTCTCTCCGCATTGCCTCTCCCCACTATTCAATCATGCACTCTCTCTCTCGCTCCATCTCGCTCCATGCGTTTTCCAAGGAGAAATGGTTTCCGTGGCAACCACCAGCAGGCATTTCATGACTATGATGAATGTGTGTGTTTTTGTATGTGTGTGTGTGTTTGCGGGTCTCCTTGTAGACTGAATTAGAGCCGCGCGCATCACTTTATCATGGCACACTTGGCGGTGTCTGCTTTTTATGGGATGTAATTTGCGGTTGTGATGAACGTCCACTTTGAGATGACGGAGGACGTCACTGGGTGGCTCCATTTTGAGATTGCAGACCCCAGTTTGAACACTGCTTCCACAGATTCAATGTCTCGATGCATTCAAATGTTCCTCAGAATAACTTTAGTGTCATTGCCAGTCGATTGGTTGTTTGCACTCGCAGCAGCAGCAAGCATAGCTCTGCAGAACATCCAGGTAAAATGCATATGAACATAAGAAAGCACCTTAAATACAACAACATGCTCAAAGCAAGGGGATTAAAAATAAAACCTCACTGCATGCATTTTCTCCCAGCTTCAAATTTCCCGAATATTTTCAGTTTTCCTGTCACGACTCTAGTCAGACTTTATTTACGGCACTGCTGACGATTTCCTGAGCTCGCCTCGGGCCCTGTGTGTGCGTATGTGCCCATAGGAACGCATGTATGTGTCACCTTCCATTGATTTATGATGCCTAATAGGGTGGAGCAATTCACCCAGGGTTTTAGAGGAAAGCCATAACCAATATGGGCTTTCAGCTGAGTGGCCTCCTGTGGCTGTTGTCTGTGTAAAGGCAATTCCGCGCTTTAACCTGTTAGAGGTGTAGGAGCTAACGCTGTGGCTGCTCCAAAAGTCCCGGGACTAATAACATCACGAGATGGAAGGTGTGACGGGGGAGTCTGATGGAACGTTGGAGATTTAGTGGATATTAAATCCTGGAAGAATCCCGTCATGGCCAGTGCAGGGTGGCTGCAGAGGGATGGTGGCTGCACAGATGAGCTCAGTGCAGCTTTGTACTATTAAGACAAAACGTCCCCTTTATTTACAGTTCATACATCTTATTTTCATTCAGATAATTCAAAATGGCATCAAATGCACTGTAAAAAGAGCTGAGGTGTAAAATATCAAAATACCAATTGATACAGATCACTGATCATTATCCTCTACACTTTATTTCCTCCAAACCTGAAATCTCCAAATGGTAACAGCTGCTGTTTTCTCTCTCAGGGCTCATTTCCAGGGAACTTGCACTTGGTTCTGGTGTTGCGTCCCACTACTTTGTTGCAGCGGACTCTGTCAGACTTCCTGTTCAAGTTCAACAGGGACGAGTTCAAAATGAAGGTGCCGGCCCTAACCATTTTTTTTTTCACACGTTTCCTCACATTTGCATGTGTCTCGAGCTAAATCTCATCCTACATAATGAATGTATTTCTGTGACTCACTGGATGCATTATCTAGGTCACTGTAGCTCCCTGTGGAGCTGCAGGATCCTGAATAGCCCAGAACGACAACAAACTAGAAACATATTTTCATTTCTGTAAAGAACTTGTATGAGTTTCTTTCCTTTTTGTATTTTATGTGTACTTTTTCATTGTGTATTTATTGAGTATATGTTTTTATCAGGTGGTGATGCTGAGTTCGGTGACTGAACTCCATGCTTATATCGACCCAGGACAACTCACCACAGAGCTGGGAGGCACGCAGGAGTACCACCACGAGAGCTGGATCTCTCACCGCACTGTACGTACACACACACAAACACACACATTCCCTCCACGTATTCCCACCTTTTAGGCGCTCAAACTGCAAGCGAGAGCTTTGTGTACATTTTCAAATCCTCCGTAGGCAATCGAGGCCTTTGCCCTCATGGTGAAGACCACGGCTCAGACTCTGCAGGCGTTCGGCACTGAGCTCGCGGAGACAGAATTACCAAACGACGCCAAGGCCACCACCAACCTGCTGCACACACACACACTGAAGAAGGACACAATGAAGGTCGGAGATGCTTTTCTGTCCCTTATGTCTTTTTAAGCCTAAACTCAAGGTTTTTCAAATTGATCTAGTCACAACTAAAGAAAAATGTTGTTCTAATTCCAGGAGGACCTGCAGGTGGCGCTGTCTCAAGGTGGACGCCTGTTGGACTGCATCAACGAGCCTCTACAGACAGACCCCGAATACAGCATGACCCATGATGAGCTGGAGAATTTGGAGACTGTGCAGAGGTAGAGGAAGGGATGAACTGATGCAAAAATGGATTAATAAGTTGAACAAATTAATAAATCTCCTCCCCTCTTCCTTTCCTCCCCTTTTTTCATCCCTCCTTCCTCCCTCTCAGACTCCTGGGTCAGCTGGACGAGACCGAGACAGCATTCGACGATTTCTGGGAGCGCCACCGCACCAAGCTGGAACAGTGTTTGCAGCTGCGCCATTTTGAACAGCACTTCCGTGAAGTGAGTTTATTGGAAATGTAGTTGCCGCCCAGCCGCACCAACGGCCGATCCTTCACAAGGTTAACGGAGTATGTGTGTGTGTGTGTGTTTCTAGGTGCGCGCTCAGCTTGATGTGACCTCAGAAAGGCTGTCGGGTTTCTCCGAGGTCAGCGTCAGCCCCGCCCACGGCGAGCACGTCCTCCGAGAGCTCGCCGGGCACGAGGACAAGGCCTGTGTAAGACATAGACACACACACAAACACACACAATCCCAACACTTTCACCTTTGATGCATCCTTGAAGCCATATGGCGAATGACATAATAAATGTCCCGACCTGCTCCATCCCCCCCCCGCTGGGATGTGAACCGGGAAGAAATACAAAGATGCGGAAAGAGCACCTGTTTGTGCACTTAGATTAAAAACCTAAAGATTTGTTTAATGTAGGTGTCCCACTATATCCAGCATCAACTCATAAACGCTCCACAAGAGGGCGGTGTTGCCTCCACTGCTGCTGAATGTTTGGAATTATTTTCTGACATTTCAATGTGTGTTTCTTCAGGACGTCCTGGACCGCGCCCTGTCCCTGGCCTGCGAGGGTGACAGGCTGATAGAAAACTCGCACTACGCCGAGGACTCCATCAGGCCGAAGTGCAGTGAGCTAAGGGAGGTGTGCGACGAGATCAGCGCCACCCTGAGGTGCAAGAAGAACCTGCTGCTCAGGGCGATGGAGATGCACCACTCATTGGAGAAGGTAGGGGTGTGGAACAGGGAGTTTTTCCTCAGCACCATGCAAATGTTGAAATTCACCACTTTCAACAACACTGTTCCCATCAGGCGTCACAGTGGTGTGAGGAGGGCATCTTCCTATTGGCCAACCAGCCCGTTGACCGCTGTCAGTCTCAGGACGGCGCTGAAGCGGCTCTGCAAGAACTGGAGCGGTACCTGGAAACGTTGCCGCTGCACACCCTCGCCGACCGCAGCGCCATCTGCTGCCAGTATGAATCGGTGCTCACCACTCAGCTCAAGGTCAGTTGAGAGAGGCTTTCTTTAACCATCATGGTGTTTCCCACTGAGGTTCAAGTTCACCTGACGTTCATCTCCGCTTGTGTGCAATTTCCTTCAGGACCAGGTAGAGAGAGTTTTCCAGAAGCAGGGCTCTGTGCAGGAGATGTTCGAGAAGAGACGCATCAGTTTGAAGAAACTCGCCGCCAAACAGACCCGACCGGTCCAGCCAGTGGCACCGAGACCCGAAGTCAAGTCGCCGCACTCCTCGCCCAGTAAGCCTGGATTGATGAATGGATAAAATGAAAGAAAGAGTGCAACATATATCAGTGATGTATGGGGATGAATAAGACTTTCTTACTTTTTTCTCCTTGCAGATCAACAGAGAAAAGAGAGGAGATACTCCGCAGATAATGCCATCTGCAAAAAGGTTCATGTACAAAGAATATTCAATAATTTGCTCATATTGTCTGAATATATGTTAAAAGATTATAATATATAAAAATATGGTTTCATACGGCTGAATGTGTGTGATCTTATTCTATAACTCCAGGTGGAGTCTCCTCTTCTTAATGGCACCAGACACGCTTCTCTCTCAGAGGAAGAAGAAAACCTGGCAGTGCTTCGGCGGTAAGGGGTCAAAGGTCACGGATAAAAAGAGTCATAGATAAGGAAACAGTTAAAGGACAGAGATGCTGTTAGATTTTTGCAGTACAACTTTAAAGGTGTAAAATATGTAGTTGCATTGATGCTAATGGTTTTGCGTTTGTGTTCCAGTCACGTGATGAACGAGCTGCTGGAGACGGAGAGAGCGTACGTGGAGGAGCTGCTGTGTGTGCTGGAGGTGAGTCAGTCCTGCGTGTTCCTGTGCACACTACTACTAAAGGTTTTGTGGATTTGCCGACATGACACATGTATGTGATATTAAAACTGCAGGGCTACGCAGCAGAGATGGACAACCCCGCCATGGCTCCCCTCATCCCCAGCACGCTGCTCAACAAGAAGGACGTCCTGTTTGGGAACATGTTTGAAATCTACCAGTTCCACAAGAGGTTAGCGAGGAAAATATCATATCTTCAATTATGCAGAAGTATCTGTTAGTGTTGACATAGGTCTTAAATTTAATTAATTATTGTCTTAAAAAGTCTTGATCTTAACGTTATATCTATTTCTTAATTTCCCCAGGACATTTCTAAAGGAACTGGAAGCGTACACTGACTTTCCAGAGCTGGTGGGCCGCTGCTTTTTAGAACGGGTGAGATAAAGTACCAATTAATACAAATCTTTATAAGGCAATGTTAAATCCCCAGATAACAGACCTTGCACAGAGCTTTTTATTGATGGCTGTTTTCCTCTC
Source organism: Hippoglossus stenolepis (assembly GCF_022539355.2). Classification (NCBI taxonomy): domain Eukaryota; kingdom Metazoa; phylum Chordata; class Actinopteri; order Pleuronectiformes; family Pleuronectidae; genus Hippoglossus; species Hippoglossus stenolepis. The sequence continues at coordinate 5,336,255 of NC_061506.1, read as the reverse complement.
TGTGCACAGATGACGGACCTGCAGATCTACGAGGCCTACTGCCAGAACAAGCCTCGCTCCGAGAGCTTGTGGAGACAGTGCTCCGACTGTGCCTTCTTCCAGGTCGGCCCCCCCGCCTCTCATCTTTGCTGCGGCTCCACGACAACAATTAACTCTTATTATTATTTTAATTGGTTTGTGTTTTTTGTGAATCAGGAGTGCCAGAAGAAGCTGGCACATAAACTTGGTTTGGACTCCTACCTCCTTAAACCTGTCCAGAGAATCACCAAGTACCAGCTACTACTGAAGGTGAGATTTGATCAGGTGCTGTGGATGTATCTGCAGTATTTGTGTTGACGTGAAGCAGGGAAATAACTTGCTTTGTTCTCCGCTTTGTGATCGCAGGAGTTGTTGAAGTACAGTAAAGGCTGTGATGGCTGTGATGACCTACAGAAGGCGCTCTCCTCTATTCTGGGGATCCTGAAAGCTGTGAATGATTCCATGCACCTCATCGCTATCACAGGATACGAGGTTGGAGAGATTTCTCTTTTCTTTTTAATTTAGATTTTTTTTTAGAAAACTCCAGCTTGAGAATAAACGCCACCTAAATCCCTGTCCGTGTTTTCCCTCTCTCAGGGTAACCTCTCGGAGCTGGGCCGTCTGCTCATGCAAGGCTCCTTCAGCGTGTGGACGGAGCACAAAAAAGGCCACGCCAAGGTCAAGGACCTGGCCCGCTTCAAGCCCATGCAGCGGCACCTGTTCCTGCACGAGAAGGCCCTGCTCTTCTGCAAGCGGAGGGAGGAGAACGGCGAGGGCTACGAGAAAGCGCCGTCCTACAGCTTCAAACACTCACTCAGCGTACGCTCGCACTGCTCAGATTTGGAGGTTAAATATTTGCAGTGAAATATTCTTTGCTAAACGTCTCTCCGTCCTTTCCTCTCTCAGATGAGTGCCGTGGGAATAACGGAGAACGCTAAAGGAGATAACAAGAAGTTTGAAGTTTGGTGCAACTCCAGAGACGAGGTTTTTATTGTGCAGGTGAGAGGTCGCTTTTATTTGGATCTGCACCAAATTGCTCACAAGTTGCTCACTGTTTTACTTGTGGGTCTTTCCAGCATGAAATATTAACAAATTAATGACATTGTAGATGTCAAAAAACATCTATCTTGCAGTATAAGTTTCTTGGAAATCCATTGGGTAGTTTTTGCGTAATCCTGCACACAAACAAACAGACAGGGGTGACAAGACGACCTCCTTGGCCGAGGTAAGAGTGAACCTTGTCATTGTCATTCCTTGTCTTATTCAGGCTCCAACGCCAGAGATTAAAACTTCGTGGGTGAACGAGATCTGCAAAGTTCTGACCCAGCAACTCAAAGCGTGCAGAGGTACACGTACACACACACACGCACACACACACACAAATACAGCTGTGCTTGCTTTTCTTATGCACAGCACGCCCTTTGGAAACTGCAGTAAACTGTTCTATGTTTCAGACGCCAGACAACCGAAGAACTTAGACTCTGTTTCTATGAGTCCCACCAGCAGCAGCAGCTCCATCTCACTCAGGTTGGTGTCACTGCACACACACACACACACACACACACACACACACACACACACACACACACACACACACACACACACACACACACACACACACACACACACACACACACACACACACACACACACACACACACGTATGCCTTTATTTATCATGATAACATTTTGTTCTCGTCTTCTCCAGCCCGTTCCGTAGCAGTGGTCAGAAGAACCAGAAGAAGCAGGATGAGAAGAAAGCCGAGCCGAGCCCGACCTCCGATGCAAACTCCTCTTCCTCACCCAAACACAAAGGTGAGTGTTTTAAATAATGCCGAATCCTCATGCACAGACACACAAAAAAAACCTCTTCATCAACTAAGGCTGAAGTGCTCAGACAGTTTTATCTAAGCTTCACTAACCTGTACTCTTTTCTTCATCGCCATCATCTTCACGGTCCTTCTCTTTGTCTCTCTACCTCTTGGGGGCCACTTCTTATCTTTTCGTGATTGCCACTCTCTCCTCTCTCCCCCATTTCAAAACCATCACTTCCAGATGAACCGGTGACCAGTCCGACCACTGACAGGTCCTTGGTGGCTAAAAAGCGTTTTACTTTACAGGGCTTCAGCAATCTCAAGAGTCCAAAAGGTAACAGAGGCAACACTGGAGGTCTTTGAAACAGGGACACAATACTTCATTAAATTGATTAAATTGATATTAAGATTAATTACTTTTTAAAGGTGGCATACATCTCTCCTCATGTAAAATTCACACCTCACAATAAACAGTTAGGTTATTTATTACTATGGAGTATGAGGGTCATATTAGAGAAATAAATAATGTAATATTACGAGATTAAATCTATAGAGAATTCTGTCAAATTCTTCTTCTTCTTCTTCTTCCTCACTTTTTCTCTTCCTCTTGTTCCCCCTCTTCGCTTTCTTTCTTCCCGTGTGGCCAGGCTCGGCCCTGAGCCCCGAACACGGCACCAAACGCCACCTGGTCAAGAGCGACCCCACGCCGTTTGGGTTCAAAGGTATATTTCTGTCCCACGGTAGCGGATGTCTCATTCTAGAGGGCCATCGTTCATTATCTTCCCATCCCTCATATCGTTGTGAGAATGGACTTCAGTGCTGTGTTTTTTATGATGTAGATTTCACCCGTGTAGAAGCTGTCACTGGATTCTATGGCGTCCAACACCAATACAAGCTTTTCCTCCATCGATCATCTTAAATTCACCATCACGTGTTTGTGTGGAGAGAAAAAAATGTTCATACAGAGCATCTGCACGTCCTGGAAGAACTTTTTATTCCCACTACAATTTGCAGCTCCATTAAAAACAAAGGGGGACTCATTGAACTGAACAGGCACACAGCACGCATTATTTGTAGTTTTAATTGCCACAGGTCAACTTTTACTTAATTTCAATATAGTATTTTATTCTATACAGTATTTTTTACGTGTATTTTTTCTTGTTATGTACTGTTTTGCATTCTTTTGTTTGCCATACACTAGTGAAAGATGCATTTCCATTAATGCCTGCATGATTGGACAATAATAGAGGAGCCCTGTGGCTGTAGAGGGCGCTGTTGCTCAGTAAAAGTTGCATAGAGTTGCTTTAAATGGTATTAAAATATCTTAAACGCCATTACATTTCATTATTTATTATTCAGCATCCTGTTTGTGCAAGTTTATACAAAACATGCAAATACTCTGTCGTTTATATTTTCTCTCTGAACTGTGCAGTTAACATTTGCATGATGACATTTTCATCTTCATCCACAGGTCATAATCATCATCTTCCTCGTGGTTGATGTACTAACTGACCAGCTTGTCTGAATGTGTTTTACTAACCTTATCTCCCCGTCAGAGAGAAGAATCCTTAGCGTCTGATCCCACCTGTAGTTTTTCTCCTGCTCTTTAAAAAAAAAAAAACGTCTTTACCGTACGATTCCCTGCTCTTACTCACCGATTTATCCCGGCTGTCTCTTCCCCTCCGTCCAGAGCCGGCCGCCCATGTCACTCTGAGCAGAGTCAAATGGATGAGTACCTCTAGTCTGTTACAGAGCAAGCGGCAAGGTACAGAGCCGCTCTGAGGGACCGGGCCACTGTGGGGGTTTGCTGTGGTGTTGTGATTGATTTTTAACGAGAGGTAAAGTGCAGCAAAATGTCCACTCACTCATTTAGTCGTGATTTGAGGCTTATTGTCTAATCTCCCTTTTACGTGAAAAACAAAAGATTTTAAATCTCAACTCCGGCTCAATGACGCTTTCTCTACCTCCAATCAATCACTCAGTCTTCTTCTACCATTGGGTGTTATGGTGGCGTGGAGGATAAGGAGATTTAGGAAACACGTGCACGGTGCTCCCCAAAAAATTTTCATCACTGGCATTGAAGAAATGAATCAAACCTTTTTCCTATGATCACACTTTATTTTTGTCGATGTGATTCACCAGGATCTCACTCTGTTGATCTCCTCTGTGATTTAGGAGGGTTTGGGCTGACGTGCCTTTGGTTTGATTTGTGCTCCTCACCGGGAGATGGATGTATGTGGGGCTGTGGCTCTCTTTCCAAGTGGTGTTCTGTTTGCTCCTGGTAAAAATTGTAAACCTGAATAAGAGCATAATACCATTAAGTCTTACTAATTTCCCAACAACAAACTATCCACTTGAGAAGCAGCCACTTTCTGTAGAGCTGTTTTTGATGAAAAATTTGTGAGGAAGCATTTTAACGCCGCGTGGAAAGAGGGTGGGATTGTGTGTGAATACAGATTCACCTGATGCCATGTACTTTCCCCCACACCCGACTCATTTCGCCACCCTCTCCCTCCTTTTCTGCAGGCTGGAGCAAGACGTCTCTCTCGGTGGACGCCTCGGAGGAGAACGACGGCTACTCCAGCAGCGAGGACCCCATGAACTCGGACCCCGAGGATGACGGAGGAAAGAAGCTGGTGAGCCTGAAACCCAAAACATTTAGAAACGTATATATGATAAATGATCGGGATGCCTGTTGATGACGTTCGCCACCTTTCAACCCCCACTCACCTCTGTGACCTTTGACCCCTTCAGGCCCCAGGAAAGTACACGGTGGTAGCAGATTGCGAGAAGGCGGGACCTCAGGAGCTGTCTGTCAAGAGTGGAGACATGGTGCAGCTAATCAGAGAGGGAGAGGATGGACAGTGGTGAATTTCTTCTTTTTTGTCTCACGTGTGTTGCTGCTACATAACGGATATTGACGTCACCAGGTAACGTTACGGTTTGTGTGACTCTCTGCAGGTTTGTGAGGAACCTTCGCAGCAGCAAGGAGGGCTGGGTGGCGGCGGCAAACCTCCTCAGCCTCATCACAGAGTCCAAGTCGTCGCAGTCGCTCAGCAGCTCAGGTATCCTCATGCCCACCGTGCACACACCTCAACATTGTTCCCATCTCTCCTGCCCATTAACACTACCTGCCTGTGCTGTTTGTGCGTTTGTCCAACAGACGGCAGCGTCTCCGGCAACATCAGCACTTCTTCCAGCTGCAGCGAGACCTACACCAGCTTCTCCGACATCAAACCCTGAACCGACTGCACTTTTTCCCCCCAAACTCCACCTGAAATCATCGCCAGGTGGAATTTCAAGAAACCTGAAGCTGCCTCTGACAGACTCTCAATGCTCACACACACCTTGCAGTTTGTCGGATCCGACCAAAATCTCAAGAACAATCATCGTATCTGCGAATGTTAGCAGTGTTTTCCGCTGAACGTTGACTACACCCAGTTCTTCTGAGGATTCACAGCCACCTTACTCTAAAATAGCTCATTTCCAGTCGGCAGTATTACTCTTTTTATTTCTTTGACATTTAAAAATAGTCATGTAAAAGATACAAGAGCTCAATCACCTTCTGTCTGGCCTTTTTTAAATTTATTTAAAATAAGATTATGTAGCATTAAAGACAAATTCAAATACCTGCACTAAACACGAGGCGTCAGCAGCTTACGAACCTGTGCATTAGCGTCGACAGGTAGTTTCTGAGCGGAATTTCACACGATACGACGGCTTTAGTGTCAGACACTGTGAAAAATGGCAGCTGGCTGCAACATGAAGGAGAGAAAAGTGCTTTCGGTGCATCTTGGAGCGTCACTGAGCAGGTGGAACGTTGTGGACATGTAGCTGTAAGTCTTTTTATATGTATGTGGGCAGCACACGGGCTGTTACATCCCTGAGGTGTCTGGTGTAGAAGCAGTTTTTCAGAAGGCTGCATTCATCCCACGTTAACAAGAGCTTCCCTCAACCCTTGTTTTGACTTCGATGCAACACAGTCTGATGTGTCACCACGTGAATGTCACCAACAGCGCCACCTGGTGGTCACATGTCTTTCCCTTCCCTCTTTATTTTTGTGAGAAAGAAGGATTATCTAACCCAGCTCTGAACTACTCTGGATTTACCTCTCAGGAAGACGTCATGTGGGCAAGCAGGTGTGACTGCATACCTGCGTGTGTCGACTACATGTCTTTGTATGTGTGCATTCTTGCATATGTGTGTGTTGTGTGATGCAAATCCAGCAAGTGTCACAACCCCCCCGAGAAAGGCTGTAAAACCCGTTCAGGAGGAAGGTGTTTCAGATTTTCAGTGATAACTGGGTCCATATTTAGTTTGCAAAACTTTATTGAAACCTTTATTCTGGCCACGAGCTGATCAGTGGAGTTAAGGCCGCTAAAGAAAACCCAGTAAACATGCACGTGAATCTGCTGCACATATCCAGTTCTGTTTGTGTCATGGCCGCCCGGCTCACCTATCTTCTCGCTGCGCTGCAGCAGCAACAAAAGCAGGCTTTGTCCTCGCCCTCATGCTCTCAGCCCCGCCGAGGCATGTGACAGCCGCCACTTCTCCACAAGCGAGCGAGCAGGGCCGACCGGGGCCCAGACCTGCTCGACACGTTTGCGCCACCAACCCCCCGAGAGCAATAAGTGTTTACTCGACACCACAATGTAGCTTAGTCACCATCTTGGTGGAGTTAAAAAAGACAAAAACAAATACTGATTGTGAGTTATATAGCAGGGGAGGGGGTGAGAAGGTCGAGGCCTGATTGATTAGTTTGGCCTGGTAGTGAAGATGATAACAGGTTGATGGCACACCTCTGCCAAACAGCTGCTGTGACACACCCGTCAACACACAAACATGTTTTATACTCTCAGATTTCTACTGTATCCACAAGGTGCACTGTAAAACAATCACATCCTTCTTTCCACACTCACTGTTGAACGTCTGACAAAAACACACCAAGATGTCGCACTAAAACCAGCCACACCCAGAACTAAGCTGCTGTGCTCAACAAAGCAAAGTTCAACACCACTGTGGTTTTGTTGGCCATGATTAGAGCTCTTGATATTGTTTCTTTTGTTTGAGAAAATGCATGTCGTCCCCTTGTGAAAGGAAAAAGATCCTCTCCAGAAAAGCTCTTGGATCTTGAACCGTGTGCTACAAACCTGCAAACTAACCTGTGGCGTTATATGTGTCGGTTCTGTGTTACACTTGTACAGATGTCGTCCTCTCTATACCTCACATCGTTTTTCTCTCCAGAGCATGCATATCGTGAAGAGGGTCATGTTTCTTCTCGTGCGTCTCTCCGTGTCATTGTCGACTCTTTTTGTGGCATGCTCCTCATCCGCCTCAATTCCAAACCCCTCACGTCAGAGTATTTTTTACCAGGCCCTGTTGTACATGATGAGAGTTTATTTTCTGCCCTCTGGTGAAAGCTGACGCTGGGCACTAAACTTGTCAGTGTTTGATCGTGATCACGCAATAGATCTTATTGAATTATTCCTACTTCTCGCGCGGGGTGGGGAGATCCGAAGGGTTGTTCTATTTTTTTGTTTCTTTTTATGCAGCACATTGCAGCGACCACTGTCCTTATTTCCTATTGTATATCTACTGAGTATGGTGTCGATATAAAGATATTATAATGAGACATATCTGTGTATATTTTGTAAATATGTAAGTCTGAATTGTATGTAAAATGAAAAGCAGCTTTAATAAAGTCTGACATGGTTTCCTCTATAATTTATATTTTTTTACTTTTATTTATTTATTTTTATTACATTAAATTGCACCAGTAAAATCTCATAATAATACTAGCAAAAGGTATAAAAAGAAGTAAAACATAAATAAAGACTAAAGTGTTCAAAAAATATCACAGAAATTCAGTTTTAATAGTTTATTTATTGGCTTTTAAACACATGTTTACATTGGTAATGTTATTTATGTGTTGTGATCCGGAAGTGTAGTTGAATCCACGTGATATCTAACCTCCAATGATCTTTTCCCACTTTAATACGTCATTAATTCAGGCTGGGTCTCGTTCCAATAAGTTTACTATGCTACCTTCAACCTCTCCTTTACCTTTAATGTTTCCCCCTCACTGGTAAAAAGCGGTGAATTATGTGTTTGTGAGAACAAGGATTTTACACATGTTTAAATTAATGAAATTTGCGCTCATTTTAATGGTATTTTATAGAGTAAACGCTGAGGGGAAAGGCGGTGACAAAGGTTGACGGTGAGCGGACGGGAACGAGACTCTGGAAAGATACTGATGCGTCAAGCTGGCATGGGTGTGCCGCGCCGCAGCCGGAAGTGACGCGACGTGCGCTGCGGAGCGAGCGTGTGACAGCGTTCGAGTCAATAAGACGAATATCGCCCGTAATTAAAGGCAGAACTGGGACTATTTCCTCCGCGACAACAACCGGCTCCTCCGCAGGTTCCCCGGCAGCTTCACTTGACTCACGCCGGGTTTACCCCCTCCCTGCTCGGCCAACGGCCCCTGGCGAGACCGCCGAAGCCTTCATATTTGCCCCGGGAGCCTCGGCTGCGCTGCGGACTGGAAGCGGGTGGAAGACGGTTGACGGACGCCCCCGAGCGAGCAGCCTCCCCCCGTGAGTACCGCTCCCTCTGCCCCCTGACAGCCTCCAGTAACTCCCCCCTGGGTTTGTGTTTGCGCTGCTACACGACACCTCCGTGTTTGTCTCCCCCGAAACGACGCAGACAGCCGCGGTTAGCTTCGGGAATCCGCCCGACAACAAGGCAGCTGAGCCTGGAGGCGAGAGAGGGGTGTAGCCGGGTTAAACCCCGCTGTCTGGGGCTGTTTGTGCGGCCTTATGTCGCTGTTCACCGCCAGCCGGAGCTCCCAGCCACCGTTCCTCCACACACCAGCCTTCATTTTGGCTCTTTAACTCCTCAGTTGCACACAAACACAGTGTGTGTGTGTTGTGTTTTTGTTTTTGTTCTCCCCCCTTTTCTCTGTGACGACCACCGCCAGACTCCCATGATGAAAACAACACCACTTCCGGTCATAAATGTGCAAATAACACAGCTTTAAAAAGTCTTTGCATGAAAACTAATTAGTTGACTCCCAGACAAATCAACAATTAATCAAATAATTAAGTTTTAGCTTGTGACAGACGTCTATTTAAATGTTGAAATCATTTTGAAGATGTAGCAGCCATCTTTCACAATCTTCTTACATTTAACACATCAAATAATTAATTTATTCAAATAAATTATAGACAGAATTCATCAATATTGAAAATAAACGTTGTGCAAAGCCACATATATCAAGTGCATAGGTTGTAAACGCATGTTTTGTTAATGACTGCTTGTAAATGTGTTGGTTTACAACTTAACAACTTGATTGGAAACTTAAATTTCCATGCTGTATCAGAGGTTTTCCTAGATACAAATTCTAGAATTGTCTTTAAACATATTATTTCATCTATTAGTTGGTAATTGCAGTTTTTTAGGCTTCTAGTGCGTTTAAGATATCCTAAGTCTGCTCTGCTTTTATTCTGAATGCCACAGCACCTTACATCCTGTGTTACTCTGTGTACATTCCGATGCCTTGACGTGTAGACAATATATAATTATATATATATATGAATACTGACCATTTACCATACTACTGAGGCGTGCAGTAGTAAAACACTAATAGAATATGTGACAGGTAGGAATGATTTACACATTTACCTTGTAGACGTCTGGGTGTCATTTCGCCATATTCGTGTTTATCATTATATCATTTCAAGAAATCTAGTCCTCTGTACTTGTTCTACAAATCATTAGGTTAAGTCAAAATCTGTGGTTGGAATTTGTTTCTGATATAATGCTATACAGAAGGAGGGGATATTGGAAGGAAGTGTACCTGTTGTCAGGTTTAGCAGAGAGCATAAAGCTTCTGGAAGTACAGCAGCCTAAGTCACAGAGCCATAACTGGCAATCACAAAGTTAAAAAAAGAGAAGGGACTTTTCACAACACTATTAATCTCCTTTTTTGAGGGAGTGTTCCCTTCAGGTTTCCTTGCAGTGGGAACGTCTGCCTTGAAAGGGCCTCAGTGTAGTTTTGGGATGAGCTGTGATGCTGAATCATCAGCTCAAAAACTCAATGTTTCTCTGTCTGGGTGGTGACGCTGCAGCGTAAACATGGCGACCGATCTGAGATCAGCACTTGAAAAGCTTTGATTGTTTTGAGTTTGGTTACTGAGATTTGAAAGTCTAAACCCTGGTATGTTGTGTTGTGCTCTAATCATTTACACAGAGAGACAGAGGAAGTGTTTGAGGGGTAAATATCCTCCTGGCTCCTCCTTAAATACTTCCATTCCAGTTCTATGTGTTACCATGCACAATGAACCTCTGCATTCCAGCTGGCCGAGAAGAAGTGCTCTCAAATCAGAGGCCGCCATCTTTGTCTTCTTTTGACATTTTACCTGATGCAGGATATGTCTTAGTCACAGTTTGCAGAGATTGCGTAGGTGCATTCATTTTTAATGCAGAGTCAAGTGCATGACAAGTGGAGCTGTGGGCGAAGGTGACACCTGCTGTAAACACGAGCTATGAGATGCCGAAATTGTAGTCACTACTACTGGCAGGCTGAGTGGCATGTAGGTGTGACACATCACTATCTTGCTATGTTTGACTCTTTGGCTGCAGTCATGGATCACCACTGTGCAGTTTGCACATATACAATGGCTGTTATTGTTATTATGAAGTCACATATAACTCTAATGCTCATTCATAAATGTATTACAGTTAGAACAGCATCAAAATCAAGTGGGCAGACAGTGTTAATAAAGATTTAATACAACTGGGAGAATGTTTTATCCATAGAGTGCATGTAAAAATGGATGCCCAAAAGCGAAGCTGCAGTAGAGGTCATAAACCCTGCCTCCTCCATGTTAGCAGAGGGACCAAACCACAGTGAGGATACCTGATCGAGCCCATCGGGAACCGTTGATTCAAGTTTGTTTTTAATTTGTTCTTTGATGCTATAGAAATTTAATGAAACGTCATGATTGACAGCTGAGACTGACTCACGATTGGTCGAGGGACCTTAAGGGCGGCTTGAATTAATCAGACGATGCTGAGCGCCTGTTCAGCACAGGCCTGCTCCAGATGGAAGTGAAGGCTATTCTCTTTTTACGTGTCTGCTTTTACATTAAGCCCATATGTCTCAGTGAAAGGTCACAGATAATCCAGGAGGAGCGGGCTCACGGCTGAAAATATGTCCTCAGACTTTGTGACATCCACGCTCTGCAGACAATCTGCTGGGAAAGTGCTGATAGTGAAGCGGATGATAACCTTTTGAGGATGTGATGTGAGTCGTGGGGTTTTTAGATGGTCGGCCTTTCAATTGCTTTTCATGCAAACAAAGATTTGCTTCTGTTTATTTGGGGTTTTAGATTGTTATTGCTTCAGGTCACTGTGATCGTAGGCGTCGATCTTTGTCGTGAACAATTGAATTCCCCCACACCCAAAATAAACCTTATGTAAAAACCACAGCCTATAGGAGCCTTAACCCGGTCAGCATCCGGAGTGACGCTCTGATTGGTGGTTAGTGTTTAGATGAGCTGACTGGGAGAGAAATAACCAATTACAGATACGTTTAGTCCCTTAAAGTATTTGTTAATAATAATCTGAAACGTTTAGTAACAGCTGCAGCGGCGCGGTCGATGTGGAAATATTACAACTGTAGCTTGTTATAACCTGAAACTGCATTGTGCACATGTGATGGGATACAAAAAGCAGGAAAGGTTGTGCAAGTGCAGGGTTTGACTTCCTCATTGCAGTTTTATCCTTAGACAAATATTGACTGGGATAAGGTTTCGTGGTTGCAACGTCATAATGAAGGGAAACAGAAGGAGCCTTGTTGTTGAATTACAGGATTTTTAGTCTCACACCTCAACATTTTTCTCCAAGTACTTAAAGACAGAATAAAGATCTGAAGATTTAAGTCACATTATGGAACAAGTGGGAATGAAATATGGCGATTCCCTAAAGTCAAATGTTCTGTGGGTCACCATCTATCACAGCACAACAAGTGGTGTCAACAATGGTCTGTCATTTGTCATTGTCGCCACTTCCTCACTGGGGCTCCTGATAGTCATCGTACATGACGAAACATTTCTTTCATCTTCTGCAGTTCTTGTCTGCTCTCTCTTCATTCTCCGCTGTACCTTGCAGAACTGAGGGCAAAGGAGAATGAAGAGAGAGCAGACAAGAACTGCAGAAGATGTTTTCCTTGATTTACTGCACTGTTGAGTTTAGTTGTTCAGGTAATTACTCTGAAAGAATAACACTTGTTTGTGACTTACTTTTTAACTCCACCCAGGCTTTATATAAAATAACACTTCAAAGGATTCATAAAGTATTCCAGTCAGTCAGTGTCAGTGGTCATAGGTTCCTTTGATGTCTTAATTGTTGCAAAGGTGAAAGATTTATATGATCTGAAGAGTGTTTTTGACCTGAACATCTGAACATCAAGATCTAGTAGTCTGTAGTGATAGTGACAGCACCACCTACTGCCAAAAGGAGATTAGCCTCGATTTACATTAAATCTTCACTGTTTTGTCTACATTTGATGGGGTGGACCGTAATGTGTGATTAGTGGGCGTGGTCCAGCGCTGCGTGATGGACGCAGGAAGTGACGTGTTTATCCTTCCCGCGATGCACAAAATGCACGCAACACGTAGTAGCCCTTTCGCCCGGTCCCTGTTCGCCCACACAGTGCTGCTTGCAGCCCTAGTTAAAAATGTTTTTCTGCCATAAAAATAACACCTGCTTTTGTTTTCAGAAATTTTCCATGTATTTCCTGAGGCTCGAGGAAACTGCCATTTCTTCCTCCTTCTGGGGAAAACACTGACACACTTGTTTTCTTCATTATTTCCTTATGTCAAGGTGTCTTGTTATGATGGCTCCTCCACGACAACGTCATGAAATCTAAAGTTAATGATATTCGTGATGAGATAAATTTGTCGTACAGCTCAGAGTTGACCAATTTGTTTCAGTCTCATCGGGGGAAATCAGAGTGTCTGCCTGCTCTTAGGTGCCACGACTCTGCCGGGCAAACCGAGGGCGTTGTTTTAGAGCGAATTACACACACGGTCAAGGTCAGAAACTTTTCAGAAAACGAGCAACAGCTTTAAGAACAGATGGGAATTCACTCCTTCAGTTGGTGTGTCCAGTGATTTAGTATCACACTCAGAAAAACAAGGGGGACTCACACTGGATCCTCCCCTGCTTCAACCAATAGCACAGAGTGGATGGAGGGAGGGATGGGAGCAGAGGTGGATGGAGGTAGGGTTAAAGGGAAGGGAGGGGAGGGAGGTATAATGCCCCTTTTTCTTTTCTTTTTTTACATTCCCAGATGAGGATTAGCAGTCACAAGTTCTGTGCCTGGATTGTGAAGGCCAGAACGCTTCGAACGCTCACACTCGGTCACGTCCATGTGCATGTACACGGCGTGCACGCGTTAAGTTTTCTTTTACTTCATATATTCTAGTTTTCCTGCAAACCTGACCTCCTGATTGTGCACAGCAGAAGTGCTTTTCCTCTATCATCATGTCCTGCACGAGTGTACAACACAACACTAACGCTGCAATGCTGACAGTCCTGTTTGGCGCTCGGCATGTCCGGATGTTATGTGCCAGTTTAACCATAATGTGATTGCAACAGAGTCCTGTATTAACCGACGTCTTCTGGCGCCTTCCTGACTTCTGTTGCCCAAACGGTCCGTGGCATTCGTACGTCACCCGGGCAAAATACAACCAAGTAGCCAGCTTTATCATGTAATAAACCAAAAACTCAATTAACACAACTAATGGAGCCCATATGACTATTTGATAATATTTAATTTGCAGAAATTAAAAAGCTGTCGAGAGAACAATTCATTCCTAAGTAGATTTCAGTTACATTAGTTATGTAACAATCTAATGCATTGACCATGACTTTGATTAACTGAGGCCCGGTGGCCGAGGGGCGGCAGCTGTCGCTCACGTAGACGAGAGATGACTTTGGAATGTGTCTCCAAGGTGCAAGAGGAATCCTGAAACGCAAACAAGCGTCATATTCCTACTTCTTTTCTCTCTTTCTCTCTCTGTGCTGCCTTTTGTTGAGTCGTCATACGAGAGCAGAGGTTTTTAAATCCATCCATTCCAGGAATTCTTCACGATAAGTCAATTACTGCGAGTCTCGTTCAAGGGTGGGGAGGGTTGTCTGGGATGGGCTGATATTTTTGAGATTTTATTAACTCATTTTTGTCTATTTTCTGTTCTGCATTGTTTATTTTCAACTGTAAGATGTTTATTCAGGAGACATCTTGATTGTTTCGAGGCATCCTGAAGTTTTTTAAGTGCTTTACAAAATTAATTTGGCTGATTATTAGACTTCTATAATATTGACTTCTATATAGGCTTCAGTATTATTTCTTAGGAAGCAGTTTCTCTGGTGTAATCCTCTCTCATCCTTCTCGCATCAAACTAATCCTTATCATTATTTATTGCATCCAGCTTGTCATTAACTGCTCTTTCGTATTCCCCTGTGTTTGCTCGTGTGTGTTTCCCAGGTCCTAAGGCGAGTTTGATTGCGTCATGCCGCTGTTCGGTAAATCCCACAAGAGTCCGGCGGACATCGTCAGGACCCTGAGGGAAAACCTGGCCATCCTGATCAAACAGAAAGGAAAGACAGACAAGGTAGAGAAGGACAAGCTTGTGTGTGTAGCTACATTGACATACAGCCGTAACTGCTTGACGACACATGCCCTGGGTGTAAACAAGATGGATCAATAAAAAGGATTTGCAGCTTTTTCTAAATTAGAAAGAAAACACCCAAAATTGTGTGCGTGCATACGTAGAGAGAGAGAGAGAGAGAGAGAGAGTGTGTGAGAGTGAGAGTGAGTGTGTGTCAGAGTGTGTATTGTGTACAAATGCCTGGGTATCCAGGGGTCCAGGGGTGACAGCCCTCTGTGAAATGAGAGCAGAGAACAGCCTGGCCCTGTCATCTCCTGACACTTCACTGTCAAGACGATTTACTCTCTCTCTCTCAGACAGATGCACACACAGACACACAGACACAGACACACAGATAGATCAAATTAGCCAAACTCGTGCTCAAGTCAGTAGCAGCTTTTTCCTTCCTCCTTAAAAAAATGACTCTCAATCTGTAATGTTTGTTTTTGGTCCATATTTGCATTTGCGTTTCTCCGCATACGTTTCTATGAAAGAACCATATTAACTCTATTTAACCCACTCTGCAGGCATCGGAGGAGGTGAACAAGTGCTTGGTGTCCATGAAGGAGATCCTGTGCGGGAGCAACGACAAGGAGCCTCACACTGAGACCGTGGCCCAGCTCGCCCAGGAGCTGTACAACAGTGGCCTGCTGATATCGCTGGTGGAGAACCTGCAGGTCATAGACTTTGAGGTGAGGAGAGAAGGGTCTTTGTGCGCGGCTCCTTAAACACAACAAGCCTCCGCCTGCGACACATCACGAGTGCTCCTCCTCATGATTAAACTGCCATAGAAACATAACAGGGAAAATATAAATGAACGCTCTCCATTTGCAATTTGACTCGAGAGGTTTATGCGTCTGTTTCCAGAGGAAGAAGGACGTATGTCAGATCTTCAACAACATCCTGAGGAGGCAGATCGGGACGAGGAGCCCCACAGTCGAATACCTCTGCTCCCATCAAGAGGTCCTCTTTACACTGCTGAAAGGGTGAGACTTACAGAACGTACCCTACACACACTTCACGTCATCTAATGGCTTCCCAAAGAGGTAACACTCTCTGTCTGCTCAAAGGTACGATACAGCCCAGGTAGCGCTGAACTGTGGGATCATGCTGCGGGAGTGCATCCGCCACGAGCCGCTCGCCAAGATCATCCTCCACTCTGAGGATTTCCACAGTTTCTTCACCTACGTGGAGATGTCCCCCTTCGACATCGCCTCCGACGCCTTCGCCACCTTCAAGGTAACACTGGGGTTTCGGTTTTTAGCTGCTTTCAGATGTCAGTACATTTTCCTGAACTTCCAATATTTTCGTGACGGCATTCAACATCTAAATGTTTTTTATTCCCATTGAAAGTTTAGGGTGGACACAAAGCTAGAATAATATCTCAGATAACCTTCAATACAGTGTTTCACTATTACAGCGTTTTCAAACTCTAATAGATGAACAAATCACAGTAGAACAGTGATAAGTTTCTTATGTTGACATGTTTTTCCTGCTTTATTTGCAGGATCTCTTGACAAGACACAAAGTGCTTGTGGCCGAGTTCCTCGAACAGAACTACGATACCGTGAGTCACACACACGCGCGCCTTCCCAACATCTGTAACCACATCCATGCAACACGCTCACACACACATCCCTCTTTGGTCACGCAACACCAGCCACAGAGGACACATAAACACGAACACGGCTTTAAATGAGCACTTGACCAGGACACAAACTGTATGTGATCAGATCAGGCATCAGTCCCTCCAGTGCTCAATGGCCCAGTCATCTATCCATTAAAGGTTTGTCTCATTGAACGCATCGTGGTCTTGGACTCAAGAACTCAAGTTCTGACGAATACGCTCAAACTTCCAGGAAAAGTGAATCCCTGCAAGGCCCCTGTCAGTGTCCACACGTCTCCAGATACAAAGCTCGGCTCTATGTTGTCAGCCTCCCCCAGGCAGAGGGGTCCCTTTCATAGGTAGGGGCCCCCTTGGGGGACTCGGCCTGAAGTAACCCTGCACAAAAGTGCCCTTTTCTACCTGGACATCGTGTGTTGACAGATGTCACTGCCTGTCAGGAGACGGTGCCCCGGGCTCGGTAAAGTCAAGCCAGTGACTGATTAGATTTTGTTGTTCTGCCCGTGTAAATGTCGAGCTGCACAAGTTAGTTAGAGCTTCAGCGATAAAAACAAGCTAATAATATTAGTGGTAAAGTTCCCCCTGACTAAAAATGAATGTTTTTGTTTAATCCCATGTATTTTCACATTTGAAAAAAAAGTACAAAAGCCTGGTGTCTGTTTTGTGAGTATTTTGAGGAAGTGGAAGAAGAGGGAGACTTCTCTGAATTTCCTCATTGTTATTCTTAATGTGTTTTTTTTCTGAACGTCCGCATTCAAGTTTAAAAACAGCATTTTTGTATGACGCGAGACATGAAATTCTAAACTAGAGGCTGAAAGGTGTCTGATTTCATGGTGTTCATGTTTAAAAAGGTGTGTTTTTTATGTGATTGCAGGTGTTTACAAATTATGAGAAGCTGCTGCTCTCTGAGAACTACGTCACCAAGAGGCAGTCACTAAAGGTTTGGACTCCTATATCTGCCTGTTTTTCCCCTCAGTTTAACTCCTGGCACCACCATCCAAACCAAATTGACACTTTTACCCAAGAAACAATCCCATTTTTTCTGGTCACATGTTTCTAAATAATCTCTCCTGCAGCTTCTGGGCGAGCTGTTGTTGGACAGGAAAAACTTCACGGTGATGACGCGCTACATCAGTAAACCGGAGAATCTCAAGCTGATGATGAATCTGCTCAGAGACAAGAGTTCCAACATCCAGTTTGAGGCCTTCCACGTGTTCAAGGTAAAAACCTCACATTTCTATTCGACAGTAACAACATTCTGCTGGACTGACATGACAGTAATTGATGAAAGAGAAATTGTGTCTTAAATGTCATGCTGGCAAATCAAGTTTTCCTCCCTGCGTCCAGGCCTGGATACACCGAAATACACGTATTCGTAAAATACATTTAGGCGAGAGCTTTACGACAGGATTCCTTGAAACATGTTTGTTTTTTCCCTCAGGTTTTCGTAGCCAATCCCAACAAGACACAGCCCATCATCGACATCCTGCTCAAGAACCAGACCAAGCTCATCGACTTCCTGAGCAACTTCCAGAAGGACCGCGCCGACGACGAGCTGTTCAACAACGAGAAGACGTACATAATCAAACAGATCAGGGATCTGAAGAAGGCGGCCTCCTAGAGAAGCACCCCCCCTTCCCCTCACCCCCCCCGACTTTTTATCAATAGGAAGACTAAGAAAAAAAACACATTAACATTAATGATTATTCTATTTAAAAAGAAAAAAATCTTCAAGACGTTATTTGTCTTTTTTCTCTTTGTTGGTTCATAAAAAACGTGTGCAAGAGTAGTTCTCAATCACTGATTTTTATTTTTTATTTTAAATCTTTTTTTTTTTGTCATCTGTAGCATGTAGTGCCACAGCTTGTGGTGTCGGAGGCAGCTGATTCGCGTTTGTTGGGAGAACCAGCGATTTAAAAATACAAGGCTTTGGACAGAACGGTCGAGCGGCTGCCGAACAAGCAGGCGTGACCGTTTATTTCTTTTCTTTTAATCACCTGTCGCTGCACCCGAGTTCCTCTCTCAACTGTTCAAATGAAGTAGTTGCAAATCAGAAGGATAATGAAGCATTTCTACTTTTGTTATTTTCTTTTTAGCTGGGTCAACGTTTCTGGTCAGGATTCCCCAGAGTGAAACACATTCTCATTAACCCCTAAAAGCTTTGTGAGCTAGAGAGTGACATTAATGCCCTGTTACCTTCTGCTAGCTGAACACCTCTTTGTTATTGCCCTGCCAAATCCAACAATTGCCTAAACATTTTTTTCTTTCAGAGACTATAAAGCATCGTCATGAATACAACCCTGGAATTAAAAAAAGTCTTCCAAAAGTTTAGGTTTCAGCTAATCCGTGATGACGCTGCACTACAAAGCAGTTTTTAGTGGAGAAACGTGCTTCCCGAGGTCACCAAGCCTTGGAGTGAAATTTTACTCTAAATGGTCACAATTTGCAGTTTACGAGACTCAATCTGAGTTTAACATTAACTTTGCTGTTAAACTTGTCTTTTCAGTCAAACATCATTCTCCCCCGGCTTCAGAAGCATTCGCCTGTGCCGATCTAATCGACTTTACACGACTGAGAATCGAGGCGTTCGCAGGCGGTTGCTTTCAGTCGCCGTCGGCCGAAGCTCGCAAATGAAAAAACACTCATCATAAGGCGCATTAGAAGACTCTTCTGAAACGAGGGGCCTTTTCAAGGGGGTGGTGATGCTGGGCTGCTTTCGGTACAGCAAGCTTCAATCATTTTGATCACTGGTTCTCTTCGCTGGTGGCTGGTAGCACTTTCTGTATGATAAAGAAAAAATAATATGATGATTCTGATGAACTGTTTGTTTTGTGTTTTTCTTAATCTTGAGCTGATCACACTGCTTGATGGCATTTTTTTATAAATATATAGTTCAGTTTCTTGTCATGTACAGTTAATGGCTTGCACAAGTGTCATTGTGGGCATGAACATGGAGGAGGCACTTTGCTGTGTGGAGGAGAGGAGCTGGAAAGATTCTAGTTTTCTCTGTGCTCTCGGATCAGATGTTGGTGTTTGAGTTGAAACAGGCGAGAAGATTCAGAGGTGCCTTTTTGGTTTGGTGTGTTTTCTCTTCTATTTATGTCTTATTTTTATTTTTTTCCTGTATCTTTCCAGGGGGAGCTTAATCACGTTGATGAAAATATGCTCTGGGTGGAACATATTTGTTTTTGATTAAGCAGTGAACCTCTTAACTCACTACGTTTGAGTTACGCTGTCCAAGAACCATGTTTATTCACAGCTGATCGGTTGCCATAGTGAGCGGAGTGACTTTTTAAGTTTTGCCACCACGTGTGAAGTTTCAAGCTGCGAATATTTTGCCGCGGAGTCGATCTGTAACTGTGAAAAATCCACATATTGTTAAAGGAGAAAAGAAAAAGAAGCTAAATCAGCAAGGATTAAAACGCTACTGTGCCGTTTTTAATTTTCTATAAAAGTAAAGTAAAATTTCGAATTTATTTCCTAATCAATATTTGATGTGAATTATCATGAAGAATAAATAAATACGTCTTTTAATTGGGACGTTTATTAGTAAATTTCAAACTGAAATAAAGGCAGTAGGGTTGTAGGGTGACTAACAAACATGAACTTGTAAAGTGCCATTTTCCTGTTTTTCCCATGTGGCATAAAAAAAAAAAATCCTTGTTCTTTCTTTTGGGTGAAAAATAAACAATACCAGCTATTTTTGGATGTTTAAAAGTTGTGACAGTATTTATATGACATTAGAATATAACGCGTAGAGCAACCAGCTGTACATCAGGCTTGAACTCTCTCTTAGTTTTTTTTTTTCAGTTTTACGGCTCAAACAATAAAAAAAGCACGGTCAAGCAAATCGTCACGTCATCTGTCCTCTGAAAGCAGACACTTTCTTTTCCACACTGATGCTACTGTACCACATTCGCAGCAAATAAAAGGATGGGAATGCAGATTGACTGTGTGTGTGTGTGTGTGCTCTTTTAACTGTGTTTTTACCAGAGAGAAACTCTAAACTGTCTTATTTTAGATTGTCTGACATGAATTTAACTTGTAGAAATGTATCAAAGGAAGAAAAAGCTAAATGGAGCAGATCCCTGTGCAAAGAATTGATCAGAAGTCAATTAACACTCCTCAATGCCAGATACATACATTTGTGAAAAGCTGTTTAAGTTAAAGGCCACATATTTTACACCTTTCTGGGGTTTAATTTGAGGTATTGGTTTCCTAAGATGATATATCAGTGGTTTAAATTCGAAAAAACTGCTGCAATGTGTATTTCCATGTCCTCTGCTGCTTGTCTCTGGAGCTGCAGACCTGCCTCTTGAGCCCCTCCTCTGATTGGCTGACTGCACTTTGAGTGACACGTGACCAGGCCAATCACCGGTCTCATTCTGGATCATTGACTCCGGTAAACACAGCTGGGAGACACGTGCTTATGTTTGGATACCGCGATAGAAGAGCAGCCACACATTCACAGTCGGTTTCAACCGGATGCTTCTGAGCGGTAAGTTACACCGTCCTCGTGTTTGTTCGAGTTTTAGCAGGACAGTCGAAGGAAGCACGGAACGAGACGTTTTCAGTAACATATTTTATTAGAATGGACCGAGTGAGATGTCCACGGAGTGACTGTCTTCATACTGTGAGGGTCTCTGCTGACCCTTCAAGTCATTACGGATAGTAAAAGCCCAGAAAATGTATTTTACACAATATGGGCCCTTTAAAGCATCACCAGGTCAGTTTGACTGAGCAGCAGCGCCATCTGCAGCCACACGTGGGGATTCATTCTGTTGGGCTCTGTGTCCAGGTGATTACCCAGGATCCCCAGCTTCCTGAACCAGAGGGACTGCTGCTGTGACAAATACACCAACCTCATCTGTAGTTTGGTCATTACTCTTCTCAGAGATTTAAAATCCCAGTTTGAAAAACAGCATCTTCCACTCTTTCAAACTTTATTCACTTCAATAGGAGTGTAACACACTCACGTACCAACACACACACACATTCAGTATGACACATTAAAACCTTACACCAGTTAAATAAACTATTCACCACTTAAATACATATATATAAAATAAAAGATAAATCTACATGTCAGTTTATATTATATTAAAATATTTGTTTGTTTGTCGTCGCCATATTTCCTTCCCTCATCCCATGCATTTAAAAATCAACCATTTAGTCCTGACACTCTTCTCCTCTTTCTTTCATCCCTCCCTCTGTTTTACTGATTTCAAGCTTCTTCTTGTCTCTCACTGGAAGAAGAGCTTCACACACAACTCCACCTGCCTGGTGGATCAAATACAGAATGGAACTGCAGCAGCTCATCCCAGCCCTGCATTACAAGGCAAAACAATGTGGGATGATGTGCAGCCACAGATTAGGAAAGGACTTAGAACAACGTCTCCCAACTTGAACCGTTAAATTTTCTGATCTGTGGCACATGAGCTTTCTGGTTGGTCCATCCATCTGTCCGTGTGTCCGGAGGCGATGCTCAGCTGACGGACGGCGAGTCGTGCGGCCTGTTGACGCACAGCTTCTTGCTGCTGTGGCTCTCCTCCTCCGTCCGCCTGCTCTGCTTCCCAACGCAACCGTCTGCAACCACAACATTACCACTTTCATTTTCTTTCTGAAATGAGTTGAAAATCTTCAGTTTAATTCTAGTTTTAGAATATATAAAGTATTCATGTTGCTGCTTAAGGTCGAGCAAATATTCAAATAAATGACACTTTAAATTAAGATGGTTATTTCATGAGCGGTGCGAACCTCGTGGAACTTACTGGCAATGTGAGGAGAGGACGCTGAGTAAAGTGAAGGACTCCTCTGCCACTGTGGAGACAGAGAAGAGTGAGTTTGACTTTTCTTTGAATGCAGCAGCAGCTACACATCCAACAAGTGCTGAGTTGAAGGGTCTTTCAGTATAAAAGCAGAATGAATTAACATATATATTCTACTGCTGTAAGAAAGTCCCCTCAGTTAAGTTTAAGGGTAAATTAATTTGATTTGACTTTGTTTCCCTCCCAGTGCTCACTGTGAACTTGCTGACGTCCTTCAAGCTGCTGAACCTCAGGTAGGAAATGTCTCCTTTGTCTTTGTCCCTGTCCTGGTCGGTGGTGTAGATGTGTGTGATGCCGGCTCCTCTGATCAGAGGGACGCACTCGTCACACGGACACTTGGTGACAAACAGCATGGTGGCCTCCCCCGGTTTGATTTCTCGAGTCCTGAGAGCATCAGAATGCAGAGAATGAGTTTCTATAATTTAACGTCACTGCGTCATCTGTGTGTATGGACGCGGCCGAACCTGAAGGTGAGGGCGTTCTGCTCGGCGTGGACGATGTATCTGTATTTGCGTCTTTGTCGGTCCTCCTGTTTGTTGTCCATCTGTGGGTACTCGGCGTACTGCGAGCCTGCTGGGTAGGCGTTGTACCCACAACCCAAGAGGTACAGACGTCCCACTCCGTCTAAACTCCTAGGCTGATATTTTGTCAAACAATGTTAACTTAATCTAACAGAAGTAACAGAACTAATATTATTTTGCCTTGGATTTAAAATATTCAAGCAAAGGCAAGAAAGATGAGCTCACCGAGAGTCGTCTGGCCCAGATAACAGCGCCCACGCCCACTTTAGGATCCTCTGGAATGAAAATGACCGTTTAAAAATGATTGTGACCTTTAAGCCTGTCCTGCAGGGACATGTCCTGCAGGCGTCCATCTGTTACCTAGAAGAAAAACAACCAGCCGTACCTGTTCTATAGGCGAGCAGTCTGGCTTGGATAATGCAGTGAAGAGCCACTTCTTGGGACACGCCCTCATGATGAGGAGGCAGCGGCTGCTCGGGGGTCGAACACTGTTCCCTGCATCACAGAAACAAACCGGTCAACAGAGAGTGAAAGCTGTGGATGGCACACGTTCACTCCAGAATCAAGTCTGAGAGTTTCTGACCTGTGGAATCCGTGGTGTTGCGGCGGCACCCCGGCAGCCACTGCAGCCAGAACCTCCACCAGCTCCATCATGTTCTGTCTCAGGTTGGAGAAGTATGGCTCCACGCAGAAGTTCTCCAGACCCATTTGCTTCAGAATGTCCCGGTGCTGCCGGGGCGTCGTGACCAGGAAGTGTCTGGAGAAATCCTTCATGCGTCTGGTCCGTTCTCTGGAAAACAGGAAGCATTTCTCCTAATTATGTGCAACACAGCTAGTTAATTTGGTTTTGATATTTCCTTGTTATTAGTGCTGCATCAACATGTTTGGTACCTGTTGAAGAGCTCCTCTGTGTTCAGCCCCGGTTCATCATCAGCCACCTTCTCCATGAAGTCGCACTCTCTGGACGTCTCATCGAGGAACTGGGCCAGGCCTGACGCCAGCGGCTGCAGCAGCACGCAGATGTGCGGACGGCTGTTGGACTTCAGCTTCTCCGTTGCGACGGCGTCCAGCGCGGCCTCCTCCCTGACGCAGCCCGGCGGACTGTGGGAGCGGGCGTCCGGATGGTTTGTGGAGGTGGAGCCCAGCATGCTGACCTCAGGGTCTCCGGGCCAGAAGGAGATCTGACTGACCCCAGCTGGAGAGGAGACAACGGCAGTATTTATTTCTGGAAACTGTAAGTGAACATTGCTCAGTTCCAAAGTTCAACTCAGTGCTCATATCAAATAAAAGAGTGATTTGTAATAATGTAATAGCAATTTACGATTTCACACATAAGAAAATGATTTATGAAAAGCTGATGCAACCAAATCCTGCTTTGTGTTTGTGATTTTCCTGTTTGTCTGCTCCCCTCACCGTTGATGATCATCTTGAGGCACGTGGCACAGGGTCTCCTGGAGAAGTACAGCTGACAGTCAGCCAAGCGGGCGCCGTGCTGGATGATGGCTGCCTGTCCCGCGTGGAGCTCGGCGCCCGAACAGTGGAGTCCCAGCACCTTGCTGTCCTGCACCACCACCAAGCCCATCCCCCGGGTCTGGAACAGAGCAGATTCACAGCGGTACGATCCAGTGTCGGTGATGAAGAGGACATTCTACTCATGTTTTATTCTCAGTTGATCGAACACCAACCTGACTGTGGTCCTCGTCCTCATGCTGCTCCTGAGGGAACAGCTCCATCCACAGACTCAGTAAGGTGAAGAGATTGACCTTTGATAACCTGGGGCCATGGCCTGGAAGAGGAACAGAACAGTCATCTTCTCCATGCTCTCTCACCAAGGTGCGTCTATGCTAAGCAGTAATTACACTGTGTCAGAAAACCCTGTCAAGTATGTGAGGGAGCAATAAGTGTTGAAAGGCTGCATCAGAGCTGCCTGAAGCTGCTTCCACGTCACACAGCTGCAGAGACAAACAAGCCACAGCAACAAAAACATTATTCTGAATAAACCCTAAACTCTGACTCACTGATATGACCATGCACCGAGGTTATTTACTTCCAAAATGTCTGCAGGAGGAACCGCACAAACCTGCTCAGTGTGGTGAGATCTGCAATTTCCCCTCCCTTTCGAAACCAGGAATCGACTGAACAGAAACACTTTCATGAAACACTAATAGTGCTTGTATTTGTACCAAAGTTGACACGTCCCTGTGAACAAGGATGAAACTGTCAGCTATACACACACAAGTTTGCACAGCTATCCTTATTGGGACTTTGCATTGACTTCCATTCATTGTGCACAGCCTCCCCACAACCTTAACCCACATCTGAGCTTAACCAGGACCTCAGGAAGGACGTTTAGCCTCAGTGGGACCCGGCTTTAGTCCTTTTAAGATGGAAAATGTCCTCAAGAGGAAACAAATACCCTGATGACATAACCATGATGGTTCTGGGAATCCTGCATCAACACAAACAGATGATGACACAATGATAAACATATAAGCTCCATGAGTTTATATCACCCACATAGATCAGCTGTGTTGTGACAGGATCTCCACCATTACTGTCACAGTGTGAACTATGTTTCCCACCCGGCTCACCTTGTACCCTGCTGTCAGTCTGGGTGCTGCTGTCCCTGGTGTCTTGACCCGGCCTGGACTGGCCCGGATCGGCTCGGGTCCTCAGTTCGCCCCCCTCCATTCAACCTGGACAATAAAAACCCTCGGAACCAGAGAGAATAACAACACGACCTGCGATCGAAAGATAGGGTTCCTCCACCATTAATCTGCTTCACATACAGTGAAGCCTGCAGGTGGACTCACACGACTTCCGACCGGCGCCTTCACAATAAGACCATCGCTGATCTACCAGGTAAGAAAAATCAAAACAGAAGCAGTGTAAAGTGGAATATGTAATATTTATAAAATATAATCCACGTTGTTTTTTTTATAGAATCACCTTTTCACATTATTTTACTACGACTACTTAGAAATATCCGTCTCTAACCTAACTAGCATTATGCTAGCTGCTGTAAGCTAGCACTATGATACAAAACACTTGAAAAACCGCAGCACTGCTAAATTAAAATGATTAAGTGAAGTATAATAAAGTTATTATATGATTGCCAATCTCTTATTTCAATGTAGTTCTGCTTTAAAGTCGGCTAACTATCGTTAGCTTGACAGTTCCGGGTTACTTCCGCAAACGCCATCTGACGTCATCAAAGGGGCGGGTCACGAGTTACATTTAATTCAGGTGCAGTACCGATTTGTGACACGAGATGGCGGCAACGTGCTTTCAAAATTAGTAATATACAGTCAATTAACCTATTTTCTCCGTGTCTCCATCTTGAATCCTCAAAGTCTGAACTTTGATTTAATGCCAAGAAATATGTTCATAGTTAGAATGAACGTGTTATTGTTTCACATGTTAGTTCATTATATTTCCACAAAAACATTTCATATCCATAACTGGATATTTAAAACAGTAAAAGAACAGTAATAAAAATCCCAAACTGATCTTTCATCTGGTTTTGTTACATTAACTATTGATCAATGATAAACTAGAGGCCAAAAAAAAAAAATTAGTTTCGCTTTAAACTTTGTGTTAAAACCAGCAGCAAATCAACCACTTGTAACTGCCTGTGCACAAATAGCAATTGCTTGTAGTTTTCCTCAACGGCCAGCAGGTAGAGCACTACCACATAGACTCATGTTAGATGCTCTATTATCCAGTTGATGTTTTCAGTATTTGATTCAGAGGTCGGTTCAGTTTTCATGATTTAATCCTCAGCATAAACCCGATTATCACATCAGTTTGCAAATATTGTGCTTAAGTGATATAAAAGTTTATTAAATGATTTTACAGATTAACACCACAGTTAATCCTGAACCCTGGCTGACCATTCAGCTCTTCTGCCATTTGTAAATGAATGTTTGATATCACATGGGCTCAGATTAAACATGAATCCTCACAAATCAGGATCATCTCTTTGTTTTCTACATGTGTCCGGCAGCACCGGCCTCACAGCTCGTTCTGTGGCTGGAGGAGCAGCTCTTCCCCTGATGTGCTTTTCTGCCAACAGATCAATACATCAGCAGGATTAGTGCTAACCCGCTTCTCAACAGCCACGTCCACCACATGCATTCAGTCTTTGCAATGTGTCAATCAGGCAAGTGCTGGAAGGAGCCATGAATCACCTCCACTGGGCTTTTAACACAATGATGATTTACTTTAGGGCAGCTTATGAAGGGTTTTACTTTCACTGGACCTTCTAATGTGAAGTGTTTCCTCCCTGAATTGAACCTCATAGTCAGAGAAGACTTTGTTATTTGTATGTTCCATTTTCACAAGCTACAATTTGCTTCATAGGCCTTAACAACCTGTAGAAGGGGCCACATCCTCGGTTCAGATCCATTTCCAGCACAAGAGCTTGACGACTGAAGGCTCTGGGTCCCACTATGATGGTATATATTACATTTTATTCTAAATTGAACAGTGTTGTGAAGCTCACACGGGGCAAACAGGTGGATCTGTTCCTCTTCCTCTTCCAGCTGCTGTATTTGTGCACAGCAAACACACACCTCTGCACACACAGTGCGTGCAGTGTGCTCCCTGTGCAGTGTGCTGACAGCAGTCCCACGCTGCGGCCTTGATCTTATCGGAAACAATGCGAGTCGTGAACAGAGCAGGGAAAGAAACCTGCCGCCCTGCTGTGGTGACTGTGTGGGTGACTCTCTCACGACATGTGATGGATCATTATCCTGTAGATTTATACTGCAGTCAAGCTGAGGGTGAGCTCTGATTACAGGGAACAACATTACAAACATGGATGTAAGTGGCACATTGTCAGTGTTCAGCAAGCGCATAGAACCATCTGACCCTTGGAATAATAAGAAAACCTAAGAAATGTGGTTGTATTTGAAGTATGGAGAAAATCATCTTTAACCATTTTAATGTTGCAAAAGTAAATGAGTCACAGACGTATTTAAAGAATTCATGTGTTTTCGAGATGCCACAAATCTCAAAATGGTGATTTTTCTGTCTCCTGCCTCTGTTTTCTATCCAAAACTTACTTCCCTGAGATTTCATAATAATCTAACGTTGTTATTACAGTCCAGGGAGCTCGCGTGCGTGTCATTGGGCTCGTGCACTGAGGAGGTTCCCCCCACGCGCGTGCTCGTGTGTGGTGTGGTTTCAGCACTCTGGACAGCTCCTCGGAAAAAACCACTGCAGCATTTCCAGCTCACTCTCAACCCGCGCGTGATGTGCGTGACACGTCGAGAGAAGCTTTGAAGGACGCGTGAGGTCTTTTCAGTGTGAATTCATCCAATGCACCAAACAACACTTCATTGCAAAGCGCAGCGCTACAGACATGCAACAGGTCCGTCCCCCGACAGGAGAGGCAGGATTCCCAGACGCAGTTCGGGGTAACGCCTCTGACGCAGAGCAGGACGCACCGTAATGAGGCGGCAGTGAAAAGTAGTAGTGCTGTCTCGTACCCATATCGGTGACGCTATCGCCGAACCCCCCACCTTTGTTGCCGGTTATGGTTCGAGATCCTGACGGTGTGGGAACCACATGTCTACGTAACTGCGCGCACTCTCTCTCTCCGCGGGGCTGCGTCAAGCTGCACAGGAGAACCGGAGCTCCCCGTTCCTTCAGAATAAAGGTCGTGCGTAATGCGAATCAAGCTGTCAATTCAAACATGAAGGGAGGTTCGAGTTGTAGCTGATGTGCACAGTG
This sequence comes from Hippoglossus stenolepis, assembly GCF_022539355.2. Classification (NCBI taxonomy): domain Eukaryota; kingdom Metazoa; phylum Chordata; class Actinopteri; order Pleuronectiformes; family Pleuronectidae; genus Hippoglossus; species Hippoglossus stenolepis. Next base: position 5,308,001 of record NC_061506.1, on the reverse strand, counting down.
TGATCAGAAAATAGTGCAAGTGCAGGTATCTCATGTCGTGCATCAAAAGCTTTTATGATAAGAAAATACAGTTTACGCCTGGTGGCAAAAGCCTGGTCATCAAACCAGTGTTGATTTAGGAATACAAGCAAGTGTTGGGTGAAAGAATTCAGATTATTGAGCCTAAACAAACAGTCTGTGAATAACTAATAAGACTTTAGGGGACGAATGGGAGGAAATGCCATGTGGCTCCTATCTAGTACTGAGTGGAATGATTTATTGTTTTAATTTCAACTGTTTCATCTTCAATAGCCAGTTTCTTTCCTTCATTACCCACTGAGACACATGGGAAATAACAGTCTTCTCATAAACCATCTGAAAATGTAGCATATGGACAAAGGTCTGCACTGGAGATAAGGACACGTGCTCCAAAAGTTCAATCCTCACCATGGTGTGGTTTATTGTGAAGGTGCCGAGCGGAACGCGTGTTGTGTGGAGGTGCTCACACTTGGTTGCTGGTTGGGTATAGATAGTCAGTGCACCTTCTCTCGCGCCACCGGCCCGTCGGTCGTCTCCAGCGCGGCTGTAGAAAGAAACCACCGGAGAAGCGCGCGGAGGAACCAGGAGCCAGACCCCGGTCTCCATCTCCTTCATCTTCTTCCTTCTTCTTCTTTTTCTTCTTCTTCTTCTTCTTCTCATCATCATCCCTTTAGTTTCTGGAGTGGTGGTGGGAGGGGCAGCAGAGCCGTATAGTCCAGCAGTTTCTTTTCAACAGCAAGGTGAGGAAGAGGAGGAGGAGGAGGAGGAGGAGACGGACAGACAGCAGCAGTATCCTGGCGCACTGGAGCTGATGGATTATTGAGAAGTGGAGGCCGAAACGGGGATAAAATATTCATGAGGACTTTGTTCTAAAGAGAGAAAACAGTGAGCGGGACAGTTCAGAGGCTCCCTGCAGTGATTCACCTGCCGCTCCAGCTGCCTGACGCGCTCCCACTGACCACAGAGGAGCGGAGGACCACCGCTGGAGGAGGAGGAGGAGGAGGAGGAAGAGGAGGACTCTGCATCTGTGTGTGAGCACCAGTGTGTCTGAGTGTGTTTTTGGAGAGGACCCCCCTCTGCTGCAGTACTTGCCCGCTGTGTGGATTCGGGGATGACACCGACTTGCTGACGGACAAGCCGGTATCCGCACCCCCCTCCCCTCCTCCCGGACTGACGGACGCACCGACCCCCTGCGCTCCCCACTAATATGCAATGGTTTTTTGTGCAGAAGCCGACAGCCGCCGCGTACCGCCGACTTCACGCTAGCGCCGCCGCATGCCTGTCCGCCGCCGCCGCTCCTCTCCCCGCGCCGCGCGGCAGACGACGCCATTTGAAGAGGAGCACCCGCGGGGTTCTCGCTCCGCGGCGGCCGGGCGGCAGCAGCAGCAGCACTGACCGCTCCTCCGCCGCTGAGGAGCACCGGCCGCTGGGGCAGCCGGAGGCGGCGACCAGCGAGACAAGCGCCGCAGCGGTCGCTCTTTTCCTGCCGCACGGGGACGACGTCGACGCGGAATACGTGCGGCTGCTGGTCTCGGGGCTCGTGGAGGAACCGGGCGAGAAGCCGGGCGACGAGCCGGGTTCCCTGCTCTTCTTCTGGTCTATGGTGCAGATCGGGGGGCCGAAGCACCGCCGAACTGAGCCCAACAGCTGGCCGGCTCTGCTGGCATGCAAACAGGGGGGCGGACCAGCCCCCATGCGGTGGGTGAATCTTAGGCTGCCGCATCCGGAGCGCCTCTCGTCCCCCACCTCCTCTTCCTCCAGCACCTCCTCCTCCTCCCCCCCCGTCTCGGCCAAATCCATGCGGTTTATTTGGAACAACATTTTCAGCAAAGGATCGCATATGCTGCAGTGTCTTTGTGGCAGGAGCCTCAAGAAAACCAAGAACCCAACTGGTGAGTTTGTGTGCGTGTGGGGGCAGAGAAAGATACTTTATTGGTTGTCTGAGCCGTGGCGTGCACGCTGGAGTGTGTGCATGTGCATGTGTCCCCCCCCACTGAGACTGCACTGTTCGCCTGCTCGCTGGTGTCTCTCTGCAATTGTGCAGCAAGTGAGTGCACTACAGGGGAGGGAGGGGAGTTATGATGTGGGGTGGGGGCGCAAAGTCAGGGGGGGTGGGGGATGATAACTTATTAGCACAGGTTGCTCCTACGCTGACCACAGTGGCAGTGCGTGCAAGAAATAAAAATAAACGTGCGTGCGTGCGTGGTGGAGATGCTGCAGAAAACCAAGTGTAATGCAGCATGCAGACCCGTTCAGGCTCCAGTAACCTGCATGATTAAACAGCACATGGCTTTATTTAGACTCGCACCATGGATGTACAGTGTGGAACATAAGAGAAGGAAGAGTCTCTGTGTTTTTCTGTCTCTTCTCGTGGCTGCAGACCACACAAACTCCTCCTGGTGCACAGACAACATCAGATGGATGTGTGTCCAGATGTGTCAAACATCAGGCCTGGGACACCCGTCTGTCCCATGTCCCTGCAGGCTGTTTATCACCAGAGTGCAGGCACAATATAATGAAGAGGGAAATTCACTTTAGCTCCTCTCTCTCTCTATGGAGCAAGAGGTGCGTTTATTTGCTGAAAGCTTTGACCAAATAGTTTGATTTGTTTTCCATCAGTTCTTCCACCCTCCGCTCCGGGGTGAGGGAAGGGCAGACATTGACACTGGCACTGCAACAGGAAGTGGATGTTGTTGACACTATTGGTATATTGACATTGCATCAGAAAGTGGGCCCCTGTATCCTCCACACAGTGTTTAGAGGACAACTACAGGCTCCATGAAGCCAAAGAAAAGTTGTGGTCAGATGTAGGCCGGTGTTTTTTATGAACAGAGAGGAAAGTTCTTCCTTTAACCATCTCTGAACTTGGGATTATAAGGTAATTTAATGGATGAGTCAATTCACAGAGCATCCAGAAGTTTGACATAACTTCCTAACTTTTTTTGGACACTCTACTTAGAAAGGTGTTTGGAGTTTTCAGTGTTTGTCAGACCATTGTCTTCACATTGAGCTCTGTTACATTTGAGATTTCTATATGTTCAACATTGTATAAAGCTCAACAATTAATCAGCTAATTGAAAAAAAGATTAATATATTGGCTATACAAAATAACTTATTACATGTAAGTCTAATATTTAATATTTATCACTCGGATACACTGGGAGGTTTGTTTTATAGTATTTCTGCATATTTGAACTCTTTCTGCTTTATTGTCCTGTGCGGCTTCCGTACACCTGTGGCTAAACAGGAAGTGGACTTTTCTGATGGAGGGATGAGGGAGAAGACGACGGGAGCGACGCGGTTGTTTTCCGGCACATTCACAGTCTCCACCGACACGACTCGACACAGTAAAGTTAGTTTAATATGGTCGCCAGGATGTGAACTCGTTATAAAGTTCAGTAAAGTTGTTAGAAAGACGACAGAGGAGAAGCTAAAGCTAGCGACAGGTGGCTAATTAGTTAGCTAATTAGCGGACCACTCGGAACGTGTCTCCAGGACTTCCGGTAGAGACTCGAACCCAGAGCATGGACTCCATTATGTTCCATTATCCTCCATTAATATACACTCGGACATATTCTGGACTGAGAACCCACGACAGCGAGTTCCTACCCAGCGTGAGTAACCCTTCACCTCCCTTCACTAAGTTGTATTCCCATCTTAAAAACTATTTAAACTGGTAAAAGGGATTGGTCTGCATCAAGGGCATGAGGTAAACATTATATAAAGTCATAAGGATAATTGGAAGGGTTATTTCTTTATTAATCCATCTGTAAATCATGTTAATTACTGCCTAGTTTCAATATTTATAATAATAAGCAAACTTTATTTATATATTATATTTTTATTCAGAGCCTGAAACCAGGTGTTTTTCCAGTGTCTGAATTCAGTGGCAGTTCATCAGTCCTCAATTGAAGGAACATTGCACTAAATGAAACAACTAGCAAATGTTGTTTTGTTGTTGTTGTCATGCTGTGTAAGTGGAAAGAGTTTATACACAAAATCAAAGTGGAAAAAAGTCCTAAGAACTTTAGACTTTTAACTCACTAATGAACAAAATCTTCACACAGTTGGTCCTTTGCATGTATTCTCTACATTTTAATCTATATGCAGTTGCATGGAGTGAATGCTGGAGTAACCATAGACAAGTGAAAGCATTGAGCAAACAAAACACAGTGGATGTCCTGATGCTGTGATGAGGTCAAGGACATTAATGCTGTGTCCACTCTTTGTCCCCGAATCCCTAAACAATCATTTTATTTCCCTGTTAGTTGCAAAGCACCGTCCCTCTGCTTTAAAGCTGATGCACTGGGACAGAGACGCTCAACTTCAGCACCACGGACAGCTCACAGCCATTTTCCTCTTGCATTTTAATGTCTTTGATTTTTGGTTCAATAATTAAATGATATTTGTGAAAAGCCTGTCTGGTCTTTCCTCAGAACCTACTTGCACCTGATCAACAGGTCAAGGAAGAAGGCATAACTGTGACGCTGTGTCATTGATGAGAAAAACACTGAAGCAGAACATGCTCAGCACCAAAGATAAAGCATTAATCTCGCAGGTTAAAGATGGAAACAAAAATTTGTTGGCACAGGTGAAAGGACCCAATTGTAGCACAGACGTTAACTGTTGTGTTAACTGCTAAATTTTTACAGCTTCTTTTCACTGCCTGCCAACACAACACTGCCTGGAATTTAGTTTGTGGTTCTTTTTGACGTCCTCTGGGCTCAGTGTTTCTGCTTTAATTCCCTTTTACACAACATTCCCCTTTTATGAATTGCTTGAAGCGAGACCCGCTGGATTAAAGCGGGACTTAAAACGAACTCGTAGTTATGCAGCAGGTTCAAAGTCATGTCATTAAGTTGACACACTTGCATACTGTAGTTCTGATGACTTATGACAGTTGAATGTGCTTTTGATCAGTCAAATTAGAAATAAACCAGCTGTGATGCTACTGCAGGATGTCGTTAGGGATTTTTGTTTATATCCACATGGATCTGTGTTGCTTTTAATGTGGCTGCCACAATGAGTGGTGGGACAGCATTTTCTCCTTTACTTTCATTAAGGATGGTCCAGTGTTTTTTGTGGTGAAGGAGAATTCAAACAGCTGTTATTATGGCAGCTATTGAAATACTTTCTAACTGTAATGAGTTAGGAACCCTCCTGAGCAGAATTAGATATTTGACCGCACCCTTAGTATGTGCAGAAACCCCCAGAAATCCACTTTGATGTTGTAAATAGTTGAAATACAAATGAAATGCAAGTGATTTAGAAACTTGCCATAAGCTTGCATATTTTGTTTGGGTGTGTGAGGTGATTAATGAAAGAATATCTCACCCACCCCCACACACAGTGGGAATGCAGAGAAGATTGGCGGTACATACTGTAAACTATCTCTGAGAGAAACCAGCAGCCAGACTTGTGGATTTATAGCCGCCAGCAACATTTAGCTGTCACTTCCTCCTTTAATTCAAGAAATCGTACTGTATGAACACTTTACCTTGGCGCGTGTGTGTGTGTGTGTGTGTGTGTGTGTGTGTGTGTGTGTGTGTGTGTGTGTGTGTGTGTGTGTGTGTGTGTGTGTGTGTGTGTGTGTGTGTGTGTGTGTGTGTGTGTGTGTGTGTGTGTGTGTGTGGAGAATACACTCAGTTGGTGGGGAAATACGGAGCTGCTGTAGGGAGAGTTTTGTTGACTTAGCGTTTGTTGGTGTTTTTCCTCTGAATTGCACTATTTAGTAAAGCTCCACAGGGAAAGCAGAGATACAGCTTTGTTTACTGTGTATGGATGTTTGAGTGTGTGTTGCATGTTATGATGATTCACTTAGAATCAAGCTTTTTTCTCTTTGCTATTTTAAAGATGACAAGAGTTAAAAACTTTGGAAAATAACATTAAAAACAATTTCCCACCAGTGATCCAAAGATGCTGCAATGTTGATTACACTTCATAATAAAACAAGTGATAAAAAGAACGAAAATATATATTTTTAAGCAGTACTAAGACAGAAACACTCATTTTGTTCTCGGAATAGCACCAGAGGAAAGGCCACAGGCGCAAGGCTTCTCCCCATACGAGCCGGAAGGTGCTCAGTCACTCCCCCCATGTGAGTTTTGATATTTAAAGTTTGATGGTGTGAGAAGAGGTCAGATCACATTAGCATGAATATTCATATGAATTTGTATGGCCAATGTTCATCTTACAGCTTACCATGGCTGCATCTTAACAAAAGCATCTGAAAACAACTTGTAGACTTATAGCATTGTTAAAAAAGTACTGTCGACCTAATAACAAATACATTGGATTTCCTGTAGCTGCTTCAAGATAAAAGCCACTTAATAATGAACTAGTTTAGTACTTTTTGTGTGAAGCAGCAGATCATTTATTAGTAAAAAATTCAGACTCCACCACTTACAGTAAAAACAACAACCTGTACAGGATGAATGTACAGTGAATGGCTATTTTGAATCCTTTTCCCCCCATTTTAAGAGCACGACACAGGTCAGGTCCCACTGCTCTGTAGCCTCTTCCTGTGTGAATGGAGTTCCAGTGTCGTAAATGGGATGAACCAGCATCGATATCATTCATTGTTAAAATAAATAAGGCCCAACGTTACTCAATGCCTCATGTCCCATGTGACGTGACCCAGATAGAGACTTGCACCCACGCACACACATGCCTGCTCACCTCCTGCCATTAAGGCATCGCACTCTATATTTTATTTAAACTCTGGAGTATAGGCGTCGGGTTGGTGCCAACTTGGATTTGTCTCTGTAAGTAAAAGGTCCGCACAAACGCAGTTATTTTAAATATATTGTATTTAATTTTTTCTCCAGTTTGTGATTCTTAAACGTTGCAGAGATCTGCACTCAGAAGTCATTTTGCTGGATAGAGGAATATTTATATTTTCCCCAAGCTTGCAACAAAGTGAATTTGTGTGTCTCTTCCTCTGTTTCTGGGTTGCGTGCTGGTACGTTTCCGAAAGGTGATGAGTTGACAAAAAAGTGACAGTCCTAGTGATGTCTGTCCTCTAAGGTCACATGGAGGGTTTTGGTGCAGCACTCTAATACGCTCTCTTGGTGTGTGTGTGTGTGTGTGTGTGTGTGTGTGTGTGTGTGTGTGTGTGTGTGTGTGTGTGTGTGTGTGTGTGTGTGTGTGTGTGTGTGTGTGTGTGTGTGTGTGTGTGTGTGTGTGTGTGTGTGTGTGTGTGTGTGTGTTTGAGAGTGAGAGAGCATGCTCATTAGCTCATGGCCTCACTGTCTAAATACACTGAGTCTGCAGAAAAACATTATGACTTTGCTGGCTTTCGCCTGAAAGCATCATGTACGTCATACTTACAGACACACAGAGAAAATGTCAACTAATCACGCGTGTAACACATGCAATGCCATCACACGTCCTTTTATATAACTAAACAAAGTACTTTGTTAGCGAAAAACACCATAAACTTAAACTTGAATTTGCAGACGAAAGCCCAAAATTATGCAGTATTTCTTATCCATCCATCCAGTGGCTGGAGCCAATCCCAGCTGACAGTGGAGCGAGCAGGTCACCAGCCCATCCCAGAGCTCACATACACAACCGACCATCCACACTCCCATTCACACCTATAAACGATTTAGAGTCCTATTGACCTGCATGTCGTCAGATTGAGGGATGAAGCTGGAGTACCTGGAAAAAACCCACACAGCCACAGTTAACGTGTTCTGCATGTTTTCCCCTAATTTAGCATAAAATTATCTATCTAAAGGACTCATTCATATCACATTAAATGATGACTGGGTTCCTTTTACCAAGTTTTTGCGTAATCCTGCTGATAACAAAATGAAAACGTTGGCGGAGGTTAAAAGAAACTACTGTTGTTAAGTCTGGTTCAGCAGTTATAAGTCTATAATTTTCAAAATGAAGCAAAGAGCATGATGTGAATGTGTGTGTGTGCACGCGTGTGCATGTATGTTTGGACAGCCCTCGCTCCAGGTTTCTGTCAAGAGACAAGTGAGTGCTGAGTGATATTTTTCCAAGTGCACTTAAAAAGCAGCAGGGCAACAAAGGCCCCACTAAGACGTGTTTTCACAGACTGAATGATAAGAAGCAGAGAAACACTCGACAACAACTCAGTCTCTCTCGGAATCGCTGCATAAAAACAGTTTAATTTGCCCGGATGGAAATACAGAATATACATAGTGACTGTGCTGTAATGCAACAGGACTGAAGGATGAGGCTGGTGATTCTTCGTTGACAAATTAATACCAACTCAAGTTGCACTTACCAGCTTCTTCCAGAGTTTTCAGCAGTTATCCAAAGTACTTTGTTTGGCCTTAAAGGGGAATTCCAGTATTTGGGTAAAACGTAATCTTATGTGGCAACTGTGACAGTCCACAGCCTGTCCACTGAAGGTGTTTTTCACCAGTAAAAGGCTCAAATTGTTATTTGCGCTCTATGCTAAGAATCTGGCCCCTATCTATAATTCTCTATAATTTAAAAGGTTAAGGTAAAAAAAACTGCCTTTTATTTGTTTATTCCTTTGTTTTTTATTGCCATAAATTTTGTGAAGCACTTTTAACCTTGTTTAGATAAGTGCTATACAAAATAGAGTTATTATAACTAGATTTAAACATTAATGGAAACACTAAGCGGCTTCTGTGGACTTCTCATTGTTTTTCATCATGCTTCTTCTTTTTATCTTTCTTTGTTCTCAACAACTTTATCCTACCTCTCACTCACACATACTTGAGCTGACGTTCAGTCTTCCCATGTCTGCATTTAACCTTCTGCTTGATGACAGCCCTGCATGACATAATCGCCATATCTGCCCCACCGTGTGTGTGTGTGCTTGTGTATGAGACCACATTTAAGGAGTGAATTTTCCAAGGAGTCCGTTGGTTTGGTGTGTGTGTGTGTGTGTGTGTGTGTATTGGTAATGGACTTTGAATTTATACTGAAGGTAGCAGAGCGGAGAATAAAGGCTGCTTTAGGCAAAGCTGAACCAGGTAAGATCCTCTTTACACCGGAAACATCTTTCCTGACTTTTACATTTACACCTTACATTTATACTTTGGTTCAAACAATTTTTTAAAAGTTTTTCTAACATCAATAGTATTACAGTTGGTAAAAGTTCGTTTTTGTAGATGTGAAGTTATTGTATATTAACTATATACTTTATTCTAAAATAAAACCAACCAATTAGTCACAAAAGAGTTGAAAACAAACTGGGTCAACCTGATCTTCTCAAATTCAGTATTTTGTCACATAAAACTATAATAGAAAAAATTATAAATTAATATTTTTCTGAGTTTTAACAGGATCATTTATTGGACCAAAGCTGTTGTAATTTCTTTGCTGTGTAAAAGCACCACAGACATGATTGACTGTGACTATTAATCTCATCTCATACCACGCAGGGCTTACAGTGATGTATTGTCTGTGAATTTAGAGGCAGTTTAAAGTTTGTTTATGATGACAGAGACTGAGAAAAGACTCTACACACAGGGACACTAGAGAAACTGATGTGCTCTTTGTCATCGTTGATAAGTCAGGCGTCACACTGTAGTGTCTGTCTGGAGGACAAACGGCCGAGCCAAATTCTGACATGACAGAAATTAATTGCATGACAAATGACGCATGACAAAGCTGAAGTTCGGTCCGACTCTGGAATGATTCATGTGTTTGAGAAGTTGGCTCAAAAACAGGTTCAAAGTTTACGCCTTGTAACATTCTCCTCTGAAAACCCTGCTAACTTTGAATCATTTGGACGATAATGTTGGTCCTAAATCTGTATTTTGTCCTAATGGCGTTAGAAACCGTAATGGAACAATGTTTGAGCCCATCTTTCATTACTTTCCCCACCTCCCTTCCTTTTCTGTGGCCCTCCCCCCAAGCCTAATGGGTCCTATACTGAAAACATAAATCTTTAGAAAAGTAGGTCACAAAGTACAACATGTAGTTTTAAAAACGCTCTGTAATTTCCTCAAACAGCTGCGGACTGTAGTTTTTTTAGCAGAAGTGAATGGTGCATTTCTCTGGGACTATTTGTAGCTGCAGATTTATACCCAGTTTTCTGTATTTTCGGCAGCAGGATGGTGTGAGTGGGACAAAATAAGCGACAGTGTCAGGAACATGTCGCCCAGGACACAGTGTTGCTCACTGACTTATTGAAGAACAATGGAGCTGTGGCACAGAGGAATAAACTCTATTAGATCTGTTAGAGGGATAAAGTTATTGCCGGTTTTCCAGAATATCACTGTGTATTTTTTGATTGTTTACTAAAGCAGTTTCATTTCGTACCTTCTGCATCACGATACAATATTTTAACATAAGTAAAAGGCTCATCTGAGTTATAACAATCAAACAGGGTAAACTGAGAATATGCACTGAGAAGATTCGGTCCAGTTTCATGCCCATTTGTCAAGTTCTGAATGAATACCTACGTGTGTTGTGAACAGCTTAATATCTCAATGGACGCAGATGTTAAACACTTATTGTATTTTAAACCCTCAACACTTATTCGTGCTGTGCTGCGCTGCTGTTAGATCTGTGACAGAGTTTGGATTAGTCTTATTTTGGCCTCACAGGCAGAATGGGATTCTCTCCTGGACCATTTCTGCTGAACTGCTAATGTCGTCATTGTTGGAGGATTTACTGTATGCGTACGCAAAAGCACATGGATACAAGGTCCCGAAAGTGCAGTGGTAATACCATTATAATCAGGCTGGTGTACACTAGTCTGCCTCAGAAATGTGTTTCACATCATTGAGATCTGGTGTAATCTGTGCCAATTGTTATCACTACTTTATTTATCTAGAGTTTAGGAGGTTTAAGGAATAACACTTTTTTTTAATAAGCTGAAATAAGATATTTTATTGCTCAGCCTGTAACTGCCTGGTGCCGCTGCCGAGGCAAAATAACAGTCGTCTCCCAGCATGTGCTCGACTGTGGGCGGCACTGAAAACATTCTCCCTTGTCGAGCCTGGAATTTGTGACAGAGTTTTATCTCTTGTCATATTCTCTTCCTATGCTTTGTGTTCCTAATATTGAAAAACTAATTTGAATGTCTTATTCAGTCAGCAGCACATGTAGAAAGCGCAAGAAAAAAACACAGCTAAAGAAAAATAATGAATAATTCGTCCGCAGCAACAAATATAAGGTGCAAATTGACATATTGCCGCTGCTTTTTATGCTTCAAAAAATCATTTTAAACTTAAGCAAAGGTCAGGGGGATTAAAAACAGCTTCAAGGGTACAGACTTTTCTCTGATGCCCAGGGTTGTGACAGCCTGACGAACATAATAACAATGAGCCATGCAAGACGTGACTGACTCATTACAGAGGGGTCTGAAGTCAACGGCTCAGAGGCATGAGAAGGAAGTCACTGCCGTTACTCATTAAAGGACCAGTGTATGTGTAATGTATGTACAGAACTGTCCTGAGTTATTACAGATAATTGTACTGCACAGTGCAGTACATGACAACATTAGATTTATAATACAGAAGCATCAATGTGGCAGCAGCATGTAACTGTGGTAGCTGCTGGTCATATACTTTATAAACAGTTTTATATACAGGGACAGCAGATTAATCCTTGGGGTCGTGAGATGATTCATAGAAGAGGAAAGAAGAAGCAAAGCTCTGATTCTCAAACCAGTTTTCAGTTTTTCTCTCATCTTTGATCTTGCTGTGATATGGGATCATTTCAGCATCAAACCATGTGAGAAGTGTGTGAGGGATGAGGAAGGAGGTGTGGGAAAATGAAAGGATGACGCTGGATGAATGACAGCTGCAGGAAGAGGGACTGAGTGAGCTGTAGGATAAGTGGAGAAGATGAAGTGGTTTCATGAGTGTACTTGCATCTTGAGTGACTGCACTGCATGATCTATATATAGATCTGCACAATGCACGAGTTATATATAGACCCAGTGCTCAAAACCTAAACAACCTGCGATATAATGCAAGAAAAGACATTGTAAACACTGAGTCTAGACATAGTGTGTAACAAACTGCGATTGTGTCCGACTATAGAGCTGTTAACTCCGCTTCTTGCTTCTTTCCTACAGTTATTTTTCACATTACAAACATGTTTTCAAGTTCCTCCACCTCCTCCACCCAGCTTTGACTCTCAGCACCCCCCTTTAATTCAGACTCTTGCTTGGAGGAGTTCTCCCTTCAGTCTCTGGAGTTATCTCTTCCCCCATCCCCATCGTTCCACCCTCTCTTCGCCTTTCTTCTCCCCGCTCCTCTCGTCTTCCTCTGTAGTTCTTATTTCGGGGAAAGATCTGGGGCGCTTATGTAACCTGGTCTGATGCAGAAGTCTTCCATTTTCAGCTGCTATCGTTTTGCGTAGAAAATTGTCGCTGATGACTTCGGCCTCCGACTGAATCTACATCAACAGCTGCTTTGTCACATCTGGACTCTGGGAAATGCGGAAATGTTCCTAAACACCTTGGTGCTTTTTGATACTTATTGTGATACTTCATACAATTAGATTATATTTACTGAATCTCACTGTATCTTTTAAATTCCAGGATGGCAGGCAGCCATAATGAATGACATTGAATTAGAACTGATTGAATGATCTCAAACCATAGACTGTAAAGATGGACGACAGGACTGCTCCACAAAGGTGAAGCCAAACTGTCTCAATCATGGATGGACAGATATTTATGACCCTGAAAGTCACGATTAGTAAAACCTCAAATGTATCAGTGGCAATAATACAGACTCTCTATATCTGTAATAATGCACATAACTTTTTCTGTTGTTGCTAGGTTACAAGGGCTGGCCCATTTTACATATTTACTCGGTGTTCCCGACCGTGGCAGAAAGTTTTATGTGATAATAAAGCTACTTTGAGTGTTGTGACTCCCAGACTAGTCAGATACAAGGCTGTTGTGTTTCTGTGTGTATTCCTGTGTATTATCTGTCACCAGGTAGATCTCGTCCTTGTGATGTTCGGGTGAGAGAGGAATAGGTACATCAGAGAGAAGGAGAAAGAGGGGAGGGGGATTCAAGACACCAGAGACAGCAGACAGAGATAGAAAAGAGAGGAAGGGGGGAGTTATGAATGAATAATTTAGTCCCTCCATTCCCTCTCTCCTCCCCCCCCGCTGAGTTGGGATGTTACAAAGATAGAGGAGGAAAAAGAGAAGAGAGGAGAAGAGATATGATACAGAACTTTATTTTCCCTTTAGGGAAATTTTTCTCGGGCTCAGTGTCGTTATGTTTAGCAAATGTTATTCTATGATTCATATACAGATTCATATACAGAGCACATAGGTGTGTGATTAAAAAACTTTAAAAGTTTCACAACTTGAAGACCATCCATCCTGACAAAGTCCCTATGGGGGCGATGGCCTCTTTCTATCATACCAGGTTCTTACTGTTTAACATGTTAGAACTGAAATCTGTACAACCTGTAAACTAATAGGTTATATAAGTCAATTGTGTTGAAAAAATACAAATATCTGATGTGTTTTCTCCAAATTTCATACATCATTTGAACTATGCTAGATGATGCATCATTGTCTCATCAGAATAGTTATATATCTGGTTATCTGGTTTTATGCTCACACACATTTGTATACAAGGTGAAGAGCACTGCAGACCTCCCACTATCCAGTGCAGCACCTCTACTGATTGATCTGGTGTCTGAGAGGCTGCTGTTGACCTTTACACGCTGGATACGACCTGTCAGAAAGGAGAGGTACCGTTTAATAATAAAGGGATCATCTCTCTTCTGTTTCATTTTCATATCAATAGGCGGAAGTTGAAACTGAAATCGAAAAATGCTTCAGAATCAGAGAGGTGCTGCTCTTAACAGCTTAATAATCCCCCTCCTCTGTCTGTATTTGTATCTGAGAGTCAACACAGTATTTTTACATATTTTAAGTAATGGAACAACATCTTTTTTCAAGCATTTCATCTAGAGTGTAGATACCTGACCCGCCCCGACAGTTCCCGATGAGTTGGGCCAGGTGTCCCTTGTGGGATTGTTTTGACAGAGAAGAAAGGCCGTGTGTGTTTCCATGCAGCAACAGGGTCTAAGTGAGTGTTTGTGTTTGAGAACGAGGCGGCCCACAGACGCAGCAGAAAGAGACGCAGTATGATGAATGAAATTGATCCCAGATGTTCCCATGCAGGTGCTCTCTCCCTCCTTTTCGGAGGCCCTACCTGCGTCATTAATCATTCGTTACCTAGGTAACAGTGGATTTCCCCGTGTCTGTGCCCCTGTTAGTGTGTGTGTGTGTGTGTGGGTGGTGTCTGAATTATGACTCATCCTGCTCAGTTCACAGTGGCTATCCTCACACTCCTGTCTGGGGAAACACCCACCCACATCTATTACCTCCCTGTCTGTCTCTCCTCCTCCTCTATCGCTCCATTTCTCATCTCCCGTCTCTCCCAACTCTCCTCTGTTTTCATACCCACAGCCTGAGGTATTAAACTCTGTTTTACTCGGCATATATTAATACATTAATGCAGTGTTTACCCGTTGCTTTGTTGTTGCTCTCCTGTTTGTTCAAAGCAGGAGTGCAATACATTATTACTTGAATCAGCCAGAGCTGCCACCATCGCTGCTCAGACACAGATGAGAGCGCTACCTGCAGTGCTGCTGTTTGAAAAATGATCTCTGGGGAGGGGTCTCAGTCTAAATCAGGGGTACCCCAACTTTTCAGCCTCTGACCCCTAAATGTAAGACTTGTGATCCCATCCCCGAATTTGATGTAAGAATTGGACTTCTTTTGTTGCGTCCATTTTAAAAATATCAACTACAACTGAATTAAGTCTGGTTAAGTTATAAAAGTGACCATGGGCCTTTCTTTGTCATGTTCCTTCATACTTAGAGCAAATGTTAAAACAATTCTACTTTTGCACTTGAAATTCCCTGAGAAAACAAAGATCAGGACAGTCATCTTCATCCTCCCACGCCCAACATGTTCAATGCCTCTCTGGGGGTGGTTGAGCAGTTTTAGTGGTTTGGTGCCAGTGCTATTCAATACCTCTTTCTTTCTTATTGGTGTGGGCAGCACTTCTGTCTTGGTTTGTGAAAACAGAAGCATCGAGAGGCTGAGAAAGTCTTGCTGTCTGCTTTTCATTGCTACTATTTTTTTGGGGCTGGTTCATTGGGTTTATTTACATGATGTTGCTCCTAAAAGAACTGTCAGTCTGAAGCAAAAGGCTGTAGGCACCATATTCAGGGACTACCTTTTTTCCTCAAAGTGCTAAATTGCATATTGTTTGTAACCTTATTTTAACAAGGATAAGTCTCTCTCCTAATGGGACACTTGCATGTATTATTTTTGGCCTCTGAGTGGTCTTGCCACATTCAGAGGAAACTGGACCCTTACCTGCACACGGACAACTTCCTCCTTTTCCTCTCCTCAGAGAACTTCAGCATGATTTTACTGTTCTTAGTAGCAGGGCTAAAAAACAACCTTAATAAATCCTCTAAGCAAATGTCCTGGCAACCTACTGACAGTATTAGATTTAACGTCTTGTGCATAATGTTTGCATCCAGGGAGGCAACAAATCATTAACAATCCAAGCATGAAATATTCTTAATAAGTTCCTTTCCCAGTCTGGTCAGGTCTGACTTGTCTCCAGTTATCAACAACCCTGAAATATTGTGTATTAACTCCAACACACAGACTCACAAGATAAAGTATGTTGGTATTCTCCTTGCGGCGGCTCACTGCTGACATATTACTTGCAGTTTGAACATAATGAAAGAAAGTGATCATTCGCGGAGGAATTGAAGATGTTTCCCATCTGCAGCAAATTCTTCCCTTTTATTTTGGATACCTCCATCCCTCAGGGTAGTTTCTTACGAGAAAATTAGGCCATGAAGGAGGGTGTCTCTAAATCTCCTCACATCTATTCATCCAGCTGTAGCTGTTAAATCTGCAGTCTGTGAACAGAGGGGATCTACGGCAAGCAGCTAGCGTAGCAGCCACCAGAGGCCCCAGATGAGAATAACAGTCACACTTGTAATGTTAATATTGACAAACTACCTGCTGTCTTTATTCCTGCTATTAAAAACCTCCATAACCTTGGCAACAACAAGCAGGCTTCAGGCATGTTCATCATTTTTTAGTGTCCCCTGGAAACACTTCTGTTGTGTTGTGAGTATTTGCAGAGCATTTCTAATTGCCGTGCATGTTTTTTCAAACTGATAAAGATGTTTTCTGTATTTGCACGTAGCTCTAAGGGCCACGGTATGAAAGCCTCTTAAACACCAGTTGAGAATTTACAGAGCAATGACATCAAATGAAGTCTGTTAGTTTAAAAAAACGTATAGATGTAAAGATTGTCTGGAAAGAAATAGAAAAAGTAAGTGATTGAGGTACAGAGGATGAGTCAGTAGAAAGTGCTGTTCTCTTTTAGGGCCTGTAGAGGGCACCGTTGCCTCTGCACAGACCTAGAAGTAAATTGTTTCGACACACACATGCAGAAAATCCTCAAATAGAATAGAGATGAATAGGAGTGTGTATGTGTGTTCCCTCAGGAGAGAGCTGGATGTTTAATGAGTGCATTTCATTGCCATTCATGCACAGTGTGGCATATTTCTGCCTACGTGCGCGATTTGTGTGAGTGCTCTTCTGTGTCTCGACGCCCGTGTGCTGTGATGTGTGTTCTCTCTTTTGGAGGGAATGGACGAATAAGTAGATGGACGAAGGACAGGGAGCAAAGGATGTTCTTTTAGAAGTTGAAGAGCTGTGTCCCGCCTTCCGCTGATGTTATAAAAAGCGGCCGAAGAGATTAATTTTAATGTAAATGTAGCTTTGATTTATTCATAACTCCTTCACTTGGTCTGACCTGGATAGAGCAGCACACACACACACACATCCCTTTCACACACACACACAAGTGCACTCTTACACACTTGTTATTTTTCTTCTTTTCCTGCTGACAAGTGTGTTAATAGTTGTGTGTCAGCAACATGAAGGGCAAAAGAAGGAAAGCCTGGGATCCTCTGAGAATCTGGGTTCACCTGCTGTGTTGGGAGACAAGATGAAGATCTGGGATGACAAACTGCTGCTGCTGCTGTGTCGAGATGCATCTTTGATCTGACGGAATAATGGGAGCAAGCAGGCGAAGATTTATCAGAATCCCAAAACACACTGACACAGACATATTCAGCTCTCAAAGACATAAATAATAAGCTTGGGTTGGCATTATAGCTTTTTATTGAAGCAGGTTTTCAGTCATGCACTCTGCTATCATCAGACCTACATAGAACTACGGCTGTTTTATTGATGCAGGACCACGATTAGTACAGTTATCTGTCAACTCTATTGTTAGACACACTCTGGTGCCACCTAGTGGGCACAGGGGAAGGCATACATCAAACTGTGTGTGTGTGTGTGTGTGTGTGTGTGTGTGTGTGTGTGTGTGTGTGTGTGTGTGTGTGTGTGTGTGTGTGTGTGTGTGTGTGTGTGTGTGTGTGTGTGTGTGTGTGTGTGTGTGTGTGTGTGTGTGCTGTCCATGGTGCTGAAACATTTTCCTTAAAAATGCTTTGACCTCATGTAGCCTCAAAGTGACAGCTGATTATTTTTTAATGACATCTGCTTCACTTGCTGCCCTCAACTTCATTTTTGGATCCACATAACTTTAAAAATATATATATAATGAATAGCACTAAAAAGCTGCAAGACAACTACTTTTATTCTCATCTAATTTGAATTTGACCAGACCTCAGTGATCTGTTACTATAATTTAAACATAAGAATATGAAGAAAGTAACAATCTATATTGGGATCAATAGGCTCTATCCCCATAATGATTGAATCAACCTGACAATCGACAGGGAGACCTTGTATGCAAAGTTGACATTTAGGACTGACACTGAAGGGAATCATTCATCCCTTAAGGGCATGGAAGTGTTATATAAAATTCATGGCAACCTGTCTGTCAGATTTTAACACAAAGGAGGGAATTGTGCTACTTGTTAGTGCTCGAGGAAATGTCAGACTGTCACCAAAGGCACCAGAGCAAATCCTTAAGAGCTACGAACATCCATGAACAAAATTGTTATTTTAAAGGTATTGAAGCCCACGCTGTCCAAACATGCTGTATATTATTCTTTGTAAGAACAGGTTGGAAAATGTTCTGGCATTTTCTTTCAACATAATTTTCCTTAAAAGATGTAATGTAAATTTTAGACCTTACCTGCTGCTGCACTTAAAGAAACTAATTCATGCTGGCTTGTGAAATTTAGGCAAAACCTAAACAAGAATAAATATAACCATACTTCATTTTACTTTGTCTAATTGTTAGTTCTAAATCTTGCAGCCACAACATTTACAAACTCACCTGACACCGGTGTTATGTCATGGAGGAAATGTGAGTGTACTTCATTCAGACCTGCAGTATACGCTTACAGATGGAAAGCACATCTACAGTAGACAAACCAGACATGTGAGGCCCGGCAGCTCTCCAGCTTATCAGCCTGTCAATCAAGCCCACCTCTTGCATGTTTAAACCCATTCATTGAGACAGGCTGTCAGGAGCTGAGTACAGACGGTAGCAATGTGTGGGATGAGGTGGTGAATGAAGCAGGTTTCGTTGTCTGCATTAGATTCCTCCACATACTGTATGAGTCGTCCTGCAAACAATTAAGTAAAGAAGGCAGGTTATCACAATGCTTCAATTACTTCTTATTCATATTTTATTGTTAAAATTACTTCCTAACTTAAAGATCTAAAGCATTTAGATTTAACTTCATTCCTTGACACATAGCGAATACACTTTTCAATTTAGAAGGAGACATTTGGCATTGAATATCTGGAAATAATTAGTTTTCATTTAGGGTTTTTGGGGGTGGAAAAAAAACCCTTAAAAGAGACTTTTTTTAGGATCTAATGCAGACTGATTTATGTCGTACAACATGTAGCTATGTGAGGGGTTTTACCTGGTATTAATGAATAAGAACAGACGTGTGGGAGGTCAGCAGGGGACGGCTGGTAGTGTTATAAGACCTGCACTAATAATGCTGTAGCTCAGGTGGGCGTAAAGAAGTGTTTCATTTGCATGTCTATGAATGTGTGTGTGAATAGCTGCATGTGAGTTGTACTGTAAAGTCTGTAAAGATAGAAAAGAGCAATATGAAAGTAAAGAATTTAATGGAAACACTATAGGATTTAAGAGCAAATGAGAGAAAAATAATTTAAATTATATCCTACAAATATTTAGGGCTATTCTAGTGACCACACATACGGTGTATGAGACTATATAACTCTATAAGAGCTATTGTACAGGTCAAAGTGGTGCAGAACATATGAAATATTCAGTTCCACTGAGTTATATCACACTATGTTAACCACACCCGGGCACCTGCTGCCGGTGACGTCGCCCCCACACCTCCACACACACACACACACACGCACATCTACACACACACACGCGCACATCTACACGCGCACATCTACACGCGCACACACACACCGGTTGTTTTTGGGGGTGTGTGCTTGGCGCGTGGCTCCAGCGGTTCCACAGAGCGCTCGCGCTTTCGTTCGTCAAACTACCCAAAAGGACAATGACAGGAACATCCGGTCATCTCTTTCAAAATAATATAGATTGTTAAATATCGTAAATACTGAATAGGAATATAGGTTACGTGTTCTATGTGAAATAAGATACCATGTGTGACTTTTGTAGACCTATAATGTAATTGAATCGACACAGTTTAAAAAGAAACCTCTTGAAATGTTTAGCTTGTCAGCCATGCAACTAAACGTCAATGTTGAATAGGAGCAATGACGTCATAAAAGTGGACTAAAAGATCACGATAAAGTGTCATCAAATAAAAGCAGCTAAAAAAGGAGAACTTTACGCAATAAAAAAACTAATGTTATGATGTATTCAATCCCAATTCATTACTATTTTATATATTGTATATTGTTTATCTTTTGCACTATTTTCAACTCAATGTTTGCCATGTGGTGTTTACTATGTCAGTAGATAGAGAGCATTACTAAACGGGTCAAATTCCCTGGATGTGCACAATTACTTGGCCAATAAAGCTGATTCTGATATATGCTTTAGGATAAACTTTAACAAACGTGTGTAATAGGGTATGCCATATTAGTAGGAAAAATATTAGCTATATTTGTAATGTATTTTCTAACATGATCTGGATTTGATTATAATTCGCCCCTAATGGCAGCAACAAGTAGCAACATAACAGACAAATAAAATATGGCTTAATAATGATGATGATAATAACCTGGGTTAGGCTACATTAAATTGTCAAAGGATGCGTCAAGGAAAGACAGTTTTATTTCATTTACAGAGCCCTTAAATCCAAGGTGCCATGTAAAACAACGGAGGCAAAATGAATTGAAAACAGTTCAAATCTAAAAGCACACTTGAAAAGATTTAAAGAACGGTAACTATGTTCATATTTCTGCATAGCGACCAATTTCTCAAACTATGTAAACCATTTGAAAAACAAGACAGCTCCCATATGGAGCTTTGACTTTGAAAGAGACACCGCCCAGTTTCCGGTGCTGCTCTTGGTGTCTCGCGCTGGTTTCACGCAGCTGGATCGGCTGGCGGCGGCACGCGCGCCTCAGGGTGCACAAGTGGACGTTCACCGGAGGAGAGAGAGGACACCGTTCACCGGAGGAGAGAGAGGACACCATTTACCGGAGGAGAGAGAGAGGACACCATTCACAGGAGGAGAGAGAGGACACCATTTACCGGAGGAGAGAGAGGACACCGTTCACCGGGGGAGGCTCCGCCGGTTTCCTTCTCCTCGCCTCCTGACCATGGGGACACCAGGTGACACACGGGCTCCGGTGCATTCGGTGGGAGGAGCGGCTCAGTGACAGCCGCTGCTCCCCGGCTGACAGAGCGCCCGGTGAAACGTGACGGACAGGTGAACCGCTGCGCGTCTCCAACCGATGGCCCGGGGGTTACCGGCAACCCGAAATATGCTGTAACGTGAAGTGGGGGGGGGGTTTATTCAAGACTTTATCGCGATCCCACCGCAAGTATGGGGCTGTAATAGCCGCTGGAGCGGAGACACCAGGGGGTTCGTGTCTGCTTGCGTCCGCGCTCCGCTCCGTCCCCTCCGTCGGACACGGCTGAAGGGACCGGAGACGCGGACGGAGACCGGGCTGTTTGTGTGGCGGCTCTTTCGGCGGAGACATGGCAGCGGCCATCGCCAGCGGTTTGATCCGCCAGAAGCGACAGGCGAGGGAGCAGCACGCCCACCGACCGACCCCGCACCGGCGGCGGAAGAGCCCCGGTAAGAAGCAGGGGCTGTGCAACGGGAACCTGGTCGACATCTTCTCCAAAGTCCGGATTTTTGGCCTGAAGAAGAGGAGGCTACGGAGGCAAGGTGCGACGGGCAGATGCGCACATGCATGCACACGCACACTGGCACATGCATATTGATAACCGAGAGCGCACGCACGGATACACTTTTACGCGCGTCCGCAATCATGGCTCCACAGGCACCTTCACACGTGCACGCCCCGGCTGGTGCATGCACGTGTGCTCGCACACGCACCCCAATCACGCATAAACACACACTGACACACTCGTCCGTCTCTCTCTCTTTTTTTCCTCTCTCCTGTTTTGAAACACGCGCACACACACTGTCATGTCTTGCAGTGCCCCACGGTTCAGTAGTTTTCAGCTACATCCATTATTGAAGCCACAGATTAGTCTGTCTAGTCTCGCTCTCTCTCTGTCTCCTCATGCATCTCTACCTCGCTCTCTCATTTTCTGCTCATAATTCAAAGTGCCCCATCACCAAGATCTGACTTTGCCCTAACACCAAAAAACATGTCGGACAAGAACAACACAATGACGCTCCTCGCTCTTATTTTGAAATTGCACTTAGCTTTGTGTAAGTCAGATTTTTCTCTCATCAGTCTCTCTCCCAAATCCAACTTAACGTCATTGTCAAATTATGGGATGGATCTTTCTGTGTCTGTGCATATGGAAGTGATTCAGATATGGAAGCAAATGCAAATTCACGAGTGTTGTGATTGTGTGCCATGGTAAACGTTGAAAAGCCGAGGCGATAAGTGCTGTTGTAATCAATTGATTGTGGGAGAAGCCAGCAGGTGACGGCGTACGGAGGGAGGAGAGACTGAGGAAGGAAGATGAGGGGAGGAGGAGGACGAGATAAAGGGGAGGCATGTGAGGAGTCATGTTGATGGGCATTGGTTTTCACCAGTTTGGGCTGGTGAGTGACGGCCGTCGGTGGCATCACCAGAATTCCAGCTCTCTGTGGGAACCGAAGGTGAACTCCTCTTTTCGTCCTCTTCCTCCCTTTTTTCAGTTTGTCACCTCCTCTCCTTTAATTTCCTCCCCCTCTCTTTCTTTTTTTCCCTCCTACCTTTCGCCCTCACGTCCTTTCTACATTTCTACTTACCTTCCATCCCTTTTTGTCCTTCCGGTCTTCAATAACAACCTCCTCCCCTCTTAATTTGTCCTCCCCTTTTGTCACCTTCCTCCCTACTGCAGATCTTTTCAACCCTTCTTCCTACTCCATTTTAATTTTACTCCCTTCTCTCCATTTTCCTTCTCTTATTTTGCCTCGTCCTCTCCATGTTACCCACACTTCCTCATCATTTGTATTCCTTTCTTTTCCCTTTTTGTCTCTCCTTGTCCTCCACCTCCTTTTGTCCCTCATCCTCTCACCCTTCTTAAATCACCCAATCCTCCTTTCCTATATCTCAGAGCTGCTCCTCGTTCCCTTATTTCGTCTCCTTTCTCCTTCCCTCCTCCTTTCTTTTCCTCCTCCGTCTCACCACCTGTGCCTTTAGGTCCTCTTTTTCCACTTTCCCCATTTTGTTGTCACATCACCTCCTTTCTCCTTCTCTTTGTGTTTCTTCATTCTCCTCTCCTCCAGTCCACCCCCATATCTTAAATCTTTTCATCCCCTCTTCCAGCCTAATTTTACACCCTCCCCTTCCTTTCTTGTTGGGGGGGACAACAGCCTCATCTCCTTTCCTCTCCTCTTCTCTCCTCTCCTCTTCTTTTGTCACCTTTCTCCGTCTCTCAATCGTCGGCTCATCACCTTCCTCCTCTTTTCTGTCCAATTCTGCCCACATATACCTTAGCTCTTTTCATCCTTCCTCCAGGCTTCTCCCTTTTTGTTTTTTCTTCTTTCCACCTCTCTTTCCAACCACCTCTTTTCCCACCTCCCTCCTCTCTGTTCCCAGCTGTGAGAGCTGCTGCTGAAAGCTTGGCAACGTCCACGATCTCCCCGCTTTGTGTGTGTGTGTGTGTGTGTGTGTGAGAGATTTGCCAACATCCCCTACTGTCTTCCAGAGGTTTTGTGAAGGAGAGACAGACATACCCAACTCTAAATGATGTGCAGCCTTCATTATAGTCAAAAATTTTGTTCAATAATAAGTTCTACTAATTAGACCTTTTGAGCAGAGAATACATAGAAAGGATTTTACTCCTTCGTATGAACCCTGTGGTGAAATCAGCGTCACTTCATAGCTGTAAACCCACCTAAAACACTTCCACCAGTCAGACTGCGAGTGGAGGATTTGATTGTGACACAATGGATGGGATTTCCCCACCAAATTAAAAGATTATCCCACAAAAATATTGGCTTTGGTCACTTGGGTCAAAAAGCAAATCATGCGGCCTTGAAAAAAATCCCATCGGCTGAGTCACAACATCGTGATGTATTGTTATTTTACACACTGTCACTGACATGCACTTCCACATCAAATAGGGGTTTTAAGCCAAAAAGAGGTATATTTTACATTGTTTTTATAAATGAACACAGATGATATCAGAAGATAAGGCATGTTCTGGATATCGATGAGAGACAATAACAAACATTTGCAGCAGCTTTCTTAGACTGTGCGTCACACAAACAAGGACGGAGAGATCGAAATGTGACTGATTTCAGTCTGCGTGCAGCAAAAGGCAGTTTCTGTTCTCCTCTGACAGACGGACGCCGGGCAGGTGAACTGTTATTTCGAATAATAAAAGCAGCGAGAAATGCCACAGCTGTCAGCTGGAGTGATATTTACTTAATGCGTGAAAATATAGACTTTGTTTTTCTCATAGAAACAAAGAAGCCGCAGGAGTGTGTGTCTATGCGGATCTAGACTGTTTTTATCATGGATAAATAAATCAATACATTTTCTTGATAAATTAATTTGTCTATAATATCATTCTCATGACCAGAATATTCAAATGTTGCCAGTTGGTTGGTTGAAGTTATTTAATTTATTTTATCAATCACATTTATACAAATCAGTCCATATGGTCTCACAAGACACTCAAAATAAGATTGTTAGACAATATAACTTCTTACATATTAAATTAAACTGCAAACAAAGAATTATCCTGTTTGAAGCTCTCCAAATATAATCAGTGATATAAAAGTTTTCTTCTTAAATCACAACTCCAAAAGGACATTTACTAGAATTACAATTAGCCAATTAGTTGATGTTGTGTCGAGTCCTCACCTTTTGTCATGAACTTGGTGTCGTAGACATTTTGGATATTCCAGAATAAGGAAGATGAGGAATTAAATGATGGAGGAAGAATTGAAGAATTTTGTCTCCTGTCTGATGCTCTCCAAATATAATCCACAACAAAAGAGTTATCTTTCTAAAATACAATCCAAAAAAAGGAAACTTTTATAAAATTACAATTAACCGATTTGCCTCTCGTCATTAAGATTTAGAATATGCCAGAATAAGCAATTACTGAAGGAGATGAGGAAGGACCTAAAAATCGTTGCTGCTTATTCATATCGATAGAAGCAATTTGCACGTTTTCATGCACCTGATAAGGACCCCCCCCCTGCAGCAGAGATCTGCCTGAATGAAAAAGAAAAGCCTCTAAACATGTGATCGAAGACTTAAAAAATGTGAATCAGCGTTTTCTCAGGACAGGCAGTCGGAAGTATTCCACCCAGCCGGCCTGGGATGACCAGCAGACCCGGGCAAACAAGAAGAGGGCTAAATAAAACGACTTCACAGCTGCTCTGTTGCCATGAACCTGACCCAGACACACAGCTAGAAAACACAGTTTCCTCCATCTCAGAAAAGGAAAACCAATATATTTACAATAAAAAAAGCTGATGAATGTTATTCCGTGCGGGACAGATCTGAGGCTCCGTGGTTCACACAGTGATTGACAGGCTTTCAGTACAGGTTGTTCTCATGCCTTTCAGTCGATACGTAATCATAAGCAGGATCGGAAAATCCATATCGGTGCATTAAAGCTGAAGGCAATGAAAATATGAGGTGCAGACATTTGATCACAATGTCTCATTAAGTCCAAATTATGTTTCGGAGTTTGTTATTTATTAGCTAAAGACATAAACAAACTGCATCATTGCGGCTATATCACATATGAAGTCCATTAACAGAGGCTAAACCTGATCTGAATGGACGAACAGTGTCTGTATTTTAACGAGAAGTCTGCCCTTTTCAGCACCATGAGCGTTGGTCTCATCAGTAATCACTCTGATGTAAATGAGGGTAGTTGCTGCTCGTGAAATGCTTTTGTTTGGAGAGATTGTTTGTGTATAAAAGAGACGAAGGTCTTTGCTGCATCGCTTGTATGAGATCACATTTTATACTTCGTACCTGGGTGAATCAACAGACAATATGACATGTCAAATTAGCGTGGCCGCTTGACGGAGACTGATTGAATCAAATCACATCATTGTGTGTGTGTGTGTGTGTGTGTGTGCGCGTGCGTGCGCGTGCGTGCGCGTGTGTGCGTGCTGGTCTGTGTGGATGGGGGAATACCCTTCCACTGGAACAGTCTGGAACCACAAGACTGTTGCCATGGCAACGTGAGGATGGGAATTTCCCTAGTAACAGACGGGATATGGAGATACTGGTAAGAACGGGAACGTCACCTTGACGACTGTGGGAATGTCACTGGCGACAGTCGTCCACGTCTCGGGGTAAATGGATAAATGGACACGAGACGGGTGGACAGACGTGTAAATAGAAGATGATGCAGCAGGACAGTCCCTCGTGGAGAAGCATTGATTTCTCATCCATTACAGCAGGGAGTTATGCAAACGCCTCCATTTCAATTCAATTTCAGGTTTATTCTTATGGCGCCACATCACAACATGCATTATCTCAAGGCACTTTACATAGTAAGATTAAGACATTACAATATTAAAACGGTGACCCAACTGTTCCCATGATGGGCAAACAGAAACTTTTAACGGGAAAAAACTTCCTGGACTGGCTCAGCTGGAGCAGCTTTAAGCTTTATCAAAGAGTAAAGTTATGATTTATTATCAACCTATTAAACGTGTGGTGATGATTATTAAAAGTTTAGTACTATGTTTATTATGGTGCTTATTAAACACACAGTGGCAATAACTTAACGTTTATTACTGCGTTTATTATGGCGCTTATTAAATGTCTGACCCTACAGTTTAACAATGAACCTAAATTATATTTTCGCTTTTACAGTCACAGTCGACTCTTGTTTTTGCACAATAACAACTCGCTCTCTCTCATGCATACGCTGGTAACTAAATGCCCGGTGGTGCTTATTAAATATTGACCCAGGTGTATACAATACTCCAGTGTCCACATCATTTGAAACTGTAATACTCGTAATAGAAATGATAATTACAAATCTACATAAAGATAAATGAATATGTATGATATTTCTTTTCATGTGTTGGCTTCTTTTTCTAATTAATTACATGACTGGTGACTAGATTAAGATTTTGGATTATATTGTCTTGTTAAACCTCTGTCTAGATGTAATTGTTATTGTAGCTATTCTCATATTAGATATAGAGGATTCAAGACAAAATATTAAATTACATTTGAGTAAATCTATGTTGGAACAATATAATTTAATTGTGTCGGCCTCACTCATAAAACAGAACAGAATATACTTGATGTCAGCATTATGAAAAGTTTGACCATCATACATTTCTCAAAAGGGCATAACAAGAAAAAGTTACAAACTTTCTGAAGACTTAGCCACTGTGTACAAAGACCTGAAAAGAAATAATATATATATAAGAGATTATATAGTATTTTCAAATTCCGGGAAAATTATACTTTTGAGTGTAAAGGGTCAGGCTTCATACAGAGTACTGACTACATACAGAGATGTTTTTTTATATATCAAATTGAGGAGAGGTATTAACAAATTGCCACTCACATGCACCTGCAGTATTATATCAAGTATTTCAATAGATGAAATGCAGAAGATACAACATGTTTCAGAGAACGATGAGAGACAATAACAAACATTTGCAGCAGCATCTTCAGACTGTGCGTCACACAAACAAGGACAGAGAGATTGAAACGGGACTGAATTCAGTCTGTGCGCAGCAATGGGTAGTTTCTGTTCTCATGCTGTCGGCTTTACGTGAATGAAAATATACACCTTGCTGCATCGTAACAAACAACAGTTTCACTGGGGAGAAGTGTGCACATACATCAAATGAAAAATCTAATGTTCTGATTTCATGTGATCTGCGCACGCTCCTCACAGTGGTGGGTGATCCCTGCCAGCAAACGTAATTGCAGCCTCTCTGATCTAACTAGGATTCCTTATTGACGGCACCACACAACACGCAAAAAGCAGTGTGAAGGGAATATTGTCAGTTCCAGCGCTGGTTACAATCTTCACGGCTTCTCTTCCTTCCTTCTTCCCTGTTGCACAAGATGGATCCCTCACAAAGATGGAAAACACCCCTGCCTCTATCCCTCACACACACACACCCACACATAGAACTGGGTCAGTCTTGGCTTTTTTTCTGTCTTTATGCATTAGGGTACTTTTACACATTCCCCCTTTCTCTCTCAGAAACACACACACATGTTCAAAGGGGATTTCCCCCCCCCCTGCTGATGGCTGCCCCGGCGAAGACGAAATCACTGCTGTGTGTGTGGAGGAAGAATGGGTGTGGTCACGTGTGCGTGAGAAGCCGTATCAAATAATGAGTGTCACCAAACAACGTCGGTGTGTGTTTGTGTGGAAAAAGCGTCCCTGCATCCACAGGAGAAGGTGTGATGAGGGGTAGTGATGATAGACTAAGGGAAAAAAAGCCTGTCTGTACCTGTCGAAGATGCTCCACTGTTAAATCCCCAGTTGTGTCTCATTCTGAGCAGCTGTAGTTTCATTTCATTTCGTTTTTATTTCATTAATTTCTGGTTTGATTGCGAGTTGCAGGAATCAAACAGCGAGCGGCAAAAGTGAGGGCTGCTTAATTGTCTCGATATGAAATAGCCGAGAGCGCCTTCGTTTCATAACTAAACATGAAAAAAATCTGTATCGACATAATGACTTTCTTCTCCTTGCAATATTAGATGTGATTATGTAAACATCCCATCTAATATTTTAGACAACAGTAACATCGTATCTTGTCTTCAATATACAATGCTTCAGACAAACAAACAGAGATCCACAGAATTATCTACCTGTAAACTAAACTATTGGTCAATAGCAAACTAAATATGACGGCTACAATGCGACAACGCAGCTGCTCTTTACTATCAGTGGTTCAGAAATAAATTATCAGCATTATTCGAGTGGAACAATGATGGCGAAGGAAGGATTAGTCCAAGAATCCTGTAATGGATTGGATGTGCTTGACTAGTCTCTCCAGAGGAAATCCCTCCGGATGCAGCAGGTTACATGTGGCCACATTGTACTTCGTTAATGCCGCACCGCACTGTATCCCCAATGTGGCCTTCTGGGAATGTGTGCGGAAATTGAATTCACAGGACAAATTTGTGCATAAATTGTTCTGCAGAAGCTGACAACGCTTATTTAAAGTTTCATTTAAGCGTATGACGTCTAACATGTCCTGATTTGAAGTTGAATTCTTAAAAAAACGCCTGTGTGGTTCTCTCTGTTCTGTCTGTGTTATATAGAACCACAGCTGAAGGGCATAGTGACCAGGTTGTTCTGCAGACAGGGCTTCTATCTCCAGATGGGCCAGGATGGAAGTATGGACGGGACCAAAGACGACAGCACCAACTCCTGCAAGTGGACACACCACACACGACACACGCACACACACACACGCACACACACACACACATATGATAGTAAATATGCATTTTTCCAAGGTAAACCTGGTTAAACAAATGAATAACAGCAATTGTGTTTTGATAGAAAAGTACTGCTATTTAACTACTTTATTTACTCAACATAATGAGAAAAACATTTTTAATTAAGAAATTGGCAGAGATGCAAAAATGTTAACTTACTATACATCATAATTCATTTGCTTTCTTATATCCACTCTTAGCGATTCAATATCCGCTCATAGTAAATTAAGTTTATTAGGGTTGAATTCAGGCACTCAAAACAGTGGGTTTAGTTTTGGGAAATGATGTGGCAACAGTGACTTTACATTTTAGTATATAATTTAAGCAAAAACCTAGTAACCTATAGGAAGTTGCCATATTATATTTCTGTTTCAAGAGCGATTACTGAAAAAACAAGGTTTAAATTACATCGTGTCACACGGTGTTCCAAATGCAGCTCTCTGCTCACCCAGCTGCACATTACATCACTCACTCTACAGAAAAAGGGAGGATCTGTAATCTACAGCAACATATGCATTTGGTTTAAGTGGCTCTTGCATAACCCTTCAATTCACAGAGAAGCTACAAACATAGTGCACAGCTACCCCACCTACCATTTTAAGAATGTTGATATAAAAGCCTGACAGTCATTTTAAAGGTCGGTATTTGATCGACATTCACAGCATATGAAAGCCATAAAGACAGTTCAAGTGTTTTTATAACGGCTCTGTTTGGGACATTTCATATAGAGAGCAGGCAGTGTGGTTTCAGAGCGTTCCACTGAAAGCGACAAGCGGCTGCTCGGGGCATTTTATTTTTAAGGCTTTTTGTTTTGTTAGACCTCTGCACTCGACACAACCTTCAGGGAGGAGCCCTAGATGGACGGCGTATCGACAAATGTAGCTTTCGCCATGTTCTAGCATGCAACTCTTGGAGAAAAAAAGATAGTCAGTGATAACTAAAGCAGCCACCTCACTGGTCCAAATTGTCCTGGTTGGTGTCTGTCAGTCGCCTGTTGCAGCTACGTCCCACTTGTGTACTATGATTGATTTATTTATGTCTTCACGTCTCCATTTTGTCACATTTCTGCCACGGCTCTGTGTGCACATCAAACAGAATTTACTGCAGCTCGCGCTTGTTGCAAAGCGTCACTTTATCTCGCCGTGGAGACATCAGCAACATTTCCTACAGCATTCAAAAGCAGAGTTGTTACCACCTCTAATCAGCCGGGTGCTCATCCTCATGTTATTGAGTCCTGTGCACGAGCGTGATCCAGGTTCAAAAAGTGTGATATTTATCAAGCATGATTACCTGCAGGTGGATCCATGCACATTTAAAAAACTGTCTCCTGCTCAACCCTGAACGCTGTAAATGTTCTTTAGAGAGATTCAGCAATAATATCTGTGCAGCCCTGATAATGAGGGCACTGCTATGTGGATATTCAGAAAGATGCACTGCTGTGGAGGCAGAATACTCACTTGAGGATATTTTAAAGCAAGGTATCAAACTCACAGCATGAAACGACAATATATATACATGCTACAGCCAAAACCAATCCGATCCCTGAGATGAGACAAACAATACAGCTCAAGATCCAATATAATAAAGAAGTGGAGATGAAACACACTGTGTGGAAAATACAATTTTTTTTTTTTTTTCTATCAGTGCGAGGGTTCAAATAGGTGAACGGGGCAGGAAGATCAAACCACAGCCACAGTCTGGTAATCTTAAGGAAAAACAAAATCATTCAGAAGTTTTTTAATTTTTCAAAAGTCCCCAAGTGGAGACGGTGAAGATGAGTGGAGAAACCTCGGGGTGACCTCAAATTCAGGGGGAAAATAGTGTTTGAAAAATAGTGTTTTAAAATATGTATAAGAAGAAGTTTACCAACTTTACCTTGGGATGTTTGCACATTTACCCACACTGACATACAATTACTGTAAATTATTTACATTGAACCATATGTTTTTGTAAACACACTGGATATATGAATAGAGGCAGGGCTTACTTTAAATGTAGCTGTTTCTATCGTAACAGCTGGACTGTCTGAGCTGTCAGCAGGCTAATCAATATGATGCTAAGAGGTGAACAGGTTAAAGAGCTGCCATTTCAAGTGACCACAGAATTTCACCATCTTTTGAAAGGTCAAAGCAGTGGACGGCCAATAATCCACAGAATTATTGTCCCATTTGAATATAAGAGGAGCTACACACATGAATATATCACAATAGAGGTATTGTAATGGTAATTATAATAATATTAAAGATGCATCATTCTGTTTTTGTTGTTTCTTTAAATGTTGTAGTGTAGCTGCTCCTCTATTGTTTGGTAACATGAGTATTTGCAAAATTTCCGTGTCAATTTAATGTTAATTCCGTCTCTTTCACTCACAGACTATCTATCATAGATATTTGTAAATCACTTCTGTCTCAGGATACTTTGGAGGTATAAAGACAAAGTGTCTGGGTTTTGGGGTGTGATGAGAATTTGTAGTTAAAGCAGTGGGTTGAATTTTCAGTCGGTGTTCTGCAGGCATCTTCTTCTGCAGACTTTAAAGCCCTGCAAGCAGCCCCCCCGAGGGTGAACTGCTTTATCACCTCACCAAACCAGTGGAGCAACAGACGAACATTTCAGCGCTCTGAGCGCACACACACACACACACACACACACACACACACACACACACACACACACACACACACGAACAGACGCACATGAAAATAAATGTTTGTGTTTTGTCTCCAGCTCTGTTTAACTTAATTCCTGTGGGTCTGAGAGTCGTGGCCATCCAGTCAGTCAAGACTGGCCTCTACATCGCCATGAATGGAGAGGGTCACCTCTATTCCTCGGTGAGCACACGTACAAACACACACATACACATAAGCATATGCTGGCCAGTTTGTGACATGTCACGGTGCACAGAGCCGTTGTGTTCGGCACAGCTGTCGTGGAGCTGGGCAGAGGCTGTATGTCATTCTTATTGCTCTTTTCTTTTTTGTGCAGCAGCCAGTCCTGCCGGAGGCTCACAATAATGTTTGTTTTTGGGAAACTGTTGCACTTTATTGCAAATGTGTCAGGTCCCAGGTGTTTGGTTCTGATCTGTGTCGTAAACTGTTCCAGGATTTCAATAAGAGGCAAACAGACATATCATTGAATCTCTGGTAATTTATTTGTAACCTCCAGTAGGGAAACATTTTAATAATTAAATTTTCATCAAATTGGTAATTTATTTTGACTTAATCTAACAACTTGCTTTGCAGTGATTCTGGAAGAGAAGCTTTTAACTGTCATGAAATAAGGAAATTGGGCCAAGATGTGATTCAAGATGTTTTTCACCTGATTCCTTTAACATTGCGAGATACAATTTTCAACATTTTAACTCTTTTCCCATCTATGAATATATTTGAAATTTAGTTAAGTTTAGCTTATTTGATTTTTAGAGAACTTTTAGGCCTTGATCCTTAGTTTTCTCTATCATTTAATCTAATCATTTAAAGTAACATACTAACAACAGATTTCCTCCTGCTTTCTTCTCATTATCAGCTGGGTGAGCACTGGGTGATTCTAGCTGCTGTATAAACCATAGCATCCTCTGTGTCCAGAGACTTGAGTCTTTCTGCAGGGCGGCTCCTGCTCTGTCTGAAGGACCGCTATACTCCGAGCAAATAAAGGGAAATGAATAATGAGCGCTTTAAACTAATCTTTATCTAAATCTTACAATATGCAACTTACATTCAGGCTTAAAATTAAAGTCGAATTTGTGGGACAATAAAATCAAGTCATTATGTATGTTGTTCCGAAGAAGTGGCACAGAGACGCAATTGATAAATTCTTAAAGATCAATCTAAAAGGAAAAGGAAAACGTGTCCAGATAAAAATTATATGAACTTTCTTTTTCGTTCTTGTTTATGATTGAGACAAGAATGCAGAGTCAGAGCAAGCGGTGCATAATAACACAAGAAGATGGAGGTGGTGAAGAGCAAGTGGAGGGGTGGAGGACAGAGGGGAGGTGAGGTAGAGGCGTAGCGACCGACCGCGAGAAGATCTGCTCGAGCAGAATATGAATTATTTCCACGCTGACTCTTCGGAGAGAGTTCACACTCCTTCACTGATGTCTCTTTTACATCACATCGTCCCTCTTACCTCCCCTCCATTTCTTTGAGATGACAGGTGCAGGAGAGGAGCGGAAAGGAGGCGATGGGTGGAGGAGAAGACGGGACAGGTGATGGAGAGAGGAGGCGAAAGTGGGTGGGTGGGAGGGAGAAAGGAAAAGGCAGAGAGAGGAGAAAAGATGAAAGGAGGGAAATGAAAGGGAGAGGTGAGAGGAATAAAGGTGAGGCCAGGACAAAACATGAAAAAAAAAGACGGAGCGGGGAGAAGAAAGGATTGGGTGGGAGGCAGAAGAAAAGAGGTGAGGAAGAAATGGGACATGGAGGTATAATGAGAGGAAAAAGGTGTGAAGGGAGTAAAAAGGTTGTATACAGAAGATGAAAAAGGGGCAGTGGAAGGAGGGAAATTGATGGTAGAGGAGAAAAAATCTAAAAGAAGTTTGCAGACAAGAGGAAAGAATGGAGATGAAGGAAATAAACGGTTATATACAGAAGAGAAGAAAGATGGAAATAAGAAAGAAGATGGAGAGGAAGGAGGACGAAACAAGGAGAGGCATCAAGGAATGAAGAGATGGAGCGACGGAAGGAAATAGTACATAAGATAAAGAGGAAGAAAGAAAATAGCTGTGGACGGGGATGAGAGGAAGAGAAAGAAAGGAGATCTGTGCTGCTCTGCTCGTCTTACTCAGCCTGTCGCTGAAAGTCACAGATGCATGAGGGCTGCCTGTAAATAATTGAAGAGGGGGAGTTCCCCCCAACACACACACACACACTAAACACACTGAATACACACTGTAGAAATCCCCTCTAAAGCTGCGTCGACGGAAATTGTGAATGTTTGATCATGTTCCAGTTCAGTGACTGAGGTGCAGGCAGCGACATGACAACAAATACATAAATTAAATACAGCAGGTCTAATTTAACGTGATGTCACTGCTTCCTGATGTTTAATTGGTTGCTGCTGTGAAGGTCCCGACAAGTGTACTGTGCGGTGACGGTGCCTTCGCTGACGCTCATTAAACATTATATCGCAGTTTGTTTTTATCCTGGTCGTTCGCTTTAATGTATTTTTGTAATTGGTTCAGTTCAGGTTCACACACACCGAGCAGCTTATTTATTGAGTTTCTTCATTTCTTTTATCCTCCCAGCTTCGTTATTGTGGGGGTGTCAGGAAGTCGATACAAATCTGATTCTAGTTCCTGTAACTCCGCCAAAAACACACGGGGCAGTTGTCACCACTCTTTGTTATAACGTGTTCCAGATAGATCATTAGTCTGCAGCGTTTGGCCCTCAGAAGCATTTTTATGTTTCAATATGTTGGGTAGAAGGTGATAATACATCTCTTCTTGCACTTTCTTGGTTTGTTTATGTTCACTCATAAGTGTTAAGTTTTTCTGCTGCTGCGAAGGAAAGGTAACAAACACATAGAAGAACAAATAACCCTGAGATTCCTGTATTGACATACAGTTTGCTCTTATTCAGGTTCATAACTTTAAAGCTTGAAAAGGTTTACATGTTCTGAAAACAGCATTTTCTTATGTTTGTCAATGTAGCAGCCTATTACTATGATAATTGAAAAATCTATTTTATACCCACCCCCTGTCTCAAAAATAAACATTTAGGACATGTCCTTGTGTGGCGTGTTCTCCATACAGCACAGCTAGTTAAGTCTGAGCCTGTTCTGCTTTCAATGAGATTCTCTATCCTCTAATTGCAAAGTGTTAATGATATGCTGCAAACTTAGTTATACATGGTAGGACCTTCTTATTAATCCCAGATCCCGGGCATCTGGCGGTGTGTGGTTGTGCATGCACGTGCACGTGTGTGGGTTTTTGGTGTGTGCACGTGTGTGCGACTAACAGATGGCACAGTGCAATGAGCTGCAATGTGATAATTACTGAGCATGCTGGGGAAAGGGGGCCGGAAAAAAAAAAGGTGCTGATGAGTTTGGGACTCGGTGTGTGTTTATGTGCGAATGGAGTGAGGAGAGTGTGTTACTGTGCAGAAATGTATTAAGATGCACATGTTGGTGTGTGTGTATATGTGTGTATGTCTCAGGGTTGTTAGGTAGGTGTCAGGATGTCGGCACAGAGGTGAAAGAGGAAATTGAGTTTCCTCTAATACGCTGCTATTACTGCTACTCCTACTACTGCTACAAGAATAAGGTGAGACAGAGGATACACAATAATATGTGAGGGATGAAATGATGTACAGGATTTAAAAAGGCTTTCTTGTTGCAGAGAAATCCCCAAGGAGACAAACAAGAACATTTGAATCTTGGGTTGTTCTCAAGTACATTTTGTGGATGTAATGAGATAAATACGGTCATGACATAATGTCTAGATCATGACTGAGGCTCTTGTGAGGCTATCTTCTTGAAATCTGAATAGTGCTGACTGTCCACCAGCCAAGATTAGAAATGGAAATGTATTCCTCCATGCCAGCTCCTCTGAGTTAGACTGTTAGAGCCCCAGTCTGACTGCTCGAGAGCCCCCGGGAGCCCAAACACCATCAATTCAAGTCCACTCTCCATCCGTCTCTTTCATCCGCATGTTGATCCTCTTGTTTATTTGCTGGTACTCGTATCTCCTCTTTCTACCTCTGTCCCTTTAAGTCCAGGTATCTTCAGGTCACAAACATGTCTTTAAGTACTGCAGGGGTCGGCAAATAGCCTGCAGTCGTTTTAACAAAGATTTAGTTTGAGAAATCCGTAATTATACAGGTGAAGCTTCACAGCGTGGACAGCTCCTGGTGCTGAAATGAAGTCTAAGACATAACACTCACTATTATAAAGAATATGAAATCTTTCTCCACTATTACATCTCACCCATACTTATCCTGGCCCCTCATTAACTTAGGCTTGAGTCTCCTGCAGTGGCCTCAGGGTTCTGACCTGACCCTTAGCTGCATGTCCTCCCAGCACTCCCACTCCCCCCATCATGCTGCTGTGCTACCTTTGAACCGACTAGCTCTCCTGGTAGTGCTGATGCACTGCACACACATTGGAGATTTACTGTAGTAAATAGAGGCTTTTTCTACATTGTGCATCCCTCCTTCCATTTTCTTTTCACATTCTGTATTTCTGTATCTCTCTCTCTCTCTCTCTCTCTCTCTCTCTCTCTCTCTCTCTCTCTCTCTCTCTCTCTCTCTCTCTCTCCGTGAGATACATGTTTTCTTACAACAGGTTGCTTTGAATGAACATGTGAGTGTGTATGTAGGCGTGCGCTTCCATTCACTACACAGTCGGTACGGTACTCAGACAGTGAGTCCTGTGATGTCTACATCCAGAAAGATGAGAGGGAGGAGGAGTGGCAGAGAGAATAAATGTTAGCCATGTGAGTCATGACGCGCGCACACACACACACACACACACACACACACACACACACACACACACACACACACACACACACACACACACACACACACACTTTGTGGTGACTAGAGAATGAATGAGTTACTTTTCAAAGGTGCCGCTCTGTGAATAATGACATTAAAGTAGCACAGACGCAGACATCACACTCAAACAGCGACACCATGGAATGAAATGAGCTGAGTCAATAAAGGAAGTGAGAAGTTTTCTCCTCTCTTTCCCGAACCGGTCCTTACACCGCGTTGCTGCAGCTGTAACGCACCTGATCCAATTAAGAGCCGCACATTTTCATACCAGTGTAATTGGATGAAGTGGTTGAGGAACACGCTGAGAGCGACTGTGATCGTAGTCAGATTCCAGCTTTGATTCCGTGTGTCTGGGCTGCAGGACGTCCTCACATCCCCTCCTCTAACCACGCTCTTAACTCTTTTGTTGTCGCACTTTTCTTCCACTCCTCCGCCTTCTTCTCCGTGGGATTCTTTTCTTTAGAATGATTTGTTTACCCACAATTCCCCTGGGTAATTAGTGCTGTGATAATAACTGGTGTTGGAAATAAACACACCCACTCACTAAGCAGCACACACAAACAGACGCAAACGCCGACACATGTATTTACATACACATAGGGGTGAAAAAAACAACTTAGTAGTTTTATCCTTCCACAAGATGTAGTTTGAATTAATGATTAAAAACATGACAAGGTTGAAGAGGTGTGTTTCTCTAACGTATTTTATTAAATATCATTTTGATTATTTTTTTTCTATTTTTTCATATTGTATTGATTCCAACTATATCACACAGCCACAGCCACTCTCAGGTGATAAATCGGACTTTTTAAAAGTAAATTTTTTTAGGCTGCAGTATTGAAACATGACGATATTATGTTTATTTCTTTAACCTTTAACCTGCTTGGCAAGTATCTGTAAACTTTCCTTAAAAACTGAGAGAAGGAGGAGTTTTCCTCCAGCTGCCGCAGGTTCGATTCCGACCTGGCCCCTTGCTCTTTCTCCCCTTGTCGTGCTGTGTAGCAACATTTCTGAGGAGGTGCGCATCCCTGCAACCTGTTAAGTATCCGTCTATCTGCAGTCAGTCACTTAGACAGTCTGTCTTTAGAGTGAGATCTAGGGGTCACCAGCCTGACCTCTCTACCCTCCATTACAGTATGATGCCACTCATCCAGCTCCCTTTCACAAGCCATGTTCCCAATCGCATGTGGATTAAAGGCTTTTGAAAATTATAATCATTGTTGTGCTTCTACTGGGAGGCTCCCAGTGGCCAGCAGTCAAGCTGTGTCAGCACTGGGCAGCTGATTGCCATGTGTTATTAGTGCAGCCCGGTGCGGGGCCAAGAGTTAACTCTGTGTTTCCCAGTTGTCACTTATTTTGAAGTCTTTAAAGCCTCTGCACACAGGCAGGAGTTTACTGTGTCCATACGAACACTCCTTCTGCATATTCACATGCAGAATCTTTTTATAGAGATTATTGAACACTAAGCATACAACTTCTTCGAGGTCCATTTTAAGGCAGCAAGTGAGTGTGGACAAATTAGGTTTTGACTGACAGCTCCATTCTCCTGTTAAATTTGTGGCTTCCATGAGGGTCGTTATTTTTTGGGGGTTTTGTGACATCATAAATTCCCACCTTTGTTCCACACAGCTTCAACCTGGCTAGGTGCAATCAGCCGGGGTAATTAACCACACGTGTGGGTGTGCAGAGGCTTTAATGGATGCGGGACAAAGTGCTGCCTGCATCAATTTAGTCTGTTTTGGAGCTTTGGAGGATATTTAATATGTTAATGGCCTCTGTCTGATTATGGCAGTCTGAAAAACAGCACCTATTCAGCCTAGCTTGTGTGACTGTGTGCGTTGTGTTGCACGCATGTGTGCGGCGTATTCTCCTCCACTATATCTCTGCAGCGCACAAAGAAATGACAGAGTGAGGGGGGAAAAAAAGAAGAGCGATGAGAGAAACAAAAGATAAGAGAAGGGAGAGAGAGAGAGAAAGAGAGAGAGAATCCCCTGCTGTTTTTCCAATCAGGAGGCGTCGTCCTCCTCGCCGAGTGATTTATTCTCTCTTCTCTCCTCCATGTCCCATTTTCCAAGCCCCCCCTCACGCTCTACTCCACCCCACCCTCCACGTCTTTCATTCATTCTTTCTCCCCGTCTTCATCTTCCTGTGGGCAGCTTGAGAACATACCTATTTAGAAATGACGACAGAAACACATTCAGGCAGCCGGCGTTGTTAAAATGACTCACCTGTAAGGCTCTCGTCTGAAGTAATTCTCACAGTTCACTCTTTCTTCCCACTCCGAATTTAGTCGGGAATAAACGCTGCTTCAAATATCAGACATCTTTTTATATTAAAAGCAACATTTAAGTATTTATGACCACACTTACTAACAGAAATGGGCGAAGATGATCCTCCTATAACGAATGAATAATGAATCTGGGGTGCAGGCTGGGAATAAATATACGTATTATAAAATGTATCTAATTCAGGAACGAAAAATACGATGCTATTAATACAAATCAAAGCCATGGTTACCAAAGGAGAACATTTGATCTGTGGCGGCGTGTTTGTTTGTGTCGCTGACATTGCCAATGAATGGAACACTCATTCATTATCACCTGTCTTGTTTTGTCACCAGCCAATCATTTAGTCACATTTCACATCCCGGCGAGCCCTCCTGCACCTCCCTCCATTCATCCCCTAGAGCCACAAGTGTGTGTGTGTGTGTGTGTGTGTGTGTGTGTGTGTGTGTGTGTGTGTGTGTGTGTGTGTGTGTGTGTGTGTGTGTGTGTGTGTGTGTGTGTGTGTGTGTGTGTGTGTGTGTGTGTGTGTGTGTGTGTGTGTGTGTGTGTATGTGTGTGTGTGTGAGTGTGATCCCTTGCAGCTGGTGCCACCCAGCCCTACCCTTATTAAGTGTCGTCCTGTGTTAGCATGAGAGCACAAGATGTAACACACTATATGTTAAATACCCATTGCAAATGTTTGTGTGCGTGTTTCTCCCTGTCTGCCCACCGCTCACACACACACACACACCCACCCACCCACCCACTGACCCCTCCCTCTCAGCGCTGGTTGGTTGCCACGGCTACAGTGTCGCCTCTCTTCCTCATGTTGCTATGAGACTCGGACCAACAGACCTGAGCTGAATGACAATGTGTCTGTGGCTTGATGGCAAGAGGCCCACAACAACCAATAAGAGACGGTCTAGACAAACACTTCCCATTCTGGGGTCTGGGGACCTCGGGGGTGATTGTTTGGTTTGGCAGGAGACTCCTCCGCCATTTGAGGAGTAGTTTGTTACCATTATTACTTTTCACTTCCTCAGCAGATGTCTCAATGAGGAATTTGTGTCCGTCATTGAATGCTAGATAATTATGAGTGCATTTATGAAATCTGTGTCTGATAAAAAATATTGGCTCAAGACAGGAAGATTCATACAGTGATAAATAAAACCCATTTCATTACAAATGAGGAATTAAAACACAATTATTTTCTGTTTTAATGTGAACAGTGAATAATTTAGTGACAAGAGAATAACTCAGCTCCCCCAGCTCTACAAGTCTACTCTATTAGCTCATTGTTTTGGTTTTCACTCAAAACTGCTTCGTTAATGGTTTGACCCGCAAATCAAAGTTAGAGACCTGCTAGTGAAGACAGCAGCACATCCATCAGCTAAAGAGGAACAGATCAAGATCAAATCAGAAGCTTTCAATTTACCAGTTGATTTCCAGTTCGACCTTCACCTACGGTCATGAATACAAAAAGAATATAAGCAGTCGAAATTTGTTTCCTACATCTGGTGGTTGGGCCTTAGATGCAGGGGTTCGGACATTTGTGAGGAGCTTCAGGATGAGCAGGAAATACATGGCTGAGGAGAGGGATGTCTTGAACATCCTACTCACGAGACCCAATTTCAGATTAGCGGAAGACGATGAATAACTTAACTTTGTCCAAATACAAAGAGAAGATAACGATAATATCTATGTAGTGTAAAAGATAAACTTGGTATCTTTATTCTTTACACTATTTCCTCTTCACCGTTTTCACAATTTATCGAGATAAAATGAAAAGTATTTTCCGTTCTTTGAATGAACAAACAATTTTAATTTGTCACATTTTTCCAGTATTTTATTGACTTATTCATTTTTTTAAATCCAACAAACTTACAAGTTGCACATCCTTGAAAAACCCTGCTATCCCAGACTATATTCACTTCATATGAGAAAACGGTGGAAACTTCCTACTTGAAATCATACATCATTGACCTCGGCTTTAACATGTCACTATTGCTTGAGAAACTGCAGGAGGAAATGTCCTCTTCCTCTCTGACCTCCCCTAAAGAAGAATATTTTATGTCAGGCTGCCTTTTCTACTCGCTGTGA
Source organism: Hippoglossus stenolepis (assembly GCF_022539355.2). Classification (NCBI taxonomy): domain Eukaryota; kingdom Metazoa; phylum Chordata; class Actinopteri; order Pleuronectiformes; family Pleuronectidae; genus Hippoglossus; species Hippoglossus stenolepis. The sequence continues at coordinate 5,267,106 of NC_061506.1, read as the reverse complement.
ATCTGTCGTCTAGCAGACACTAGATAGAGACCATTTTTTTCCTCTCCCGGTAAGAATAACACCTTGTTTCTGTGCTGCAATATGCTCGGCTGGAGGTGCCAGCACCCATGGAGGAGAGTTTTGACACATAACGGCAAAGCAGATGTGGGTGGGCGGGTGAAATCTTTTGGGCTTTGTGTCCCCAGAATTCAATCTGCTTTTTTTCCCCCTTTATCTGTTTAGTTTCTTATTCATGTGCACACAGAGGGAGTGTTGGGGGAGAAAGACGGGTCAGAGCAATACACCATAAAGAGAGTGTTGTGCTGCTACTGTCTGTCTATGGCTGGTCAATATGGTTTCATTATTTTTTATAGCAGCCCTCAGACCAGAGAAACCCCCTCCCAGTTCTGTGTGAGAGGATTTGGTCTACAGGTTTAATGGGTGAATTTGAACCCACATGGATTCCTGAGACCAGTACAGCAACAAATGTTAACTTATATGTCAAATAATGAGCTGATTTCAAACACATATGGAGCCTGACTCCTCCTGCTGCTGTGTGTCTGTCCCCAATTCTCTCTCCTCATTTCACACTTGTACTGTCCTCTCAATAAAGACAAAAAGGTAGAGAAAATATCATTAAAGAAATAAATAATGAGGTGATTTCTTTCTATCTTTTTATTTACTTAAAGGGACAGTTCACCAAACAATGAAAATTCAGTCATTATCTACTCACCCCTGTGCTGATGGAGGGGTGGGTGAAGTGTTTGAGTCCACAAAACAATTGTGGAATTTCAGGGGTGGACATTTAGGCTGTTCAGCAGTTTTGGAGTAATCCTGCTAAAAAACAAACGGCAATTAAATCATTTCATTCATCGTAGAAAAAATAAGTGAAACACTTCAACCAGTCTTTTTATACTATCTTAAAAAGGTCTAAATATGATTGTTGTCTTTTAGGCAAACAACGCAGTATTCATTTTGTGGAAAAAACCCAATTGATTCACACTGAATACTCTGTAATTTCTTTCTGTCTCTTTGTGTTTCTCCTCAGGAACTGTTTACAGCAGAGTGTAAGTTTAAGGAGTCGGTGTTTGAGAACTACTACGTGATCTACAGCTCTATGCTCTACAGACAGAAGGAGTCGGGCCGGGCCTGGTTTCTAGGCCTCAATAAAGAGGGTCAGGCTATGAAGGGCAACAGGGTCAAAAAGACCAAACCAGCTGCACACTTCCTGCCTAAACCTATAGAAGGTAACATACTGCACATGCATGCATTCAACTTATTATTGTTTGGAGTTTCTTTTCTAATTTTGAATCTTTTCTCCTTCCTCTCATCCAGTTGCAATGTACCGTGAGCCTTCACTGCACGATGTAGGGGAGGCGGTGCCTAAAGTCGCCGGGGGCCCGCCTTCCAAAAGCACAACCAGCGAACCCGTGGTCATGAACGGTGGAAAACCAGTCAGCAAACCAAACAAGGAGGCGACATAACCCCGCCTCCATTTTCTCGCCCTCTTCTGTCTGACCAAAGGCCGGGGAAAAGCCAGAGACTCGCCCCACTGCTGCGCTCTCAAATAAAAAAAAAAAAATCAAGCAACATAAGGTAACAAACACAAACAACATCTCAACTTCTGACTGGTCAGCAGTGGGGCCGCACATCCCGCCTCACCTCTGTCCCTATTGGATGGATCAGGTTGTTGTGGGGCGGGGGCCAGGGGGACAGAGCGCTGCGGCTGGTGGGAAGAGGAGGAAGAAGACGGGCCACTGCCAGCCAGATATTTTGGAACTGGGACAGTGGCATGCCCTCGTATTAGAGACTTCTTAAAGAAAAAAGAAAAAAAATCGTCTTCACCGGTATTTTTCTGTGACAATCTATAAGATCGAGGCCCCTGCTTCCTCTGCTCGCTGCCCTGTTTTCTGTTGCCAGGTTTGCTTGCTCACTAGTGGCTACACATACTCAACCGCTGGGATTCGATCTTTGAGTAAAGCAGATTTAAAAACATTAGCAAACATGTGGCAGGGAGAACAAACACTGATGATTCAATTAAGACATGGCACAGGTCATTCCGTATGAAGCTTACAATGACATGTACCTGAAAGTGGCACTGTGCATTACATACGAGGCAAACACACCCGTTAACCTGTCTCTGATTTTCATCACTTGCAGTATATCTCCTCTTATTTGAGACCACTTAGCTTAAAGCATGTTTGCCTTTCAGCATTCCTTTATAATCTCTCTGTTCGGTGGTTTATTATCCCGCACACACAAAGCACTAGTGATTATCGAGCTACATTGTTGAACAGACAAAAAAATGTATTTCAGTTTCTACCTCTCTCTTTTTTTAATTTTATTTCTTCTTTCCCTTGAATGAATGATACGATTTCTGACACAAGTGTAGCTCCGGAGATGATGTGTAGCTGAAAGCGGACAGAGTTCCACAAAGTCCCTGTAGCAACACAGAGATTACAGGGGGCGTGCTGACGTCCAAGCAGAACAGTAGCAGTGTTTACATGGAGTAGCATATATAGTTGAGTGGGATGGGCCAGAACGTCGTGCTTACGTCTGTTCCCTTCCCAGGTATTTGAAATTAAAGGTAGAAATGAGGGTAAGAGTTAACAGGGTAAATGAAGGTGATAAAGCCACTGTGTGCAGATACTTTCCAAGAACTTTCAAATAAGCACTTGAGGGCTTTAGTGGCCCACTTAGGCTAAGTCCACCCAAATACGTGTTCGGTTTAAAATGGCGATTTAGAGCTTAGGAACCAAAACAAGGTGCCTCTCAATCTGAGAGGTCATACACGATTAACAACGAAGGAAAGAAGAAAAACCTCATTGGGCCTCGCGTAGTATTTAAATATGTCGTTCATTGAGGATGTTGCTCTTGTCTTGACAGTTCGTAAAAGTGCTTTTCATTTACAAGCTTGTCATATATTTTGTTCTTATCTTAATCTGAAAAGTAAGTACAGCTGTTGGATAAATGTAGTGGAGTGAAAAGTTCAAACTGAAATGGTGACGTAGTAAGTAGCAGAAAATGAAAATGCTTAAAGTACAAGTGCCTCAAAATGTCCTCAAGTATGATACTTGAGGGAAATGTACGTTCCCAACACCGGTCTCATGTCTCGGCGTCAGGTTATCTGATATTCTGTGAGGATCCGAGCAAACTTGTAATCAGCTGTGATCACAAGTAAAATCATTTTGGAACTGTGAAAAATATATTTCCCCCGTAGCTAGGTGATCCATTTAGCATTTGAAACAGGGCCTAATTACAACAGGTCTGACTGTTAATGGGTCCTGTCAGATCTGGTCTTTCCTGTTATTTGTTTGATTTAAATTAGTTTATGCATGGTCGGGATTGCTTTTCTGCAGGGCCGTGGACGATAATTTGAATAACGCTGTAATCGCATTAAAAGTCTTCACATAGTGGCTTTAAATAAGCCTGCACTATAAAAACTGTTATTTAAAAAGTATAAGAAATGTGTTTTCTGTAGAAAAACCATTAAAAAACAAATAGCTCTCATTGATCACAGGGGCAAAATGTGGGTTTTGTGTGTGCAACGTGAAGCTACAGGGCAGAAATTCAAATGAAATGGATTCCCATGCGTCGTCCCTCTCACTGTGACAGTCAACATGGCAGCAGTCTGTTCTGGACCTGAATCCTGTTGGACACCCGGGCCTTTCTGTTTACCCCTCGCTCTCTGACATCCAGTCTAGACGGCAATTAACTCCTCAAAAAGTTACACCAGTCGCCGGTCGTACCACTGAGGAGATAATAATACTGTGATCCCACACTTCATGTTAGTGTCAATGACAATGAGGCAGACACATGCTGATGAATATATTCAGTTTGAAACAGAAACCCCGCGTCTCTTTTGCTTCCCAATTTCGGGCAGAGGGAAATAATCACCGGTGCAACCAGAAGTACAAAGACACAATGACACAAAGCAGCCGCCCTTGACAAAAATCAAGGCTGCGCGATTAATCCTCCCAATTGTTCCGACATCAAACAAGCGTCAGCCCGAATCAGCTGCACGCCCCAGCCTCGGCAACAGGTGCCGCACGTGTCTGTGCCGCAGCTGAAACGCCGCACGCCAGTGAGGCCACTGTAACGCGTGGAGTGTCGTCCCGCTGTGAGGATTACACTCCGTAACTGAAGAGACTGTGAGAAGGCTCGACGGCTCACAGTGTTTCTAATTGGCATTTCTCACATTTTTTTCCCCTTCACATCACACCACATTGTTTCCCTCTCTCTCCTCTGATCTCATTAGCTTTGTCTTCTGGATGTGTGCAGCTTGGCCAGCTTCCATTACGTAAACTCACCCTGTCCAGTGTGTTCGTGCTGGTGTCAGCTCGTGGCCTTTCTGTTCTGTATTGGAAGAAAACAGTTTAAGGCTCATTAATGCTCAACGTTAGATATGTATACAGAAACCGACTGAGCCTCATGCCTCGTTTCCACCAAACTTTGTCCAAGAAGTGTATTATATTCCTGTGGCAACCTCCATGATCTCCGTTGTGTTGAGAAACTCTTTCCCTCCCAGTCTGGATTGTTTTAACCAGCAATCTAAAGCAACCGCTTTTGTCTGACAGAATTTCTCCCATGTGGCGTCTCTATCCATTCATAAAGAAATACATTTTTGTGCATTAAACACACAAAACTTTGTTGAAACAATCTGTTCTGTCCGTACTCCGGCGTTATTGTTGTCCGTGTTTGTGCACGTCTTACGGATACAGATGAAACAGAGCACTACCACTTAAAGTCGTAGGAGGGGAGTGAAGACCAATGGTTCAAGCGAAGGACACAAGTCTGTTATTGTCAGAAACTCCAGCCTCTGCGCTGCACTATAGTGGATGTGTGCACAGAAGTCTGCAGGCAGTTCTTTTTCTCTTTTCAAACGTTAAAGCAGCATAAATGAGCCCTTAGAGAACCAGTTGCAAAATATTTAGTTATCAATGCCAAAATGTGTAGGAAGAAAAATACAGTTTCAAGAGTGTTCAGAGTTTAGCATTTTCAATGTTTGTGTCGACCAAACTGTAACACTGAAGTACACTCGACAAGTGATGTTAGTCCATCAGAAAGTGTTACATTCACTGAGAGTGTCTCTCTTCCCCAGCCGAGCTCAAGGTGTGAGATCCAGGGCGCCTGTAGGTTTATGCTAAAAGCTCAGCAGTTTTACATTTGCAAACTCCAGCTTCATCCTCTCTGACGTTACTTTAAAAGCAAATTGGGATAAAAAATAAGACGCCTTGTGACCAGTGTTGTGCACATCAAAGATATGTGGATGTACCATTTATCAACTATTTGTGACACTGGAAAAAAAGGTATAAAAAGAACCAAAAACCTGACAATCAGGTCTGTAAACGTCCTTTTTATAATTTCTTTTAATGCATCTTGTGTTTTCCCGACTGCCTGTGTCTTTCCAAGGAGCCTTTTCTTTCGTGACCATCTATAGATGCAGCCGGTAGCATGACTCCAGGATGCCAACTGCTCTTCACTGAATGATTATCAAGCAGCTAATTTGTGCTACACTGCTGGCAGAGGAATAGGAGGCAAATCCTCCTCAGATCGGAGAGGCCCAGCTTGTTAGGCCTGCAGAAGGGTTCACATCCTGTGAAAGCCGCTATTGAAGATCTGTGGGACAAGATATAATTACGGTTGAGGCCAGAGAAAAATGGCCTGGTTTCCTGGCTACTGACCAAAGCCTCTGCTACAATAGCGGTTCCAGGCTTGTAATCACAGTTCCTGGTTCAAACAACGAAGGCGCAATTACTGTCAGCGTCTCCTGAGAAATTTCTCCCCACTGGTGGTTAGCCAGGTACCAGGGCTGCAATTATGAGACGTCTAACAGCGAGCGCTGTGCAGGAAGAGAGCAGCTGATTTAATTAGACGTGAGCAATCATGACATCCTGGGTCACTTTTAATTTCCACATTCAAGTACCACTCATGTCTTCATGGCAGGTACACATGTAGCCATCTTACTCTCCTCTGAAAGGAGGGAGGGACAAAATGGACGAGACGTAAAAGACGTGACCGGGTGCACGTCGGAGACACGGGAACATGTAGTGCTTTAGCACTGTACTCATGATGTAGCTCGTCTCCCTCAGGTTTTCTTTTTCCCCTGTTCCCCATTATTCCTCTTACAAAAGGCTGCCTTATTACATCAGAATGAGAAAGAACGAGGGTAAACGTACTCTCCTCCCAGCTGTTCCTTTCTCTGAATCCTCTCACCTCCCTCACCCCTCCGCACACACTCTCTCCATCCCATTTTACTTTTCAATTATCATTTGATCCCCCTGTCTTCTGTTCACTGTAAGTACGCTAGCTTTCGCTCTCTGCTCGTTTCGTAATCATGCGTCCAGAGAACTTATTCCCACCTCCTCTTTTCTCCTCCTCCTCTCTCGGTTTGGACTGTTTCCCACTTGTTGCATGGTTTTTAAAAGAGGAAAGACGATGGAGGGGGAGGGGGGTAATGCATGTGGTAATGTAGGAAATGTGTTATCCGAACAAAACAAACATTTACAGCATAGCACCAGTAAAACTTTGCCTCTGGCTCATTCCTGTCACTGGTTTGCACTCTGACAGATGCGACGACGACTTTTGATATTTGCATTTTAAAGCTCTTTTACATTCATTTCCCTGTGGTGACAGAAACAACTTACAAAGACATATGGGTTTTTAAAACATTATCCATTATTGCAGTAATGGAGGAAAGAAATAATGAATCAAAATTACTTCACATCACTAACGTTGTTACACTAATGCATGTCAGACAGTGAAATTATGGCAAACAAGAGCATCAATGCCTAACTCCAGTGGCTGGAAACAGGAAAACTAAAATTATAAGATGAAAACACAAGAGTAATGGCTTGATAGTCTTTGCATCTTCTTTTAACAATGATTGACAGTCGTCCATCTTTATAACCACTCTACGTATACAACAAATCAATCACCATCTTTTGATTTTACATGGTTTTATTCTTTGTTACGCCTTTTATCATTTATTTTAATTCACTTAAATCATTGTAACCATCCAGTGTAGTTTATATTTTCAACTTTTTTCCCTTATCAAAATTTGGGGGTCAACGAACTTTAGGGTTATCACTGTGATATGTGGTGTGACCTTCCTAGAACGAGTCGGGAAATAACAGAAAACGACCAACAACAACAACAAGCTTGTGCATATAGTTGTATCAAAATTGCATTGTCAGAATTAATGTATATTGTAAAGATGAAGGAGGTCACATTTAATATATTCATCTCCTGTCGTATTTTTCCAGTGCAAACCGTGCTAGTTGTGAGCCACAGGGAAATGTGAGTGGTGCAAACATTTAAAGGAAATCTCTCTCTGTCTGTCAGTAAATGTACAGTTACCTTTACATACATATTATGCAAACAGTTTGTCTGCACTGTACAGTTTGTGTCCAATGCATTGTATACACTCAGAAAACAACGATATTGAATAAAGGATTTATAGAAAGGAAGCGTGACTGGACTCGTTGATTGACTCTCTGCACATGTTTATTTTCACAGACATTGATACACGGCAGAACTGCATTTTTTTTCATGTGTTTAATATAAGCGCTCTCAGCGTCCCAGCATCTCATACACTCACACACTTTCATCCTTGGTGTTGACTGAAGGGCAGCCTGCATTATCAGCCATTCCAGCAGCAGAAAAGTAGCAGGGGGTGACTGACTTTGCTCAGGAAATGGACAGAGAACTGTATTCAGCTGCTTGTACAGTCACACATTTAACAAAATATACCCTTACAGAGGAAACTGGTAAAAAGTTTGTATTTTACTTAGAAGTCTAGTTTTTAATTAGCTCTTCAGGAGTATTTCTTTTTTCAGGAATTGTATGTATAACACTTTCCTCGCCATGTCTGCAAACTTTATAGTAATTTAAGAATTAAAGACATACTCACTCACTATTTAATAATATCTCATATTCATCCATATTCTGTATGTGTCCTCCTCTCTCTCTCTCTCTCTCTCTCTCTCTCTCTCTCTCTCTCTCTCTCTCTCTATTTCACAGTTATTGTCCAATCAATAAAGGCGTAATGCCCCCCCCCCTCCATGATTCATGCTGTCCTTCCACCAACTTTTCTGGAAATCAGGGATCAACGGACAGGGGTGAAAACACAACCTCCTTGGCGGGCGTAAGAAATGTTCTACTCACATGACACACCCATATTTTACTGATGCGTTGTGCTCTGATATCTTATTTTTATGACACTTGTGAAAATATGTTTTCATCGTCTCGTGCAATTTGTCTTCGTACTGTGCAACGCAACAGAGAGATGGTTGAACGAGCTGAGGCCCACGGGTAAAACGAGCGTTTGGCTTTTATTAAACAACCCAACCAACCTATTTTTCCTTTGCACCAATTTACATCTTTGTTGTGCAGCGAGTGCAGTACAAATTTACAATTAATCAAAACAACTACAAAAGTAATTGCCGCGCAATAAACCGAGGGCCTCAGGGGCGGGAGGCAGTGGGGGGGGCCTTGGAGTTAGAGTAACAGAGACAGGGAAATACACCACGAGTCAGTTTCCACGTAGCAGAATATGATGGAGGCAGCTCAAGTATGGAGAGACACATGCTGAGAAGGTTGACAGGCAGGAAGATGCTCATCACACACACACACACACACGGTGTCTGGCCTCCTTTTAAGTGACAGATGAACCAGCAAATACTGTAATTAGGTGAAGGTAATTAAAATGTGCATATGTAAATGTAATGTAAATGAGGTGTACTTTGAAGGGAAACATGGTGTTTAATTAGCGGGAAGGGGTTTCGGAAGGAGTCAAACTTTAATTATACCCAGTGACATGCTGCACGCTTCCCCTCTCACTCAGATGCTACTTTGAAAGATACGATTTGAGAATTCACGAGTCTCCTGTCGTTCCCCGTCATCCCAGGTAATTTGTTCCTTAGTTTGTTCGGTTACCGCGAACACGGTGACATCCAGACTTTGTAGTTCCTGTCACGGTGACATCAGATGTATCAACTTGAACTTCGGCCTGGCAGGTCACCGGTGCCGCAGCGTTCAAAAAAACACGTCACACTGCTCAACGACGACATCAGTGGCATCAACCAAATTAAATGAACTTCAGCTGTAGTGGCTGCACATTACCACATTCACTCACTATGTTATTTGGCTTGCCTCAACCAATGAGATCACTACGGCCAGCAGCTACACTAAAACTCCATTATGCACAAAGCAAAATGGCTGCACGGTAATCTCTTATTAAAAAGCAGCCAATTATAGTCGCAAAGCAAAATGACATTTTGTTATCACGCAGCACAAAATGTTTCGATTTCCCGTCTTTTTGATTAATTTCATTAAAACAGCATCGAGTTGGGATTTGTGGGTCTCTTATCTTCTGCAAACTCACACGCGCGCACACACGCACTGCAGAGGCAATGTGTTTGAGGTGGCATTCGGAGCGCACTCAAGAGCCTGTTTCCATCTCCCTCATTATCATCAAAGACAACAGGCGCTCCAGTACACGCACTTACATGCACTTACACGCACATACACACACACACACACAAAGCCATGCATCATAGATGGTTTTCACAGTCATCACAGCCACTTCAAGCCACCGTGAACATAAGTAGTGCAGCATGTAGCTCGACTCTCTTGCTGCCATCACTTCCCTTGGTGTTTTTTTTTTTTTTTAATGTTCTCATGTGAGGGGATTTTCCTCGGCCCTCAAAGTAGCTTTTAACTGACGCCAATATCTAATATCTAATAATGGAAATATGCAAAAAAATACGAGGTTTTGACACTATAGTGATATGTAAGACCGTTTCATTATGTCGCCATGGCAACCAGGTTACTGTCAATCCCTCTGAAAGGTTAAGATTGAACCCCCCCCACACACATACACGCTTGTAATTACTGCTTCTACATCTAATTTTCCCCGTTTGACAGAGGGAGAAATAATGAAAAGATCCAAGAAATGTATTCTTTCACGGCTCCGACGCAGGATCTAGATTATCACAGGTTAACAAAGGTCTGAGCAGACAATGAAAAATGTAATTTACTGACGTGTGTTTGTCTGGAAATGGGTTCAAACATCTCATCAAGGTTAAAAAAAAAAAACACCCCTGCCTAAACTACGCACGTCACAGGTCAGACACACGTCAGTCTGTCACTGTCAACCGTTCTTCTTCATCACTTCTCCCTGCTCGCCACCCCTCTTTCTTTCATTTGCCTCTTCTCCTCCTTCTCCTCCTTCTCCAACTCCTTAATCACAATAACAACAGGAAGGGGATGATGAAGAAACATGAGGGCTGGAGGAGAGAAAGGAATAATTTATCTCCCAGGTGATAAGTGACATTTGATGGACACATACTCACACACACACACACACACACACACACACACACACACACACACACACACACACACTAACTGAACAGAGCAGGATCCAGTCAAGCCAACACGCTGCCTGAATACTGATTAACCAATCAGAGCCCATTTCTGCCCAGCACCAGAGATACTCGTTGGCTGCCATGGCAACCAAGAAAGCATCACAGCTTAAAGGAGAGGGGGGAATCGCCTCTTCCTCTGTGTGTGTGTGTGTGTGTGTGTGTGTGTGTGTGTGTGTGTGTGTGTGTGTGTGTGTGTGTGTGTGTGTGTGTGTGTGTGTGTGTGTGTGTGTGTGTGTGTGTGTGTGTGTCTCCTCCACCTCTGAGACAGGAAAAAGACATACAAAATTCTCATTTTAATGATTTTAATAATATCTCATAATAAAACGTAAAGTAAATTTTTTACATTTCAGGTCATCATGCGGTTCCTGTTTTATTTGTCATGTTGCAAACTCTTCCTGTCCTTTCACTTCCTGATTCTGGGTGACTTGACAATCCCAGGGCCCTGTTCTTCCTGCCAGGAAACCCCTTACACTCTGCATAGTTAATTCCCCAGGTGTGCAGATGTCGTTGTTGCCTGTTCACAGGTTTCCTCATGTTTTTCCTTCTCTCGTGTATGAACCTTACTCGTCTTCCTTTAACTGTGACTAACAACTTTTTACCTCCACTCTGCTCTTGTGTGTGTGTCTCACTTTCCTGCAAGTGTCACCGCTGCGATGTGAGAAGTCTCCAAGCGTATGAAGTTGTCTGTGTTCGGCAGCCATCTTTAATGCTTTGAATCTTTCAAGAGTAAAGCTGCACTAACCAATATTTTTATATTAACGATTGATCTAATGACAAAACAGAGACTCAGTGTTGGTCTTTGTTGGTTGTAGTAGTTCTTTTCCAGTAAGTTTGTCTTTACTTTGTTATTTGATGCTATAAAAACTTAAATGTTATGATGGACAGCGGCGACTGACTCACGATTGGTCAAGCGCTTGTATCGATTGGAACTTGCTGCCGTGGCTCCATCACCAGACTCTGGCTCCAAATGGTCAAGATGGCGATGTTCGTATGTGGGATGTTTTGGCTTCATTTCTGAATATGGGAGGAAGTAGGGACGCCATCATTGTTGACAGTCTATGTGACAAACGCACAGACCAACTGGAAAGTGCAATATTTGGCCAATCAGCTGTTTTCTGTTAAAAAGCCACTGGACACACGATATTTCTCTTCTTTTGCTCTGAGCAGCGTTTGGGTCGCAGTGTTTCTAACGCACTTTGAGGACTGTGAAGCATTTGTATTATCTGAGCGTCACTGAAAGAGAGAAAAGAGAAGCAAATTAAAGAGGGAGCGCCTTTGTCTCGCCGCTTCGCCAATATTGTTCTCAACTGTCATGCAAATGAGGCTCAGTGGCCTGAGAAACACGAGGAGAGGGATGAGCGGAACAAAAGGAGTCAATGAAAATCTGCTTTCTTATTTCATATAGAGCCAAAAGCAAGGAGGCCTCTACAATGTTTAGATCTAAATTTTGTGGATTAAGTTTGTTCACAGTACGTTTACATGGACACAAATATTCTGATATTAACCTGATCAAGATATTATCTGAATGAGTCACTGCATTTTCTGATTACTTCAACCTGAATAAGGTCATACTGAATAAAAGAGGTAAAAGAAATGAAAAGGATGAAATCTGTATGAAAAATTAGAAAAGATTTGAAGGAGTAAAATAATACAAATGAAAGATAGAAATGTATAAAATAAAATGACCTTAGATTAGTGGTTGGACGTAATGTTGATGTGAGTCATCAGGCTCTGTAACATGTCATCAGGAATATGAATGACTCTCGTGTAAACATTAAAATCTGAGTAACGTCTTAGTAAGAATAAGGTCAGTAGTCAGATTATCGGTGTCCATGGAAACGTGTCACTGTCTCTACAGTTCGAAGACATTTAGAGTACATTACAGAACTGCGTCACGTCACCACACAAACACTTGTATTTACTCACCCAATCCCTGAGATTTGGGTTTCACCACGCAGCCCGGCCATGCTGTCGCTCTCTCTCTCTCTCTCTCACACACACACACACACACACACACACACACACACACACACACACACACACACAGCCATGAGTCATCGGGTAGTTTTCACATAATCATGTCCACTTCAATCTGCTGTTACATATCGTCTGTATTGAGCAGTGCCTTGTTTAGCTTGAACACTGCTCAGATTTAAATACTTGATTCTGTAAGCGAATGCAGATTAATGCAAAATCCACTGTTGATTATACACAATTTTATTCTCATAATGTTTGAGCAGTTTATTCATATTTTACCTTAATGTCAGTGCAACCTCAGTGATGCACCCAGGGTCATGGGAGTGTTATTAGACATGGGATGGGGTGAGCAGAGAAAAAGACGAGTGGGTTATTACAAAGCTTTGCAAGGCACCTCAGCAGGTTTCATATATCCAAGTTGGAGAAAAACCTTCAATATCAGGATTCATAAATATTGCATTTCATATGAATATGATTTCCCTGGCCGGCTCTCACCTGACAAACACAAGCCAATATCCTACTATGATTTTGGTCACTCATTATCAACCTCTTCCGTGTAGGAAATCTCGCTTTAACTGCCTTTTCTAAGGGGGCGTGCCAGACTAACCGCTGGGCGCCCAGTATGCATTAAGCTTCAGTATTTTCTGTGAGGTAGAGGACGTACTAGAGGACAGAAAAGCTGAAAAAAGCTTGATATGTCTCCTTTGAAACTGAAACAAGAGTTTAGAAGCCTGTGCAGATTATTTGGAATGATAATAATGTGAGTTTCTAAAAGCTAAAAAAGATACGTTTCAAACAATCTTCTTTGTGAAGAAGTGGAGCTAAAATGAACAGTGAACCATCCGGCAGCAGTTTGTTTTATCGATTTGTTCTACTATAAATACAGGACCGTGGCTGTGAAAGTGAAAAGAAGAAGAAAAAGCTCCAACTGGAATAAAGTAACCAGAGTTTTGGGTCTAACCGGTAACTCAGCATGTTGGTTCATTCACAAAAACAACCCCACTTTGTCAGGTGGGAGTCGTATCGGCTTTTTTCCCCTTAATTTTTAGAGGGCAGCTTTGAAGTCACAGCTCCGTGGTTTCAGAGAAATAGAAAACGCACCTCCTTTGGAGAGTTCTTAGAATAGGCCGCTTTATTTCTGTCTGCCTCTTTGCAGGTACGGTGGGTGAAAAGCGGACTGGAGCAGAGAGAGACGGGGGGGGGGGGCAGACGGAGAGATCAAGGCCCGACTGCAGCACAAAGAGCAAGAAAAATAAAGTGTTTTTCTTTGCTTTTAGGCAGCGGTAGGTGCGCAGGTTGGGTGACCTTAGCAACTGGTAGTGGAGTGGAACGTTTGATTGGCGACAGCACGGTGTTCAAGCGGAAAATCAATACATTCTTTACTTACACATGCCTCACGTCTAGAAAAGGCAGATTTTCAGAGTAAAAGCTGCTTTGAGTTTCCTCACACAATAAAACCTTCTTTTTTTTTTTTCATAAGAGAAGCTTTTTAGCCCGATGAGTCAGACAGTTTTGTCCGTTGAGACGCGCCTTCCCTCAATTTCACCCCTGGGTGCTGCTGACACTCGGCCATTTTGGCTATTTCAGCCATTTCGGCATCAGCGGCAGGTGTGTGTTCGCAGCTGTTACGGCAATTACTCTAAATGGTAGGAAAAGAAAAGGAATAAAGTAACCTGCTGTGGTGTACGAGGAGACCTTTTAGTAAAGCTGCTCTGTCAAGAGCAGGAAATGATTCAAGGCTTCAGTGTGTGTCAGTTCATCACATTACCCCTTTAAATTTCATCCGTAAGAACTAATTCATTCATTTTTTCGCTTTTAAATTCCCCCGTCCTCTTTCTGGATAGTGGGAGGAAGTTTTTATTTACAGTCGATGGTCAAAACCAAGATACAACTATCTGATGGTTTGGTTTATCTGTTTTATTCCCTTATTGAATAATTCAGCCTATAGTAAGTCTCCTTTATGATGATAAATATCTGTTGTACGGAGAAACAAAGGCTAAACACCTGTCTGAGTAAACCAATGCTTATTTCCAGAGTTCAATGTAGAGAAAGCTTATTACTTCAAATAACTTATCTGTGCAGACTACGTTGGACTAGACAGTGGAGGAGTAATGATGACACACCGTCTTGTTTTCTTTGCCCAAAAGATAAAAATGTTTCAGTCGCACATTAACAACACACACAAGCGCAAACAAACAAACCCTGTTTGCTACCACGTCTCTCTCTCTCTCTCTCTCTCTCTCTCTCTCTCTCTCTCTCTCTCTCTCGATCAGGCCCCCATTCAGTTTTTTTTCTGTCTGTCAATAGAGGGAGCGGGTGGCATTTCCAGCCTGCAGACAGCTTCTCCCATCAGGCCTCATGACTGACGCTGGAACCCTAGTGCATGCGCATGAATACAAGTGCGCTAATCAACTATTCCTCGCTCGTCCTGTAACGTGTCCATCAATCCGTTTGACCATCTAAGCTGAATAAATAGCTTAAAAGCAGCCGGGGCTTGCAACACAAATAAAAAATGTTACACTCGATGGTGGAAATCGCAGATTTAACGTGTCTCTGTGCGGATTGGTTGTTCATTCAGCACTTTTTTACAGATATGATCGTCTCGTGGGTTATTTGCTGACCTATGACCTTTCCTCTACTGTCACTGAGCTCCATAAAAATGTACTGCGGATATTCAGGCTCCCCAGAGGATCCCCACTTTCCGTTTAGGACATTCCATGACCTTTCCTCATGCGTCATCCTCAGGCAAACCTAGCTTCATTTCTATAGTCCGTACATTTGCAGTGTATCGCACAAACACGCATCCTGAAACTGAACGTGTATAAAAAGTGACAGAATTTACATTTTCATCCATCACTCCCTCCTCCCCTGCGTGACCTTTTTGGTCATTACACCTGCAGAGCTCAGTAGATGATTTGTCTCGTGCATTCTGACTTCGCCAGAATATTTAAGCAGCCGAACTGCGTCATTCCCACATGCACAAGGTTGATAAACCACAGGCAGGACAAACGCAACTATAGGGGCCAGGGGGGCGGCGAGAGTGTCACACGGTGCAGCATCTGACGACAGGAGAGTGCGATTCCAGAGCGGAGGAAGAGAAACAGACAGTGTGTTGTCTCTAAATCACCTGCTGATAAAGTGCGGTATCTGTAGATGTCTCGGACTGATCCATCTCTGAGTGACACAGATGGAAGGGAAAGCTTTTTCAAAGGTGTTAAAGCTGCATGACGTGTGGAGCCTGGAGCGTTCCAGTGTTTTATTAATAAACTGATCCCATGTAAGATTTAGCCATTGCAGACTAGTTAATTAAATTAGCATTTAAATAAATAAATGTAATCATTATACTTACACTGGTTATAAATTCGAATGTTTCCATATACTGTATGTCTCCATATCATACTCCATCTCAAATGAATGTCTGCTCCTTCATTTCTCCTCTTTTTACGATCACTTTAATCACTTTTTCTTAAATGTGATATTGTTCAGTAGATCTGTGGAAACACTTTGGTTTCGTCTTCACTGGATTTCGCTTTATACGAGAAACAAAAGGAAGTCACTGTATTAAGCATATTTGAGCTTAAGATAATGTTTATATCAGTTTGACTGTGTTGCAAAGCAGAGCCGACACTATTTGTCAAGATACAAATCCTGAAAAAGTTCTCAGGTCTGACTCTGTGTGGTCTCATCCTCACCCCCGGCTCACCACAGTCTGGCCTAACCTCGTAGACACGTGTGCACTGGAGCCGTGAGCATAATTAGACACCACTTCCAGCAACAAGACTGCACTGTCTCCCGGCGGCATGTTGACGGGCAGCTCTGAGGACGCCGTGGAGCCAAGGCAGCGTTCACAACTGAGAAATCATCTGATCAGAGAGCGGCGGCAGCTCAGCCGGAACTGTCTACATGTTGTCTGTCCCGCTTGTTGAATACCACCTCCTGCCTCCAGAGGTGTCCTCATCCTCTCCACACATGATAGAACTCGAGGGGGCAGATGCCATTAAAGTTAAAACCTTTAAATATGACAAATGATGATGATAGATTATTTTGAATTCCAGGCAGATCAGTGTCCTCACTTGTGTTGTATTATATTCTGGGTGATTGCAGTAAGAATCTGAGATGGTTTCACTGGTGACAGAGAATTATCTGAGACAGCTCAGACACCCATGTCTCTGAGAAGCTGTTGGATGTGTGACTCGCTCAAAATTTTAAATAGGGGAACGACAGAGTGAAGCTGTCAAAGATGTGGATGTGCGGAGGAGTCAGGTAACGCGGGGGAGAGGAGGCCGAAAAGAGTGAAGTCACCATGCTGCAACATCAAGAAATCCAGCCGAGCCGAGGAGAAAACTAACATTTCAACGTTTTTGAAGGAAGAAACGAGTCGAGACAGTGAAGACGGAGAGAGTGAGGACTTCATCAAGACCTGACCCAAGTCAACCTTTTGATATTTGGCGTTTGACTCTCACTATGTTCTCTAAACTGTGTCATTCTTCATCATTTCAGCCGTCAACATCAGTTTACTGGGATCCTGGCCTCAGTCCATGTGTGTTGTCAGTCAGTTGTGAATCAATAATGTGTTTCTTCATTACATCCGCCGAGGGGCTTATGTTTTCAACCCCTGTCTGTTAGTTTGTGCAGGATTATGCAAAAACGGCTGAGTGGATTTTCATTGGACTTGGTGGACACGGACCAAGGTGCGGATCCAGGAATTCATTGTGAGATATTTTCTCTGATTTCCAAGGGAATAATTCATTGATCTAGATGTGAAAAAATCTGGCATATTTAGGGAAGTGATTATAAAACCTGGATCTAGCTAGTTTAAATGTGGTTTCATAAGGGGGCAGCCTTACTTCGGCTCCGGTATGGTAACAAATAGGGCTAGAAACCTGTAACTACCCCCAATAAGTAGCTGAGATAACATGGATTTAGTCGCTCATCAACGGTTTATATTACCTTCAATAGTTTTTTGAATATGACGGATTTGAATTTCAGGGGACTGTTTGGCCTTGGTGGAGGTGTTTGATCTCGAGTGCCATTTAACTTCTGTCTGGTCTCATTTTAAAATACCAAACTCAACATGATCATCAGAGGAAGCTCGACAACAAAAACGCTCCTCAATTCAGCGCGTCGCACTATTAATTAGATGATCACAATTAATGAAACGCTAACGTGGGAAACCCTCTTTCCGAAGGTGCAGGTTTAAACTTGAGGTGATAGATACTGTGCTCACGGCTGAGAGTAGTTTTCACTCCTGCTCTGCGTCTGGGCAAAAGTATCAGACTTAAATACGACCTGCTGCTCTAATTATCCTCATTAAAACCCCAAAATGCTAATGTGCAATTAATGCTGCACATGCATCCTCAAGACTCTTGTTAAAGCAAACTGGGAACAAAGGAGGAGGAGATCACCGACACAATGCGATGTTTTGGAATAGTGGCCTTGTTGTATGGGTTTGTGTTGTGTTGTGATGCATAATGAAGTGGTTTTGTATTAGTTTGCTCTTTCTGCCGTTGTGTTGAGACACGTGGGTCCAGCTGGAGATACAGAGACAAGAGGGATGGAAACAAGGAACAAGAATTTATCCGTTTGATAAGATTCTCCCAACCACACCTGCTGCCAGGAAATGCCATTAAATGTCAGCTGTCTGTTCGTTCCTGGCTGACGACACACACACACACACACACACACGCACGGTCGGCAGTGTTTTTTCCTGTCTCACCTCAAAACACTCTCAGAAGGTCGTACAAAAGGAGACGAGGGCTCGAGTCAGTCGCAAGAAAATGAAGCCGCTTTTTCTTTAATGACATTTACAGTCATGTAGGTTTATGTTTCTAACATCGCAGGAGAACATTGGGAGGACAGGAAAGATGGCGCACCATCCTTTAGCGTTTGCAGCTGATGCATGATGGGATATGACACTTGGTCTTCTTGTTTTTATTTCGGCAGAGTTGGAGACAAACCTGGCTCGAGCCAAAGGAAACTAACAACTTCTTTTTACACCTGTCACATAGTGAGCGTTAGACTATTTATTCAAATGTAGCAATAATTACAAATTAAAGGCAATTAACAACAAATGGTAAACAAACAACACCATATCAAATATAGATATAGGTAGAAAGAACAGGTCAGTTTATAAGATTGTATCAATGAACCTAAAATCAGCCTCGAATATGTTACATTTACAACTTGCTGTGGTTGATAAAATCTTTTCTTTTCCAGAGAAAATACCAAACACTTGGAGGTGCAGATGTGCTTGTCCGTGGCAGCTGGAGCCGTTTCTCAGGTATTAGATGAGGTTCACTGCACCAGGCTGCTGACTCACACAGACATTTATCTGAAATATCTGACATTTTAGGAGATGTTATTGATGGAGGCCCATAACTTTGGGTTGAAAACTTTTATTTTGTCAAATGTAAGCTGCTGGAAGATTATGAGTAAGTGAACATGTCTGAGGCTGTCAAAGAGCCTCAGAATGAGCTGATACACCAGGTCAGTGTGGGAGGTCCTGCTCAATATAAAGGTCAACAGTGGAAGCTATTTCAGCTGAGGGGAAAAGAAATGACACGAGGGGCGTTGGGAATACTGGGAGAAACGTCTCAAGCATTCAGAAAACCATTTTGATTTCACAGACCAATGCACTGACAAACACCTCTATATGCTCAGATATCCAGCATCACACACGGATGCATAGAAAGAAATGAAGATTGAGCGAAAGGGAGGAAAGAAAAGGAAGATCCAGGCTGTGTCTGTTCCAGCTCAACAGTCAGGGCTATCTGGTGTGTTAAAATTAGTCTGTTTATATATAGGCCTGAAGAGATGACTCTCTGGACAAATAAAGTGGTATTTACACAGACGCACATTCACAAACAGCAGAGAATCAAACGTCTGAATGAGAGACCCGCTGAAAGGATTGGTTTCTCCAGACTGAAATCAAAGCAGACAGGAGAAATATCTGCAGGAGAAAGAGGCCACGGTGATGCTGGACGTGAGGAACCAGACTTTCTCTCTCTCGCCTCCGATCCGTCAACATCTTCCTCCAGCGTCCAACGACAAGAGCAACGTTTTTACTCACTGAAAATGGCTCCAGAGAACAGTCAAATATTTAAAGTTAAAGTATATCAGTGTTTTTAATTGCAGCTCCTATATACCCGAGAATCTAAAGCCAGGATGATGAGACAGAGAAGAGTGAGAGAGGAGGGGACAGACACTGGATAAGAGAAGCTGTTACTCCCTCTAGTGGTTCATTCAACTCGTGCACAGTTCAGGCTGCAATGCAAAAAGAAAACTGCTTTATTATGATACTACAAGTCAAATCACATCATTAGGAAATCATGTGTTTACAAAAACAACGGCAACGTGTCGCTGTCCTCGGTGCTGAACTCAAACTGTCAGTTCATGTGGTGTTTGTCAGGAACATGAGCATTTCAAGGGATTGGGGGGGGGGTCACCAAACAAAAACTGCATTCACATAAATAACAGTAAAGTAGTAAAGTTTAAGTCCAAATAAACCTCTAAAATTACCACGAAAGTTTTTTTAAGTGGTTTCAAACTATAGTGTTGTTTCACTCTCGTACAGATTTGTCCTTGCTGTGGTCTAACATTAATAGCTGTTCTCTCCAGCCCCCTCTTTGCTCGGGGGACCCCAGGCAATTACCCATTCTGCCTACCTTGTTGCAACCCCAGTAAAGAACAATAACTCAAAATTAACTAGGGAGTTGCATTATGGGAAAAGCAGGCTCCAATGTTTGTGGAGCTTGACCCCCACCGGATAGTGAAGGTCAGGATATCTCAGCTTCTGCTTAATTTTCCATATTCTTGTTTTAATCTGTCTCTCACAAGTTTCTTTAGTAACCCTTTAAGCTATTACTATTCAAATATTTAATTTAGTATTTCACAAAATGAAAAGCTCTTTTATGATCTTATACTTTAAGCCACAAGGGGGCAGTATGTCAAAGCAAAGCGGCCTGACCGAACAACATCAGTAGTAAATATTCAAACACATAAAGGAAGACACATTTATATGTATATATGAAAAAACATTTTATTAAAGAAGTGGGATGCTTTGCTTCCCTATATTCTATACATTATGTGCTATACAATGCAGCGGACAGACGGTGCAGGAGTTTATTTTCTTTACACTCATATGAAGGAAAGTCATTGTCAGAAAGCAGCGGGCTGGTCCACAGACCCTATGCAGCACCCATTTATTCCAATGACAATAAAAAAAATAAAATGTCAAATCAAACCTGGGGCCAAAACTGAAATGTTGGTAAATGTGCAGAAGTAAACATTTCCCCAAGAACCTAACATGTTTTTTTCCGAAAAACACAAACTCAACTTAAAACTCAAAAACACCCCTAAGTTTAACATCATCTGCTTGGTTACTATGTAGTTTAATGTAGATTTTAACGGTGAGATCTAATAGACCAGATTGGAACAGGAGGTTTGATTATTTAATAAATGAATCACATCCTTTGAAATGCAAGTGCAATGTCTGATCTTTTTTATTCTATTTTTTGTTTTTTAGAAACATCTGTTCCCTGGCCCAGGATCATAGCTCCAATGGGGTGAGACCACCGCTCACAGCTGTTCATACAGAAGTGACTGTATAACTCCACAGTTAAACTGCTACTCGCTACCTCAACTTACAATTTCTGCCTTTTTCTACAGCAAAACGCATTTGAATGGTGGTTAAAAAAGGAAATCCAGCAAATAGTCATGTTGTACCACAGCGATTAAGGCCCTGGTGATTATTGAGCCAAAGCAATGGTAAGAACTTTCACCTCACTCTTCTAGGATTGTAAGTGTAAAACATAACAGAAGAATAATACAACAATACTGTTTTCTTCTCTTGTTTCATAAAATAAATGGCCCATGTTAACATTTATAGCCATTAAAGTCTTTAAACTCGGACTCTGGTTTTTGAAATATTTACAATATTTAAAGAAACGGAAATGTCAGAATATTTAACGCTGTTTGCTTTTTTTTTTTATGCGGTGAGAAAGAAGTGAGGTTGTTGTGGTTGTTGTGAGGATTGTTTTCTTGAACATGCTCCGTCTCCTGCAGCACAAGCTGAGGGGAACCACGCCTAAATACTCCATAAACCCTAAATGACATTCTTCACATCGGTCAGTTCAGTCCAGGTAACATCTCGCTGCTCAGGCAACAGATTCTGTTTCCTATGTCCTACAAATCTAACCACACACACTTCAATTATAGGATGTAAACAAAGTCGACAACAAGGGGGCGCTATGTCTGCACGAGCTGTTTTCTCTTCCTGTGTGTGTAAGTAGAAATCCTCTGTATGATCATGACTGGACAGCCGACCTGATTTCTAAAAAAACCTGGATTTTAAGGAGACTGGTGAACTAGGGTTAGACAGATAGTGAGGGACCAACACTGACTATAAATATTAAATATTCTATATGCTGACGATTTCTGCCGGTCCATACAGCTTCAGTGCCTCATGCTGTAAAAGCTAAAAAGCAGAAAAACTTTCTGTTGTGGAATAAAATAACCCCAATTTATCGTTTTATTAACTGCTACAGATAGAAAATTGAAAAAATATCAATATCTGACCCATATCTGTCAAACCCTAGTGAGGAAATGCAACACAGACACACTGCATTTATAGATACACACACATACATACATTTTTGCATAAATTATGTACATACATTATGTGTGTTGGGACTAGATTTTGGCAAACACGCTGAGAGAAAAAGATTTTCCCTCATGAATAAGGCATGCCATGTACTGCGACTTCCTGTCACACGCCGCCGTCTGTTTAGGGTGTTTACTCTGCACGTCACGACAAGCTCTGATAACTTTAATTTACTTGACTTTATTCGTTTGTGATCCCACTCAGCCGACTGCTGTGATGTCATCACTTGGCAACTGCCATCGCTGCTGCAATGCCAGGAACGCTCAGGGCTCCTCCAAGGTATGACATCATCTGGATATGAAGCGCCGAAAGTCTGCTGGTTGGCCCATCTCCGCGATGTCATGACCCAATGCTCCACTGGCTGGGTTGCCTGTCAATGCCGTTGTCTCCCTGTCAGATATTTGACAGTCGTCGCCCTCGGTTGGTGCCGAGTGAAGCTCGCAGCCTCGGCTCTCTGGCCCTGTGGCGAGCAGAACAATTGTGAGACAAGCTTCTACTGAATGCATCTTAAAAACACAGTTTGACGAAGAATTTTCTCCTTGACGTTTACAATGTGTTAACAATAAGAAACATAAGCGACAATTCCCCTGAGGTTTTGAAAGGTGATATACTGGATCTGTGTAGGATGTTGTGCAAACCTATAGTGCTCGTTGAAGTCCAGTCTGAAGCTGAGGAACCGCAGACTCTCATCTGTGCTCGTCATCAGCAACACCAGGAACTGCTGGACGCTGCCCTGAAAGGATCAAGGTCAGAAGGACATTTCAGAAGAAGAAGATTCTGCCATGATAAACGACTGCTGCTTCTCCAGGTGGCTCAGGTCAGTACCTGGTAGCAGTCTGTGAGAATGCGGAACTGGGAGCGCATCTTTGGTATGGTGTCCTGGAACTCCTGAATCCTCCGCTTCTCCTCCGTTTCCTGCTCGGCCGTCACTCCCCACTGACCCTGAATCAGCAAGAGACGACACAGATAGGGACAGGTTAGTCGAACAGAGTACTCTCTCTACTCAGTGGCCCAGCGTGATCAGTTCCTACCTCTGCTTCTCTCTGCTTCTTCCTCTCCTCATACTGCAGCCGTAGGGTGAGCTCCTCCAGTGCAGAGCGGTAGAGGGAGTCCTGCACTCTCTGAAACTCAATGATCTGGTCAAATATGGACCTCAGCTGGTTCAAAAGAGACTGGGGGAAAACAAGAGACAGGAAATGTGACTGACAATCTTATTTATGGCGTCAGATTATTGTGTGAGTGTTTGTGTGCGTTACCCTGCTGTTGTTGTCCAGCAGGCATCTTGAGATGATGGAGTCCAGGAAGACTTCGTGGGCGGCGATGATGTGGTCGAGGTCCTGAGCCTGCTGCACCTTGTTCCACAGCTCGTCCCAGCAGCATTCCAGCACCTACACACATACGGAAATTACACTGCTCTATCATAAGGTATCATTGAGTCAGGCTCAACCACCATTACTGTCATTATTTAATCACCTTAAACCTGCTAAAACTTCTAAAAACAACCTCATGAGTCTGACTTTCACTTTTGTTTAAATCAGAATTAACCGGACACGATGAATCACCTCCTTCCTGTAATTACTACTTTTTATTGATGTGACGGGAACGGCGCAGCTAATGGTCTGACCTCAAAGGTGATGTAGTACTGCATTTGGTGGATGAAGTGGACCATCTCCGAGGCCAGGATGTGACACTGGTGCAGCGCGCCGTTCAACTCTGGAGGGTAAAAAGAAAAAAGGTTTTATGAGCCGCAGATTACAGAGAGAGCAGTAACAGACTTCGTTTGGCTTAACTTTTTCTCCTAGAAAATCAGAAAAATCTGTAAAACACTATTTACTAAAGTGTTAAATGTGCTTTTTGTTAGGACCAAAAAAAAGTGTGTGCGGGATAAACCTTCATGTGGTAAGAAAGTGTGTTTGTCATGTGTGTTTCTGTACCAGGCATGGTTTTGAGGAGCTTGGCATTACACATCTGTCCCTTCCAGATGTCGGTCAGCGTGTACTCCATCCTCTTGGCCCTCCACAAGAAGTTAAACACGCGCAGGTAGTGGCCCATACAATCCCTTGTAAACAACTTGGAAACACAACACACAACAGATCTTTGAGATCAAAACAAAACAAAACATACACAATGTGCTGGGAAGTGTATGTGAAAGTGTGTCTTACCGTGGCAATGGGTCCCTCCACGTGGTAGTCCAGGCTGAAAACATCCCAGCCTGTGTCGCCCGAAGACACCTGGAGCAAATGAACGACACGTTGAGAACCTGCTGACATCTTTTCCATGCATAGACACACACACTCTCACACACACACTTTCAGACACACTTTACCTCCAGCAGACGCACGTCGAGCCTCTTGAGGATCTCTGCGTTGTCAAACTGGGCGTTAGTGGCTCTGACGGCCGTTTCTAAGATACCAGTCAGGTTGTGTTGGTACAACGTGGTGGCAGGACGCACCAACTCCGGTCTGCAACAACATAATTAGGATATGGATAAGTCCTGAATAATATTCTACTGTTATATCTTTGCTTTACGTGTACAAATTAGCATTAACGTGTTATTATAAGATATCAAGTGTATATGTTACTTTAGTAGGTCCATGAGGTGTCTGATGAAGTCTCCCTGGCCCAGCAGCAGGTATCTCCTCATGGCCTGCAGGTGCTCCAGCAGCAGGTAGTTTTGATTGAGAACGTCCAGCAGGTATTTGCTGGTGTCGAAGTAGGCGGCGTCGATCTTCTCCTGAAACGCCCCCTCCAGGTCCGACAGCAGCTCTGCAGCTACGAGAAGGCAGAGATGGAGAAGGTATTAACAGACGAAAAGTTCACATACTTTAGTGCAGCTGATATAAACGTAAAACTGATGTTTGACTTCAACTTTTCAGGTTTTGATAGGGCACAACATCTGTGTGAAAATTCTTAGGACTCGAACAATTCAACTTGACGTCCTTCAGCAGATACAGTAAAAGCTTCAGATCAGACTCGACCGATGAAGTCCGAACACACCGAATCAATAGAATAAGCCTAAGTATAACTCTTTCCACTTCGTAGTCAGAAGGAGAGCGGGAGAAGGCCAGCGACCGGTAAGAGCATCGATTACTGCCAGTCCACTGCTCCACGTCAATACAACAATATCAATATAATGAGGACAAAAAAACTAAATGACAATAAAGCTCGTAGCATCATTCCAGCTTTTACATGAGCATACTGCGTCTTATTGTCTCTTTATTAATGTTATGTTATCCTAATTATGTCCTTAAACCAAGTACAGAGAGAAAAACAATAGCTGTTGTCAGTAAAAACGTCATCGACACGTTCACTTGTTATCTGAATTTTCTGGGACATTTTCCTGGAAAGGAAAAGTTCCAAAAAATATCCGGAACAACTGACTCGGACATTTGTGTTCTCACACACAGCCCCTTCAGGAAAGATTTCTGACTTCTGTGCATATCTGAAAGCAGCTGAGGCTCTTACCATCTTTCGGCGTGTCTGCAGACTTGGACGCTGCTGTGATTTTGCCCGGCGGCGTTCTGTCATGACAAACCTGGTGCAGGAAGTTGATGGATTTACCGATCAGCAGAACCTGGAGGGGAGATAAAACAGTGCAGCAGGCAGGAGATAATAGTCAGGTTATATTTGTTTTGTGTGTCAGTACTTCAGCACCTCTGATCTATAGTAGTAGAATGTGTGGGTGTGTATATACCTTGCGGGCCTGGTCCATAGTGATGAACGAGGGGATCATACACTTCCTGAGGGAGTACTTGTCGTGCCACAGACGATCGGCCTTCACGTTGGGATCAGATGCTACAAAGAACTACAAACAAAAATAAATAAAGACAGTTAAATAAACAGTGTAAACTTTTATTTTCTCAAATCAGGTCAATGTGATGAACAAGAATCAGATCAGGTGTCGTCACTACGGCTCATGACATGCTTAATTAAAGAGATGGCAGCACCTGTATCCAGGATGTTTTAGCTTCATTTTGTACTAGTCTATTTTTTACAGTCTATGGTCCTGTCCTCACTTTCATGTGTATGTCACTGTCAATTGCATTAAGCCATTTCTTTATGATGGGTTTATGGAAAATGTATTAAAATATGTGACTGGTGGAAACGATTGAGGACTGCTGAGTTGTTGGTAAAAAATAAAGGAGCCAAAGCAAAAATCTAGATTTAAATTTCTAACTGTTCACCAAAAGGAATCACTGTCATGTTACAAACTAAAACATCCCTTATTTACTTGTGTTTTACTAGATGTTTTTTTAATGCATTGCCAGGTGTTGTTTCTTACATCGGGTTTTACAGAGCTTATCATTAATTTCCCTCATGAAAGGTGCAATAACTTTCTCTCTCTGCTTTCTTTAAACACAGCACTTACAAGCAGAGTGCAGTGATAACTGCTGGTTACTGCTGGACACATAAATACTGTGACTGAGAGACGAGGGAGCAGGGAGAAATAAAGGAGAAACATCCATCAGCAGGTTCTCCATTACACTCCTCTCATCCGTTCTCATTTAAGAAGATGTCCTGCCTCACCTCACTTTCTTTATTTCTCAACCCTCTTCTTTCTCATCAGGGTCAAACATCAGAGGAGTTAAATGGAACAACGTACAGATTAGCTGCTCTATGAAAGGATCTCAGGGAGCCAGGAGATTCAGACGCATCACACGGTTTTCTACAGTTGGTTGTGGTGAGTGAGAAATGTCCTATATTTTCTCCTAAGATTTCCCACATGCACTGAAAGTATCAGAAAGATGTTTGTACCTCGTGGTACGTATCTTCCAGCTCTCCATCATAGATCCACCTGTAGAGGAAGTTGAGGATAGGGTTTGACACCAGGCTGAGGATGTGTTGAACCAGCGCTCTCATCTGCGGGTCGCCCGTTTTCCCGTAGGCGTGGACAGCTGAAGCCAGCTCTCCTCCCTTTCGACCTGAACACACAAACAGGTTAAAAAACGCAAACTCATCTTATGTTAACACATTTCACCTCAACACAAACACAGCAGCCACGTCCAGCCCACCTTGGCAGTAGTCGACGAGGGCGGCCAGTGTTTTGAGCCGAACTCTGGGGTCGTACATCCAAACCAGCAGCCTCCTGAGGGTCAGGCTGTTCTCTGTGCACACGATCACACCTTGTTCGTCCTCCACCTGCAGCTGAGACACATATACAGCAACAAACACCAGTTAACAGAATGATGGGGAAAATGACATGAGACAGACTGGTATGTGCTCTGAGTGTCATTCTAATTCAATATTGATCAGCTTTTTCTTTAAGTTCTTTAATTTCCCTAAATCCTGTTGCAAAATTGAGATCAAGTTGGAGTTTATTCTTTAAATGAGTCGTTAATGTGATTACCTGAGAATGGAGGACAGACAGCAGCCTGTAATATTCCTTCAGCTCCTGGTGGAGCGCTGCACAGAAGCTCTGAGGACAGAGAGGACAGACATGGATAAAAAGACCTGCATTAAAATAAGAACATATCCATTAAGGATAATTAATACACGTGGTAAACGCAGACACACCTGTCCGACCAGCCCAAAGGCCCGGTCGACGCTTCTGGCGTCGGTGAACTTCATGACTTTGTTGTGGAGCCAGCCGAGCTCCGCCAGTCTGCTGCAGGTGTCCCTCAGGGACTTGTGCAGCACCACCTGGTGACGCAATGCACACATTACAACACATATCTGTCTCCAGTTTTATTTAGACGGCTGTGATGAGTTACATCATGGAGACGATTCAAATTTTGTATCTAAAGATTTATCTTTAAACAACGCATTCAATTTTTATCTGATTAACAAAACCTTGTATACAGGAAGCTTTAATGAGAGGTAAAGTGGCCAAAGACAAGTATCTCCATCCTCGACTCTTTTATCTCTGGCCTCAGTGGCTCCTACATTGACCGCAAGTCTATGTTTAGCAGCCCTGAGAAGCTACGGGACAGGTTACATCTCAGGTCTTCCTATCGATGATATGAGAGAGAGGGGAAAAAGAAATTGACAGGACAGAGAAAAGAGGAGTCGATGGGGCTCGGAGCCAAAGAGCTTCATATTGATCTGTTGAATCTCTCGTTTAAAGACCAATCATCAACAATTCCCTTGATATCATGTCATCTTCTCTGAATATGCGGTGACCATTACTTCAACTGGGCTTCATAAGATGGGAGGGAGACAGTGGCATTATCCAAGTGATGTAAAGCTTCCAGCCAGGCCAGATTTAATCTGTTGCTCTTCACCTTGCTGTTTATATTGTAACAGTTGATCAAGGATGATGATGTCCTGAGCTGTACTGTTACTGTTACTCCGGCCACTGTGTGCTGTACAGGGCTCGATGCGGTTCACATACCTTGCTGTCTATTTTGTAGCAGTTCTCCTGGGCGCTCAATTTGATGAACTTGCCGTCGATGCCCTGGAAGACGTAGAGGATGTCCCGCACCAGCGCCGCCTCGCTGACCTCCCCTATACCAGCAGAGGACGAGGGGATGAACAGTTTTATCGTCCATCAAAAATACAGACTGTGCTCTTAGAGTTCACATTAAATTTTAAAACAAAAAAAGATTATCTGAAACTATGACACAATCTGGGACATGAGTTTAAACTTATTAATGTTTTTTGAGAGTAGATTTAAAAAATGTAAGACGATGATGAAGCTCTGCTGATTATATTTGCTATAACCTCATATTGATCTATTGTTCTACTTTAAAAAGACTCAAGACTTAAAATAACAAAACACATTAATGATGTTCTGCTCAGTCTGTAACCTGCACCGCTTACGGTTATAAGATTATTCTGTGTTTATATACGTCGCTCCGCACCTGTGTCACCGTCTCGGCGAGTTCGGACCACACGTGTGGAGGGAGCCTGAGGTCCGAGAGCTGGCCGGGTGGTGGGCAGGGTCAGAGCGGAGGGGGAGGAGCTCATGGGAAGAGTCCAGGCCAGTCGAGAGCCCAGAGGCTGAACGGCTGCAGCTGCAGATTGAGGAGGTTGACTAAAACACACACAAACACACATTCACTGTTAGTTACAAAGTTCCAACCAGTATCCTGCACTAATGTTGTCATTATACAAACATCTGGATATGATCTAGTTGGCGTTGATATAAATTGATGATCTAAATGCAATTCAAAAGGTTAGGATTAACCCGAACCCTAATGCCATGAGACTTTTTTTATGTTTGGAGTAAGGACTTGACCTTTCACAATTAAAAGGTGAGCGTCAACAGCTCAATGGTCATTTTTAACTGAAGGACTCCTGCATTATTAATGAGGATAAATGGAATTAAATGGCCTTCTGGTGCCTCATAAGAGAGATTTATGTGAGGTCAGGCTGAGACGCCAGTTCAGGCTCCACTGTTAATTGATGCTTCCTTTATCTCACACTAAGTTTTTTTACAAGATGAGTGTCAAATAAGTAAACCTTCTCTCACCAGAGGCTTTTAGGTGAAACTGTGAGAGTGTACTTATTATCTTGACTACATGTATATCAATATAAAGCAGACTTCAGATTAACAGTGGAGCTTGGCACCAGATGCTTTTAAATGCAACGTAATAAAAAAGATTAATTTTAAATCTGTCTTCTCACCCGGCCAGTAGTGACTGTGGCGTCGGCGTGGGTCCGTTCAGCGTGTAGACTCCCAGACTGGAGATTCCACTGGTGCCGACACTGGCCGTCAGCACGCCGCTTCTCTCCCCGTAGCCCAGGGCCAGGCTCTGTGGCCGGGTGCAGTAGAACGGCGTGGAGTGGGCGTCCCTGGGGAGGGCCTGGGCAAACAGCGCCCCATAGTTGCCGACCTGAGAAGGATGGGTAGATGAGAGAAGTTAGTTTAAACCTCATGCTTTTATTATGGTCCTTTTTTAGACAACCTATTGAAGAAGGAGATGTGTGCGTGTGTGTGTGTCTCACCCTGCCGGATGGCTTACGAGGGTCCTCAGAGAGGCTGAGCAGCAGGTAGAGAACAGACCAGCGATGCTTCAGAACGCCCTGTCAAAGCACAAAATATCCCTAATTAACAAATAATGCAATCGATAACCAAAGCATGAATAAAAAGATACACTATGAATCTTATTTGATCAAATTCCACATGATGATTTGAAGAACTGAAGAGAAAAAATTACTAACCTGTGTCTGAAGTTTTCTGTGCAGCTCAGAGAACAAAGCAGCGTCGGCTTCTCTCCTCTGTCTCAGCACTGCAACAGCATCAAGACAAACTTTGTAAATCTCCTACAATATTAACTTTGCAATCATGAACGAGAGTAAAGCAAAAGAAAGTAGATGAGGAACATGAGGTCAAGAAGATTTGCTTAGAAAAGACTAAAGGCTCGTTCTGTTGTGCAGAGAAACAAAAAACCTTCAGTGTCTGTTTTCTATGAGACTTTATTACACCTGAACAACACCAGCAGTCTGACCACATGTTGCTGACACGTCACACTTTGTAGCGAGAGCTGAATTGAATTCCCGTAGCCACTTTAGTTGATAAACTGGAATAAACTCAACCTCAACCAAATATCTGATTTACTCACATCAGGAATCCACATGTAAATCCAGTCAGCAGGTGCCTGTTGCAAACTGCAAAGTAACAACCTGAATCGTTATTTTAATGGCACCTCTGAGGCCTTCGGTCAACCTTTGATAAATAAGTCATTCTGTGCGGTAAGTGCTGCACTATTTTTGTTTTAGCTTTGATCAATGTTTTCCCACTAATGGTGCCATCCTCCCTCTCATGAAAGTTTCTTTGGTGGAATGGCTCCAGCGTAAAAGGCATCGAACACACGGGGAGAAAAGTTCCAGTAGTTCAATAACCCGCGGTACGACTGTGTCATCAGGTGACAATATTCATCCAACGACCAGCTTACGTTCTTTCTTGATCTTCTCCGAAACCAGGAACTCATCCCGCTCAATGGTGGGGGCGTAGTTACTGCCGATGACTCGCACTGCATACTGGAACTGGTGGGCGACTTCAGCTGGAGAAATAAACAACCGGTGATGAGTAGAGGTCAAGGAGACACTTTGAGGTAATGCAGAAACCAGTAGAACCAGTAGAACGCTGCTGCTCTTGCTATAGATTTCTCAAAATCAAAAAGAAAATGCACATTATAAAACTTCAGGATCCTGGTGTGAATGTGCTGTTGTTTTGAAAACTACTTATGCGAATGGGTTAAAAACAATTACAGGTAATAGTTGCTGTGTTTGATCACATGGTCCAAGTTGCCATCTCTTTAAAAGTGACTGAGAAACACATGATCACAGTGATTTGTTTGCTGCTCCTCTGTGATGAAGACCTGCTAACCATCCTCTGAGATGCCAGCATCCAGCAGAGGCCTGCAGCTAGCAGGACCAACCAGGGTAGTGATCAGCACCACAGCTAAATGGCTAACAAGCTAACAGATAACCGGATTGAAATCAAACCATCTGATCAATACAAAGCTAATACATAATAGCTCCATGTAGCATGAAGCTAAGTTTATATGTGCTTACAGCCCGAGCCCATTGGCTGACAGCGGACCAAGCCCCGCTTACGTGCCGTTATCCTGCTCAGCTAAAGTGGCACCAAACACCATCTGTGTTTCTTATGGTTTAGTGTGTTGGATCACTTGTATGCACTTAAAGAAAGAAGCAATATTGTATATTTGATTCGGCATTTTTCCAACTAAAGCAAGTAGCGTTCATCCTCACGAAAGTCCCATCGTTTTCTACAACACTCCGCCACAAAAACATAGCGGCTTGAGCCAATGAGAGCAGTGAAAGTGTTAAATTATTGATAAATGTGGGGCTGACAGGTGCAGGAAACATGCGCCGAAATGGTCAGTAGACTGCAACGATTAATAAAAGTCCTTTACAGATTAAGTGACGCGTTTAAGATTTGAATTGTGAGGAGAAACGTTTGAGTGCAGATTTATTTGAATGACGTTTGGTTTGGATTTCGCATTGAACGCAACTGGCGCGGAGCGTGCCAGCGTTGCCGGGCGTACCTTCGCTTTTCCCCGTGATCCTGCAGCAGAGGCTCTGGAGAAGCACGTTGGGCGATTTCTGGTCCAGGGTCGCCATGCTGCTAACGCGGCTAACGCTCCGTGTGAGGCCCGGGGGTTTATTTAATGTCTCTGGATGATGAGAACTAACTCCAGACTCCCACTAAGAGCTGCGCCATTTTGACAAGTGGAGTCAAGCTAGCGCGAGGCAGGAAGCACATGACAGCAGCTAGCGGCCTGTTCCTTCAAAGTAAAAGCATGGAACTCTGGCTGCTTCATTGAGCATATGTATATAAAATTGTACATACAATTGAAATATAATATTAATAATAATTACATGTATAATACCTTAATGATTCTTTATACATGATTTGAAAAATAGATAACTGCACTTTCACACGTTTAAATCCATCTAAATGCTTGTGCTCAGACAGCCTCCCTTCAGCTGGGATTTTATTGGGAAGATAATAACCGGATGCGGTGGGTGTTATTGCAGTGACGTTGACGCTGGTGTCCCAACAGAACCCGCCGAAAAGCGTCTCCAGGAAACAGAGGTTGGACAAATGAAGGAAAATAGTTCCCCCCGGAAACAAAGCACGAAGAATCACGGTTCCGACCATTTGTTTATATGTAGTGATGACTTAATATTGTGTTAACTTTCTGTTGCAATCATTTATAATATTAATAAAGGAACACAAATTAAAATTAAAAACACCAGAATTAAAAAGACAAGTGAAATTCGGCTGATTTGATGTACAGAAAAAGTTCACATCAAATATATACCCAATGCAAGGATGAAGAATTTATATACACGTTGATTTTATATCACAAAAGTCGGACCAAAGGATTCCTGACAATCCTGTGTCTCTGTGCAAGAGCAACAGGAATTTCATTGTGTGATATCAGGTGAAAATAAAACTTGATTAGCTGAGTTTTCTTCATGATATGGTACAAATCTGGTGGCTGTGTGTATCTGAGGGATTAAAACACAAACATTGTCTTAAAATTAATGTCTTGTGCCCACAAGTTATTATCTTTTGGGACTTCAGGGTTTCGGAACTAAAGTAATTTTGCAGATGATAAAATAAATGGAAACTGGACAACAGAAATACAAATCAAACTATTAAAGTTTCACACACACACACACTCGCTTTGTTTCAATCCCACTCACATGACATAAGGTCCAGAATCAGTATCTGGGTTTATTTCCAAGTAGGTTTACACATATAAGGAATTTTCTGTGGTGTGTTTGAGCAAGTATAAATTTAAAATATATGAAATAGGAAACAAAATTGAATACAGTAAATAAATAATATAATAAAAGTACACGCACACACACACACACACACACACACTGTGATCTCCTAATTAACTGGTGCGCACGCGCTCTCCTGCACTCCCCCACCTGGACTCGTCGTGACGTCACAGTTAGAAAAGCTCCTTTTGGCCGCGGCGCGCGACACAAGCAGATTACTGGAACACGCGCAGCTGCGAGTGGAGAGGGAGCGCGCGCGCCAGGCGGAGGTAACTTCATGCACAGGAGGAGCGCACTTGTCTGTACCTGCGTTAACTGCGTGAAAACCCGCTCCGCTCCTCCACCTCTCCCTGGAGCCTGTCAGTGAAGTGCTGCGGGACCGAGCCCTGTTCTCTTTCTCCATCCAGGAAGACGAGCGGACGGAGAAAGTCATGGAGCGAGGAGGAGATTTAAAAAGAAGCTAGCGCTCCCAGCCCCGGCAGCCCCGCGGAGAGAACACCACTGACGCCCCGCAGAACAGAAGAAGTGTCCGGGGAGAAAGGGGAACAAGATGGGGATGGATCTCAGCACCCTCCGGACCCTCATCAGCAGATATGTAAGTTTTTATTATTGCGTGTTCAGTAAACAGTGCAGCCTCCAGCCACTGTTGGTTTCAGATTCCGCCGAAGCAGCCACTCATCCGGATTAAGTTACACTCAGGAAAGCGAGTGGAAAGAAGCTGAATGGGAAATTGTGAGGAAACACTTTGAAGACACCATCAGCCATTAGTCTGTCTTTACAGGAAGTTGCTGTTTTGGCTTGTTTTGAAGTTGAAATATGCGCAGGAACACTCCAACCCCAGTGCAAATAACTTATCATTTTTATTAGAGCCAGACAAAATGGCTACAAACTCTATCAAGAATCAACAAGAACATCTTGCTATTGATGACAAACATATAACGATACTTATTGATATTGTATTATTGCCCAGGGCTACGCAAGACCCAGTCCTTATATGATTTGTCTATACATTTTTAACTTGAAAGACTCTAACTCTTAATCTTAAAATTAATTTTGTGGCTTGAAAAACAGTATAACAATTGTATTTTCTTAATTTAAGTGGAGTATTTATGTTAGATCGGCTAATGATGGGTTAAAATGCATTATTTTGAATGAGATTTTGCATGCACACAATCCGCCAGGTATTGTTTTATTATTGTATGATATAGCGTTTTTTATAAAGACGTAATTTAAAGCATTGAAGCCGACACTGTTGAGCCACAGCCGCATTCATACCTTCAGTCAACATTTGCACTTTAATAAGAGAAAGGTGGAGTCAGAAATGATATCACCACATGTAATGCAGCATTCTGGAGAGGATATGCATTCATGACAGAACACGCAGGCAGACAGACATTATTTTCCTTCTCAACGTATGGACGAGTCAGTTTCAGAATCAGTGAAATCAAATTTTTATGAAAAACAAATCAACGCACTCTCTGAATGCAGCCAGTGGAAGCTTTTATTTTGTAGTTTTTACTCATAGATATTTTCCCGTTACCCAGAAAGTGATTAATTCACTATGGAGCATCTCCCGTGCTATTCGCTCTCATTTATTATGCTCTTCCTTCCAGTTGACCGTAATTACAAATGGAAGAGTCGGCCACATGAATTATGTAATCCAGTTGTTTTCCCCCTGCTAGTCAAATCGATGGGCAGCAGTGGAGCAGCCGGCCTGTATGGCTATGGGTTGCATTAGGCTCCTCTGTAATGTCTTTGACAATAATCCAGACAGAGCAAGCCCTACTCACATGAGGGATAGCGAGCTTCATACCCAGGCTCCACGCTCAGCTGAGGCTTAGACACAGCCTCCCAACTGTTGCAAATGGCTGATTAGATAAGTCCCCGCTGTGTGCAGGGTGAAATGGAGCCTTGTAGTAAGAAACATGCCGAGACAAGCCTTTGATTGGAAGGATGTGGGATGCTGATGAGGTCTGCTGCTGTAATTGATCTGGATAACTGCTTTAGGCAAATGGGTAAATTGATTGTATTGCTGTCACAAAAACGGCCGGATGCAAAGAGATTGCTGAATACAAAAATTAGGGCTGGGAGCCTTTATCTGTTTGTCAATACGGTACTTTTATGAAATATCAGTCAATACTATAGGAGCAAGTGGGACGGGAGGGAGGGCTCTACTTCTGACCGTGTCTTGAAAATGAACCTAATTATAAATTCAGTCTATATTTAAAAGCCTGATGTATCCATTTGCTGCGCTCTAAAGAATTTTCATGATCGTGTGAGACGTCAGAAAAGGAAACTTAAATGCACTACATTCTTCTACCGTCATTTATTAGTAGCTTTTATCCAGGAACCAGTCGTCCTTGTGGGCTGACAGTCATTACGCTTCGGACGTGTTGAGATCTGTCTCGTGAAAATGCCTCAAACAGCTGTGATTCAGACACAGACTGAATTTTATGGAGTCATAAATAATCCTGGTAGTTTCACGGTAACTGAACAATATTACAAACCAGTAATCAAACAATAAAAACAAGCGGATTCTGTGAAAACACCTCAAAAGAGCATCCAACCCAAACCAACCTTAGTATGTAGAACGTATGAAATGTGATCAATATATATATCACAGCGACTTTCATATAGATTGAATTCTGAGTCGATTGATGTATTAGTCAATCAACAGAAAATAAAATATCGCAGAGGAGATGCTGAATTTTGTTAAAAATACTCAAACACATTAAACCCGTAGCTTAAATAAAGTCAGCTGAGGTCACGCTGTAGCCTCCTCGTTACAGGTCGTCCTGCCGCGGGATTATTCCGTCTTCAAAGCCAGTCTTTCCAGTTGCTGCCATCTCTGATTTAAGCAAAAAGGCAGAAGATGTTATATAAGCCTATGGATATCTTTTTAAAGCAGAACATGTAGAGTTGTAGTCTTTGTGGCTGTCACTCCTGTTCAGGCTGAATGAGAAGCAAATGTAATCACAGTGACGGGCAGGAGCACTGAGACCCAGTGTACTTGTACTGTATTCTTCCCCTTTCTTTTGTCTTCTCAGGGTTGTTTTAGGCTCTGAAAGTTTTTAAATACCTTTTTTGACCATATCACATTTTCTTCTTGTTGCATGTTGTTTATTGCCACTTATGCTCAATCAAAAGAAATATATATTTTCTAAGGTGTATTTGTTTTTATTTGCGCATATCAGCATAGGATCTATATACTTAACACTCATTAATGGTATTCAAAATCTGTGATTGTTCTAGTTATGGAGTAGCTGCTGTACTTCCCTATTTACTGTGGAGAGTAGGCACAAAATCGACATAACGGCAGTTTCCTGCTGCAGAAATTAGGTGATAACTGGTTTGCTGAGGGCATGCGTATACAAAGCATCATGGGTAAAATTAGCCTTAGTTTGTTTCTGTCACAAGGATCCACTACTGATCTTTTGAAAATCCTAATTTAAGGACACTTAGTGTTGTTTGAAGTTATTTCCGGAATAATCAAAGACTCTTCGAACCATCTGAGAAATAATCTGTATGCTGCTTGATTTATTTTTAACCTGTTTCCTCTGCAAGTAATCGTAGCTGACGTGTCCCCTCGCTTGTTTTTTATGACAAACAACAAAAATCCACATTGTTCACATATGAAAGTAATTAAGTAATGTCAGTATAGATAATCATTACTTAATTAAATTTAGGTTTATGTCAAACGAACTAAGAATCATGTCAGGCTACCACCTTTAGTCACCACTTTTAATACAGGAGAGACATGTGCATTAGGTCCAATGAAAGATTAATATGTTTACATTAGGGCTGCAATGATTATTTCATTCGTTAATTGTAGTGAAAAGTTATTTCCCGTCTGAGAGTCATATTTGTCTTCTGATTTTCCTCCACTGACAGATTCAACATCGATTAAATGAGTAAGAAGAATAGGTGTATGAGGAAATCAATGGGAGCCAAGGCATTGTGCATAGTTAATCTAATGTTATCTACACTGAATGTCTTAGATTTAAATCTGTAATATTGAAAGGATCTTCCATCTTGAATAATGAGAGAATCCAGACTGAACTGCTGCAGTTGTTCTGCAGTTGTTTTGCAGTTGTGAGTGAAACAAGGTGAAGTTATCATGTCTCTGTGTGTGGAGGTGGGCTGAAGCTGTCGGGCAGCATTCCTCTGTTGCTGACTAATCTGGATTCCTGGACAGGAAGTGCCTCTCCTCTGCGTCTGCTTGGCTTCCTGCCCTCACGTGGAGTGTGGGGTTACCGGCGTTCGCTATACCTTCACCCACTTAATCCAGTTTAATGTCAAATCTAAGACAAACACTGATCTCCTCCTGCTCACATTCTACCTGTTGCACGTTCTCATCGGCACATAATCAAGACTAAGCGCTTAGAGTGAGTGAGTAGTGGCTGTTGGTCATATTGTTGCCTCAGTAGTGTTACTGTTACTTCATGCAGGCTTGTAAGTGGGGAGTGGAATACAGTAATAGCCAGGTGACGCAGAGGGCAGCGGATCACATGAACTCATTGCCGTTGTCTGGTTGTCAATAATTCATAAGCACGCTGGCTGGCAAGGTGGACTGATGATAATGTAGCTTGTTATGGAGGCTTCCACTGCAGGCCTTTCTTACTATAGGGTGCAGGGACACCCATGGGTGCTTGAAAAAGGGTGGAGGACCCCAGTGAAATAAGGAATGGATCAATCTTACTCACTTATGTTGGAAATATCGCAGTAGAATGTTTTAACCAGTTAGTTTATAATAGTTTTATCATCAGTTCCCTCAATTTCTTTTTATGCCGAAGGGCCGGTGACACCAAATGGTCGGAGGCATAATGTTTTTTGGTTGTCCGTCCATCTGTCCGTCCTTTTGTTGTGAACCCGATATCTAACGTTCAGTTGGTCAAACGTCAAGGTCACAAACATGTTTTTGGCCTAGTGGACATGATTTCTCAAGGTCAAACATTGTCATTTTTAAGACCCACAAATTTAAATACTTCTGCCTCGAGTTTCCTCAAGCACTGATAGCTAAGACCTTTTAGAGATGGTGATGGGACAGTAGTGTGTGTCTGAGGTCACTTTTCAGGACTTTTAAAACATGCATTTTTTTATTTTGAAGGACAGTCGTATTGTTGGAAATCTGTGTGGTTGATTCTTGTGCTCGTGTTGGGCAGTAACAACAGATTTTTCCTACTCATGCTAATCATTTAACACCCGCCCGTCTATACTGCCCACAGCCCACAGCGTGTACCAGGGTTAACCTCTATACCTAAAGGATTTGCCGGCTCTCGCTAAGCCACTCGGTCTTGGGATTGTTTGGCTGCTTGACTTTACTGCTGTCACTTTTCAATCTTATTTGGCCGCATGAATCATATTCAATGTTCAGCAAAAAACAAGTAGTGATATGTGTCATGATTTAGTGTTTGACTGAAAGATGGGCTTATTTTGTGAATGCTAGAATCAGTGGCCTTCCACAAAATCTGTAATTGTTTTAATTCTCTGAACTGATAACTGATTATTTGATAATTTTTTTTATTGGAGCAGTAAAACATTTCCTGTAATTCACTAAACAAAGAACCAGAGATAAAAAATATAAGTATAAAAGTTGAATAAATGTCCAAAGCTGTAATAATAATTGGACAAAACCTAAACCTGCTCATACAATTATTGTATCACTGCTTTTTTAAAATAGTTTCCATCCTCTCTCCTCTCTCCTCTCCTGAGGAGTGTGCGCTCCATTAAGAGCGAGTATCGGTGTTGTTGCGGTAACATTAACAGTGTATTACAGCCCATTGGACAAGGAGACAGATGATGGATCGCCCTGGGTTAATGGTGCGTGGAGGTCTCTATCCAAAGAGAGGCCAGTACAGGGAAGACATAGAGAGAGAGATGCTGTTTGAACTCAGGCCTTTGTAATAACGTTGCTCCAGGTCGCCTGTGAAAATGCTGAGGGGGTAGATACACCTTAATGTTCTCCCTGTCTGAGCGAATGATCGCTGGTCCACTCGTTGCTGGAACACACCATTCCCCTTGGTCCTCATGCCAGAGAGGGAGACGGAGAGCGGGAAACGTGAAGTAGCCACCCCCTGCCTCTAAATGCTGATGGTGCACTCTGCAGACATCACCCCCCACCTCTCTCTCTTCCATTTAGCCCTAACATCTCACCCCTTTCCCCCTCTCTTTGCTTTGTTTACTTGAGACATTAGCCAGAGATTGAACTATTGATTATCTGGATTATTGGCAAGTAGCACTCACCTCTAACCGCACGTTGACACAGGAAGTGAAGCTAAATTTTGCCTTGACTTGCAAGAAATTTAGCTTTTGCTTTTTCTAGTCCCATTAGGTGGATTGACAGACTATCGACCCATAATAAAACAACCAAGGTGCTTTCAGACATTTTCCAGAGGGGCTGTATGTGAGGACTCAAATGTCTGAGTCAGTTGCTGCTGACGTTTTCTGGAATAAGTGAGCCCGTCCAAAAGGAAAACTTGTCCCTTCCAGAAGATGCACTTACAACAGTTACACTGGGAGCGAATGTTCAGTATTTAGTCGGCACTAAAGCCAAATGAGTCGTGCACATGAAACAGCATTGATTATTCTGTAAAAATATCAATGCACTTTGGCAGCCACCATGAACTGCACAACAGTGATCCTCTCTAACCACTCTGTCAGTCTGCCGGAGCAGCGCAGCATCAAGTGATATAATTCTGAGCGTTCACATCACTGCACTCTGAAGCGTCTCTGATGGAATTGAGATGACATGTTGTCACGTTAGAGCCAAAATGGACTGTGTAGATGTCTTAATTTTGGGTTTGCACATGACAAGGCGACATTCATTCAGTTTGAACTCATGTCAAATGATTTGGTCATTAATTAGTTTTTATTCTGAAGTAAACGATGGCTGTGAAATGCTGAAGATATCTTTTCTCGTGAGTATCGGACCCAAGAATAGAAGCTTCCCAGTGCTGGAGTTGTGTTGGAAGTGGTTCTCATAAAACGTGTCGGAGAATTCTGTGGTAGAAATAGATCCGGCAGACAAGTGTACCCAGACTGGAAGAAGTATTACCCAGGAGAAGAATATAAATAATGGAACAATGGTCACATAAATATATTCTTCTGAGTGCATCTTTCCTCAGGATGAGCCCAAGTGACAGGACCGAACCCTTTTTATAGGTGCGATGTGAAGCATTTAAACATGAATAAATAATCACCACATTAATATTTGAGTGTAATTGCCACAAAACAAAAGAAGCCACTGCTAAATTTACAGCAGTACTTTTTACATTGTGTGTCACCGGGTTGGATTAGGCCATAAAACTGCTGGATTGATTTCAAACAAGCAAATGAGGATTCAGGAAGAAAGAGCTGAAGAATTAAAACTCTCAGAAGGTTTGGAAATAGAAGATTAGTATCAGCCTTACAGTAATGGTGCAGGTTTCTGTATAATTAAGTTAGAAAACTGTAGATTAACCCACAAGTTTTAAGTGGTGGTAAAGATTCACACACAGTAAATACAAGTCAGCTGCAGCAGCATCTTAGAAATAGTTGCTGCTGGCACTGGTGGGTGGAGTTGAGTAGATGCAGCGCTCAGTGGACTGGACCTTTTCCAGGTTTTGCTCATTGAACCATCGCAGTGTTCTGCCAACAGCAGGGGCGAAGTGCATTTGTTGTATACGTGTTCATTGAGTTATTTCCCTTTGTTTCATGATGGGTTGTTTTGTCCTGTAGCTTTAACAAAGTGCATTTCACAACAGTTGCAAATAACATAAAGCTTTTGTGGAAGTTGCCACTTCTGCAACTGTAAATGCGACTCCGTGTGAGGCCATAACCACACTTGGGTCTTTTAACCTCAATAGCTGGAGAGTGTGAGGTTCTTGCAATGATCTCATAGCCTGAAATCCATTTCTACCACCCTACGCCCCGGTCAAGTGACTGGTCTCATGAGAACCACATGAGGCCATTAGGTTCCCCTCACCCTCTGATCTGTCCTGTGATTTGTTCTCCCTCTGAGATAATGTGATAATCACACTTGGTGCAAGGCAGTTGTTGGAACTTGCTATGACCCTTGATGAAAATATATATTTCTCATCCTCTACATGTGGAAAGAAGGAATGAGTGCGTGGAAAGAGCGAACTTGTTAATCCTGTGGTTGTCAAGGAGATAATGAAGAACAAACTGACCACACAGTAATTTTCTCCTCTCTTGCACCCTCTCACATTAACTTTGTGTGTGTGTGACATTGAAGGGCAGCAGGATTCATGGGCACATGACAGTGTGACGCCGTGAATCGGACAGAACAGTGGAGCTCAGCTGAACGGTAATAAAGTGAAGTCAAAACAGCACAAAGCACAGAACAGATCAGTGTTAAATAATACAAGAGAAGATCAGAAGACAGAAATGCAACATGATGCGTCTCAAAGAGCTCATAGCTAGTTAGCATACCGTCTTAACTTGTGGTGCTCTGTGTTGTGTGTCTTTACCGCAGTGCAACGTGATTGACCTTCTAC
The DNA here is from genome assembly GCF_022539355.2 of Hippoglossus stenolepis. NCBI lineage: Eukaryota > Metazoa > Chordata > Actinopteri > Pleuronectiformes > Pleuronectidae > Hippoglossus > Hippoglossus stenolepis. Next base: position 5,225,359 of record NC_061506.1, on the reverse strand, counting down.
TTTGTTTCTGGGATGTTCTGGCCCTCACATGCCTGATTCCAGCAGTGTGATGCTTGTTGCAGTGTTTAATGTATTTTGTGCCATGAAAGTGCTCCTAACGTTACCACTAACCATGAATGTTTAATCTGACTCGCCTTGCAATAGATCTGGATGCAACAGATCGGTGACTTTTGCCTATGTGTTTGTTTTATGCCACAACATTGCACGTGATACTAAACAATGCACGCACACAGAACATCAGGGAGTTCAGTTTCATGGTCTTTAACAGTAATGTTTGTTGGTAAATGTGAGATTTTCATGTTATTAAGTCATCCTAACAAGGAAGTATATTTGTTGCATTTGATGGTTACGATTTGTAAAACTACGTTGATTGGTCGATTTTGAAGTAGTCTTATTTGTTGCATCGTAGCGGGACTGCAAGAAGTACTATGTTGCATGGTTTTGATTGAATAACGCACATTGAGTCATATGATAAACTGCATAGTTTACATAACAGTCATGTAACCTAACGCAATAAACGAGAATAGCCGACTGCAGGCATATTATCAGGACAGAATTTGGACAGATGAATTTTTTTACCTAAGAGTGACATTAGCTGAAACAAAACTTTAATAAAAAGAGCTACAGCTTTTCAAAAGTTCAAACTGAAAGCTGAAAAGACACTAAAGGCTCTAGAACGAGAGGCTAGAATTAGCATTTGACTGCAGTTCTTTATCAGTTGATCATCATGTGATCGATGTAGAGTCCCTGGAGCCCAGACCAGCGACACCAACCAGGAGGGTGGACCAGTTACTGAGGAGTCAGTTTGACCGGCAAACAGACAGAAAAGCAATGGAGAGAGACACAGAGATAAAGGTCAGACAGACTTGAATAATCAGTGAGGCCTCATTAAAGAACTAATGCCAACTCCTGCTCACACAACCCCAGACTCCAACATGGCTGCAGTTAGTCTCTGACAGGGAATGAATTCACTGCTCAGATGATGAGAATGAAGAGGCTGATTCAGGTAAAGCTTTCATTTCCTCAAATATGCCACCGCCTCGTTTCTCATGTTTTTGTTTCATCTAGTTTCTCTCTGCATCGTTGCTTTTTATAAAAAGTTTTATTTGGCCTCACTTGACATCTGAACACTGCCATAGCAACGGTTGAAGCTTTGAGGCATTTGGGTCAGCACTAGATCGCAGTAACCTAGAGATCTGCTGGTACACAGTCAAGAAACATCTGATATCACTTTGTCTAAACTCACACTGCTTTTCTGCAAGTCTACAAAAGATTTGTCGGTATGTAAAGCTTCAGTGTTTAATCCTACTTCACTTGTGGCATTAAAACTACTGTTACTGTCATACCCAGACTTCCTGTAAGGTGACGTCACTACAGCTTTGGCCCATTTCCTATCCACTAACATGGAGTAGGCAGGTTTTATGACCTATACTGCAGTCAGGTGGTGATTGAGACACTTTGGCTTCACTTTAGGGGAGCTGTCATGTTGTCCATCTTTATATTCTGTCTATGATTTGAGATGATGGAACAGGAGGGTACGTTTTAAGTTTGGCCGTCTGTTTATGATAGCGTTGTTCTTTTTTTTTTTTTTTTGGCACAGTCAGTTAATCAATAAGTTTATAGACCACGATTCAGCAGCAATTTTAACAACGCATCGATCATTTCTGTCATTATCCAGCAGCAGAAATGTTCCAGTTCAGCTTCTCAGGGTTCGATGCTTTTCCAAGTCTTGTAGTTAGAATAAATCAATACCTCCTGCTGTGGATGTGAAAACATCACCTTGGGCTGCAGGAAATTATAATTGTAATTTTCTGCTATTTTATAAACTTAGTGATTAAAAATATATTTTTTTAAATGGCAGATTAATTGGGAAATTTAAATTTGCCCTAATTTTATTTCAGTGGTTGTAGAAATGCAGCGGTAGACACTTTATAGCGTGTGTGTGTGTGTGTTTGAATAATTACTGGCATCACAAACAGTGTAATGAACACCATCCAGCTGCTGTGTCCCCACAGGACAAACATTAGGGAAGACCGAAAAGTGCTCCCATTAGCGAGTATAGGAGAAAGGCAGACAGGATGAAAAGTTCGGGGAATAAACACTTTGGCAGAAGATACAAAAAGTATTAAAAGCATTTTGGTGCTTTTCTCTGAGCTCCTGAGAGACGAGTAGACAGAGTTACATTACAGCAGGAAGTGAAAGCACTAACGGAGTGCGGTGAAACGCGTGTATACAAGCCCAAAAGCTAATGGCATTGTCACCCTGAGGAAAATAAAAATGTCTGAACAGTTGAAACTTGAATAACGAAAACCCAACAGGACTGTTGGTTGTTACCAGTAATATGAAAGCACCACGGCTTTTACCATAAATGTTTTATAGGTGAGTGAGCCAAGTCCAATATGAGTGAAAACTAAAATCTTGAATGTAAAAGAAATGTGTGCAGTGGATTATGTTTTTGTAGTGTGTACCTGCAAGAAGCAGTTAACTTGTAAAAGGAGTTGGAAAAGTTGTAGGAAAATGGGAAAGGAAAAATGAAGATCAGAAGAAAAGTCTTTGTTTATATGCATGTTCTCCTCATGGCTGCATTCTCCACATACTCCAGCTTCCTCCCACAGTCTGAAACGTGCAGATTAGATTGATAAGAGACTTTATTGCCCGTAGGTGTGAACGATTGTATGTCAGCCCTGTGATTGACTGGTGACCAGAGTCTCTCACCCAGCTGGGAATTGCTCCGACCCCCCACAACCCTCACAGGATAAGCAGTATTGATAAAGGATGGATTGACTGACAGGTCGGCTTTTAACACCCTCATGGTACATCACACTTGTATCTCTTATGCACCAAAATTGACCCGGTAGTGAAACTGATTGAATCCAGTTTGTGTTTGTGGGTTTTTTCACCAGTAGAAAAGGGGATTTACTGTATTTGTATACACTTTTTAAGGTTATTTATTTTTTCATATATGAATTTTCATAATCTCAGGAAACTTTGAGTATAGCTGACCCTCAAAAGTCATTCTCCTGCACAGAAACCATAGAACCAGCATATTTTATCCACTAAATACTCCTCAACGTATCTGGGAGGGAGCGTGCTATAGCTGCAAAAATGTGTAGTGTTACCCTCTCGTAACAGCCCACTGCTTTTAAATGGTGCTGCCGGAGTTATTTTTGGTTGTGTCCACAAATCAATGCAGGCACTTAATGTGACCTGGGTACCACACACACACACACACACACACACACACACACACACACACACACACACACACACACACACACACACACACACACACACACACACACACACACACACACACACACACACACACACACACACACACACACACACACACACACACACACACACACACACACACACACACACACACAGTGTGTGAGCGCTGATATATATGATAGTAGAGTCTGGTTTCTGTTCCCCGCAGATTTGCTGAGTGTAGAAGAACAGTTTTACAGATGCATTTCCGTAACACTTACTAATGTGGTTTATTTTTTTTGATTGCATACGAAAATGTGGGTTGTCTGGCTAATTCGATTGGCTCAATGTGCGATTGGTTGTGTGAAATAAGACATTGGATAAGATACATTTAAGAAATTATTATATAAAGATAAGTAGATTTGAAGTTTTTCAACAGTTTTTACAGAGTTTTCTGTGTTCTACGATCTCTTCACATTCTTGAAGTTTTACTCTGATGTTTGTGAGTAGCAGTGCATTAATGGTGAGCTGAATCATTGGGATTTACGAGACTTTACGACATTTATTCCCATGTGACTTGAATGCAACATGAGGTAAAGTCATGGGGAGGGGTGTCATGTGACCACCAGCAGCACTCCCTTCTAATCCCTCTTTCTCACACACACACACACACACACACACACACACACACACACACACACACACACACACACACACACACACTAGCAGACACAATGAAGCAAGTATGGCCAGCGTGTATGCTTATTTCCTCGACAGGAATCACACAGGAAATCCACAACAATGCTCCTCTATCCAGCTCTGAGGGAAAAGCACAGTAGTTGGTCTATTATCCGACCTGCCGCCTGCCTTGCATCTATCCTGCATAATCCTGCATCTACTTCATTAAGTGCAGTAACTGCTTAAATCAGCTTAAAACGTACCTAAATCTGTGCTTCTGGGATGTGGCTTTTAATAGGGCCAAGTATAATCCTGATGCAAAGAAAAACGCCCGGGGAACACACTGAGTATTTGTAATTTGGGGTATTTCAGTCCTCAAATTTAAATCCAGAGCGGGGGGTCATGCATATACAGTGTGGCAAAGCAGGTGTGTTATTCCAGAGCCCATCTGAGATCTGCTCTGTGAAAACCAGGCTAATGAATTTCTCTGTATAGATAACAGAAGCATTGAGGTCACATCATTCTCCTCCTCTCTTCTTCCCTCCTTTCATTTTGGTCCAAGGTGCTGTGGTGGCAGTTTCTGTTTAATAATCATACTCTATTGTATAATAATACACACATAACATTGTCTCTAGGAAAGTTCAACTAATACACCTGCAGGTGGGCTCACCCCACACAGCCACCTAGTGTGACGTGTACAGAATGAGCACAGAGCACAGGAGAATCACTTCACTTATACAATCAGAAGCCCCTCCCCGCGAGGAGCCAAAAGGTATACTTCAGCCTCTTGATGTCTGACCAGGTTGGGCAGAGTTCCTGTCTCAGATCTCCGTCCCTAACCCCTGGTGTGCCTCTCTGGTGTGAGACAATCTGTCTCCGAGATCCTCTATCTAGATTTACAACATCAAAAGACTCCAGTCCTGTATACAATGCAGAGTTCCCCTCACCCATCTCTATCAGACACACTAAGTAACCCCTGCAGTGAAGCATTTGCTAAGACACACATGTAGGGGCCATAAACACTTATAGTCCCCTCTGCAACTTTTGTAAGTCACAGAAACACATTTGTTATCTACTTCTTCTAAATACATATCTGTTCTTCTATTAAACATTACACAAATGCAAAATCTGCCATTACAGTGCACAGCATCAAAACACACACTGTCACTTTGGTTCATTTTCTGATAAACCTAAACTGAGCATCTGGCTTCGTAGGAGGTCTGGAGTTGGGTGGAGGTCTGGATCTCCAAACCTTTCATAGCTTGGAGGCAGTCTCTGTTTTATGATGACAAATACGTTCACCTCTCTGCATCATTAACCTTAATTGTGTGTTTATGTCTATATGTTTTTCCTAAACTTCTTGAAAAATAATATAAAAGGTAAAAATGGTCCTCTCTCCTTTCCTCCCCTCTCCTCTCTTCTCTGTTTCAATAGCTTATCAAAACTGAGATTCAGCAGGGAAAGGCTCGGCAGAAATAGTTTATGTGGGTGTACAGATAAAAGATACTGATGATAAGATTACACCGGTGAAAAAGCATAATGATGTTCTCACTTATTCATATCTGATGGAGATACAATTGAGCTGTATTCATCTTCACAATAGATGAATCTTATTGTACCAAGAAACAGAGATACACTCCATACTATAGCAGCCTTGTGTTTTATAATCATAAACAAGAAGTGCTTAAGTGTTAATAATTGATAACATAATTTATATAACACCTTTCAATAACCAAATTACACTGCGTTTTAAGTGTGAAAACCACATTAGAAACCAGCGCACACACACATTCAGCCGCACAGTGGTCTGCTGACAGTTTGTAGTGGAAGCAGCTCAGTGATGCCTGATTTCCAGAGCTGCCTCAGATACCTTCAGATACTTTTCCTTCAATTCTTTACTTTGTTCCATTTTAATTGTTACCAACAGTAGATTTATTTTTGTCCTTTCCGATTATTTTCAGGGAACATAAAGCCCTGTTCACACCAGATCATTGTCTTATTCATTCTGCATGAATATGGTAGATGGCTCAGATGCATTTGTGAACAGCAAAAACAAAAGATTAGTTTCCTTTCCTTTTCAACTATTAGATGCAATAAGGTTATGTAAGGACATGTGTGTAATGAAAAAAATCACTTGTTTCACGCACACCAGTACAAATGCTGAATTGTGTGTGTGTGTGTGTGTGTGTGTGTGTGTGAGTGTGAGTGTGTGTGAGAAAGTGGTGACGACTGGAAGGGTCAAATCACTAAATCCCCCAGAGACAGACAGTTTGCTTTATGACTGGCTTTGGTTTAACTGATTAGTATTCTGTCGTCTCATCTCTGGTAATGCCACCGTGCCTTGCTGTTTTATCCACAGGAACACACACGCCACAATCACAGATTTCCTCTAACACGAGTCAGTCATTTCTCTTTCACTGGAGTTTTTCCCTTTCAGTCTGGCCTGCAGCTCTTCCTGCCAGCTCCACTATTAAGGCAAAACATGTACTGTGGCTCGTGTCACCATTTGTCGGGACACATAATCAAACATCCCAACATAAATCCACAAGGTACTGCTGAACCAGCACTATAGGTACTACCACCAGGGATTTACAGTGGACTTATTGCCTTTTCCCTGTTCTGACTGTTGACAACAGCCTTACTGTGTTTCATCACTTACAAATCTCCACATATCACATGGTCCTCAGAATTGAATGCAGTCTGCCCTCATGGATCTGTTAATGTGGCAGATTGGTAGCCTTTAGGATTTCACCCTCAGCACCTTTTTGAATTAAAAGTTCAGCATGAAAATTCACACTAGAATTTGGTTATAGTAGTTTGAATGCAGATGTTTCTGAATGCAGACGTTTTGAAGTTTCTGATAGTGGAAACAAAGGAAAAGAATCATCAGCATTAGTTGATATCACATACAGTTTGTGTAGCTTAAACTTCATGTCAGTTTTTCTGAAAGCCTAAATTGAAAATCCTGAACACATTGCTGTTGGTCGTCCACTTCTCTTCAACGCTCGGCTCTAAACGCTGCGTCATGCTCTGAGGTTAAGAGGGGCCGTTTAAAGGTGGATGATGAGGGTTTATCACTATCTTATTTAGTCTGGCTTGTTGGCCCGGATGAGGCTGAATGACACAGTGACAGATGGGGAACACAGCTGGTATTTAATCTGTGACTCAGGGACACACACACAGCGTCGCACATGTTTTTATAAACTTTTCCTTTTTTTTTTAAATGTCACATGCACATGTAACACAACAATATACACAGCACAGGTTGACATTTTAATTGTTAATCCTCAAATTGTGGTCGTTATCTTTGTACATACTGCAACAGTTAATCACTTCACTGTCTCCCAGGCCTCCCAGCTGTGTTATGGCAATAGATCTCCATGTGCAACGTGCACGCAGTTTAAAACACAAGCTAATACATGTTTACTTCTACCTGGTTTAAATCATTAAAAGTCTATCTTCAGCAATCATGACGTATCTGGAGCCTTCTGAAAAGGTTCTGTTGAAGCACTTTCCTGCCAATGTTATGTGCAGTAGTCATCACACACACACACACACACACACACACACACACACACACTGTTTTTCTGTATTTAATGCCTTGTGATTCAGCAACGAGGAGGTGATTTCTCTTATCTCCATAGTTCAGCGGCAGCAGAGAGATAACCCACATTCATGAGGCATGTGTGCGATCGTGTGTTTGCATATGCAACCCTGATGTATACCACAGGATTTAGATGTGTGAGTGTCTCAGTCAGCGGTATCGCATAGAGCAGGTTGCCGTCCATAGCTCTTTGTCGAGAATCATTTTCAGCGCTGCCTGTTGCAGTAACAGATAAAATACTTAGGAGCCGGTCATCAGTGGAACAAAAGCTCAGCCTTTTAAAAGCTTCACACAAACAAGTCATTTGTGTGTGTGTGTGTGCGTGTCTGTGTTTGTGTTGCAGTGATTCCTCTCTGCTGCTCGCATGTATCCAGTAATGTTATCTTCACTTTACAGGCATCACACAGTAGCGACTCTAGTGCATGAGATGGAAAACCTTCCTGATAGTTGTTTCCTGGAGGCTGGAGTTTGTGCAATAAACTTCTAATACATCTCAGTACATCCACGGTAATAAGGCTACATTTGAAACCACATTGTTTCTCTTTAATGTCGCGAAAACTCAAACTGTAGGTTACATTGAATGTATTCTTTGGAGAACAGTGCTGTAAGCTGAAGTGGGAGCTGTTTGGAATTTAAGATAAAGTCACCATCAGTTAAAATGTTTGTAGCCGATCGCAGAATACAAGTGTTGTTGGTAAAATGTATTCTTATCGTGGAGTTAGAGATTGTGCCGCTATCGTCGTATTCTTCATTCATGTTAGTCATCATAATGTTGTGCAGTTTGTCCCTTGAGGCAAATTTGTGATTTGTTATTTTGGGCTATATACATAAAATCTTTCTTTTCCTATTCATGTTGGTCTTGTCACCCACCTTCTCTCAGCAGAACAACACAATAATTATCTGGTTAATGGGTGTTTTTTATAACCCATAATCAAATAACTGTTTTATGGTGGCCCAGTAAATTTGCCCGTCTCTTCTCTTGTTTTTCAATCCCTCTTTCCTCCTGTGTGAGTTTGTTTTTAGGAAGTGTGTGTATGTGTCACTGTGACCGGATGGGTCCCGCTCTTCCTGTTTACAATATGCTCTTCTGTTCCTGAAGAGCATATTGCACAGTGTGGCTTCATTTGCTGACTAATGTTGCATTCAGGTCATGTGGGAATAAAGAATGTTATCTAAAATCTCCAATTTAGCCCTAAAGTGACCTCGGAAAACCCCTTTTCTGCTCGTGAAGGAAACCTGTAAAGAATTCGTATTTTATTCATAATTATTTGACGTGGAGCCATAGAGATTTTAGTTAGATATTTACACAAATCTTCAGGTATATTCTTTACATGTAAGTTCACATCATCTCCCAGAAAGGCTCAATCAAATGTAAAATTCTAAATTTAGATACATTTTTACATGTTTTCTTTGCATGTATTTTAAAATAACTTCCCTGTGTTAGGTTCACTTCCTTTAAAAACTCACACAGACACACCGACCCGTGGAAACACACGCTTTAATGTTCCTGTTTGGATGAGTTTCAGAATCATGTAAAGAAATAGATGAAAACACACTCGCCACAAAAACACCACACTAGAAGAATAAGGGAAGTGGGGCTTTTCTTCTCATCTAAATTTGGACCAGTGACTACAGAGGTAACATGTTATGTCATTGTCTTGCGTATCCCTGCTCTCATATATGTTTGATCTGGCAGGCGTGTGTGTGTGTGTGATTCCCTGAAAGGCTCCCTGTGCTTTCTACTGATGAAGCTCTAAGGAAAGTAGATGTGGCTGCTGATCAGTACAGACAGAAACAAAACCTCCGCACTCTCTCCATCCTTCTCCCCTGACCACAAATGTTTCCCTTCCAACTATAAATACACCCCCTGAAAACCTGCCGCGTCCTGAAACATAAAACGCTGCTAAAAGTGATTATCAGGGTCCAGAATAGGCCAAAGTCTCGGGTTACATTCAAAAGCCAAAGGCCCGAGCTAGGTTTTATTTTATAAGCCCAGCTTTTATTTTGTAAAGATGCAGTTTTATTTGATTAAACAGAGACAGGCTTTCATGTAAAAAGGATGAATGCGGATGAAAGCTAAAAATAATCGATAGGAGGTAGATTGTCTGGTTTAGAGGCCGTCCAGGTTGTGGTGAGAGATGGGAGTGCAAAGAGGTGAGAAAACCAATAAAGGTGCATTACGTTGGAAATGGAGGAGATGACAGTAAGAGAGGAGGCCCAGTGATTCCCAGTCACTGCCATCTGTCTCCATTCACTATATCTGATCCATACAGATAATCATGATTTTCTTATAAGATCATTATCAACTCTTAATGCATGTGTACTTTACATAGACGACTCACAAACTTTCTTCCTCCTATACCAGGTCTTACTCAGGCAAATGGCTGGTATAACAAACGACAAGGCATAAGTTTAACGCAGACATACGAGTGGTTACATGTTGAGCTGTTTTCGAAAATACACTGAAGTCCAGACTTTCCCGTTTCTAACACGCACTTGATGCAAGACTAAAAGAATACAAAGGTGAAAGGAGAATGCCATACACGTAGAAGATGCTGACGAAAATATCAACTTGGAGAGACAAGGATATTCGAGAGCTTCTTTATGTGTGAAAGACAAACTCTGGAAAATCTCCAGACTCAATTTTACGGACACTTTCTGGAGTTGGAGGAGGTGATTAACTTGGCTTAGCATAAAGACTGGAAAGACAGGTAAACATCTGGATCTGCCTCTGTGCAAAGGGAAAGAAAATCATCCTTTTAGCACCTCTGAATTTTACGAATTGAGCCTTCAAATAAATGGAGCAGTTTGTGATGTGACACATTTTGCAGTGGAACACCTGTAGTGATGAAGATTAAACCAGAATTAATTGCTCACCTTTTTTCAGTAGCTGCGGGGAACAGAAACCAGACTCTACTATCATATATATCAGCGCTCACACACTGTGTGTGTGTGTGTGTGTGTGTGTGTGTGTGTGTGTGTGTGTGTGTGTGTGTGTGTGTGTGTGTTCCTGCTCCATATGCAGTCAACTCACAGGAAGTGTGTAAGAAATGTGTTGGCCAAAGCAGACGGCGCAGGCAGGTGGGCGTGAAGAGGAGAAACGGCAACGCTGTGTGGGCGACAGAGTTGGCAAGCTGTCCATGTGATCTGGTTTTCATCAGATATCACCCAGTTAGTGTGGTCCTTCGATGCGATGGTTGATTGTGTACTTATTTTAGAACAGGGCGTCAGGAATTGACTGCTGAATGCATTAACACAGCATCACCACTGGCCGTCCAGATAAAGGAACGACGAGGGCGCTGAAGACACGTGTACATCTTGCAGATATCAGTTTAATACTCATACATCAGTTTTCTCCTTCTTTCCATTTCCCTCCCTTTGCTCTCCAATGGATAATTAGAGGTCACAAGATATAAATAGCTCTCCATTTCAAACAAGGTAACCTTAGAGCAGCGAGTTAACTGGTTATTGTCTGTGTGCGAGTAGAAGACGCACGCACACACACACACACACACACACACACACACGTAGAGAAACTGGGACATGCAGCCTCTTGACACTCAATCTCATTGACCGGTCAACAGATTATTGTCAACTCTTGTTAGCGTGTGTGTGTGTTGTGTGTGTGTGTGTTTGTGTGTGTGTGTGTGTGTGTGTGTGTCTGTGCTACATAACATTTAAGCGACTTAACACCATGTTTATTTGTTCTGATGCTGTGACTGACAGCTGTTTTTGACTGAAAGAAAGAAAGAGAGAGGATTTGGTGTGTTCAAAGTTCAGCTCTCTCGTCCAGGCCTGCCTCTCACTCCGGCTACTAAGCTGAAAACGACCAGGGGCTTAAAGATGACTGTGGCCTGCTGTGACATGAACGCCCTCTGCACACAAGTCCGATTGAGGCCATTGGTGACTTTTCACATTTTTTAAAAATTACAATCGCTTCATGATCAATTTGCAAGGTCACTTTAATTTGTTATGCTTGGCTGATTTGGAAAACGTAGTGTTTTCAGATGGTGGTTAAACATTCAGGTTTTTATCTGTGACCTTCTCCTTTACACTGACTTGATAGATTCACTTAGAGGTGGTAATAGCCAATGAGCTTCTCTTGTAAAAACTTAGCTGTGCAAGAACTTCGCTTCTTGCACTTTTGGTATTGGATTTGATCAATGAAAGGATGAATGGACTGCAGGGAGTTCGTCCTTGTCTGTGTTCCCCTCATCCGGCTGGTCATAAAGTGCATGTGTGTGTTTGGCACGGCAAGTCCAGTCTTGTCTGAAATACTTTAAGTCAAAATATCTGACTTGCATGCATCAGGTTGAGCTGGTGTCTCAGAATGCAAATACCAAGCTCTGCAGTGTAACATCTATTTGTTCTAAGCTCTGTGTTACGATTTGTAGTTCTTAGTTAGTGTATATTAGAACAATTTAAAAGGTGACAGATATATTCTTTTGGAGATGTAAACAACAGCATGAAATGGAAAAATACAAGAAGCAGAAAAAGGGGGTAAGAACATAAACTGAATTGCAGAATTTCAATGTTTGGGCATTTTTTTTGCTAAAATGTTAAGAATGAATGAAATATTAGATATTAAAGCTTTTTATATTATTTGTAAGAGAAGTTGCATGTGGCATTTTGCAAAATTGGCACATTGGAGACATTGGATTTAACATAAACCAGTCAGACGTTACAAGGAAGCTATGACATTCTGTGGCAGTGGCTGTTTCTGGCAAATGGAGAAGGACTGAGAAAATAAGCAGTTTTAAAAAATCCCTTCTAACATGGTGTCATCTTCATTAACGTCGTTTGTTCAGTTGATGTGAACATTAAAAATATCCCTGCAGTTAAATCAGGAAACAAGTACAGCAAAATACCAAATGAACAAAAAGAGAGGAGCATCAATGGCGGAGAGATCTGTCCTCCGTCTTATCAGACTGTGTGTGTGTGTGAGTGTGAGTGTGAGTTTATGATTGTGTGTGTTGTATCTGCATTCCAGGCTGAGTCACATGCAGGTCTGTGTATCCGTGGTAACAAAAGCTCTCATTCATTGAGGAGAAATTACTCATTCACTCTAACCCCCTGTAAACGTCTGTGAATCTCTTTCTGTGTGTCACACAATGTCCTGTATTTCCTTACTGTGCTAGAGTGTTTTGATTGGACTTGTGTGAATGCACGGGTTCCTCACACAATCATTTATGTTCCAGGAAATCCTTGGCAAACTTGGATGTTAAATAAAAACGGGATATCAAGTTTGAATGTATAGAATTCAGACCTGGGTTGTGTGAAGGCAAAGATTCCTCCCCTGATCTCTTCTCTATATCACCCACAGAATACAGTTCAAAATGAAAACTGACATTACATGAGCCGTGTGTTTCATGTCCCACTCACACCTGTTCTGTGTTGTCTGCAGTGTGTTGGTGAGGAGAACTGGGTGGACAGCAGGACCATCTACATTGGACAAAAGGAGCCTCCTCCTGGTACTGAGGCCTTCATACAGCAGAGATTCCCAGACAACAGAATAGTCTCCTCCAAGGTCAGTGAAGACGCACGCGAAGATCAAATACTCACTTTATTCTTTACTGCTCAAAATCAATTACTCCACCACTGTATTCTATTTAGAGTAAGAGAGCAGGTATAGACATAAAGACAGGACAGGAGAGAACAGTTAGTTCTGAAGCACAGTTCAGGCTGCTCTTTTATTGTGAGGGTGAGTTATTCTTGGTAATTTTACACTGTATTGCTCAAGGATAGGTTTTAGAAGAGGGGATGTTATATATGAAAGGTTTCAGTGATCTGTCTAGTCTGGGCTTCATTGATGTTTTTGTGCTGTTTCTTTTGTAAAAGGGTTTTTATGGCTGTTTTTGGAAATAGATTCGTATTTGTACTGTCATCTTTATTAAAAAAGCACAAGAACTTACTGGCATCAACTTCTTACCAAAAATGACACTATGTCTTAACGCTGCCTGAAGAAAAACGATGAGCAAACTGAAAACTGCACATACTGAGTTTATTAGATGTTTATATTGCGGTGTGTGTATTTTGCTGTGTAATTAAATATGTTAACATGTTTTCATGCACAATTTCACTGTTTCACATTTCCAGTACACATTTTGGAACTTTATACCGAAGAATATGTTCGAGCAGTTCAGGAGAGTCGCCAACTTCTACTTTCTCATCATATTTCTGGTCCAGGTAAAAGATTTTTCTCTTCATGCATCAAATATTAAATTGTCCACAGCTTCTTCTGTGATAAATTCTTTCATTTGTGCTCTATTGTTGTCTAATGCTGTAATTTATTTTTAATGTTTTCTATTGTTTGCCCTCAATTCTTCAGTTATAACTTGTAAAGAACCTTGTTTGGAAAGGTGCTATATAAATAGTGTTTATTATTATATCATTTATACATGTTCACATATTCATTTCTCTTTCTCTCTGTGTTTTGTGTGTGTGTCACTTCAGCTGATCATCGACACACCCACCAGTCCCATCACCAGCGGGCTGCCGCTCTTCTTTGTAATCACAGTCACGGCCATTAAACAGGTGAGACCATGGTTTTCAGTCTAATTTAACTTTATTGGCATTGACAATGAACACAACACTGACGCACCTTATCCCTTTTGCACACCTCCCTCACTTCCTCCTCTGTCTCTCTCTCTGTGTGTGTGTGTGTGTGTGTGTGTGTGTGTGTGTGTGTGTGTGTGTGTGTGTGTGTGTGTGTGTGTGTGTGTGTGTGTGTGTGTGTGTGTGTGTGTGTGTGTGTGTGTGTGTGTGTGTGTGTGTGTGTGTGTGTGTGTGTGTCAGGGTTATGAGGACTGGTTGAGACACAAAGCAGACAACTCTGTCAACCTGTGTCCCGTCCTCGTGGTGCAGCATGGGAAAGTGGTCCGCAAACAAAGTCGCAACCTCAGGGTACGTGTGTGTTTGTCACCAGATAAATCACTCTCACCCCATACAACCTAAACAAGGATTTGGTGTATTTTGTTTTATTGGTTCACACTGAGGGATTTTCCCGCTTCTAAGCTGTTTGTGTGTATGTGTGTTAGTGGCTCTACATTTTTACAGCAATTTAGCTTTTAAAATCTTTTGCATTAACGTAACTTACGTAAGACATTCACGGATAGAAATATTCAGCTGAAGTAAAAGCTCAGTTACTGGATGAAACGTCGTGTGAGAGAACAAATGTAAACAACTGTTGGCTGAGCTTGAGCGGCCTGCAGGTGGTGAAGCAGGAGGTTGGCTTGTTAGGCAAACTGCATTAGTAACACTAAAGGGATCAGAGCCATGTCATCCTCAAAGACCAGGGGTGTAGTGTGGTAATTCCAGTTTTATTTAGACCCTCTGTAGTCAGTAACGGCTGGTGGTGGTATTCAGGAGGAAGGCTAACAAATACATTATACCCATATAATAGTACCTTCAGTAGATTTTGCACAATCCAATCAAAACACAACCTCCTTGGTTGAGATAAAAGTTTACATGAGTTATATAGTTAACAGAGTTTTACACAAGACGGTGTATTTATTAATAAATATTGAATTCCTCTTACTCAGGTTGGAGATGTCGTCTTGGTGAAAGAAAATGAATCTTTTCCTTGTGACCTTATACTTCTCGCCTCGGCTCGAGATGATGGGACCTGCTTTGTAACAACAGCCAGTCTGGATGGGGAGAGCAGCCACAAGGTGTGTATGTGTGTAAATGTGTGGCCTGCATTTTCAAGAAGAGTATTTTTTTCTTTCTCTTTCCATCCCTCTTGCTCCAATTCACTCTTCCTCTCTTCTCCTCTGCCTCCCCCTATCATCCTCTCACTCTTGTATTTTTAATCTTCATCTTTCGGTTGCTCCTCTTTTCTCCCATCTTTCCCTTCCTCCCTCTTTGTCTTGATTCCTTCACCTTCTCTCCTCCTCTCAGACATACTATGCAGTTCAAGACACCAAAGCCTACAACACAGAACAGGAGGTGGACTCAATCCACGCCACAATAGAATGTGAACAGCCACAGCCAGACCTGTACAAGTCAGTACAAAACAAACACTCGCTTACTCTCCCAATGTTGTTGTGTAACATAAACACCTGAAACATGTCTCTCCCCTTTGTCCTGTGCAGGTTTGTGGGACGTATCAACATCTACATGGAGAACGAGCCTACGGCCAGGTAACCTGAACCCCTCACATATCAATATAAACTAGATTGTGCTCATTTTTTTAACTTGATGATGATAAAATAGAATCAAAACTTTGCTTGATTAGTGATTTCTAACTAAGGTAAAGTGTATACTTTTATCCCTGAACTTTTATCATGTTGTATAGGTGTACTGGGAGAAACAAATCTCACAATAACTCCTTCACAATGATAGTTAACTGTGCTGTCGTCTGTGTGCAGGCCTTTAGGATCAGAGAACCTGCTGCTCAGAGGGGCCACACTCAAGAACACAGAGTACATCTATGGTAAAAGCACCTGAAATAATAATTAAGGGTTACTTACTAACTTTTTTTGGAGCTTTCAATTGGATTTTGCTGTCTTCTTTTGTGGATAAAGCTCCGGTAAAATCTAATGAATGTTATTTTGTTTTGTTGAACCACTTTAATGCTCATGATTTGCTCTTTCCTCCTCTCAGCGGTTGCCATCTACACCGGCATGGAAACCAAGATGGCTCTCAACTACCAGTCCAAGTCTCAGAAACGCTCTGCAGTAGAAAAGTAAGCTCTCTCTCCCTCTGTCTCTCTTGCTCTCTCATCTCTCTGTCATGTTAACCTACATAAAATCATTTGTTTCTGGAGGAGAAGCTGTTTGCATCAATTATCATCAAAATGATTGCCAAACATCCTTTTCCCCCCCCAAATTAACACAGACGTGTATAATCATTTGTGTTTTTACTCATCCCTCCATCCATCTTATCACTTTTCATCCCTTCATTTCTTCAGTGGGTCTTTGTGAGTCCGTGGCTCACACTGACTCGATCACTTTCTCTCCATCTTAATCTTGTAGCCAGATGGCCTGTAGAGATATGTAGGTGGATTATATTTACACTTGGATACAGCGTGTGCCTGATTAATGCATTGGAATAGTATTTGTCTCCCTTTTGCCAAAAAGAACTTGGCTGCGAGTAACTGCCTCTTCTCAGCTGCTGCCTGTATACAAGTATCTATTCTTGTGTGTTGCAATGCAAACACGCTGTACCTGTGGGAACTGAACAGAACTGTGAACAGATATGTCATTAGCTGCTTGCTGTCTCCCCCCACAGGTCAATGAATGCCTACCTGGTGGTCTACCTGTGCATTCTCATCAGCAAGGCCCTCATCAACACCGCACTTAAGTACGTGTGGCAGGCCGATCCCAACAGAGACGAGCCGTGGTACAACGATAGAACCGACACAGAGAGGCAGAGGCACATTGTGAGTCTCAGTCCAAACACAAATGTGTTTTCTTTCGAACCTGTTCACCTCCTCACACTCTTCATCCTTCTCATCCTCAGGTGGTCAGGGCGTTCACAGACTTCCTGGCTTTCATGGTTCTCTTCAACTACATCATCCCCGTCTCCATGTACGTCACCGTGGAAATGCAGAAGTTCCTGGGTTCCTATTTCATCATGTGGGACGACGAGATGTTTGATGAGGAGCTGGGGGAGCGAGCGGTGGTCAACACGTCAGACCTGAACGAGGAGCTGGGACAGGTAGCGAAGCAAATGTAACCCTGTGCAAACTAAAGCTGCTTTCAGACATCAACTCCGAAAAATGCCCAGAAAACTGGGTCCAGACATGTTCCGAAGTTTGCCTTTCACAAAGGAAGAACACAGCAGAAGAATATTGTGAATAGCAGCATTAAGTAAAAGCTGTATTACTGTATTACACATTAGAGGGATTTGGAGATAAAAATGGGAAAAGTTGGTATGAACACAAAAATAATCTTTAAGAAACTCTGAATACAAGATTTTAACAAATTAGATCTAAAATCTTAGACGTAAATGAGCCTGTGTTATGTTTTACATAACAAACACATTTAACCTGCTCTTTTTCCAGGTGGAGTATGTGTTTACCGACAAGACCGGGACTCTGACAGAGAACAACATGGAGTTCATTGAGTGCTGTGTGGACGGACATGTTTATGTGCCTCACGCCATCTGTAATGGACAGGTAACCGCTGATGTGGAAGCTCGTCATCACACACATATAATTGTGTGTGCCTGTATTTTATCCTTGCGAGCTTTAACACACAACATACTTTTGACTTCTGTTGCCGTCATTGTCACATACAGCACATATTTAAATTGAATGGCTTCATATCGTTGCTAGGTGATGCCTGGTGCAGTTGGTATGGACATGATCGACACGTCGCCAGGTCCCGGAGCCAGGGTGAGCACATCCTGAGTTTGAATGTGTTGTATGTGTGCGCATGTGTGTGTTTCAGGGTAACAAAATGTTTTGCCGTCCACCCAGGAGCACGAGGACCTGTTTTTCCGGGCGCTGTGTTTGTGCCACACGGTGCAGGTGAAGGAGGAGGAGACGGTGGACGGGATCAAGCAAGGGATCCACCAGGGCAAGTCCACCTCCTTCTACATCTCCTCATCGCCGGATGAGGTGGCGCTGGTGGAGGGAATGAAGAGGTGGAGTGCACACACACACACACACACACACACACACACACACACACACACACACACACACACACACACACACACACACACACACACACACACACACACACACACACACACACACACACACACACACACACACACACACACACACACACACACACACACACACACACACACACACACACGTGTTTTCTTTTCAATGACTTACACGCATTCAGTTCAATGACGGTGTTGTTGTTTGTCGTAGGCTCGGTTTCACATATCTGAGACTCAAAGACAGTCACATGGAGATCTTGAACAGGGAGGATGAGATCGAGAGGTGAGCGTGTTCCTTTCTAACAAGGTTTATCTCTTTAACCATCAGCAACTATCAACTTTTTATTGGTATATGCTGTTTATTTCAAGTGTTGATTGTGTGACTTTTTTCATCAGGTTCGAGCTGCTGGAGGTTTTGACATTCGACTCAGTCAGACGGAGGATGAGCGTCATTGTCAGAGCTAGCACTGGTAATACACAACAAACTGTTATATGTATATATATATTATACGCACATATATGTCCGTACAGTATTTACGTTTTGTCTTACACACTTTTCCCCTTTTTTGTGTGTATGAGCAGGTCAGCTCTATCTGTTCTGCAAAGGTGCAGACTCCTCCATCTTCCCTCGGGTTGTCTCAGGCAAGGTGGATCAGGTTCGAGCTCGGGTGGAGCACAACGCGGTGGTGAGAGTCATTTTTTTTCTGGGAACATTCCTGAAAGCTTCAAAGGTTGTGTGACTTCAGTGGTTTCCACAGCTACAGCACGTGACCACAGCGGTTTCCATGGTTACCACAGTTTAGTTTTCCCATACAGGTTCCAAAACGGCTTGTAACAAACAAAAATTGCACAGGCAGTTTTTCCCATCACCTCTTAAAAAGGTGTATTTTCATAATTTCCTTACTCTCCAGGCTATATATTTGTCCAAATTCTGAAATGTTGCATGTGGCGGTTGCAGCTGCAGATAAATCGTATAGTTGTCAGTGAAAACAGAAGGATGTGTGCTGGGTGTTAAAGTCAAATAAATAGAGCAGTTTCTGCCCACACACTCACATTCAGAGATCTTCTTTCTCCTCCAGGAGGGTCTGCGGACGCTTTGTGTTGCCTACAGGCCTTTGAGCCCTGAACAGTACCAGGAGGTTTGCCACTTGCTGAACGAGGCCAAGTTGTCGCTACAGGACCGCGACAAACGACTGGCTGAGGCCTATGACATCATAGAGAAAGACCTGATACTCCTGGGAGCCACCGCTGTGGAGGACAGGTGGAGGATCTCTTTTAAACTTGGATTTTTATTGTATAGAAATCCAGTCTTTGCCTTTTAGTGTGTACTTCAAACTCTGCTAAGCATTAACTCCTGATTCTGTGTACTAATAGTGCAGGATAGAAAGAGAAATTGAACCCAGGAGGCATTGCAAGTCAGCTCTTTATGTGCAAAGGGAGGCAGACAGAAAATAAAGACGTCATATTCACTTCCAAACATGCCTGTGACTTTTCTCTCTTTCCTCCACAACAGGCTCCAGGAAAACGCAGCGGACACTATCGAGTCTCTCCACAAGGCCGGCATGAAGGTGTGGGTGCTGACAGGCGATAAGATGGAGACGGCGGCCGCAACCTGCTACGCCAGCAGGCTCTTCCATCGCAACACCCAGATCCTGGAGCTGACCACCAAGCGCACAGAGGAGCAGAGCCTGCATGACGTCCTGTTTGACCTGAGCAGGACGGTCCTGAGGCAGCACGGAGGCATGACCAGGGACACTTTCTCTGGGTTTGTACATGTGCAGTGAGAACACGGTGTCGGTACAGAATTAAATTTTTCCTTTGTGTTTCCCTGACTATTAACTCATCGTGTGTTTGTGCAGCTTATCAGGTGACTGCCCTGACTTTGGTCTGATCATTGACGGGGCCACCCTCTCTGCGGTGATGAGGCCCGGCCAGGAGGACTCAAACTCGGGGAACTACAAAGAGATCTTCCTAGAAATCTGCCGCAACTGCAGCGCTGTGCTCTGCTGTCGAATGGCGCCGCTCCAGAAAGCACAGGTACGGAGACTTCTCATGGCACCATTATTGTTTGTATGGTTTAGAGTTCCTACGTATGTTGAGACTTTTTGCTTTCTTGCCATTTTCTTTCTAGATCGTGAAGATGATCAAAACCTCTGAAGAACATCCGATCACACTGGCGATTGGCGATGGAGCGAATGATGTCAGCATGATCCTGGAAGCCCATGTTGGCATCGGTTAGTGGCAGTTTCGCTACATCCTGCAACATCAGATGCAACGTGCTTCTCTATAGCCGCTTTCAGACATGAACTCCGTGAAATATATTTTCTATATCTATTTTCTCGGTCAGATGCTACAAGTTGTACAGTTTGTAGTCTGCACTTGTTAATCTGAAATACCGGGAAATGACAAACCTCTCTCTGCCTCTCAAGGTATTATGGGTAAAGAAGGTCGTCAGGCTGTGAGGAATAGCGACTACGCCATTCCGAAGTTCAAACACCTCAAGAAGATTCTGCTTGTCCATGGACACTATTACTACATACGCATCTCCGAACTAGTGCAATACTTCTTCTACAAGGTAGAAACAGTGTTTGATGGAGACAAGGAGATTTATTTTCTCTGCCACCTGCTTTTCTTTAAAATTATTTTATGTCTTTTTCCAGAATGTCTGCTTCATCTTCCCCCAGTTCCTTTACCAGTTCTTCTGTGGCTTCTCACAACAGGTACACACACACACACACACACACACACACACACACACACACACACACACACACACACACACACACACACACACACACACACACACACACACACACACACACACACACACACACACACACACACACACACACACAAAGACAGGATGAATGGCTGAAACGTTTCTCTCTCTGTACTTATTTCCAGCCCCTGTATGATACCGCCTACTTGACTCTGTACAACATCAGCTTCACCTCGCTGCCCATTCTGCTCTACAGTCTCATAGAGCAGCACATCAACATGGAAATCCTGAAGAAGGACCCATCGCTGTATAGGTCAGTGTTCCCTAATCCAATGACAATGTCTGCTGAATACAGGACAGCACAGTAGGTTTAAACTTTGTACAGGTTCCTCCACGTCCATATCATCATGTCAGAGAGTCTCACTCTTGTGAATAAGACTCTCACATCAGTTACATCAACACTCTTATATTCATCTGTTTGTTGTTGGTAACAAGCTCTCATTAGTGCATATTTACAACAAAAGAAATTCTCTGGATGTTTCAGTGATGAGATCTTCTCCAGCACATGATGAGCTGCTTGTTTTATGCTGAAATATGCTGCACCTGAGTCTGATTATTCCAGAGAGGTAATAAGCACAGTGTGTTCACACACAAAGAAAAAATAAAATTCAGGTTCGTTCAAACATTTCAGACATTCTAAGGGCACTTCTACTTCTTTTAGTCTTCTGAAAAGTCTGAAGGTCTGGACCAAACAAAGTACAATAAGTACAATAATTGTATTAAGTAATGTTATTTTATATTTAAATTTGTAACAGTACTAAATTTGGTCACAGCTCAATCAAAATAAAAAAACAAAACAGGGTTCACATGACTAGATGAAGCCTTTTTCCTCCCTGGCTTTGTTCTTTCTTTTCCCTCGTCTCTCTCTCTCTTTCTGAAGATAAATTACAGGCCTCATGTTGTGTTTCAGTTTTTACGACTGGGACTGGCCTCTCTCAGTAATGTACTGTTGAGTCAGTGCATATGAATCAAATTAAAATATCCCATTACATTTGTTTCTGGTTAAAGGTAGGTCCCTAAGGACGCTAATGTCGTACTTATCAATACAAGTGTAATCACTCATATGAAAGGTCATCAATATAGTCAAAGTAATTCATGATGTTTACTGTTCTGTTGTGTTTATGTTCTCAGAGATATTGCTAAGAACTCTTTGCTGCGATGGCCCAACTTCATATATTGGA
Organism: Hippoglossus stenolepis; assembly: GCF_022539355.2. NCBI lineage: Eukaryota > Metazoa > Chordata > Actinopteri > Pleuronectiformes > Pleuronectidae > Hippoglossus > Hippoglossus stenolepis. The sequence goes on along the minus strand of NC_061506.1, from coordinate 5,203,284 downwards.
CCGTCCTGGGTGTATATGACGCCATAGTGATGTTCTTTGGTACTTACTTTCTGTTTGACAACACCACCTTCACCAGCAATGGACAGGTAACAACACACGTGTCTACGACAGTTCATTGTGAAGTAGATCTTTTTTTAATTTGGAAGAAATATACTTCATTCAAAAGTTTTTTATAAGCTATAGAATTTTCTGTCTCATTTTGTCTGTGTTTTCGACAGACACAACCACATCTATAATTTGCTGCCTTTCATTTGTCTTTTGCTGTCGACTTTGATTGTAGCTAAAAATTACGGTGGAATATTAGAGCATATTAAATATAATAGTAATAAGTTCGTGGTGCATGTCAACGTTTTCTCATAAAGCACATGTTATTTACATGATATTTTTCACCAGACGATAACAGGTAATTAGAGTCTATGATACCAGATATTCTTCCGTGTTCTAAAATGCAACACTTGCAGCTAATTTCCAAGACAAATATGCAGCATGTGATGTTTAATGTTTGCTTCATTGGTTCTGCAACTGACAAACCAACCTTCCTCTGTGACTTTCTGCAGCATCTGACTGCAGAAAAAAGCAGAAAAGATTTTTTAGGCTTCTGATCTAACGTGTTCCCTTGAGTAAAGGAGGATTTCATTTGACTGACAGTTTTATATACAAGTTGACAGACGTTCCGTTCACATCCGAAGCGCGACAGACAGCACGGCGGGTTTTCCACCATCTTCCTCTCTGTTCTCAGTTTGTGCCCTTTCATTTTCAAGAAGCGTTACTCTCCCAGAAACCCTCTGGACTGCTTTGAGTTGTTTGATTTCACTTGAGTTTTGCATCTAATTTGTTTTCTCTTCTCCAGCAACAAAACTGTTGTTTATTTTGTTATGATTTTCTTCTTCTGGCCTTCTCCTCTTTTTCTTCCTCTTCTCTTACCTTTGTGTTGCTTTTTCTTTTTTGCTTCTCTTTCCTCCTTCCCAGCTAATGACAACCAACACACAGATGGTAAGCCTGTCCCTGTCTCTCTGTCACCTCTGCCCTTAGTTTCACTTTTCAATTCACTGTCCCGTCACGTAGCCTGATCCCAGACCACCCATCATCTCTTCAGCTCTTGTCTCCGTGCCCGATGCAGATACAACAACTGCAGGCTTCTGTGTAGTGTCCTGGCTTTTCCTCGAACCACGCTCATGTGTGCAAGCGTCGATGTGGTGATCACACACATTAGCTTTACAGTGTGTGTGTTTGTGAGTGTGTGTACTTAGTTATAATCACAGGATAAATGAGAATAGAAAAAAGATTTGCACTTCTACCTCCATTACGTAATTCAGTCATCCGTCTAGTCTCATTCTCCCTCAGCTGATAGAAGAACACTGTCACCTCTGAGGTTTCTCTCTGAACATCAGGACTATTTGGGCTTATAGGCTTATTTTATAAAGACATATATCGGTGAAGTGATGTTTTCATCCATCACGACACTGAAGCTCTTTTGTTATGATAAGACTTTAATGATCTGATGGTGGAGAACTTGTTACAGCAGCACATTGTCAAAATGTGAAAAAAAAACAAGTGAAAGTATGAAAATAGGCAATAAATTAGGATAAAAAAATAAGTGTTCATTCATTTTTTTAATATCCTGCATTGCATCCTTTTTAAAGAAAATAGTCCTGCCTTATGTAATACATTTTCTGGAAAAGAAAACATTTTTATTTGAACCAGTTATCCTTGTTCATTTCATTAACCATGCAATTCATTTAATTCTATTCAGGAAAATGTAAAATAAAAAAAAAAAATCCTATTCGTACCATTTGTTGCTTTGATAACAGCAGGCAATCGCCAAATGTTTTCTTCATCATGTCACAGCTCATTATTGTAATTTAATTTGTTGTTACCACGTCAGCTGGCCTTGGAAAATCCAAATTTTAGTTTTTTTATGTTCTTTTTTTTACTTTATTGATCCATATTTCACATATTTCATCCTTTCTTTTGTATCCAACACATTTAGAGAAACTTTTTGAATGTCAGTTGTCGAAGGGTTTAAAGTCAAACCAGGAAGAAAATGCAAAAGCCAGAGTAGGAAAGTTTTCAGGACTTATGGCATTTAAGTGTTGGCTTGAAAGAACACGTTTCACTATCTGTCGTTCCCAGAAATAAAAATATAACATTTTCAGTTTACGTTGGCACGATCGTCTTTAAGTTTTGAATCTACATGACTAATTACTACTTTTTCATTGATTAATGGCCCATGTAGCTCATTAATTAACACATAAAGTCATACAAAAACACCTCATCTCACACGTGTCCCATTCATCAGTCATCTGATAGTTACTGCTCCACCTGAATGCTGCTATCTGAACTCCCTGCCATCTGTTTGATTGATTGATTCCTTATTGAATATTTGCACCAAAGTTTATCTCCATGTATCATATTAACACCAGAGCTGTAAGTGCATTAACCTGTGAATTTCTCCTGAGTATATTTCACTAAATCCAGGTGAATAAAGGTTTTCAAGCTGTTTCCAGCTGATTGTGCGACATTATGAGATGTAACAACACAACAAAATGAATGAATTAGGATTGAACATGAAATCCTTCCCTCTGTAACGTGTCACTGACGGCTCCTCTTGTCACCTTGTTTCTGTAGATGTTTGGAAACTGGACGTTTGGGACGCTGGTCTTCACTGTGCTCGTCTTCACTGTCACATTCAAGGTAAACACACATGCACATACGGAGTAAACAGTATCTACACACACAGACGCTCCCAAGCATCACTGGTCTCTTTAAGATGAGATCTTAATTTGACAGATGTCATGTTTCTGTTGTAGTTGGCTCTAGATACTCATTACTGGACCTGGATCAACCACTTTGTCATCTGGGGCTCACTGATCTTCTTTGTGGTCTTCTCTCTGCTGTGGGGAGGAATCATCTGGTAGGTTATGACAACATATTTTCACATATCTCCAGTGACGAGAGGCAATATGTTTTCGGGTTGTCCGTCCATCTGTTCCATTCTTGTGGCGCTTTGAGGGAATTTCTTTAAATCTGTTGCCTAAAACATTACTGAACTAAATCTATCTCTGCTCCATCCTCTTCTCTCCTCCTCTCCTCCTCCAGGCCCTTCCTCAACTACCAGAGGATGTACTATGTGTTCATGCAGATGCTGTCCAGTGGTCCGGCCTGGCTCAGTATCATCCTCCTGATAACAGCCAGTCTGTTACCAGATGTGTTAAAGAAGGTGATCTGGAGGGCGCTGTGGCCCACCACTACTGAACGCATACAGGTGGGTGCATTTGTATTTACAAGTAACATGTACATAGCATAAACAGAAAATAGGATCTGTAGTTTAACATTTTTAAACCTAAATACAAACCATAGATATTCAGAGCATTTTTAATGGTACTCCATTACTTATTATTCACTTTCTGTACAGTGAGTACTTATCAAAATGTCATTGCATCTTTGAATGCGTAAATGCGGTGTGTTAAATGTCTAACTGATGAACGTGGGTCAGCAGATGTCCGCTGGTTTTGGCTACGTCCCTGCTCTGTTGGGTGTAAGTCAGTACGCTCCTCTTTGTTTTTGTGCAGTGCTCCTTTATTTCTAAGCCAGATAAGACAACAGAGATAGTGTGTTTACTTTCAACTAACACTCGAAAGGTTTTATTTATGGAGAGTCAGTAATGACACTGAAGCTACATGTGTAAAGATGTGTTTAAAAAATGGTGATTATAGGTTATGGTGTTAAAGAGCTGGACCTTGACGTTTGCGCTGTCATCATTAAACAAAGAAGAGCCTTGTTGTAAATGACCTTGTAAACAGAGTCAAAGCAGAAGATATAACACAAAGAGATACAAGAGAAAGAGCAGAGAGGGAGATAAGAGACAGAAACAAGAGAGCATACTGTATATAACACAAAATAACGTTTCTAAAATCAGGTAAAGCTCAAACAGCAGATATTTATTACCGTATTGTTCAGTGTAGGAACAAAACAACAGCCACTCCCAGGCTCTGGAATCTGGTCAGAGAGGAGCTCATGAAAAGCACAGCTGTTATTTTAGATGCAGGTGCAGCACATGGAGAGTTAGGGACTTTCTCCCAGGCCTGTTCAACTCTTAACAGTGAGATCAGTTGCTGCTGAGGCATGAAACACATCAAGATAATAGATGTGTAGAGTGTGTCCTGTTTGTTTTCTAACTGTTTGCAGTGAGGTGTGAACTATTGTCTTTTTATCTTTCTTCCTCTATAACCTGAACGTCTCCTTTTCCCATAACTGAACCTGTCAAGATATTTCTGCTGCTTTGACCCAGACTTATTAATCTCGTAGCTCTTTAAATACAAAGACTTTATTCATTAGAATTTTTAAAATCTCATAAATTGTTCATGTGGCTTTGACTTTTCCCCTCCTCTCCCTGTCCCCTCTTTCCTCTGACCCCCTCATCCTCCTCTCCTTGATGAAACCCTCCCTCTGGTTCTAGTGGCAGGCTAAACGTCGCTGCCTTGCCTCCGAGCCCTCCACCATCTTTATGCTGTCTCAGACCTCCAGCAGAATCAGTTTCTAACCCAGCCCCTTCTGGAGGTGACCCTTCTTCTTCCCTGTATTTTCCTTTTCTCTTTGTCCCGTCACTTTCTCCCTACCACTCTTTTTGCATGACGTGAGTCTCATGTTAACTCGTCTGTTTGCATGCCACCGCAAGAGTCTGTGGTGCGCTGTTTAGCCTTCCATCATTTTTTTTGTCTTAGAAATTAGTTTTTGTTAAACATTGAGGTTGAAATATGTGTATTTTTATACATTAAGCCACAAATCTGTCTGAATGTGTGTGTGTGTGTGTCCACAGCGGGTAAGGGATAAAAAAGGGTTTGAGAGGGCCATGGCCTACCAGAGTTCTGACTCGTTAATAGATGGAGTAGCTGTCACAGAAGCCTAGAGGGCTTCAGCACGGTAAAATACACACCCTGGCTCTCTGTGTATGTGTGTGTTTAATGGTTGGACTGGGTAATGGTGGGTGAGTTTAACATCCTGCAGTGATGGGGGTTTACTTTGCCGTGGTTTGTGGTTCCTCACATTTGACTTTGGGGACGTTGTGGCTGACTAACACCTGAGTTGCAGTGCGTTGTATCTGTTTGTGAAGGCCTCAAAAGTCAAGGATTCTCCAGGTATTGTACAATCTCCCGTCCTGTTCTTCACTCTTTACACGGAGCTCTGCCGCCCTCTAGTGACACAGTATCGCTACAGAGGCAGTTTTCTCACTGTTGGACTGAACCTTCATGCATGTTTTATTTGTCATGTGTTTCATTTGCATGGTTTGGTTCATGGTGTGACATGGTGTTGTGGTATTTGTTTATCTCTTCATGTTTATGCTCTAATGACAAATGTACTTGGGTTGCAAAGAGGGACATTATCATCACAGCTGGCCAATTAGATTAAAGCTACTGCAGAACCTTATAAGTAATTAACTGATATAATCATATGAATTGTACGCAAAACTGGGAAAACTTGTAATCGATCTGGTTTTGTGCACAGTGACAGTCATGTTAAAACATAAAATGATAGATAGAGACATAGATACTTTATTGATCCCAAGGGAAATTTAGGAACGGCCCAAACTGGTCCAAACTACAGTAGTGGCCCTAACTTTAAAAAACTGCTTGAGACCATACAGAAATGTGATGTTGGTGTCCTATAACACAGATTGAATTTTGGCCAGCTGAGAGAACAGTGTTTCCTCTAAGTGTCTCCTCCACCTGCTCTCCGAGATCTGTCCACAAGTAACATTTCTTTTTACTTTTATATCCATCTCTTCCCCTCTGTCTCCTTCTCCTGCCTCTCCACACTTGTGCAGAATGCTGATAAACTCTATAAGGGCCACCTCTCAGAGTTCACCCCCCTGGCGTCCCTCCACGCCCCATCCAAGGCTGGTGGCCACCGGCGAGGCTCGGGAAACCAAAGGAGCGCTGCGCACCCTCGAAGGTCTGAACCCTTTAACAAGAAAGTCATGTTCACACGCTGGCAAAGAAAGCCAGACTACAGCACCTTCACCCCACTCCTCCGATTCACAGATGGCTCCCGCCACACGGGCTACGGAGGGGCGGGGCCTGAGACCTCAGTCTAATTTATTTCTCTTTAGTACTTTTTTAAATCCTGAATTTCTGATATCGGATACATTTGGAGCTCCCTGAGCAAAGAAGGTGACTAAGTGTTACTGAGCTGGAGTTAAATGATGGACCATGTTGCTAGTAGCATCTATAATCCATCTCTGAGCGATTACAGTGAACGTAACCTTTATAACTTCTCAGCCAAGTGTGGCGCAAAGCACTATGGGGCGACTCTGAAAGGACTCCATCCACGAGGGCCTCATGACGTGCAAAGGGCTCAGCGTACTGATGTCACAGCATAAAAACTTTGATTATAAGAGACTGAAAATATGCACACTGGCCCTTTACACCTGTCTGCCGCTGACAGCAGGCAGCTGAAGTGTACTTTTAGGATTTATACCACACTCCTTTAGATGTGTTGTGATTGGAATTCTGCAGATGATGATGACTGTGCTTTCTCAGCACATGCTTTCTCTGATCAACCATTTTCTTTTCTTCCATTCCTGCCATCTCTCTCTGTCTCTCTGTCCATCTGTTCTTCCTCTCTATAGGACTAACTGGTGTTGCCTGTGTGCAAACTTATTATCCCGAAACACTCCATAGGACTCTGGGGTCAGATCCTTCAGCGCTGTAAGGAAGGGTGCCGTACAGAAGCTCTTAGTGTTTGTAAAGTGGATCTGAGTTGGTCTTCTCCTCATTTATTAGTTCTATTGTATCTTAAAGGGAAAAAGACCAACTTCAGCTCCACTTTCAAACTCTTCTGTAGGTAGAGTAGAGTGTTTGGTGGGATAGATACTTGTGTGTGTGCTGATAGCTAGAGTTAGTGTTCGTGCTGTTTTCATTCCTTCTCTCTTATCGTCTTTGAAGCACTTTAACATATATTTATCTGTAATGCTGAGAGATTAATCGCTGAAGTTTTTAATGCCTTATTATTTTAGCGACAGAATCCAGTAGAAATGGCTTCACATCAACTTAATGCCTTAATGTCATCGTGTAAATACCAGAGATAATAAACCAAAGATCCAGAAGAAAAGAAAGTTAGACGTTCTCTATTCTTCCGGTTTTGCGTCCATCACGTGTCAGAAACGTCCAGAGCAACTCACTCCAACACTAGTGCATGTCTGAAAGCAGCTTCATAGACATACTGCAAGTTTATTTATCTAGATAAAGTGTGTAGTTTATAAGTGAATTGTCAGGTTTGGAGAGGTTCAAATAATAATTTATTGTTTCCATACTTTTTTAGCACCTTAGAAAATGAACATATGAACTTTTTCTGTCAAGTGCTCCAAATGTACTTGATGCCTTAAATTAATATTAAACCAGTATTTCTGTGATGTGTTCATCAGTGTTTCAGCCATTTAATATGGAGGACGCACATCCAGTACATCCATGCAATCTTTATTTGGTTTTACTCTGTCATACACAACCTAGACATAACAGAATATTCACAAATAATAAGAAAAAACAGGATAATTCAATCAAATAGTTTTATGTACAAAAATATGACATATTTTATTGTATGTATTTCCATAGTGGTCTTTATTATGATCCCACGATCTCTCTTTCTTTTAAAGGCAGTTTCATGTGCACAGGTCAGCGTACAGTCACCAAAACCTCTGCTCCTCGTATAGAGAAACACCAACAGAAAACAACAGCGGTGTGTTTTCAAAATGATTTCTCATTCATCCCTTGACTTGCTCGGTCCACGTAATGTCTGCCTGAATGAGGTGCTTATACCTTTTCATATGAAAAGATCAACACAATATAGAAACATTGAAGGCACCACCAGCGGCTTGTGAGCTCAGATTAGCACAAAGACGAAACGGGTGAAAACACGTAGCCTGGCTTCAGGTTAAATCCCACCTCTAAACCTCACTAATATATGATTATATAGAGAAATGTGTATAAAATGAGTGTGGTTTCATCACTCTGCTTTAAATGAATGAGCTATAGACTGTTCATCCTCTAAAAGGCCTTATAATGGAACTACAGAGGGAATGAGACTTTCTACCTTCATGTTCTTTGAACACGTATCCTCTCTCTCTTTCTTTCTAGCTATCCCTTCTCTTTTTCTACCTTTCTCTCGTTCTCCACCTGCTGAAGCGACGCGGATGTTTTCTCACCTCCATCCGTCCTCCTCATCACCCGCTTCCTCCATCGGTCTGTCCAACCCTCCGTCTACACGTCCATCGTGAGACAAAGTAGAAATGGTTTTGTACTCGACTTTTAATAGTTCTCATATGAACCAAAGCCTTGTTGCTGCTAGAAATCCTCGTAGCTGCTTTACATTAGGTGCCTTGTGGTAGTGAACTGTCTTCGCTCGCTTTTATGGTGAATTCTACTACTTATAATCAGCGTTTGGATGGAAAGGTACTGCAGATGATGGCTGTATGGAGGAGAGACTAAGAAAAGGTGGATGTAAGTGTCAGGTTCTACTGTCCAGTAGCATTTATTATAAATGCCGTACTGAAATATGATTGGTCTGCAATCAATGAACAAATTAATCAGCACTTGCACCAAAAATATTCAACAACAATCGATGTTTAATATCAGTTTTTTATTGTTTTTATTCCAATTGTTTTATATATGTCCACGGGGGCATTTTGTCTCTGAAATGTTATTTTTACTGTTTTCATTATGTATAAAGTTTTAAATTCCCAATCACCACATTAAGAGGGAGTAAGGGTCTCGTGCAGTGGTCTGAGCACATTGGAAAGATATCAGCCCAATGGTGTTTCTTTATTCTACAGACACTGAAACATTGCTTCAGCTCTGCTTGATTTGTGTTACAAACTGGAATTTGTTTTGAGTATATATTCTGTGTATGTTTACTTTAATGTCTGACTCCGACATCAAAATTAACAGCAAAGCAGTCTTATACCATTAATTTATATATTACAAAAGAAACAATAATTCTGAAAAGAGACAAATCCAAACTTCAAATAAAACAGTAGATCTTAAAATACGTATATTTCTGCAATGTGGGTGAACTGAGCCTTAATGTTCTCAGGATTACGAATGTAAACATGTCATCAGAGATCCTCCTCCTCCTGCTGTTGTTTGTGTGGATTTAAATTGGGCTTTGACACATTCAGTTTATCGTAGAGGTTTTTGTCAGACGTAACCGTGCCAGTATTTAGTATCTTAAAAATCGTTTTCCCACCGGAATCCAAAATAAGAGGTATGAGTATCGGCACTTAGAGGCACTCTGGAGTCTTTTAAAGAATCATCAGAGGAAAGGAATCCGTGCCATAAGCCCCTTTTTCATTCAGTCAGGCATCTCCCATCACAGAACAGTTGCAGAAAAGGAATATCAAGAGCTTTGTGTCTGCTCTGTGTTCCACGTGTCATGAGGCTTTGTTACTATTTATCTTTTTTTACTTTCTGGACACTGTATTCGACGCATGTCTTATTTTGTGTAGAAGCCGATTCGAACAACACCGGACATGTAGCTTTAAAAATGAGTATTCTAAAAAGACAAGAGATTCCCGTGGTGTCCGCTCAGATACACCCCTGCACTGAACCGTCTTCGTCTGATGATTGACACGTCGCTGTAGGAATCTTTCAAAGCCATTAAATGGTGGATCTAAGGTCTTTACTGTACTGATCACTCTCTGTCCGGATCTTTCAACACCACTGAAACTGACAGCCTTCAAACCGAATGTTATCTTCTCTCTTTTACAATGTATTATTGTGTCATGTTCTGTATGTCTCATAACCAAACAGTATCTATAACGTCTGTACACACACTGATACAGTATACATATATAAATATATATATATATAAGATATAAATGTAGTTATATTAATTGATGTACAGTTTTGGGGTCTTTTTGTATACAGTTTTTAAACAGTCATATCAAGATTTACTTGTGGGTTTTTGCCAACCTTTCTGTAGCTATCGATGGAAAACAGCTGTACATGTGCTTAAGAATAAAAGCCAGAGGTGGAAATATTAAAACCTTGTATAATGTGCTTTCTGTTTTATGTGGAGCTGCACTTCCTTCTCCAGCCACAAGGATGCAGCAGAGTATTTTTTAACTTGTCAGACCTTTGCAGGACCAGAGTTGACAAATCAAACGCACCTGAAGAGTTTTTAATATCTGAAATATGATCAAAAGGATTAATTAGGTGAATCCAGAACATGTTCGTCTAAGTAACCTGTGTTTTCTCATGCTAAACTCTCAGCTGTGTTGAAAAAGACAAGGAATTAGAGGGAGAAAAGGGAGATTTCTTGATTTAATTCTTCTCCGAAGCTGCTCCAGGGCTGTCGTTTGCACCATCTGTGGATGTCAACAAGATTAGGATGGAGCTTTTGGAGCGATTGGATTCCCTTCATCCTTTTCACTTCTCATCTGCGCTGATCTCCACGTTCCTCTCCTCCACAGCTGGCAGCAGCTGAGACCTGCTAGCGTGTCTGACAAGGATGGAGGAATATCTAGAGCACGACTGTCAGAGGTGAAATCGAGGGAAGAGGAAAAAAGGAGATGTTGAAAAGTGGCAGTGTGTCGTCTATACATCCCCGAGCTTTGCCAGCAGCTGTTTTTACCAAGCTGTGACTCATACAGTTGTTTTTAGAAGGCGAGCACAACAACCACCTATTGAACTCCAATACCACTAAAAACTGGGTCTATCTTTGATTTCCCTTCATGCTTTATTAGTTGGTAAAGATTCTCAATGAGAGGTGCAGGGTTGAACCTGAAACTGTCCTCGCTAACCCAGAATCCTGAGTCAATACAGGCCTCTGAGGCTGCTGGGAGCACTTCAGTGAGATGTACGGTAGGTGTCAAGTTTGTTACTGAAAGAATGCTCAGTTAAAATGAGTTCACACCCACATGAAAATACTCTTTAAGATCCACAGAACGACACAGTGGAGACGGCAGAGAAATGTCAGAGGAACCATGTCTGGGAATTTGACCTCATGTTCAAAGTCTGACTCATCTTTCTGAAGCTGCAACAGGTGACACCTAAACTTCTGTATGACCACAACGTGACATTCTTTTACAATTTGACAGATTAAACTAATGTGACACAATATGTTTGTGAGTTTCAGCCTCACACTTTACTTATTTCCAGGCTTTTTACTTTGAACAAGCTCCAGATACAGATGAAGGTGGTGTGGATCTTCTCATCCAACTTCAGCAAGAAAGGGAATAATAAGTGATCTTGGCTAAGAAGCTGCAGCAGAGTGTCTGCGACAGGCAAGTAAGAGATGAGCAGTAACAATCTCTAGGTATAAAGTAGTTTTTTACACAGGAAAGTGACAATCTAGTTTATACGCAATAAAATGCAAACACTATAACAAATTACAAAACATATTTTTGGGGGATTTGTTATGTTTTCTTATTTGCTTTGTGTTCAAAAAGAGGAATTAGTTGTCTTGAGTACTTCAGTTAAATTTACTCCAAACATGTGTTCCACCTTTTAAATGTTGATTTCTGGGATCATAAACGAAGCTGTGAAAGTGAAGAGGCTGAAGACATCATAGGAGCTGTGAAGTCCCTTAAGAATAAAGGGGATCAATATGTTAATCTGATTACCAAATAACAATCAGCTCAGTTTGACACCTTTAGTAACAACAGTGTGTGTTTGTGTGTGGCTGCACACTTCTGTGCCCAGCAGTTGGTCTGACACTCAAACTAGACTTAAATCATTAGACCTAAGACCTCCACCCACACAGACAGAGAGCGAGTCTTTTCTCATGGTTGTAATGTCAGCGTGTCTCTATTCACAGCATTAAATGGAGGGAGGTGATGGACTCATCCACACGTGAAATCTACGAATTAGCTGTGAAATAGCTGTTATTTGCCAGCGATTATGTCCTGGCTTTTAAAGGGAGTTGTTTTGAGGATGGATGCACAAACACACTCACACACACTTTCACCTACAAGGAAGCTGAATTTACATTTTTGCTGAGTTTAAACAGAAATACTGAAAATCTCCAAGAAGATTTGAACATTTCTTTCTAAAGTCTTTGTTTCAGAAAATGAAATTGTGTGATCTGCTCCATCTTGCTCCACCTCACCTTCTTCATCCTTTCACCCATCAATCACCTTCAGCCTCTGCACCTCGTCTGAACGAGGGAAATTGTGCAGAAACTTTTTTCCATCTGTCGTCTTGTCACGTCTTTGTCACTCTCTCGTCAACGTCCTGAGACACAATACAGTCACACACAATATGACAGAATGTTAAATGCTGAGGACTGAGGGGGCTGCTGACGTTTTGTTGTGTATACATGAACAATGTGCACACACAGTCGCAGAGACACTGTGGCTGCAGATATACATTATGAGGATTAGGAATAAAGCTCATTTGATTTCAACACTTCAGGAGGATTGTTTGGGAACAACTAATCCTTTCCATCATACACACTGACCCCTGTTGTATATTTTAATATTTGTTCTGTTTTCCTCCACAGTTAATTTATGTACTTACCTGCAAAAATAAATCCCCATCTAGTGCCTAGTGCTGTTTGTTTCACTGAAAAAGAATAAAACTGTGGGAGACACTGATCTGACTGTTGTTAATGTCTGTTAAATACAATGTAAATAAAAGAGGATTTAAGTTAATTAGTTTTATTTTTGTTTCTAACAAATTGATAACTTGGTGTTCAGGGTGAAGGCGACAAGTCGGAACCCCAATAATAATAATATAATATATAATATTATATATTTTTTAAGTCAAATAAACTAATTTCGACCGAGTTTTCTCAAAGAGGTGAAACAGCGCCCCTCTGGGTTCTAACCACAGGCTTCTCTAATCCGATGTGTGGTCGAAAAGCGGTACTGCACCCTCACCTGTTGCGCCAGGTGTCATTTGGCGTCGCGTTGATTAAATGTGAATCCCGCGGGAGATGAGGAGGAAGAAGAAGATGCAGAAGAGACGCAGCAGCTCATGAATCCAACTAATTCAACGTAAGTGTGAATAACTTTGGTTTGAACTTAGTTTGTGAGCGAATGGCGACAGTTCAGGATGTTTTTAAAAGACTGTTTACCCCCCAGGGAGGAGGACACGAGCTCTTCTGTCAACAAACAAACAAAGTGACCTGAGGTGAAACATGGCGGACTCCTCGTCTTCACGAGAGGAGCTGAGAGGAGCAGAACGGAGCAGAACCTCTAACGTGAGTCAAACACCAACTCCTGTCTCTCTCTGCTCTCGCCTGCTTTGCTTCCACCATGTTTGAATGTCCCGCCGTGGATCTGTGCCGTGTGTTTGTTTGCTGGTTTGACGCCATCACTCAGGCCTGGACCCTGAGGCCTGTTTGTGTTTGCTGGTTGTTCATTCACCGTTTGTTTGTCCTGTGCAGAAGCTTTTAGAACTTATTCAGGCTTAGTGTGTTAAATTGTGTGGCATGTGTAACCACTGTAGGTGCTGTGGTTAAATATGTGGAGGTCATAGGACGAGTCTGGATACATGCATTGGTTTTTTTTGGCATCTGGTTACAATTTAAGTAAATATATACACTTGCAAATTTTGTCTCATCTCATAATATTTTACCTTTTTAAACAAATGAGATGACAAGTTCCGAGTTTTGGTTTTAGTTGGTGAATGGCATGAAGTTTTTAACCCTAACCCTTTTTAAAAATTCTTTGATTTGTGCATCGAACATAAATCTGTGGCCTTCAGCTGCTCCTGCTTAATTGAGGAGTTGTTGGCCCCCGTCTGGCCTCGGTGGTTTTAAACGGACCAATAGAAAAGCAAATGAATGTGGCACATATAGACGGCACCGCATCGCACCGCTGACTGTCTCCTCTAACAAGTGCAGAAACAAACTAATCAGATTAGTGTGAATCCCCCTTCTCAAAGCTGAATGGAGTCCAAGTGCCAGAGGCAGAACGCTGACATTTCTGTTTGTTTTTTCTGCCATGAACTCATTTCCTTCCCCCCCCCCCTCACCAATACCTACAGCACAAGTAGTGATTCAGATGTTGAATTATGCATCGGAGTGTTTGTGAACAGAGGAGCAGTGTGTTCCTGCTCTACATTGTCCTCCGCTCCGCTCCTCCCTCCACCCCAGATCTCAAACTCCCTCATTTTAATTTTCTCTCTTTTTTTTTTTTCATATTCCGCTCTTCCTCGGCTCTCGCCCTCTGCGCTCTCTTCCTCCCTCACTGTTGTCTACCAATCAAGGTGATTGATTTTATGCCTCTTCTTATCGAGCGGAGCAGCCACTGTCAATAAATGTCGCCTGTTCTCTGTCCCCACACACACACACACACACACACACACACACACACACACACACAGGGGTGAGTAGTAGGATTCAGTCTTTTTGCTTTTCAAACTCAGTCACATAGTTTCTTGTTGGTCAAATTATATTATTATGTTCTAAAAGTCATAATCAGGAGAAATTGTCATTGACTTTATCAAGTTTTCTTTTTAATTGACAATAGTAATTTTTATGGTAATGTATTACTTTGACTTAAATAAGGCATTTAAATACTTGTTCCTGATTAAGCATGAATGTTTTCTGTATGTTGCTTCTATGTCATAGTTTTCAACTGTGCAATGGATGATGCTGTAGTTTCTTTCACAGATTTTGTGCTTTCAGGGACCTGCTCTTCATGTGCAGTCCCTATCCGCAGAGGAACGATGGATTCATGCTTCTTTCAGAAACCTTTTGTCCAGACTGGTCTGTCTGTGTGGTTTGGTCTGTTCGGTTTGGTGGGTCTGGTCCGTGTGATGTGGGTTTGTTTGGTTCGTGTGGTTGGTTTGGTCTGTGTGGTCGGTTTTGGTCTGGGTGAAGGCGGTCTGGTCTTGTCGGATTGGTGGGTCTGGTCTTTGCGGTCTGGTTGGTTTGGACTGTCTGCTTGCTGAAGGAAATAAAATACATTCATGCAAAAATACTCCTAATATGAAAGTGTCTGTTGTCAGGATAATGCACAAAAGTAAAAACTACAGTAACTGTGTTTATAGACATATATGTATATCTCGGATACATACTAGCGATTGAGGGGTGGGGCCATGGTAGCAAGTTCCCACCCATACACGCACTCAAACAATCGTGGGTCAGTCTCAGGCGTCAATCATCTTATTTCACCCTGTTTTTTAAAGCATTAATTAACTAATTAAAACTAAACTGGAACTGCCACCAAGAAAGTTGATTTGATCTTTAACAAGGGATTTTATTTTAGAGGCTCATTGCACATTTGAATGTAAAATATTATAATGACGAGTAACTTGAAACTGCAAGATTTATATAAAATAGAAATGCCAATGTTTAAGTATATTAGCTATTTCTATGGATTGATTTGTCGCATATGAAGACCAAGTGTATAGAAGGATATTCACACATGACCTTGCCTTCTTCTCTATTCTGTGATATTCAGTTTTGGTTCTCATGGTCGGGTTGTTTCCACGTTGCTAATACAAGGCAGGGTCGAGTCTAATTAGTGGATGAAATTCATTCCCTGCCGTCACTTCTTTCAGCGGCAGGCTTGCTGGTCCTCTGTGGGAATAGGGAGGCCCAGTTTGTGTGTGTGTGTGGGAGACAGAGGGAGATCCCCTTACCCCCCAGGGTTATATCATTACATGGATAATTAGGCCAGGTCAACCAGAGAGAGAAGAAAGCAATTCCAATGATTTCAAGAGGACCTCTGTCTGAGTTCTGAAGTTTTTGTCCTGAAAAAGTCCCAAAAGAGACTTTAACCATCCAAAAATCTAAATGATCTTGACTTTATCAGCATCTATTGTTAGATTAGTTACTTGCTGAAAATAGCTAACTTTTTCTGAAATGGGAGCGCAGACGGAGACAATTATCTCATTTGGCCACATTTTCATGATTTTAAAGAGCCAGAAAGGGGTCAAAGGCTAAAAGTCCAATTTCTAAACTCTCTCTCTCACGAAAGCTCCTACTTGGTTTAAAATTGATTTCATGAATTCCCTTTTCAGGGGATTGGGAGAAGCAGAAGATCCAATGAATACCAGTGAAATTTCTTAACTCTATTTTTTTTTTTTTTTTATTCACTATGATCCAAGAAAAGGAAATAAAGGCTCATACGGTGCTAGAAAGCGAAGGCATGAAGGAGCAAGGATGTACAAATGGATAAAAGAGGATTATTGGTTGTTCTTGCATATCTGAGGGAAAGTTTCACTGTTACAGCAGCTTAACGTTGCATTTGATAAATTTGTTCCAAGTAAGGACTCGTATTTCTCCTCGTCCTTCCATTTAGCCTGGTTCACTTGAAGACGCAGACCTCAGTGACTGAATTCAACACCCCCACACACACACACACACATCAATCATCGAACATGTTTACCTCTGTCACTGCTGAATTGCTCAAATCTGAGCAGCCTTGGAAAACTGCACTCATTCTTGTCTTTCTTTCGTGTCTTTCTTCCTCATCTCTCTTTTTCTCCACTCTCCGCCTCCAACATTTTTTTTTTTTTCTCCCTCCAACCTTGGATGCGTCTGAGAGCTGCTATTCTCCAGGTGGAGCTGTTGACAATAGCACACGTCTGGGAAGCCGCGGTATTCGGTGAAGTTTTCTAACCTGAGGGGAGTTTTCAAGGATTGTGGAGCTGAATACAGGCTGATAATCGCAGCTAATTGGTGTCATTCATTTCTTTATCGCAGCACTTTTTCCCTGACCACAGCTATAAATTCGGTCTACTTTGACCTAACGTATATGCATGTAATGTCGAGTTTAATGGACAGCTCCTCTGCTATGCCTCTAATTTATATTTCATCATTTACTGATGTTCACGGTAAACCAATTTCTGTGAAATCAAGAAAAACTGACGGAATTTTTGAACAAATTGTACCTCGTATGTCAGGGTGGAGAAGGGAACACAGCATTTGGCTGAATTTTCACATCCATCAGTGAGTTTTGAGCAGAGCGAGTGTTTTGTACACAATGTGCATTGATTGTAAAAAATACCGTAATCAACACAAAACAATAGTGATGACATAAATTTGACCTCTTCTGTTAGTTGATGGGACATGAACCAAACTTAATGTCGAAGTACAGTGTTTCCTTTTCTGTATTAGATCCATAAAAACAGGGTAAAGCATCATGTTTGACAGCTGAGACCGACTCTCAATTGGTCAAGTGTGAATTTGGGCGACCTCGCTACCTTGCTTCTATGAATCTCCTGAAAATACGTTAACTGAGTAACTGCTGCAAACTTACTTTCATTTAAAAGAAGAACTCTCCTTTCTGTATTTTCCAATGAGGAAAGTGAAATAAATTAACTTCGAAGTAAATGTTAACAACACTTTGTTTCTCTTTTGTTAAGCAGAAGTGGGCCCTTGTAATTTTTTTTATTCCACTTCTCTGCGGACAAAACTAAATTGACTTTAAAGTAAAAAACAAACTACATGAATCTCTCTCATTCCTTTCACTCCCAGCAGTCACCTGATAGGAGTTGAAAGTTGCCTCTTTGATTTGGTGTTCAGTCAGATTCTCTCTCACAGACAGGTAGGACGAGGTCAGGAACCATCCTTTCTTCAGCTTGACATCGTGTTATTTCTGGCACCAGCACAGTTAGTGTTTTTTTTAAGCGTCCTTAAATGTGTTGCAAGTTGCGAGTTTCAGATACGATTCTCAGCTGGTTATTCATCTGAATTAGCATTCACATATTTAATTTGTTCAAATCTCCTTTTCACAGAGGGAATCTGAGAGAAATGACACCATGTCAGATGTAGCAGACGCAATGTCACCCTAAATCCCGACAGCACTGCCCCCTCCTGACTTCAGAAGTTAAAGAGGGTGATTTTACTTGTACAGATCTAGTGAAGGTGGTCAGAACAGGGGATGTTATGTAGCTTTTACTCTGAGTTTCTTTGGACCATTCAGAGCATAAACACTGTCAGGACCAGCAGATGAGATGTGAATTGTGGTGAAGGTTGGGTGTAAATTGGTCATGGATAAGGTGAGGGATAAGGTTTTGTTATCCAGTCCACAATGAATGGAAGTTAATGTAAAGTCCTAGTACGGATAGCTGAGCAAGCCTGTGTGTGACTGTGGGGATTTCTTTGAATGGTAGTTAAAGGATTAGCGGTGTCCATGTGTTCCCATGGTCTCCGTCTTCAGACAATAAGGTCTATAACACACACACACTTTATCAGCCCATCGACTCCTGGTCAACCTGAGCTGCTTGAAGTCAGAGCTTAGTAGTGTCGCTGGTTGACTCCACACACACACACAGACACACACATCCCCAAGAGACTGAACTTGATCCCTGGCTCTACTGGCTTGTCAATCACTTGTGGGATTGACTTACGGATAACTGACAGTAGTTGGCGCGGGGCCCAGCGGCAGGTAAAGAACGCTGGAGGAGCTCGACAGGTGAGAGCTCGAGTGGGTGTGTTTGTGTGGACAAGTGAGGCCTGAATACAGTGCAGGGCGGTGTTATCAGATAACAATCACTCCTAGAGGTTAAGAGTGTGGTTATTTTTTAATAGTGTTGCTATGAATGAAGCGGAAGCACACTTTCACCCACGGTACCGGTAATCTCTTTAGGAGCATCTTAAGTGAAACGCCATTATCCTGCAAGTTCACATGCATATTTGAACATTTGGGGGAATTATGCTCACTTTCTTGTTGTGAGTTGACTTAATTTATAGATTAAAAGTACAGGAAAACCTCTATTTCCCAAGTGTCCTAAAATCTACCTGAAATGCTGCTTTTCTGTTTTCATATCATTGAATATGAAATGTTTTTGGTTGGAGTAGACATAAATTATTTGTCTTTTTTATGCTATTTACCAGGATTACTGAACCAATTTCCATGACATGTTGTGGAGGGATGGGTCATTTAGTTGCATGTCGTCAATCAGGTGTACGAACATGAGTTGTAAAGAGCTCTTCAAATCAAAGTCGAGACAAGCCTGAACACGAAACTCACTTTTCAATTCGTTTTACTTTTGAAAAAAAATACACCAGTCATGCAAGGTCGTCCACTCCTTTTTAAAAATGCTAAATGTTTGTATTCTTCTGAAAATCTACAAACTCTCAAAGATTCTCTTAATAATATAAAAAGAGGTATTTTTCCAGAATCTTTTACACTTTATAATTTTTGAAGGTCAGGCCAAAGATTCTTAATATTTACTTTACAACTTGAAAGAATGGTATGCCAGTATTGTTTGCCTCTAATTTGTCTGTGCGTTTTTTTAGTTTTTAACTTTGTGTTTGGAGCTTTTTGAAATTTATACTGTAAGATTTCAGCTATTTGTTATTTAGAAAAGTCAAGTTGCATCAGAGCTGTGGGGTTATTTACTCAATCTTTGAAGACCTTTAGGATTACTGCTTTAAGAAGTGGAGCTAAAATATACCGTCATCAAGAAAAACAAAACTCTGAACGAACAACTTTGAAAAGCAATCACAGCTGAATGTTGAATTTCAGATGCCTTGAACATGGGAAGCTTCAGTTAAACATTTCAGTAACAACTTCATCTAGGAAGACTTCTATTGATTGCTAGAAAGCCCAGTTAGACCCTCAACAATTTCCTTTTTCTTTCTTTCCTGTCTCTCCTTCCTCACTCCTACACTTCTGCTCAGCTATCTTCAAAGCAGCAGCATACATTAGTGTCAGCATGTGAATGTTCCCAGCAGTTCCTGGTAGAAATCCGCTGTGTTTGACATTTTCTTAAGAGCATCAGTACACAAACTTTCTCACCCCAGAAGCAAAACTGAAAATGTGTTTATCAACAAATCAAGTGGTGTTTTTATTTCTGCTTTTTTCTCTGGAGGGTTGACAGCAGACAACACAATTTTGAATTTGTCTTTTAATGGGCAAATATTAAGGTGAGCTGACGTTTTCAGTTCTGATCGGTTGATACAGAGTCCAGATTCAACACCAGTGTTTGATTAATACGCTGTATCTCTTACTGTATAGAAGAGGCATAGATCATTATTTTATGTGCAAGGCAACATCGGGCTCAGCAGTCGACTTATGACTTTCAGCCGGATAAGGACTATAATTTGATGTAAGAAAATGAAGATTGTACGATATACGTTCATGCTGAGCAACTTTTATTTAAATAGTTTTAGCAATGATTTTAAATTGAGTGTTCGAGTCCACTGCCAGTTTTAAAAAGACAGACATACATTTCTGGAGTTAGTAGCTACATGATATTCTATACTTGTCATTTTGTAGTAAAAAGTCCCTCTACATCGGCTAACTTAAATATTCCTGGTGATTTCCCAGTTCCTCAGCACGTGCACTAGAGCAGGCACCAGCTCAAAGTTTGCTGGATAACCCTGAATATTTGTGAGAATACTAAACCTGCAAATCAAACCATTTCTGTGACTTAGATGCAGGTTTTGTCACTGTACAATAGATGCTACAGTATATAAAAACTTTGTGATGGTACAAGCCTAAAGAAACGTTTTCTCAGTGTATAGAAACTGTGCCGTCTGTCTTCTCCCCTGAACGCTGCCCTCCTCTATTCCTCCTCCTCTAATCTTACCTCGTTCCCTCTCATTGTCCATCTCCCTCCACCTCACCCCTCCATCTCTCTCTTCTCCTCCTTCAGTGACAGTAAACAGCCCTCCTGCTGTGTGTCTCCTATTACAGCCTCCATCCTGATTCCCCTCTTTCTTCCACCCTCTCCTGTTTTTTTTTTTCCTTATCCCCTTTTTCTCCCTAACCATCAGCGGCTCAGCCTAAAAGCTAAAGGCCCCTCTCCAGACACTGGCTAAAGAGATACAAGAGGTTCAGAACAATCAAGCGGCCTAAAGAGGAAAGCGATGACGAGGTCAGGATGGTGAAGGGGACGGCAACTGCAGTGATGAAGAGACTAACTGAGGTTCTTGTAATCACAATAATGGCAGAGGTGATCACAGGAGGGACTTTAACATGACAAATAATGATGGAGTGGTCCAGTTATACTGATTATTGTTGAATTTTTTTCATATTCCTTGCTAAGTTGAATACTTAAATCATGTTTCTTAGTTAACTATACATCCCATAGACGGCATATAAAGATGAATGATGCGTCTCTACTTCCTCCCACTATACAGAAATCAAGCCGAGTCTGTGCAGTGGTGAACGGAGAATGGGGTATCAAGGTCCCGCTGATACACATGCTCCACCAATTGTGAGTCAGTTTCAGCTGTCAATCATGATGTTTCACCCATTTTTATAGCATAAAAATAACAAATTATAACCAAATTTACCAGAAAAATTAGCATGAGAACAAAATGTTGATGATTGGAACAGTCTTTGAGAATTTTAGTTGTTTGACGTGTACTTAGTTGTCTTCGTTTGGTCCATATCCCATCTGTTTACATGGAGGAGGTGGGGTTTATGATCTATACTGCAGCCTGCCACCAGATGGCGATCGTGACGCTTTGGCTTCACTTCTGGGAAACAGTCACATCGTCCATCGACTTTGATGCATCCTCGTGAATTAGCCCTTGCAGCATTAGCGCACTTAAAATGGAAAAAACCCCAAAACAATCATCATACGTCATTCTCTCAGCCACAGCAGCGTGTGGATCTGTCTGCCTGACTGGCAAACATAAAACAGATTCCCTGCCACTCCGTGCAGTGTGGTGAGGCAGCCATATGCCAACCTCACCTGGCTGTAACATTTAGATTAGCTGCCTGTAATTGGTGAGGCCCGGAAATTTATCACGGCAAATCCAGTCCTGTACGGGGTCAGTACATCATCCTTCATGACATCTGAATCGGTCTAACTGCTCACCTTGGATTATGGCACCGTGATTTCCACATCAAATTCCGTGTATTGGGAAATGATTGATGGGTAACGCTGCCTTTCTGCACTGACTGGGCTTTATTCTGGAAATTAAACTGGGATTTTGGCAGAGGAGGAAAAGCTTTACATAGAGCTGCTGTCTGCACAAAGATAACCTGACCGGGATGAGCCTCACATGCTTGTGCAACCGCGGCATTGAGCTTGAACTTTACTGTAACGGCAGAGGATGTTTATGTTCTGATCTAGCTCTACACTACAACCTTTTCACGCCTCCACACTGAGGCATTACATTTTCTGGTCGTCTGTTCATCCGTCTCTCCGTCACGTTCTTTTGAACTTCAAGAACGCTCGAGAATTCAGATTTGATACAAACGCTTAGTTGGACTTGAAGATTAACTGATTCGATTTTAATGACCTCACAAAACCCTTTTCTGTTTCATGATCATGTTATCTCAACAACGCCTCGAGACTCTGGCACCCAAATCTAGTCAGAGTCTAAGGTCAAAGGTCATGGTGGCCTCACAAAACATGTTTTTGGTCTTTTGAAATTTATCTCAAATGATCTAAAGATCATGGTTCAGGTGCATCCGTCATTTCAAACAAAACTGGTGCAAAAACATACTGAACAAAAATATGAAGTCTGAGAACAATATCTTGAAAAAACATCTTCATAAGTCGCCGTGTTCTTTTCTTGAAGGACAGCAGCTGCATTCACTTTGGATTCACGGCAGATACAATTAATTCCAATGGTGACTCAATAGGAAACTTTCTTAAACACAAATGCAGCATGATCCACTGCTGCTCTGCTGTTGGCCTGTAACCCTCCTTTCCAATAAATCACTGCATCAGCAACTTGAAGTGACGCTTCTGAGCCACGGAGAAAGCAAAGACATGGAACTATGTATTAATCTACAAGTGGGCGACAAATGAAAGAGAAAAACAGCAAGTGTCTCAATGAGGGGCTGTTCAGCAGGAGACACTGGAACAGCTTAAATACGCCTTGACATAGGTCTCCAAGACGCAGAAACTCCACTGAGGGGATGAACAGCATTCTACCAAAAGATGTTACATTCATTTAGTGTTTTATTCAGGTTTGTCAAACACAGGGTGAAGTGGATCATGTTGTAGGAGTGGTTCTCTATATGACATCTATGAATTGTAGTCTGTTATAACTTGCACCATCTTCCACGAAGGGAAAAGACAAACTTTTTCTATCCACCTCAAGACCATGGAAGAATTTGTCATCTTTCTTATAACTTTGGTTTAAATTCGTTGGTCAATGCTACAAAATGATTGACAGCTGAGACTTACTCGCAATTGGTCAAGCGTGTGTTCTACCACAGACTCTGGCGCCAAATAACGTCAAGATGGCAGAATCAATATCCGGTATATTTTAGTGTCATTTTTGTACAATGTTTGCATCTTTATTTCCAGTATTATTTCTAAATAGAAAACATAAGAACCCTCAGTGCAAAGCAATATTTGCCGTCCAAACACTTTTTATTCCTATTTGTGTACACGTGCAGATTTGATTTCCATGTTGAAATGCACAAATTATTCAATCTCCCTTCAGACAGACGTGTATGTGCATATGAAAGAGCCTCCTGCAGAAATTGTAAAGCCTGTGACGTCGCTCCTTAGTGGGAAAATAGTCGTGACTCTGTGGGGAAAAAAATTACTCTTAATTCTCCTCATCTTATGCTCTGTGGGGCTGGAAGACGTCCCGCAGGGTTTAATGTACACGCGTACACACACATGCACAGACACACTCTCAAACGCATACACAGGTCAAAACCCTGAAGTTTCTGTGGCAACTTTGAAGGCCAGAATAATGACTTCCATAATGTCTCCCCTGCGAAGGAGAGAGAGTGTTACTGAGGGGAAAAGTGTGTGTGTGTATATGTGTGTGCTAGAGAGAGAGCACTTTTCTTTCCTTGGCTGCAGGAGTCCTATTGTTGCTCCCCCTGCGGGAGCTTTTAGTCCTCAGGTCCAACTTATCGGCTGTCCAACCATGTGGTGTGGGTGTCTGAGAGGGCACGGGGGTGGGGGGGCGATTGATACAGTAAAATGTCCTGCCGTGGACGGCTCTGAGGCTTTTTTTTTTTGAGGAAGGGGGGCTTTGTGAGTGCAGAGAGGTCAAAGCTACCTCCTCTCTTTCTTTTTATTGCTTCTCTCTCTCCCCCATTGATCCCATTGCGATTGATCTATTTTTTTTGTTCTCTCGCTGTCGCGCATGTGCTGCAGTTCAACATGTGAATTTATAATATACCAGAGAGACACAAACACATTTTTGAAAACGAAATTAGATGAATCGCTTGCTGTTTTTATAGCCTTGAATATTATAAAGAGGGAGATGAAGGATGCTTTCATGAAGATCCCACAGCTCAAATGCCTTCATTTGGTCTCAGAATGTGTTCCTTTCTTGCACACTTTGTGTTATAGTTTGAATTTTAAATGGATAGAATTACCCAATTTTCTCTAATACACTCAATAATGCATAATAAAATGAAGAGGACATTTACTGTCACAAACTGAAGCTGTACGGGCAGTGACTCATTGACATCTTCTTCTTCAAGGATTACCACAGCTGTATGGTCTGGCTTTTGAGATGCTTAAGCATAGAAACCTGAATTAAATGGATTGGACTCTTCTGTGTGTTGTTTAAACTGGCTCATACAAGCTGCTGTTCTTATTTATGTAGAAAAAGGCAGAAGACCGAAACGGACCAACATCAGTTTCCAGATAACTTCAGCCTTTTATAGACGTATTGATAATGAAAAACGTATATTTTACTGAGTAATTTTACATATTTTTAGTTAATGGTTGAACTGTAATATATCAAGCTTCAATTAAGTTTCTTTATCAAACTGAAAAAAATTTAACATACCAGTTGCACTCTAGTCTTTAGTAATTTTAGTGTGCAGATAGGACATTTTGTTTGGCCTTAGCAGAGATATGGGGACTAATTCTAATGTTAGAAGATCAGCAGACATTATCATTGAATAGTTTGTGTCAGTTATCCAGTGGTTATAGTCTCAAGGGAAAAGCAAATAAGAAATAAGTCTTTTTAGTGTGTGAGTCTTCACTGTTTTTAAAGAGACGATGCTTACAAGGTGTGTGTGTGTGTGTGTGTGTGTGTGTGTGTGCGTGTGCCTGTGCCTGTGCCTGTGCCTGATTAGATGATTATTTCTAGACGAGATAAGTGGGTGAAATGGAGACTCTGTTGACTGTTGTTCAGGTAATCAACACACACATGCACGCGCACATACACACAAGTCATGCCACGCCATACCAGATTGCATTACCTGTCCCTTTTCATAGGCACATAATGAGCTCATGGAAACCCGAAACGGACGGAGGGAGGGAGGGAGGGACAAAGAAAGAGGTAGTGTGAAAGAAAGGGCAGACATGATAGCACGGCTATGAAAGTTTTAGAAAAATTACTTTTCATTGCTATCTTGAGCCAACTAATTACTTAAAATATTTAGAAATCCTCTTTATGTCATAATTTCTAAATTGATAAGAATAGTTTTAGTGAATTTACCTCCATATGCATCATAATAAGAGGGATGGAGAGAGAAAGTGAGTGATGGGTAAATAGAAAAAGGGCGAGACGAAGGTAAACAGAGGGAAATCTGGCAGTCGGCTCGGTTCACTGTGTCAATTTGTCCAAACGGGAGGCTCAGGTTGCAGTGGAGGGCCAGGTAACAGGAGATCTAACAGACCACACCTATGCAGCAGGTATTAGCCTGATCCCCCTGTTTCAAAAGCACACACATTAAATGTATGGACAATGGCAATTCAAAAGATAAAGTGCTATCGGAAAAATAAAGCGACAGGATCAGACGCTCAGTTTCTACCATCAAGTATATTGATGCAACTCTTTTCTCTGTCAGATTTATCTTGAGGTGGAAAATGCCTAAACAGATATTGAAAATAGTTTTCACTCGAGGAAGAAATGCATGTGTTGGTAAAACAATGACGTCAGCTTAATTTTGACTCGTTGGGCAGCAGGTGAAAAGTGGCTTTAGAATTTGAAAGATGTTTCCTGTGATGATTGCTGCTTTTGACAGGTACTCATCATATTAGTTGTTACAAGTGCATTAGGCAACAGGAAATATGGACAGTGTTGGACATCTTTTCTTGAAATAATT
Source organism: Hippoglossus stenolepis (assembly GCF_022539355.2). Classification (NCBI taxonomy): domain Eukaryota; kingdom Metazoa; phylum Chordata; class Actinopteri; order Pleuronectiformes; family Pleuronectidae; genus Hippoglossus; species Hippoglossus stenolepis. Next base: position 5,177,390 of record NC_061506.1, on the reverse strand, counting down.
TTTATTATGGATTTTGTTTTTGAGCCAGCAGTCAACAATCCACACAATGTCTAGACTTTAGAGTCGTGTTTCATCCATCACATTGCACTATCGTCCCAACAGTTGGAGAATACATTGAACAAATCATACAGCATGCAATTTCAGTAATAGAAATAGTTAAAGATTCAATTAAAATATTTAAGACTTAAATAAAAAAGAAATGACTAAATCAACCACATTAAAAACATTCATGCTGAAAGGATGTTTTAAAAGCTCAAATCTGGTTTGGTTTATGCACTGAAACGAACTATTTCAAGATGGTTTCTGTCACTTTAGGTTTAGGTTCTCATCCCACCGATTTGATCGCTGATTTGTTGAAGTCTTGATTTTTGTGGCAAGTTTGGTTTTAAGAAGAAAACTCTCGATTGGCAGAGGGTGTATATTTGCAGGACCTTACTCCCACTATGGTTCCAAATGACGTCATCAACGTAAGATGGCAATGTGCGTATCTGGGATATTATAGCCTGGGGGCACGTCTAGCAGTTCCCCCTTACCTCTCGTCTGTATGCTAAGCTAACCTCGTCCAGCGTATGTGGCGGTATCCGCTCACTCTTCCTTCCTCCATCTTTCTGTCCTTCCCTCTCCTCTTATATCCTCCCATCCAATCCCCATGTTGGGGAACAAACCAATATCGACTACTGTTCACCACAACAAAGTTTGTGCTTCACACCCTGTCCTCCTCATGACTCGTACAGCCATGACGCGTCTTGAACTTTCAGACAAACGTACGGCTGATGCTTGTCGTCGTGTTTCCTTGAGCCCCGTGAGCAGAACATCCAGCAGCATGACGTCGGAGCGCCGCCCACGCCGTTTGATTGACGGATGATCCCTGGGAAGTGGAGTGCAGAAAACATCGCACCAAAAATAACCCGGGATCTTGAAGATTAGCAGTTTCATGTGCCTGCGTGTGTTTAATCTCCAGTGGGAACCGAGATGCCAAACCTGCCAGACTGCTGCCCCGATGGGTTTTCAAACATCACAGCCGAGGAGACAAGGTGGCTTCCAGGACACATTTCTACAGCTGCCTCCACGCTTCATTATGCAGCTTATTCTCATCATATTGCCCTCGGTTAACAGGCTGACGCAACAGTCAGCAAGATCCCTCCTGTACTCGCCTCCTCTTCCCACTCTTTCCTCTCTTCTGCTTTTTCCTCCCTTCATCCATCGTCTTTTCTCCAATCTCGACATCTGTCCCCTCATCCACATATTGTTCATCATAACTTTTCTCTTCACTTTCCTGTCATTTTACCCTTTGTCTCTTCTCTCCTTCATCACCACTTTTAGTTCCACCACTATCTTCTCCTAACCAATTATTCTCTATTTCTTTTCCTGTTTTCTTTCCTTCTGTCTGGACCTTGTCCCATCTTTTCCTCTTAATTTCCTCCCATTTTCTATTAATCTAATTTACCTTTCCCTCATTCTTTTGCCTTTTAGTTTTTCCTTAATGTTTAAGTTTCCTTTTTTATTCCTTTTTTTTGTTTCATTTAATTCTCATCTTCTCTTCCTTCCTCCCTTAACTTCTTTTTCCCACTCTTTTTCACTGCTTCTCCCTCACTCCTCTGCTTTTCTTATTGCTTCATTCCATCCTTCATTTGTTTTTGGTCACTCGTTCCTTCCATGCTTTCTTCCTTTTTAATTCTGCCTCTATCTCTTCACACTTCTTTTTTCTGTTATGGAATGTGTGATGAGCCTCCAGCTAATCCCATCCCTAAAGCACCTTAGCAACGCTCGCTAAGGGAATTTGGTGGGAACTACAAAAAGGAAAAAAAGCGTATATGCACACACACACACGCACGCAGTCATGCACCAAGCCCAACGAGCAGCCCCCTATTGGCAGCAAGTGGATGCACTAATACATCTTCAAATGTGCTTTTTAAAGCATTTGGAAAGGCTCTGTCGTCGGGCGATAACTCCCCACCGGTTAAAGGATGGGTGCTCCCGTTGTGTTTCAGCGCCTCTATTCCCTCCCTCTCTTTTTTCTCATCCTTCCACATCCTTCGCCATCGCTCCCTCCTTCCCCTTCTCTCCTCTCTGACCAAGTTGTCTACTTAAACAAGAAAAAGTTTGTCCAAACAACTGCTGCACTGTGTAACTTTCCTCCTGACTATGTTTGACACGAGGCTGCGTTTAATCTCCTGCTTCTGCTCCAGTGGCTCGGAAGGTTTCCGTCTAACTCGTTAAATTGTGCAGAGTATTTCGCGAAATGCCGGATGTTCGTATCCAGGATATTTTAGCTTCATTTCTTGATAGTGGGAGTAAGTGGAGAAACGTCGTCCATCTTCATAGCTGTATGTTAAATCATGACTTTATCAAGTTATAAGTATTACTAGTATACGTTTACTGGTTTATCACAATTTGGGATTTATTTCCATAGCTTTGTCCATCATTACTTTTAGTGGCATCTTAATATAACTGCTGAGACTGAACGCTGTGACATGACTCAGTATGTTGCACACCTCCGTCAAGGCCCAACAGTCTCCTTAAATTCAATCAAGCTGAACCAAATTGCTCACATCAGTTCCCTAAATGTGCCAGATTTTCTTTTTCATCAAGATCCACAAATTATTCCCTTTTTGAAATCGGTGACAATGTTAAAATACGCGATGTAAAAAATACCTGTTGTCGTCCCTTTACCCACAAATTCAATGGCTTCGTCTCATCCTTCTACCAAGTTTTGTGGAAAATCTATTCTGTAGTTTTTGTGTAATCCGGCTGACGAACAAATTAACAGGAAGAATGCTTTGGTAATATATATATTTTTTAATGCAGTAGTAGTAACAGTGGTATGTGTTTTAATGAGTCATTCATTCCCTCTATTCACTTTTCACTACTTAAGCACCATGGGGGACAGCAGGATATCCCATCATGCACTGGGGAGAAGAGTTTTGCATTTCTACCTATTAGTGTTCTGTTTTTTACTTCCTATTTCAGTGTTATGCACATGCAACTCTAAGCAAAGAAATCAGGTTAAAAAAACAACAAAATATGTTACATTCAAATTTGGTCTAATCACAGTAAACAGATTAAGCTGTATAGGTGATTAGATTAGTGTGTGTGTGTGTGTACGCAGATTCTGAGGCTATAATGAGAAACTGTAAATACCCTCAGACTGAATCCCTCTCCATGTTTAATCTGAGTCCACAACTACTGGCTGCCAACACCGATCATCCTCCTGTGTACACACACACTCACACACACACACTAAACGCAGGGGCATCAGCAGTCAATTTGCAGCATCCGCAAATGACAAAAACGGTAAAAGCGTGAAACCGTGTATATGAAACCATATATTCTGACAGATCTGCTTAGATCATGTGCACACATACGCATGCACGCACACACACTAGAAGGCCTATATAAGTGGATCAAGGAGGTGGGTGTGTGTAGGAATCTTCAGCCAGGCTATCACTAACAAGCATGCTCCTCTCTCTCTCCTTTTATACAGCAAATCCCTCCACTCCACACCGGAGATTAGCATATTCTTTTAGCCAAATGTGTGTCCGAACACAACACACACACACACACACACACACACACACACACACACACACAGTAATACATAAGGCTAGAGTCAGGATGGTCACTAAGGAAAATTATGGCATCTTAAACAGCAGCAATAGAGAGCTTGATTTAAGGAAAGCATTTATTTAAAACGTTTATTTCTTCTTTCTCTGTCTTTTGGTTAAAGCATCACACTGTGCACTTTACTAAAATTATGAAATAGCAACTTCCTAAAGTTTTGAGCAACTACCTCTCACTGACATTAGAAGTCAACAACGTGCAAAATAAGCAGCTGTATAAAAACAGGTTTTAAAAGCAAGCTTAAGTAAGTAAAGTGATTCTTCTTAGTTTGAAAGGCTAAATCGCGAATGACGTTTCTTTTTGTTCGTCTTTTAAATTCATCATATCCACTTTACCCGGGGCTTTGCCTGTTTTCAGTTCAGGGGCAAACTACATATGGCGAAGGAAAAACACGATGCTGGCCAGTTATCCAGTTAGCTGTTTGTATTGGTCACTTGTAATGGATCACGATTATTCATCACTATTTGCTGCGTAACGTGAATAAGAGACACCTTGCGGCCAAAGTTGCATATTGTGCAATTTACTGCTGACAGGTTTTAATGAAACCTTCAGATTAGCTAAAGTTTTTCCTAAATTGTCCGAAGCATCCATCACTTTATTGACTTATATTCTGGTTCAGATTTGACCGACCGTACTTAACAGTAGTTGTACACAGTTTTCCTGTGGGATGAGGAATTATTTTATTTCTGGTTCTCTTAATTTCAGTTTTACATCCAAGTAAAGCATCTTAGATAATCTGAATTAACTGTTGGCTGGTTTCCACGTGTCTCCTCGTCTGACTGCTCGTGTCGTCATGTGGCCATGTTAAATCAGTTTCTTTGGCGAGGACATTACAGCACATCGCTTATGGCACAAACTATAAACTGGGATTATCCTGGAAGGTCTGTAAAATGAAATATGTGGTGGGGGTATAATTACAAGACGGATTCGATCAGGTCATTTAGATTTGACTGAATCACTCAAAAGTGAAGCATGATGCCGACGCAACTCAAATCACATTTGATTTTATAAATTGAATCATACGCCCTCAAGATGGAAGTCATAAGAAATAGTGGAGGGTTCACCGCAAGAGGAAAGGGACTTATTTAAAGCAATATATAACTAATAGTTACGCCGTATTTTAATAACTATATTAAAGATCAAATAAGCCATACCATTTTTTGTTTCCTCATAGAAAGTCTGACTGAATTTCATTGTTACGTGATGATGTAGTGAAGTTTAATAGAAAAGCAGAGCTATTAATTCAGTCTGCAGCTTTCTCTCCCTAACACACACACACACACACACACACACACACACCCCACTGACCGACAGACTAAGTAGTGTGACTAATGGCTCCCTGCCCTATGCCTTGCCTTGGCTCCCATGGGTCAGCACGTTATAATGTGCAAATTAACTTCCTGTAAAGAGGCAGCACTTACACAAGTGTGCACACATGCATACGAGGGCCAGAGTGGAGACTTGACTAGTTCTAACCGATTTTTATTGACATACAGGACATTCTTTTTCATTTATGTAGTAAAAATCATGTATATGGTACTTTCCCGCTCACTGTTCTCCAAGACTTGTGATTCTGTTATATGAAAGAGAACTTTTCTGGTAAATAGTACATTTTGTAGAGATGTGAAAATTACTTGACTCAAGGCACTTTAAGATGGATAAAAATAATCATTTTACTGCAAGACCCAAAAATCCTACATACACAACACAACGCAGTAACACTTTTACTCGAAATGAAAGTTAAAAAACGTAATTTTAATCTCTGCACATATACTTCAGTACATCTTCATGCACAGTGAAGGTCAAACATCCAAGTTGCAGAATAAATGGCTGTCGGTGGCTTGGGGAGGTGGTGTGACGTCATAGACACGACCCAGGGCGGACTGAGAGGCTGCTGCTATAAGTTGAACCTGGTGTCCGTCATTAGAATAACATGTACGTGTGCTGTAGCTGAGCTTGTAGCTCTTCTCTGACAGGCTCTGTGGTTTAGATGTTGCCCGACTGTTTATCACGGTTAAGGTCACAGTTCATCAGCACTAGATATCTTGTCATGCTCTCAACACAGCAGTTATTGGTGAGTTTATGTTGAGTTCAGTATTTAACTATTGGCTTCATCCTTATCTGAGGTCATAGAAATCCCTCCACTACTATAGCTACTGTCAAAGTAGATTACTCATTCATTCTCTGACCTTAAAGATCTACTCTGATCAGGGTTACTGTTGATGTCAGAGAAACATAGAACGCACAGGGATTTCACGTTTTAATCAAACAGGATTTAAAGGCACCAGATTCGGACTTTGTTTCTGAGTTTCAACCCATTAACTGTGGGCCTTTTTTTTTATTTTTTAAAAGAGTCTCCCTGTGTCTAACTTTCCTAAATAATTATAGCTCCTTCACTGATTGTCACTAATTGACCAGTATTTTTTGTGGCCGGACTCGTGAGAGGTTGGAGAGTGTGAACCAGATCTCACCTGCACTCTGCAAATGACAGAGTCAGGCTCGGCAGCGGTGAAAGGGGGAGAGTTGCTCATTGTAGCTCAGGCTCAGGTAATCACTGGAGTTAAAAGGTCTCCTGCCAGCTCAGAGGCCAGTTATAATCATGTTAGTGTTTCCTTTTCACTGCCATTCTTCTTTCTTTATTCTCTGAAGTGCCTGTGCCTTCCTGGAAAGGGACCATGGTGTTTGACGTAGCAGACCTCACTTTTTCCTCCTGGATTTATAATCGGTGTATAGGTAGAAACACTGGAACTTGCTTTTCTTTGTCCAAGCTGAAGTTTTCTTCCTGGTAGTGCACTCGCCACTACATTTGTGACATGGAACAGTCAATTGTCCTTATTGTACTTTATATCGATCAATATCTGGAAGTTTTCATTGTTAAAAGAATAAATTAACCTTTAAGGATATAAGAAGTCAGTGTTTTTACCATAGTGGATCATTAGAAACAGACTTCTTTAATTGTTACGTTCAATTAAAAACTTCTTAATTACAGAAATATCCCCAAAAGTTATAGAAATCTGACGCCCTCAGTGCATGTCTGAAAGCAGCTTGTGTGAGATGTGTTCTTACTTACAGCTATCAGATAAATGTAGTAGAGAAATTAAGTGGAGTGTGTAAAGTTGCGTTAATAGTCAAGTAAAAGTACCTCAAAATAACAGTTACTTCCCACCACTACAGGTTATACTGTTTGAGTCTTGTGTTGGATGAAAACCTACAGACAACTAGTTACTTAATGTGAAACAAGAAATTATAATTTTTGAGAGAATATAGATAATTTGGAGTTAAAAGCCTTGAAATACACCACAATCGGTCTTCATGGCTCCCAGTGGCTCTGTCATTTTGCACTGAAGCGTCCCCGCTACTGGTGGGAGGGGCTCCCCAGCGCCCGAGTGAGCAGACGGTGTGTGATGATTATAGGCCCCTGGGGAGATCCAGGGGGTACTCCCTAATTGATTGTCATGAAGGACTCTAATTGAAATGCGCCATGCAGCTCGTTTGATGCCCGGTGAGCGGGTTTAGAAACAGAAGGCAGCGTTTACATGGAGACTCATGGAGGAAAGTTCATGGAAGTTTTTACATCTGCTGCAATTGAAGCAGATCTAGAAGTGACGATCTGACGTTTATCTGGTGCCATCAGAAAATCAGCCGCAGTAAAAATCCATTTGAAACTTGTAGTGAGAGTTCACTATGTCATTAAGCTAAATACTGCTCTGTCATTTGATTTGCCTGGTTCGTGTTATTCTCTCTGAGCAGTTAGTGGGTGATGTTAGGATAGATATATAGTGCCTGGTTGGTCTTTGCTGGGAGACGTCACCCTGCTGTTACATATCTTTGTTTTCATGGCGTACACAAGGAGAGAAAGAAAGGAAGAGCTAACAGACGTGAAGGAAGGAAGGATAAGAGGGCACAAAGAAAGATGGAGAGAAAAGGAAAAAAGACAGGAAGGAAGAGGGAAGTAATGAAAGGAAGAAGTAAGAGTAAAGGGGAAAAGACAGGAAGGAAGAAAGATCATGTCCCATATTTTTTTTTGTAATATTGCACGTTCACTTTAATTACAATTCATATTTCAATATTGTAACTTATAGACCAACAACAATAAATAAATACACAAATGATTCAGTAATTTCCACCCGAAATATATTTATAGTTGTGTGAAGATGATCTTTAATGTGTTGTCTGTTAAAATATTATTCAAGTATTTCTTGAGGCGATATTGGTGACAAGACTTTAAAACGATGGTGTAATAGATACAACACGTGTTTAAGCAAAGTCCCATTTACCATTTAAATATCCCAACCTTCATTATATACACTGTAATTTGGAGACAAGTTATCACACAATAGGTTTAAAGCACAATTGTCATGTACTCGTTGATCTAAGGTAGTAGTGTTTCACAATGTTAGAAAAACCAAATCGAAGACTTTTTCCTTCACTCTATTCTTTCATTCTTTTGTAGTTTTTTTTTGTGTAATTGGCCTTAATTATTAATGCTTTTAAAATCCTTTTTGCCTCGTACTCAACTCAAGGAGTAAACTGTTAACATTTTATTTCTCTTATTTAGCTTTCAAAGTTTTTTTAAATAGAGCGACAACTATGAACAGTATTTTTTTCTTTTTAAATGTTTTTGAAATGTGGCTGATAAGGAGAGAAAAAGAGGAGAAGAGGCAGAGTTTTCACAGAGCAGCGGAGTGATGGAGGGAGTCAGACGGAGAGCAGCTCCCTCAGCACCAATAGGTCTGCTTTTGGAAAGACAAGGGGGAGGGAAGGGGAGGAGGGGGGGGCCCTCGGATTAAGAGGCTGAAAAATGGTTAAAACGTGTCAACGTGTAATTGCATGATAAGGCCCCCTCGCGAGGAATCCGTTGGCCCCGTTGCTATTTTCTATGGCGTCCCCGGCTAATCTCCTCGCGCCACATTCGGTGTTGTGCAATCGGTCCCCCGTAATCTCCCATGACAGAACCGGGTCCAACGACGGAGGTGAGGGTTTTTATAGGAGGAGAGGGAGGGAAGTATGCGGAGGCGTGATAAACTGACGCCGATTAGCCACGTTCAGGACACCGGGAGCACGCGGGATGGGACGTGCGGGGGGGGGGCACCGGGGGGTTAGGGAGTGGGAAGTGCCAGAGCAGCAGTGTCCAAGCATGTGCCAGGCAGAATATGAGGAGAGGATGGGTACAGCTCACAGCCTCACTGATGGGCCGGTGGGAGCATCCAGGGCCACTGAGTATATACAGGGGTGTACCAGGGTAGAAACCAGGCTATACCAGGGTGTACATATATATATATATCAGGCTGTACCAGGGTAGTAAACGGGCCATATCATGCTGTATAGGCTGCACCAGGCGTGCGTGTGTGTGTGTGTGTCGGGCTATACCAGGGTAGTAACCGGGCTGTATCATGCTATACCATGGTATATATCGGGTACCAGTGTGAACCAGGCTATACCGGGCTTGAAGTAGGGGATACTGGGCTGTATCAGGTTAAACCACGCTGTGAGGACCAATCAGTGATTATAAACACTGGTTCTTTCCTTATCTGTTGTAAATACTCATCGTCTTACCTGAGGTTCAGTGATGCTGTGATTATCAACTGGCATCAGGACGGGAGGATAGTTAACCCAGTTATTTGATTTATCAGATTATAATTCATTATTCTCTCGTGTGGTGGATACCTGGAGGTTTAGTGATGTGATGCTCCTCAGAAAAACTGCAGTATAGTTTGTGTATTTATGACACTGTCTTTGATTTTCTAGTTTTGTAAGTGCAATGACACCAACTTTATCACATTCAACAAATGGAAGCAGCCTTTAAAACCAGAAAACTCTCTTTCTGAATGTCTTTAGATTTTAAATAAAGAGCTATAGTTTATAAATACTTTAAAATCAATGCTTTTAAAAGTGAAGAAAGATGATCTGTTGACTTCTCTTCCCCCTTATTCTAAAGTTTGTTTATCATGAATTCTGAGAAGCAAACGTTTTACAGCCTCCCATTAACTTCCATAACACATCCAATTATTGATCATTGAAAATTCAAAATGAGTTTGTCAATTTTTAAACCACTTTTTAATCACTATAAAAACAGCCAGATGATTTGAGGATATACTGATGTCATGCAAATTCATGTCAGATGATGAGAAAAGAGGAATTCACTTTTATTGGCATCATGCATAGACGATGAAGGGTGATTACTGTAAATATGTCTTTACTGCCACAAATTAGAAAAAACAATTGCTTGTTAAATCTTTCAAATGTCGCATTTCAACGTCTTCACTTTTGTGTTTGTATTATATTTGTATGTTAATGTATTTCTGAAGATAGCCCCCTCACATATTAGTCCAAGTTTCCAGTATTTACCAAAAAACATAGAAAAGCAAAAGAACAACCAGACAAGAAATTTATTAGACACTATCCTGAACAATCCCTCCTGGAGTTTTATTTGTTAAATACCTTCAGTTTAAACACCTGACGTCCCTGGAAACAGCTTTATCTGATGTGATTTACATCCACGCTGCCCTCTTGTTTTTAAGTCCAGACCCGAGTGGGAATTAGTCGGATAAAACCAGGGGTGTTGTTAGCCGGGCTTTTTGTGGCGGGGTGACCCCCGGGCTGCCCCAGCTTACATCAGGACTAATCCCCATTCTCCTCCAACACAAAAACCTCCCCTCCTCGCCTTCTCCCTCCTCCTCCTCTCCGCTCATTCACTCCTCCCTCTCTATCCCCGGGGCCTCCAGCGTTTCAGCCATTAAATTAAAGACTGAAATCATTTAACAACCCGGAGAATCTCACACAGATGCAGGCGTTTGATGCTGCGGGTGTGCAGAGGTAAAGCTTGAGGACCTGTGTTTGAGTACAGGGACTCAGGTGGAGACCAGGTTGAAATGGGCCCAATTGAGGCCAGTTGAGGAATTAGTCGTTCATTGACCGCCGGATACTGTTGTCGGATTTATTTTGGAGTGAGACGTAGATTAGTGAGGTCATGACCCTGCAGGACGGTAAAAAAGAGAAACTTTGCTGTGTTGGGCCTTTGAGTGCAATTATATAGAGTTTTACTTTGTTAAATTGAGACTGACTGTCAAGGTTCTGAAATGTTAGATATTGCATGTTCAAGTTGTCCAAAACAAAAGAAGATAATAAAAAATTTGTGCCAGTAAAATAAATTTGGATGAGACGACAGAAAGTCCTCATCACATATTTTAGATGCAAGTGATTCCATGAGGCCAGCTCATAAAAGATATCCTACAAAGATCTTCACAACTTACAAGACAGAAAATAGGAAATCAACATATAACACAACACATTTCAAGACAAACGGGAAATTAATTATTTCCTGGTAAACACTCACAATAAAGCATGAAATTTATAGAGGAAGTTGCCAAATTTCTAAATAGAAAATGTAGACAAACGGGGTATTAGGCTAATATTTTGTACAGACTTCTCCCTGGAAATAAAATCCTCAAACAACTTCAAATAAATTTATATCAAACATCATGATACAATCAAAGATCAGGGCAGGACATTTTAAATGTAAACAAATCAGAAAAAGCAGCCCTATAACCTGTAATATCCCAATAAAATCTCCATCACCTTAATATGGCACATATTTATTAAAAGGTTTAACTGATGTCTCTAAAAAATTGATCAGAAAGAAAAGCAGAATGTGATCAAGTTTGCATCATTTTCAATAATAAGAGAAATAATCAATCAAAAGCCAAACTGATAAATGACATCCCTGTTTTCAAGGGGATCAGGAAACACGTCCGATTGTAATTTAATGCAAATCTTTTTTTTGCTGTCATTCACATTTTTAACTATTTGGTCTGAGATTTTATGAGATAATAGTATTTTTTAATATATTCCCTACATGGAATAAATGTAAATGAACAGCAGACACCGGAATTGTTTTAAATCAGCAAAAATAAAAACCCCACTAACACTTTCTCCACAATGGCATTACCTGGGAAATGTATTAAACCCGACAACGGGGACTTTAGTCAATTATGTGTACAATTAGATAAAAGGCGTTTTCAGGAGGCCTATTTATTCACAATTTACAAGATTTTACAACAACAAAAACGAATTCAAATTACACCGACTGACTCACATGTTTACAAGCATGAAAACTGGAAATCAATGTCAACTGCAGCCAAGAAACTTGTTTGAAACACATCCTGCACAGCGGCCCCCTCTTTAAACAGCTCTCTCACACTCTGGTGCCTGGAATTCCACAGAAAAGTCGGAAAAATAAAATAAAACTTCAAAAAATGCACCAGCCTGCACGGGTTATAATTTAAATGGGGTTAAACTTGGCATGCTCTGTTCCAGAGAGCAGATCAGCTTTAACTCGGACAGACAAAAAAAATCCATCAAAGAAAATAGAAACAATAAAAATAAAAAAAGTTTGTTCAAAGTGATTGCATTTTCATGGCTATAACCGCCTATAATTTACAATTCATCCTCAGCAGCCCGCTCCACACCTACAGTTTAAATATTTGGTTTTAAATATGCGTCAGAGGAACCGTCCCGTTGACCGGAGCGGGGCCGCTGCTCGCGTAGTGCTGCGGGTGCAACACGTGCAGTCTGCTCTGAACGTCTCCCGCCGGGTCTCCGGGGGGCAGGTACATGCTGATCATGTCCCGCAGGTCCCCCGTGGCGCACGGCGCGCGGCCTGAGGAAACCGGGGGGCTCACGCTGGGCTCAGATTTCACCAGGGACCCCAACGTCCCCCCGATCACCCCGGACACCGGGGACACGCCGGAGCTCTGGTGCTGGTGAGTGTAGCCGGTGATGCCGCCGTATCCCGGCGGAGAGGCGCTCATGTAGCTTTGAGAGTTTGAGATGGGGCTGTACGACAGGGCGCTCATGTCGTACCTGTGCACGGGCTGCGGGTTGTGCGGGTGGTGGTGCGGGTGATGGTGCGGGTGAGCCCCGTTGCCCGGGTGTTGCGTGTACGCCAGCTGCGCCTCCTGCATCATTGCGTGCGCCGCCGCAGCGGCAGCCGCCACCTGACCGGAGTACGCACCGTTCGCCCAGCCGTTCACATGCGACGCGTAGCCCGCGTTCGCCCCTGGGTGGCCGCCGGGACTCTCCAGCCGCTGCCCGCCGCCCATCCCGACCCCCGCGGAGGAGCCGAGCAGCCCCCCGGCCAGCGAGTACTTGTCCTTCTTCAGCAGCGTCTTGGTCTTCCTGCGCGGCCGGTACTTGTAGTCCGGGTGTTCCTTCATGTGCATGGCCCGGAGCCGCTTCGCCTCGTCGATGAACGGCCTCTTCTCCGCCTCCGTCATCACCTTCCACTCGGCCCCCAGCCTCTTGCTGATCTCCGAGTTGTGCATCTTGGGGTTCTCCTGTGCCATTTTCCTGCGCTGGCCCCGGGACCACACCATGAAGGCGTTCATGGGTCTCTTGATGCGCTCCTGGGGGACCTTTACTCCGGGCCCCCCGCCTCCTCCTCCGCCGTGTCCCCCCGGGTTGGATGGGTTGGTCTGGGACATCACGGGGGAATGTAAGTCCGTCTCCATCATGATGCTGTACATTCACCTCGTCTGACAGGACCCAACTTGAGTCAAACACACAGACACATTCAGGCTGGCCCTGCGCGGCTGCACCTCCGAGGAAGAGCGGGATGAAGAGGCACCACCAGAGGGATGAAGAGGCACAGGCAGAGGGATGAAGAGCTGCTGTGGTGTCGGGCTGAAATCCTCTCAGAGTTGTAAACTTGCTCCTCACTTCTTCTCCTCCTCCTCCTCTCCCCTGTCAGAAGAACAGGAAGCTGCTGCCGGAGCTTTGAGTTTGGTTGAAGCGGAGCTGAGGGAAAAGTTATCGGAGCGTGCCCGGGCCGCGCGCTCCCACCGCAGCTAAATGAGCGAGAGACGTCCAATGGAGAAGCGCGAGCGCAGACGTGATTTGCATGCAGTTGCACGAGGTTCTGGTGACGTCGGAGCGCGAGCCCCCAAAAAAAGAAATGACTCCCTGTGTTTAGTGCGTGTGGATAAAAACACAACATGTCAACACTTTGATGCGCATGTGCTCTCAGACACTCAGGAGTCTGTGCTCTCTATTATATTTTCATATTTATAATCTAAATGATAAAGTGTTTTAGTAAATTCATGATAACGAATTCAGATATTTAATCTGTGTCAGAGTAAACCACATTTCCAATAAAGTAATGACTCATCATGGCCTTAATTACCATGGTCACCATCACAACAAGTACAGGAAGTACTCCTCTGGTTTAACAGTATTTAAATTTTAAAACAGGCTTCTGCCTACATTAAAATCTACTTTTACATTCTGAATTAAAACACTGAACTAGCCAATTAAAAGCCCACTAATATATAATCCATATTCATTAGTTATGATCTATCATTTTGTGATAGATTATTCTGGGATCACTCTACATATCTCGTATGAAAACCTTATATTTTTCAATTTGCCTCGGGTCTCTGGTCAAACTAAAGGGCTCCGCAGCCTTTTATTCAGAGCCACAGGTGCTTTTCTGTTGTGCCCGTTGCTAGGGAACAGATGACTGACGCCCGGAGCACATGCCATTCAAAGCGCCCCTTTTGTTTGTTTCCCCAGCGCTGTGTGGTGAGGACGAGAGACAGAGGGAGAGGTTTAACCCCCATAGAGAGAAAGTGCTACAGTGATAAATGTTGGAAATGGTATAGGTTTTTTAAATAAGAGCTTTTTTTTTTTTATCAGCTGATGCAGTAGAAGCTGATGTGAAGCAGCTGCAGGCCTGATGCTGCTACAGGCCTCAGATCAGGGTCCTGGTCTCAAGGATGATGCTGAAAAGCAATTCTTCTGAAGGATATCATTTTATTAGTCTGTCGTGATCTGTTGAGGAGACGACTGACAAAACCTGTTTAAATTTAATGTTTAGTTGATTCTGTCTGGGTTTGTGTGGAATTTGTCCAAAATATAATTATATTAATACAAATAACACATAGTATAATAAGCAATATTTTACTTATAGATTAATCTGCAGATATTATTTTGTGCTTTTTTTCAGTAAATTGAGAATGTATTAGAATATTACTTTTATACATCATGACTAATATAGCTAATATAAAAACCTTTATAAACACATCACAATTACCCAGCACATATCAGTTTGTTATAATCTATTAGACTTTGATAATTGATTATTCTGGGAATATTAAGTATGACACATGGATCATATAAGAACCTATGTTTTTCAATTTCTAAATACCCATCATAGAAAAGAACACATTTAAATCAACTTTGTCGTAAATGTGAAGATGTTCAGTTTGATCTGAAACATGCCAAATCAAATTTTACATATAGCTATAATTCCTTTTGCTTATTTGGATTGATTGGGTCTCAATATAGTTGCAGATAAATGTTTTGTCCATCAGTGAATCTTTGCAGCTTCATGTTTGACACAGTCGGATGAAAACAGTTTCATTTGACATAGTCGTATGTTGTTGGGTATTCCAGTGTCCTCCTGCTCCACTGGCTTCCCGTCATGTGGAGGATCTTTTCAGCCCTCTGGGATTATGCTGCTAAAGTGCCATCTGTCAGGTGCTGCCCGCCTCTCAGCGAGCTGTTAAACTACACTGGCACGTTGGCACGGCTGGATTTTCCTCTTGCTGCCTTGTACCAGTTGGCTATAGTGCTGTTAAGTGGCTTGTATGAACTGCGTTGTGCGCTCTGTGACAGTCCCCCCTTCTCTCTCTGCATCCAGCACAGAAACACATGGTCGCACAGTGTAGCGTGCAAACACAGGAAATACAGCAGCTAGAAAATCAGGCAGGAATACGATCAGAGCATCGACAGAAATGTTTCATGTCGAGCAAATAATAATAAGTTTTCTAATGTAGAGTCTTTTCATCTATTGATTTCATGGCAAAATAGAGAAAGACTTTTTATTTTCTATACATTTAAATGGAGCTTTGAGTGTGAAATAAAGCTAAATAATGATTATAGGTAGAATGAGTTTTCATACAGAGGTGGATGGTTTCACTTACAGCCTGGATCATGTTGACCTTTTCAGAGTTGTGATGCCTGTGTGTGGGCTGTGTGTGATAAGTGAACAGAAGACCCCACTCCCATCATTGTCACTGCTGTCACATCTCAGCTCTTTGTGTCTTATTCTCTCACTTTGTGTGTGATGCTGACTTATACTGTCTGTGAACCGACGTCCTCCAATGGCTCCAGCTAGATAAATAGATAAGATTTGCTCCGCACGTATAGTTCTAATTATTAAAATTACCCTAATGACTAATAAACCAGACAGTGAGAGAATCAAAATAGAAATGATTAAAAGGGGGCTGAATTGATTAAGCTGATATATAAATGTATTGACACAATATCAGTTATGCATATGTTTAAATATTATAATTATCATCACTATTGGATTATTGTGACAGCCCAGCAGGCGCTTCACTAGAAACATATTCACTCAGACCAGGGCAGTTTCATTTTTTAAAGACAGTGTTGACACAATGCGACTGAACAATTGTTTACATGCATATTTTAAAGTGCGGTTACAAAGCAATTGAGGCAATACTGCAGATAAATAATAAAGTACTATATAAAATATAGTACAGCATCGTTTAGACATGTCAACCCAAAGCTATAAGTAAAGTTTAATGAGACTAATCAACAGGTTTAACTCCTGTTGTTATTGATCCAAGCAACATGTTGAGCATCACTCGTGTCTATTTACATCTTTGATGTTAAGTCTGTTCCTATGGAGACAGAAAGGTCAGTGACGTAGTTTAAATTGAATAAACACGAGTTAAAGTAACTTTAAATGTTTGAAGGCTCCTGGAGGTTAATAAGTAACTAAAGTTGTGCTGTAACTTATATGCTATGGATGAACAGTACGTTTACATGTTTAAAGTGTTGTATCCAGTGTTGTAGTTTCTTAGCTGCAGCTTTGGAATTTTCCATGTGTTTTAAATATTCAATGTTCTGAAGCTCCACAGGGTGATTATTGTATCTTTGGATTTCTGATTGTGACCTGAGTTAAATGCATTTAAAATGTGATCACAGATTTTCCTGATACCCACTGTAGATACATGTGTTCACCTCACCGTCTTTAAAGGGACACTAACAGGCACTTTCCCTGCTGAATGTTTGTTGCTAAGTTGCAGGATGTGCTTCTGATCTTAAATGAGATAAAAAGGAGAAGCTGATGTTGGTTGGTTGTGCTTCAGAGTCTCTGGCTTTCAGTCAATGTGACTTACAGACATCAACAGCCTGCAACTTGATTTCAGTTGCACTTTAATACGGTGTTTGTTATCCACAAACTGCATGAGCCATGTATGAAGGTTTTCCTGCTGTCCTCAGGTGACTTCAGGTTTTATTTGGAGCATTGAATATGGATCCAAGTCCTGTGTGATTTGGTGCATGTGAACGTGTTATTCCGCACAGTGTTTGTCTTTTCAGTGTCTGTGTCGTCGTCAGGTGCTCAGGAAATGCAGGGTGTCACATCAGCTGCTGCTCAGTTCGAGACTGTCTAGTCTACAGGAACCAGTGTGTCCAGTCTGCAGAAACCAGTGTGTCCAGTCTGCAGAAACCAGTGTGTCCAGTCTGCAGAAACCAGTGTGTCCAGTCTGCAGAAACCAGTGTGTCCAGTCTGCAAGAACCAGTGTGTCCAAGAATCCCCAACACCGAGCTGCTGGTGAGCCGTCTTCTCTCCATACGGTTTCACATCATGAGCACTTGAGGTAGAGATTTCTATACCTGCAACAAACAAACGATATTTATCACAAAGCAGGTTGTAACCTTTGATTTTAGGTATATTTTCCCAAATAGTTTGTTACACTCAGGAATCTGATTCTAATAACATGGATTTAAACAAAACCCTCTAGTCTGTTAGTTCAGAGATGGAAAGCAGCAATAGGCGTAATCTCAGCTCTGGGAATAATAATCTACAGAGTTAGAAACGAACAGACAGAGAATAAAAAGGTTTGTTAATTGGAAACGATGAGGCCATTAAATCATTAGGGAAATTATATAGAGTTAGACTTACAAAAGAATGTGCACAAAGACAGAGAGGATGCTGGGTAAACAAACAAGTACGAACTTGGTGTACATATAGAGGAACAAACACTTTAGTTTATGCTTTTTTAAATCTTGTAATTTGTTTATCCTGGTTATCTTGTGTTAGCTTCACCCACTTTCAGTTACCTATATGTAAGTGAGAGTATATATGTTTGTATGCAGGTATTGTTTGTATATACTAAGTGCACATGCATGCAGAGGTTTATATGGAAGCAAATAAGATTAATCTTTATCCTTTTCCACTATAATATTCTCACTGGTTGTTTATCAAAGAAAATAATAAGGATAATTGCAGGAAATCTGTGCTAACATCATTTCCCTCTTCCTCTGCCATTTTCACAAGTTTGAAAATGTGTTGTAGGTCGCTGTAGGTCCTTGTAGGTCGTTTGTTAGCAACATAGTACATATAATATCACTACTTTGTTTTTCTCAGCACACACGTCTGGGCAGAGCAGAAGACCAAAGAGTTGGAGATAAAACACACAGCAATAAGGAAATCTCAAAGCCAACAGGCAGTCAACACTCACACACACACACAAACTAGCCCAATAGAATCAAAGGCATTTCTCCTGTGCAGCGGCCGACCCAGTGGGTTTGTTTAAGGCTCTCTGTCACAGCAAGCTGTCAGCTCTACTGGAGCTCAGCAGCACTGACACACACACACACACACACACACACACACACACACACACACACACACACACAGTGCCTATATACAGCATTAAGCTATGACATACTGTATGTCATGTTAAATATTCAGAACTCACATAACTACAGTGAAATGAGGAAAATAGTAATTTACCTTATTTTCTTGACATTGAAGTCTCTTCTCTCTGTAAAGGAAAAGGTTTCAGTAACTGTAAAATGTAACAGCAGCATAATGAACCTATTTTCCAGGTGTATCTGTATCTAATCGTATGGGGAATAGTTGTGATTACTTTTTTTAATACATGAAACAAGCTCAATTGTCTTTGTTGAGAAATAAGTATTTTCTGAAAGCCTCATGTTCTCTGTTTCTAAAGGTATTAAATAAGTTTAAGAAGTATCTCCTCAGTCTTTTACTGTTTATTTTATATTTAATTACTGTTAGTGTAGAAGAGCAGGTTAGATTAACCATTACTAACTGTAGTAACTGCATCAGGGAAACCCAAGTGATTTCCTTCACCTGATCAGAGTTGTATAAAGTGTTGTTTAGCTGGAGTTCAGTGCTCGGCCACTAGCTTCTAAATAATAGTGTACGATATATACATGAAGACTGAGTGCGCACTATAGTGATCGGGGATGGAGTCGCGCTATCAAGGTCCTGCTGTTTCACACGCTCGACCAATCGTGAGTCAGTGTTAGCTGTCAATCATGATGTCTCAGCCTGTTTGTTTTAGCATCAAATAAATATAATAATTAAATCCAAACTTACCCGAAAAATGACTTAACTGCAACCAGCCACCAGGGGGAGATCAGGATACTTGTCGTGTCGTCCGTCTTTATATTTAATCTGTAATCAAGAATTTGACAATAAGGCAAAGCAAACACTGAGAATGTATTTTCAAAATGTTCTTTAACATTAAAATGCAAGAGCTGCCCCAGATCGGTACTTTGAGTCTTATAATAGGAACAAAATGTGAATTCCTCAATTAAACCTAATTTAAATATGACTGAGCCAACAGCAGCACTCTGAATTCTCTTTGCTCCACCAGCACTTGGAGCAGCTTTGACTTCAAGGTTTTGAAATTCACTCTCAGTAATAACTTCCATGAGTATAATAACCATTTGCAGCCATCCAGTTCCAGCCAGCTACACGGAGACTAATGTTGTCTTTCTTCCATCCATTTCCCTCATTTTCAAGTGTCACAGTAAAGTGGCCTGATGTTCCGAACACTGTTAAGCATTTGCACTCATCATTTAATCATCACACCTCGTCATTTGATTGATGCTTAATGAATGACTGGGGCCTCAGTTTACAAGACGATCGCTAACAGAGCTGTGCTAATGGCTTTTCCCTTCGAAAACGCAGAGAGACGGAGGATTCAGCTTTTACGCTGGAGCCTCAACATCATTCATTCTTTAATTTCTCACACAGAAACCTGGAGCATCTTAACAGAACAAACCAAAACCGACAGATTGTTGGCTCTGCTTTTCTTGGAAGGTACCGACATGTTCAAATGTGCTCCATGTGTGAGAAGTGAAAGATTCAGCCGTGAGCTTCGTCATATAAACTCGGCCTCCAGTCTTTTCTAACAGCATCTCTCTCCAACTACGCTCACAATTATTGTTAATTAGTGGCCACGTCACTTGTTGCTAATGGGCAGATAGGAATGATGGTCTGAAACAAGTGGAGACAAGGAGATGTTCCAGAGTGCTGCATATGACACTGTGCATTTTCCCTGTGCTTAACTCCTGCAGGGCCACAGGGAACAGGTAGAACCGTGTATTGTACATTTTAAATCATGACAATCTATTCTTCAGTTTGCAGTAATTCACCACAGCTCAATCACTGCACGGCACTTTAACAGTTTTACGCAGAAAGCTGCAACCGGCATCACCACAGGCCAAGGAAAGAAATTCCAAACAGACAGGTTTAGAATGGACACTGCACTAGCATTTAATAATAATACTAATTACCATGATTACCATAGCAACGACCGAAGCTACAATGCATTTGGCTCAGCCCTCGTGTCTTTCATGTAGACAACGAGCAGTGAGATCTCATCCTGTCTCAGCAGTTTAAGTTTCTATCACCTCGATCTTTCCTTAACCATTTGGCTAAACCTACTGTATCCAAATATTTACAGTTGTCCATAACCCCAACTCTTTCCTGATCTTAATGATACTCTATTCATTCAGGGTTTCTGCAGGGTTCCTATCTGGTGACTGGGTCTAGAAGGACTAAACAACAGAGGTGAGGATCAGAAAAGCTTCTACATTTGCTGTTTTAACACTTTCTGTGAGAATAACTGGACTGAAAATGAACCTGAACTTGACAAGTGATGTTTGAGAAATACAGAGCAAGCAGAGATGATTAAAAAAAGACTAATGATGATGTTAATGTAGCAGCAGTAATGAGCATCCTTCTTTGACCTTTAACACTTCCAGCTGAGCTCTTTGTTTGCTCTCATTCTTCCATATGTGCTACAGGCAGGTCAAGCAGTGTTGATGCCACAGCTACAGTTTATTTGTACCTCCCCCTTCCTCTCTCACACACATACACGCACACACTCACACAAACGCACATTTAATTTAATTAGAGCATGTGCGGCCTCCCCGTCTGCCAGTATTGTCAAGATGCTCAGGAGCAGCCAACACTATCACTGATTGCTTCCAGATATGAAGAAATATGATTAGACCACGTGTGTGTCTCTAAGAAGTGGGAAGAAATGTGATTGTGGTTTGTTAGTGGCGAGAGCAGAGGTAAGATGAGGGGTTGAAAATGATGTGATGATTGGATCGGGGGATACAAGAGCAGAGGGAAGGATATAAAGTTGGAGGAAGGAGGAGTGAGATGATGCATCCACAGACTCTGGACAAGGTTAGCTTAGCATACATACTGGAGGTAGAGGGAAACAACTAGCCAGGCTCTGTCCAAACTGAAAAAACGTCCATCTCTTCCAGACTTGTGTTCACGTGCCGGAGTTCAGTGCCGATCATAACGTTGCACAGAAAAGACGCAGTGTCAGCATTTAAACTGCCAAACACACAAACAGCATGTAACTTTCTCTAAGACACTTCATTAAGGTATTTATGCTAAGCTAGGCTAATAACATCCTGACTCCAACAGTAAACACAGACATGAGATTTATATCAACATTCTCGCTTCCCTAACAATTGCGATAAATTGTTTGTTTATTTATCTTATCTGAGGTGAGGTGGAGGACATGGAGGAGGAAGAGAAGATAAAACACAAGGAGGAAGATCCCTAATCCCTCACTATTAGTCTGATTTTCAAATAGACGGGAGGTAAACATGAAAGCTTGGATTCTCTGTGTAATAAGATTAGTGTTATTAAAGGAAGAATGGTAGATGGTGAACGAGAGAGGAAAATACGGCAGAGAAGTGGTAGCGAGGGAGGAACCCTGTAGAGGAGTGGTGAAAAGAAAGGGAGGCTGAAGAGAGGGAGGGACAGGGGTGATGGAGGGAGGTAGGGATGGAGTGACCTCGGCAAAAACAGATTAGTCGACCATGAAGAGGATTACCAGCAATGATAGTCCCACTGAGGGGCCAGAGTCGGTCCCAGCCACACACACACACACACACACACACACACACACACACACACACACACACACACACACACACACACACACACACACAGTGACCACATCAAAGTGATCTGCATGAGTCCAACCTGTCTGGCCAATGCAAACACACACATAACTGTCAAAATACACAGTGCATGTCATCCAGCACAGTGTGGATTTAACATGTGTTGGTATTTGCACTTTCACTGCACCACATGAATCCAACAGATGTGATTACTCTGTACATTAGGTTTTACATAGAGCTTCAAGTCTAAACATGGTGTCAAACTCTGAAGACAAGGCGTATTTCCAAATTCAACACTGCACTTCTTTGGGACTTTAATAAACCACATGCCGAGTGTGAAGCTGACAAGATGAATACTTCTCAAAATATGCCAACCACAGACAGACAGATCCTCAATTCACTTCCAACAAATCCACAGGCAACAGTATAAAAGTGAGTCAGGAGGTTGAGGAAGAATTTAAAAAACCTCCCTTTGCTCTGATCTGGGCGATCAAACGAAAATATAAAGTCCATTAAAAACATGATCAATCACAATCGAGTCTCGCATCATAACTGATTTTATAATAATTGAATTTTATGTCCGTTTAGTTAAACACTCTGCAGTTATGTAAAATTTGGTTAAAAGACAAACTTCATGTAACTTTTACAATGGGTTTTCTAACACACACACACACACACAGATGCCTGTTTTGCACACCAGCACAGAAAACAGCTGACTGTCATTGTGCTGGGCTGACACAGCTGTGTTAGCGACAGTGGTCAAGAATCACTAATCCCACTCACCCCCCCACCGCCATGACTGATTTTAACTGACGCTTCTGAACCTTCCTCTGTCAGACTACGATCCTGAAACTTTCAAAATCTGAATGATGAAGAGTTTTTATAACTTTCCGACTCGTAAATTACATTTCAGGCGTCCTAAATCGTAACAGAGTTGTGGCTGCCATTATAGTTGCAGCATTTATCTCACGACTTGGCGATACATCATTAGTTGAATTTCCGTTTCACAACTTCACAAGTGTTTAAATACAGTAAAAATACAAGGGGCGAGGAACACAGTCATCGTATTTACGATGTGGTTACGGTACGAAGAACTAGCCAAAGTATTGAGTAGTAAAACGTAAAGGTACTCTTTGTGCAGCAAATAGCCCTTTTCAAAAATCATTGCATGTTATACTAATGGATTCTATTATAATAATGAATGCACAAAAGGGTATTAAATGCAGCACTTTAACAGTGTAGTTAGTAGAGATGGGTAGAGCTAATTGAACTACTTTAAATGGAGTTGAGTAGTTTAATGTATCTATCCTAATATTTTGGATAGAACTTGTGTATACACACAAGTTAGCTTCAGATGAAAAACAAGTCGCTCTTTGAGTTTCAGGTGAAGCTGCAACATCACAAAATACAGAAAAGCTTAAATGGTGTGATTTACAGTCTCTGCCCACACAAATCAGGACAGAATCAAAAGGATAAAAGACACAGAACCTTTCCTTCTTCCTGACATTTCTCTCTATCCCACTGAGGGAAAGATTTGATATCAGGACCCCCCTCAGAGGAGGATGGGGCTCCTCTCTCTCTCTCCTCCACTCTTCCTAAATGAGGGCTTTTTCCTGTTTTTTCTGCTGTTGGTGGGGGGTGTCGCACTCTGGGAAGAATGAGGACTTCCTGTGGAGGGTTAAGTGTGCGGCTGAGGAGTCTCTCTTTCCACCTCCTTTACAGTTGCTCTCTGGGTCTCTCGCCCATCCTAAATGGGGTCAAGCTCCCAGCCAGGACCTGCTGCTTTCAAAGACCCTAAAGAGCAACTCTCCTCCATCTGGCCTTTCCCCCTTTCCCCCTGTCCCCCCACAACCTTTTCTTCTTCTTTACCTCCTTATTCCTTTTCACGGCTGTCCCCCACTTCATCTTCCTCTCCTGTGGCTCGCTTTCTTCCTCTCTAACCCGCTCACATCCATCTCTCCATTCATTTATCTAGAAGTGTAGAAAGTCTTTTCTGCTCTTGATTGCTTGATTAAAACTTGAGCAACATAGAACATTGTTCACTTACTTGTTGATCTGCCGGTAAGAATAGATTTAGGTAAAAACTGTAAATCTACATCTGTTCAAATCTTTATAAACATGAGTTAAATATTATTGTTTCAGAAGCATTTCAGAGACTAGGTCTAAAAAATATTTAGAGATGCTGTTGAAACAACCGTTATTTGTAACTAAATGTTTGAAATGTTTGTGATCTATAAACTCTTGATTGAAAAACACATGGACGTACAGAATGAAACCTGTGCCTGGAGGTCAAAGATGAACTGTTTGCGTCTTAACCTGATTTTAACCTTGTTTTTACTTTGAACTATTGTCATATATGTTGTATTGATGGGTGTTTGTCTCCTAATCTGGTTCTAACTTTCGATTTTACTTAATTATTCATGTGTTAAATTATGATGTCCGGTGTACTTGGGTGTTTAGAAAGATACTGTGAAATAGTACATTTTTACTAATATTAATATTGTTATTTCTAGAGTTATGCATGGCCTGGCTGTAACAGGTCAGGCACAATAATGAGTCTAGCTATCTTGGGATCTACTTTTAACCTGTAAATCTCACACTCTGAGTCAAACAGCTTCTAAACCGACGTTCACACCATCATGAGGTGAATCACCACAAAGGTAAGAGCTTCCTGAAGGCAGCAAATCTTCAGTCAAACTAAACCAGACCTTGTTTCTCCTGTTCCAGCTCCTGCTAATAGATCGTCAACAGCCTGACGCCCCAAACGTTTCTTTACCAGCAGATCTGTGAAGAGCCCTGCTGCTACAAGTGGGTGCACCTGTCTTATCACTTTTCCATAGTTTCAGTGCACCTGCAGTGAAAAGTCAGTCTTCTGTGACATCAACAAAAAGCAAACAGGCTGATCACTTCTTTAGTAAATGCAACAACACCTAATGTAAAAAAACAAGATTAGCCTCAAATGCTAATGGCACTCAGCTACCTCCCTCTAACCCACAGGCACCTTCACACCCAACTCAGGACCCTCCCTCTTTCAGAAGCAGCAACATACCTTCACTCCGCTCTCCAGACGTCCATCTATCGAAACAGTAGAAGGGCAAGTTGAGATCTTTTTCTCCATATATCCATCCAGGATGAGCCGAGTTCTGACATTTCTACACTTTTTAAAAATCTTTTGTAAAAATGATGAGCAGGACAAGAAGAAGAAAGAAATGGCTGCTGATCAAATAATCTCCAGTTAATGTTCAACTTGTTCTCATTGTTCCTAGATGCAGATGTTTGTCCATGACATTGCTCTCAGCCTCGCAGTGACACAGATGGTCCCACAGCACCTCCTCTTCCTGCAGAACCTCACATGTCCATCTACAGAAGTCCTGATGAGGACCATCTGAACTCTGTCTCCACCTTTAGCATCTTCTCCCCTTTTTCTGCTTCCTTCCACCCAGACCCGTCTCAACTCTTCCTGCCTTCCTCAAACCTCCTCTGCCTCCAGTCCTCAGGCCTGCCCACCTCTCCCTTCCTTCCCCGCTGTTCCTCCCATCACTGACTGTCCTACTCCATCAGCGATGGCCAGCGTGGCTCTCCGCTCCCCTTCCGACCCATACTGGGTTTTATTTAATTTGTCCGTATAATAGACGTGAATGAACCCGGGGTTTAGGGCTACACAGGCAGAAAGCGACAAAGGAGGGAGGGGCAGGCCGCTCAGCAATGTGTGGGAAAAGAGAAACAATAAGTGCCATTAATTTTGATTGGCTTCCCCTTTTTAAAAATTACTTCCAAAGTATGATGTCCCATTGTGGGAGCAGAATAATGCTGAACAATGCAGCAGGGGGCAGGGAGGTAGTCTTATATATCCAGGCTAATATTCAAGGGGCTTTGGCCAATGCCGGCTGGCCCGCACTGGATAACCCTGCAGTGCAGCGACTGGGCCTGGGGTTAGGCTCATAATAGGAGGCATTGGGAGGCCTTTAGTTCCCATTGTGGTGGCTGTGTCAACAGTGAGGCTGCTGGGAGTTGCCTGGCATGTGCAGCGGAGAAAGGGCCTTTATCCCCTTCCTTTTAGAAACGCAGAGAGAGAGAGAGAGATGCACCATCGCTTCCTCTGTCTCTTTCTGTCCCTGTTTACCAGTGAGGGTTTTTATAGATTGTCTACAGGGAACAAAATGTGCCCGAACTGGACCATTAGTTACTGTAATGAATACAAGCTAATACTGTAGCATATAGTATGGAAAGAATTTCCAGATTATCACCCTGAATCCCTATTGTCCAACCTTTACTAAAGGCAGGATCACTCAATCATAATTGGACCACAAACATAATGTGATACAAGCAGGTGATAAAATACAATATCTACAGCTTGTCCCAACATTAAACAGCATAATCATTTACTTGATCTACGTGTGTTGGTGTTAAATGTAAAGTACAGGCTGCATCTGCATTGGTGGCAACAGGTTGGGGTAACAGCTGCTCTAGTACCCCGGCCAAGGAGGTTATGTTTCCTCTGTTTGTTTCTTATCAAGATTTCAACAGGACGGACTCCCACATAACTTAGTTAAAGGATGTGGAATCTGTCAGGCATGAACCCATTTAATTTTGGTGCGGATCCAATATTCTTTATCTTTAACATTTCTCAGAATAAATTCATGGATCTTGATGAAAAAAACCCAGGCATGTTTAGTGGACTGATATTTTGTGTGAAATTTGTCTTTATTAGAGGACTGTTGGGCCTTGGAGGAGGAATGTGCTCTGTGTGGCCTTCTACTTATTTTTTTTACTTTAATAATGCACCTAAAATGTTAGTAATTGTCAGGTTCAACACAGAAATATAATATCTCAGATTTCATTTGACAACTGTTGCTGCTGAAATGACAGAAATGTGTACGAGCTAAACTGTCAGTCCACTCAAATCCCTCTCCCTTCCTGCTACGTTTTAGAGCGACACCCACACGAGCAGCGGTCGGCTTGTCAATATCACTGTCGGCCCATTCATTCATCCAACTCCACCTGGGAAAGAGACGGACACGTGTGTTTGCTCTAGATTCTATTCCCCCAGGCAAACACACACACACACACCACTATTATACTTGTCTCCTGACGGCGATGAGCCAACCTTGAGAAAGCGAAGCGAAGCTGAACAAATAGACGCATCCAAAAGTCACACACACAGGCGTACACATGTATGTAAATACACACGCAGAACAGCAGCACCTAAACAAACAGGCCTGGCAATGGTAGCAGCACACGCCAGCTCTCATTACCAGCCAGCACAATAAGCTGATGTCCACACACACACACACACACACACACACACACACACACACACACACACACACACACACACACACAGAAGTGCTCCTCAGTCAATACTCAGCGAGTTTCATTCAGAACACGTTTTTCCAAATAGCCTGTACTTTAACATGAGATATTTTTCATCACAGTATTCTCTAAAGTAATTTATGTGACAATGTCTTTATCTTTAAACATTATACAGGATCTCTGAGATTAAAAATATCCAAATGTGAGCAGAGTGATAAACTGGGGGGGCTGGTGGACAGCTCTGGATGCTGTTTGTTTACTGCAGCCACCACAGCGTCAGCAGTTTCCTGTTGGTGTCTATTGTGTGACTGACACGGATAAAGCACACGAGAGGGAGAGCAACTGGTCAGCATAGAAGGCCAGAGAAAGAAGGAAAAGCCTGGCAGTGTTACTCCATGTGTCAGGAATAAGTCACAATCCACAACCTAGTATATGACTCCATCGTATGTGGTCAACACGCCTGCTCTCTCTGCTATAAAGTATTTTAACACAGCAGGATTCTCGGTGAAACCATGACTGAAACTCAGCCCATTAACACTAAATGTTAACTAGAATGGCTCCGGATAGAGCAAATACCACTGTCAAGGTCCAGCCCCTTATATTCAATCAAGCTGCACAAAATAACACATCAGTTTCTTAAATATGCCTGATTTCTTTCATCAAGATCCATGAATCACTCCAGAGTTAAATTATAAAAATGTTAAAATGAAATCTCGCAATGTCGCAAATTCCTGCATCGGCTCACTGATCCGAATCCACACCAAAATGTCCGGAGTTCTTCACATCCTGTAACCAGGTTTCATGGAAAAGCTCATCTCTAGGTGCTTTCTTTTTGCTAAAGGGATTTGTAAAGTCAGTAAATCTAGTAAACATCATAGAACGTAGTCACTAGAAACACAATCAGATCTGTTTACGATATAGTTTCACCAACTGCCTGTTTATTTTTTCAGGTGTCCAGGGTTTTGAGGGCAACTGTTAAACCTTTACATTAACTTCAGAAGAAGAGCGATATATTTTCTACACAGGATGAAGACTGTGGATTGGCTCCTTCATCACTTTCATTGGAAGAGTAACTATTCTATTTTTAAATCCATCTTATAAGTATATAGTTTAATTTCGAATACTATTTTTCAATCTCTGCTATAAACATGCACTCAGTGCCCAGTTTATTAGGTACACCTGTACATGTAAATTTAATCTTAATATAGATAATTATGTTCAGTCTTATTGAGGTTGTAGTTTCCACGTCATTAAGATTAACGAGTAATGAGCAAACAGTTCAATTAGTAGGTCTCCAAAAAAACTTGTATTAGACTGCATTAGATATTTGAGGTGTACCTAATAAACTGAGTGTTAATGTAGTTGCAGTTTCTTTACTGTTTACTTTTTAAAATGTATATTTAAATACCTTTTCTTTACATTTGACATGTCTTTACTTCTAATCTACTTTTTTACTTTGGGTGCTTTGTTCCACTTTCCCTCTGAGCCCTGGTTTCCTCACAGTGATCATTTAAGTACCTTATTATCTTGTGTACACATGTGCACACTCCCAGCTAATGACAAGCCCTTCAGCTGACCTGCTGACCCTCATCAGAGCAACAAAGAGCCGGATAGCAGCGCTGGGACAATAAGATGGAGAGGTTGCTGAGGGTGACGAGATAAAAGCAGTGACACAACACTGATGGAGGGATCAGGAGCATGACAGGAGGAAGGTGGGGGGCTGATGATATGAAACTCGGCTCTACTCCATACAGGATGAAAGTGAAAAAAGGTAATGCCTTAAAAAACAAAAGGTAACGGCCAAGGTGTCAACGGTTCTAATTAGGATACTAGATGTCGCGTTATCACCACCATCTCTGACCAAAACAAAAGCTTGGTCCGCCATGACTCCATCTCCCTTTGTGTTCTCCGCCTTTAAAGTCGATGGGTGTTGGTGAACTCTGCTGAGGCGACCGCTGAACATGCACAACCAGAAATACTATTTAATAGTTACCTAGTGTGCAGGAGAACCACAGAAACAATCCAGCTAGCTGTCACACAGGCAAATTAATGAGCCCTGTCCATAGACTGTGTGAAGATGGACGACATGACTGCTCCACAAAAGTGAAGCCAAACACATCGCCCCCTGGTGGCTAGCTGCACTACAGGTACAAACTCAAAGATGGTTTCTGTAATTTTAGGTAGTTCTCATCACTGTTCAAGTGCTCTTTCTGGTAAGTTTATATATTGGATATAGTTAGTCTTTTTTTATGATGACAAATAGTCTATTTCTTGCTGCTAACTTTCCCCCTACTCTCCTTCCCTCCACACCTCTTCCATGTGCATAGTGAGGTGGACTGGGTGAAGACTGCGGAGCGTCACTGCTCAGTCAGTCGAACTGGACAGATGATCAGGATAAGAGCGAGAAACAGCCCTGTCCATCATTCTGTCTGTCTCTAGCATGACCAACGTACGTTATCATCTCATCACTGTGCTGTCAGCGGTCTATTGCTTCTGCATCCCCCCCACTCACACTCGCACACATCACTATGTAGTAGCACATACTGTCAGGCTGCACTGATAAGACGTCCATTACTGCTTCTTTCAGGCTGTCAGACAACATAAGTGTATTTTTAGGAACACAGTCGCTGCTGTAGCTCCTCGTTGATTCTAAACTGAACTATGGACTTTTTATTACCAACTGTTACTATCTACTACTATTTATAAAAAGTCATATTGCATCGTATTCCATGTTGTGCTCCTCACTCATGAATTACAGATAATTTAGAAAGAGCAGGACCACACTTAAAACCTCCTCCTGTCATAGTTATAAACACTAACCTGCTTGTTTGTCTCTTCTTATTCCCCAAACTCTCCGTCCTCTACGGTCTCTTCGGGTCCTCTGGAGTTCCACTGAGTTCCTGACGCCACACCATCGGTAAGACGTCCCGTCCTGTGAAGCCAGGATTTATTTAGTATCTACAATCGCACCCCAACTGCTTTTCAGCCTTATGTGCAGCAACTAGTATGTTTTTACTGCAGATTATTTTCTTTCCAGAGTCCAAAGTGCAAATTGTCAAATAGTTTCAATCCAAGAATCTTCAAAATTGTTCAAAAAGGTTTTTGCTTAAAAAAATACATATTTTTCATGTCAAATGACAAACAAATAATTTCTCGAAGGAAAAATATGAATTTCACTGCTAATCAAGTAACACTAATGGCTAACAGTACTGATTATTTTTATTAATGTAATCTTTTGTCAAGCAAAAATACCAAATCTTTGCTGTCTTAGCTTCTCAAACGTAGATATGATGGTTTTCAATGTTGTGTGTGATGGTAAATAAATCTTGAGGTTTTTGACTGGACACGCAACTTTAAAATATCCCATTGAGCTTTGGTTAATCAATCAATAAATACAGTTTTTGGACAACAATAGAATGAGGTTGAATTAATTTATCCTTTTGTGATATTTCTTGAGTAACCTGAATATAAAATTTCACGTGCTTTGAAAGCTAACTTTTCTGCAAGTTTGTTTGTGAAAGTGCACGGGTTAAACTCAAAATAGATCAAATCTGATCCTGTTAATCAAACGAAACGGGCAGAAATGTCTGCCTCATTCAAACGGCCATAAGAAAAGTCCTTATTGACTGGATGTGTGGTTATTAGCTGCTAATTTAAGGTGCAGCTGGAGGTATTGACACTTCACCTCCTCCGTGCTGCCAGCACACATTCAGCTGCACGGTTTGATTGAAAACTTTTCTTCACTGAGGGGGAAAAAAGTCCTCCTATTGTGAAAGAGTGCAGTGGCACACAGAGAGAAATAATAACTCTGACCTTGCTATTAAACATTATAGATTTCCTTCTGTACAGGATCTGATGCTCAAGTGTTCTCATTGAAAGCTCCTTAGAGAGACACACTGACACATGCACACACACTCGCTGAGATCAGCCTTGGCCAGCTTCACAAAGATGGACAAAACAGAAGATCCAAGCAATGACCACAGATACAAAAGCTTTTCTATTAGTTTGGCTGCATCATAAAATCTGATTAATTTTGATAAAGTAAAGTTACCAGCACAACTTTAGTTTATACCAAACTCTATCCTTTCTGAAAGATATCGGTAAAATGCCGTCGCTGATGTGAAAACTTGCATTGACTGAATACAAATTGGAAAAATATTAGTAATGTGCAAATTAATTGCAGAAAAATACATTTGTCTTCTGTGCAAAGGCCTTTAAACCTATGACTCACTGAAGACTAATTTAAAATAAAGCTGGGGATCATGTTATAAGTTTTTGTGAGTTGAGTGGCACAACTGTAATGGTTCATTTTGACTTTATTAAACTGATCTAAAACAAATAGTACAGAGAAATGGAATTCTAACCTTTTTGAAGGAAGGTCTGTGTCTGGAACGAGTCAACTTCCTGTCAGAGGTATTGTGTGAAGTTCATGGTTAGCTGCCATTTTTCATTAGTCCTGGAAAACAGGAATAAAAATAAAGATTATTAACCAATTAAGTTCTTCAGTGTGAACATGAAAACAGGTGGGAAGTCTGAAAAGGTTTTCAGGCTTAAACGTTGCAACTTAAAAGAGAAAATGGAGTAAAAGGTTGACTAGAAAGAAAGATGATCCATAAACATCAGTCAAAGCTGAGATCTGATTCCTGTTACTGACACTCCATCATATTTAGTTTGACTCTGAGTAAAGTTCAGCGACAACGTTTCCCATCATGATAACTGAAGATTCCACCTGTGGCATCTGTCGGCCTTGAACAGAGGAAGAATTATTTCTGTCATTCTGCTTTTGTCTGTTCATATCTAAAATTTAAAATAAAGCTTTCACTGACAAAACACTTAGTTACACACATTCACACCTGGACGCTGCAGAGCACCAGTCTGAGCAGCTGACCAGCAAACACTCTTTCAGACAATCATGTTGACAGAAAGCAGGCAGTAAAATAAAAATCTGGTCTAAAATATCTCTGCTGTGGAGGAACTCAGCCCTGTACTGAGATGTTCATATACACATTATTCCTCTTTCACCCTCATATGCAGGCACCCTCTCCTCTTATACCTCTAAATTTGCACTACCTTTTCTTTTCTAGTGCCATTACACACTCACACAAAGGCTCCATTCATAACCTCCCTATCTACTTTGTCTCCTTCTCTGCCGCTGTCTTGCTCCCCCGTCTCCACCTCCATCTGCTCGTCACACCCAAGGTCTTGGGAGAATAATAGCAAATAGCAGATTAGCATTCACCTCCGACCGATGCGATGTGACTCGGTACGCACACGCACACACAGGCTGCTGCAAGGCCACTCGCCCAGACCTCACAGAGTTAATTAAGGTGACGCAATTATTACTGTGGAGCTGTCAAACACACAAACACACATTTTGTTCTTCACTGGTGGTTTTTACAATTCAATGTTAAATGAATCTATAAATTACATAACCATAATGTGTCATATTGTCATAAATATACAGTTCATCTTATCTAATCGGTTATATTTGGAATATAGTGTTTTCCAGTGTGATTCTATATTGAATGTTCAAAAAAGTTCCTAATGCAGGTTTAAGTTGATTTCCAGAGTTGTTACTTTAAAAAGTAGCCATTCATCTGTATACACAGCCTCCAAACTGCCCCAATACAATCATATCACCATCTAACTTTAGACAATTGACCAATTATCAATCACTTCACAGGAAAATAGAACTAAACCAACCAAATAAAATACCAAAGAATATGGACATAAATGTCACATTATTTAAGTTTTAGCGCCGTCGTGAAGGTCGAGGTTTCAAACTCTTAATGGGAAGAGAATGACAAATGTTATTTCGATATATATTGGACTTTTGTTATATTGCTATTGATGAAAATTATATTTACGATAATGATTTTGTTTTATCTCCCAGCCCTACCAGAAGAAACTGTAAACTGATTGGTATCAGTCGTCCGCTTTTGATATAATATGAATCAAATATTAAATATTGACCCGTATCACAGTGGGAATCTGTGCTCTGGTGTCTCCATGATGACCTACAAGCTGTTTCAGAAGGTTTCCCACCTCGACAGGAATAAACTGAGGGACTTTTAAACCTGTTCTGTTACTGAACACCTCCTCCAGCTTGTTAGACCCCCACTCTCTGCAACATGTCTTTAATATCTCACAGATGGATTCACTTATTAACCAGAAAAATAAATCGCTATCGGGCAACAGGAAAAAGTGACGGTATTAATCAGCCTACAACCTTTCTGAGTCTCTGTCTCACACACACACGCTCTGGTATGAAATCTCGAGGTGGTGTGTGGGAGCGACAAAGAGGCTGAGAGCAGGCGATGGTTATCAGCCACTGTAGGAAATTAAAGGGATGGTCCAGCGCTAATATGCAGATATGCAGATTGATGATAGAGGCCTCGCTCACTGTCGCTCAAACATGTGCTTTCTCTCTCACACACACATGAATTCAGAAGGCATTACATTAACATACATTTCTCTAAGCCTGACTAGTACTTTCCTAACCCCAACCACGACCCTTATCAAATTACAGTGTAAACAGATTAAGGCCCCCACAAAATGAGCAACACCTGGATCACACACACACACCTAGAATCAAGTACAACATATGACGGCAGTGTGTGTATAACTGTGTAGCAGCGAGTGGATGAGAAGGTTGATTAGACTCTGTGACATGAATACCAAATCAGGTGTGTGTTCTCTGATTTGAATCGAACGTAATCAAACAAGAATTACTCTTAATCTAACAATACTGCTGATATAATTTTACTACTTCTACTACATTTGTGTGAATGTATCCCAACGCCAACAGAGAATACCACATATTCCCTCATGTGCACCACTTCTTCTGGCTAAGCCTCACATTATACACACTCAGTGTGCAGCAGGAAAACACAAACTCAGACAGAAAGAGCTGACAAAAAACTCAGCTGTGCCGTTTGTGATTTAGATGCAACAGTTGTAGTGGCATCGAACAGCGGAAAAAACCTTTTCTGTTTATCTTACAGATATCTAAGGATGGACAACATGACGGCTCCCCACAATTGCCAGGGTGATTGGCAACTGAAGCTGACTCACAATTGGTCAAGTGCGCGTTTGGACTCGATCACTTCTGGGAAGACTCTAGCTCCAAATGCACAAGATGGCAGTGCTCGTATCCGGGATATTTTGGCTTGATTTCTTGGTTCTGGGAGGAGGTGGAGATGTGTAGTCAATTGTTCTGTAAAGTCTATGGTTCATCTGAAAAGTATTTGTTTTTAATGTAGCTTTAATTTAGTTGTTCCCAGTTGGGACCCCCACAAGGGATTGAGTTAATGACAAGGGTGGGAAATGAAGCAGTAAGTACATTCTGCTCCACAAATTATATATTATTATTTTAAGATTTTGTTTTCTAAACACTAGTTTTGCCTCCCAAGGTGTAATTATTGTAGTCAATCAAATGTTTGAACTGTTCACCATTAACTGACGTGGACATGAAGCATCACAAGTAAAAAGGTACAGTAATGTAACATGCAGGCAAAACAACAAATGACCCTAATCCCAACGATTTATACAGCAAACAGTCGCACAAAGAATAAAATGAAAGCCCTACTTGACACCACTTTCATTTACTATACGAGTCTCCATATGTTCCACAGTTTCCAAAAATGTAGGAAGAGAAGAAAACTCAAAGCAATGACGATAAGATGAAAAGAAAAGAAGTCCGGTCCACGGTGTTGTCACTACTGACTGATATGCTCTCCAGGTTCCCTCTAGTCACACGGCTCACCTCCAAATCAGATGCTCAGAGCTCTTTTGATAACTGCTTTGAGCTGACTGCATGTTATTACAGGTATTACATGAAATTGCCTGTGTTAGGTGAAGGGGATTATGGTGCTTTTGGGTCAATACTTCCTCTGAGCTGTTTGGCTGCTGGAGCTGAGGAGCGATTAGGCCTTTGTCTGTCAATTCGACTTCATAGAGGCGGTTATCACACACACTTGTGCAGGAACCGCAGTGATTACGGCCTTAGGTGTATCGAGGCCCATTCAGTATGCTGAGATGTGTCAGATCTAGGGTTGCAAGGGCTGTCCAACACACACACACACACTCTGAACGGTAGAATGTCTAAATTTGTCGACAGGAGGAAGGGTGACAGTTGTAAAATAGTCAAAATCTCCAGTGAGTCGGGAAATATAGAAATAAATCACACAAGACTCCAACAGGGAACACCGAGTCTAATAAAGGGACCATTTATCACTGAATATTACACTACTATGAATTTTGCTTTTTGTGGACTGAAGTGAGTTTAGATCTTAATTGAAATATACACGTGCTGCCTGTTTGTCAGTAACCTTTCTAATAACTTATCTGTTTGCAGTAACAGAGCCAGTGGGAAAACACCTTCAACCTCAGGTTTATTCTCTTGAAGATCTTATCTTTGCAGCAGGAAGCAGGTGGGCTTACTTTTAAGTAGTTAAGATTATTTATAATTTCATTATCTTTCTCATCTTCCTTGTGATACTTATTTTGTGATTATGTTGCTGTATCATTGTAATCTCCCTTTAGATTAATAAGGTACTTGACACATGCAACAGGCTAATGAATTATTTATCAACAGTATCACTGAAATAATTCTGTATAAAAAAGGTTTAGAATTATGAAAGTGATAATGAAGCGTTGCCATTTTAACACCATCACCACCTTTTTATTTATTAAATTTAGGGTTGATTTTATTAATGTACATTTTAAAACTCTCGTACTAATGCAGCACAAGCTGGAGCAAAGTGATGTTATTAGGGGGCGTATAGTCAGTCTCACAGTAGGAGCTGAGCTGACCGGGTATGGTGATTTCCACTTTACTTTTGTGTGGGTTAATGAGGAAAAACCTGAAAAACCCTGAGCCTAATGGGATTTTGTGATAAGAAATTACCAGTGCTGGGTCCTTCTCTTTTGTCTCTAGCTCAGGAGTTCAATGGCTGAGCCAATAAGAGGGAGCTCAGGGCCTTGGTTACCGTAGAGACGGGAGAACACAGGCCACAGCGTCGCCATGGTAAACAGGGGAGCCATTCAAAGTTCTTTTCACACACTTGCATACACACACATGCGTAGCCTTGTGGCCGGTGCTCATTTTTTCTCACTAAACAATTGTAATTCAAACTGAACAGATTTGTTCAGACTCGTGGAAACCGATGAGGAGGAAGTAACTGTATATCATGACGGGAGGGGGGGGGGAATTCCTCACAATGCTCCAGAAAATGATTTCCTTTAGAGCTTTATAAAATTAATTTATTAGAAGAAATAGAGGAATATGCTTTTTATTCTTTAAAGTACATATGTAGTGTTTTAATCCAAGTAAAGCTCCTTTTCCATTGGTTAAAAAAAACACTAAGAACTGCTAACACCTGGCTAGATAGGTTTGTATCGGCTCCAGCTCTGATCGGCAGTGATGTGAACATGCTAATTTCTTTTTCTTTTTTTTGGCAGTCTTGACGCTTATATTGCACCTTTTCTGGCGCGACGTTACATGACAGATTGTGAGTATTGGTGCGTAAATAGCCATGAATGTTGGTGTACTTTTATTAATATATATATATTGTATAATATTTTTTATTTTCTTCATATCTTGCAACACAACGAGGTGAGAGAGCTTTTTAGTTTCTAGCATGTTTGTGATGTTGAAGTGAAACACCAGGGGGGAAAGAATCCAATAGTGCTAATGGAAAGGGAGGCGATCACCTTTTTTATCAAGTTTAGCTTTGTTTAAAAAGCCTGCGTATACCTGCTTATTTTGGTAGAAAAGCAGTAAAGGATACCCCTTTTCGACAAGGGGTTCATGAGTGGTAGCTTCAGGATGTGAAAATATAGCTTTCACCTGTTTTCTTTTTGCTCTGTTAATATTTTACAGTCTGCTTACAAAGCCTGTTAAAGCCCGTTTAAGACCTTGTGTTCCAAACTGTCACAGCTTTGTTTTCCCTCGTACACTTCATTTCACTGCTGTTAGGCTCTGATTTCTGTGCCGGTTTGCAGCCTGCGTTTTTCTTCTTAACTCAGAGGCCACGGAGCTGAGCTGAGTAACACAATGACAACAATGGGAGAGAGCGTACCCGGAGCAAATGGGCGAGAGGAAGAGATAGGGAGGAGGGAAAGAGAGGGAGAAAAATGCTCCTTGGCTCTCCTGCTCCTGCACTGCATCAGCTCTATGGCGAAATGGAAAACAAGCAAATTACAGAGCACTTCCACGAAGACAGTGGCCTTGTCATCTCAACCTGCCAGTAAGGATTTCCTAAATTACCGGTAGTGCAGTGGGAGAGCTGCCCTATAGCTTATCTGCCACTCCAGCAAACAGACAGAGACAGCACTCTCTCTGTGAAGGTTTCACCACGACAGGACATGGAGCCAATTTCAGGTTCTCTTCAAAATAAGCAGAGATAATCCAGCAGGTTCCAACTCTTACAGGATGGAGTCAGATGCTTCTGTCACATGTCCTGAGCTCCTCTGCAACAGTAGTGTCAGAGTGATGGTGGAAAGTAACTGGGTATATGTATTCAAGTGCTGTACCAAGTAAAGTTTGAGCTACACGTACTTGTATAAGTATGCTATACGGTTTTGTCTGTTACTGTAAACTCACCATCAGGCGGCAGAGTGATTTAGTGTGATGGTCAAGTGAGCCACAGAGTGAAGAAAGAGAGGGAGCAGCTAACAAAGCAATGAATGAAAGGTTATTATTTCTGTTTTGCATCTGTCATGCTCGCTCAGATTTTTCTGGGCATTTTCCTGATGTGTTTCCACATGTGCAAGAAGGCAGCGCTGTTATCTGGGATATTTTATACGTAGTCTTTATACAAAGTCTATGGTTTGCACCATCACGATAATGGTGTAAGTGCACTTAGCATTCCAGGGAACACTGTTTTTGTAACTTTTAGCATAAGGAGGAAGCATCATGTTCAACTAAAATCACAAAATTAATGTGAACCGCACTTGTGAATAATGACTAATGTCCTGTCATTACATTATGGCCGATTTGCTTTTACAAGAATCAATTTTACAAAAAGCCTGAATTTATGTGACCGAGCGATTATTATTAAAAATTGAATATTGTCACTGATGCAGCATCTGAGAGAGTGAATGCTAGTAATTTGTCATTGAAGGAAAATGCCGAGACTTGAATGGGCCTTAAAAATGTAATGATCTCGCGCGCGCGCACACACAGCCTTACAGTAGTGACATTTAAATGGCTCATTTGAAGATAATAGGCCTGCTGACATCAAATGGATCCTTGTTATCATAATAGCAAACAACTAACAAGAAATGAGGCTGCATAAAGACTGGCCCCATATTTGTCTCCTTGAATACAATAACTAAGCAAACAAATATTGTTAACAAACAGCAATCTAAACTGTCTATTCACATGAGCACATTATGCAAATGTTTGCCAATTTATGCTTCACCAATAGCTGAAGGAAATCAGAGTGCATTACAGCCGCCTCTGCACAAATGTTCAATTAATTTCTTTAAGCATGCCTGACAAAACATGGTGTTGGTATTATACAGCCTGAATTTTGTCAACAGGCAAAATCCAGATTTGAAAAGGAGATTTATGAGGCTTCATCTTTTGTTTAGAATAACACCCAAATTAAGCATAACGTCATGAATGGGCCCTTACAAATGTTTAATTATCACTTATGGGAACTTCCATTCATATATGTTATATTTTCACCTGACGCTGTCGATCAGCGGTTCAGATTTTTTGACCTTATGAGCAGAAGGACATTCAATTTGATGATTGAAAACAAAATCACTCAATATCAGCAAGATTAATCATATATAATTCTTCAAATGAGTCCACAATTTAAGGTTTCCCATATACGTTGGGTGTGGTGGTTAATTACTATTTAACACTCTATTTAAGTGTTACTATTAAAGTTGTCCATGTTGACCTCTGCACAAGCTCTAGTCTGGGGGCCACGGGTTCTGCTGGGTTTTATGAAGCTGGTGTCAATACAAATATTACTGCGGTGAGTTGTAGTTGTACATTTCCTAAACGATAAGCTGTTGGAATTGATGGAGAACACAACCCTGACTAACTGTGACCTTTTTAAAGCACTGTTACTTCCTGTAGATCACCGGCTGTCTGTCTCACACTGAAGCGAAACCATCTTAATCACCCTCTAGAGGCTGGCTGCTGTATAGGTAATAAATCCCACCTTGTACATGTCAAATACATTTTTCTCAATATGGTTTCTGTCATTTTAGATTGTACTTATCACACTGATTTGTTGAAGTGATCATTTCTCCTGTAAGTTTGTTTTTAATCAGTTTTTTTTATGCTATGAAAACAGATGAACGTCATAATTGACCGCTGAGACGGACTCACGTCTTTGTTGAGTGGGTGTATTGGTGGGATCTTCGCCTCCGATCTCATACTGCAGACTCTGGCTCCAAATGCACAAGATGGTGGTGTTTGTATCCTGGGTATTTTGGCATAATTTCTGGATAGTGGGAGGAAGTGGAGACACGTCGTCCAACTTTATATACAGTCTATGATTTGACCTAATATGAACATTATTTTATTGGAATTAGTTGGTAGTATTTTGGTGATGTCCGTAAATTTGATAAATGTTTCTACAGAGAGAAAGTTAGATGTGTCATGGACTCACCAGTGTCTCCCATCGGGGCCAAGCTCTACATGGAAGAGAGGAAAAGAAGAGCCCTTGCTTCCTCTGCAGGAACTGTCCCCAGCCATTGGTTTAGATATGTGGAGGAGACCTGGGTCAAAATCAAAAGACGGACGTCAATGCGGTGGACAAAAACAAATTTCACCTGTGAGGATGTCAGAGGAAACAGTCTGGCCTTGTTGGATTCTGCAGTGAGCATTGAAGAAGACAAAGGCCTCAACATTGGAGTGAATAGGAAACGTACACACAAAGACCAATACTTTGACTCGCGTCACCCACAAGGACGGAGGACATAGTGAAGGAACAACAAGGAAGCACTTAAAACCTGTCACCACCCAAACTTGGCTGCAAAAAAACTCCAAAAGAAACAAATCTGACAGAGAAGAGGTCACCAACAAACGGAAAACAACATTGTGATTCTGTATGTTGAAAGAGTCCCAGACAACAAACTTGTAGATTTTAAGCCCTGCAGCAAAAACAAGTGTTCACCCTAAGGACCCAGACACAAATGGAGCAATGTGCTTTATGCAGTCCCACGCAACAAGGATTGCTCAGACCTATACATCGTAAACACAAGGATGGAACAACACAGGAGGGCCCGTTCCTGGACTCAGCACGTTACTAACACCTTAAGGAAAAGAATGATCCCATCTTTATCAACCTGGGAAATCCATCACTTAACAGAGGAGGTGGTTTGCCAGTTGCCTATGTACTGAATCTGCTGTTCTCACTGTAATGTTAACTAAGTCATTGTAATGTAAAGAGATCATCCATGACCCAGACAACGGATTACTCTACCAGATCTGCATATATAAGGAGGCAATGCTATTCCACAACGTTATGCTGCTTAATACAAAGAAACCCTTAACCTTAAAAGGTTACTTTCCAAAACCGCTGCAGATGCATCATAAAAACCCCATTGATCTGGACAGTTTTCTTTCTCACACACCAAATATTCCTGTTCTCTTCCCTTTTCCACTCCTATTTCCTCCTCTCCTCCCCTCTCGGAGGGTCTAGCTGTAATAGGAAGGTAATTTCCTCCTATTACAAGACAGTACATTAGTCTCTGCCTGCACGATCTACACAAGTTGGCAGTCCAACCAAGCCATTTACAGAGGATCATTATCGTATGTGATGTCCCAATACGCTTGGGAATTCTGAGATGAAATGATGGTTTTACTGTGTGTGTGCGCGAGAGAGAGAGAGAGAGATCAAGGTAACATCTCACAATAGGTCCCTTTAAAAGCCCAGCTCACGATATGATACTATTAAGATTTTTTTTTTGGAGCACCAATTACACTACCACTACCTTAAGTGGCATTCCAGCCATTCAATTTTGATACATTATGAAGATGGGTTCATATATTATACCAGGATCTTCTTTAAGATGTTCGGCAGCTGACTGTGAACCTTAAAGTGCTACAGGCAATTTGACAAAATTATCAATCCTCCTGCATTTGGCTGCTGCCCCTTTTTACTGGAGGTGATATCTTAAATGAGTGCATTCCCCCTTCCCACCCGACACAATCTTAACACCATTTACTGGTAACAGTGTAATATCCAGCTATCTAACATGATACAGGGTGACGTGGCTAACACGGTGTCCCAGCATGTGAAGTTCAATTCTCCTGTTCTCCTTTTTCATACTGCATATAGGATATGGTATATGCTACCCTCCAATGAAAATAAAAAATGAAAACAAAGGAAGATGAATTTGTCAGGTAACAGTAGCACTGTTCACAAGTCATACAGCCTTTTCAAGACAACCAGGTAAAAACAAAACTGCCAAAGTCAGTCACTGTTGATTCAGCCATGATGTTATAGACTGATAATGGTTTTCAACGCAGGAGAAAATCTACTTCCAGTTCAGTAACATAAGGTGAGAAGAAAATAGGGTTGAGAACAACTACTGACAGGAACCATGCCTTTTGTGGGCAAAAAGCGTTTTTGACAAACAATCTTAACTCAAGGTCCATTTGTTTGCCTTTTCCAACGCTTTCAAGCACAGGAAGTAATATTCCCATCAAGTTTGGTCAAAATCTGTCCAAGCGTTGAGTTATTTTGTCAACACACCCACACGCATTATACATATAAAGGTGAAAATAACACCCTGCCTGCGTGTTTATGCCAGTACACAGTGTAATGAACGGTTATGGAGGGAAAATGTCTCACAAATTTTGCAAGTATACCATGAGTTAAGATTGTTTTAACATTGAGGAATTTAAGATTGTGTGATTGCAATATTCAACAAATTTCTACAAACGAATGAGTGATTTGTGGTGCTGTCACTTTTTATTGGAAATTCAAACCATTCGAAGGTGGTGGGGTCGAATTCAAAATATACAGTCTAGAACTGCATCAGACCGTTAGAAGTAGTTTGTCACTGTCGGCTTGACCTACTGCATGCCCACTCATCAGTCCGTTAAGTAAGGCAGCAGTGTTGCATTGTTTTGCTTCAAAAATGGACAACGCTGGCAACTGAAGTTGTCCTGAGCAGATA
The DNA here is from genome assembly GCF_022539355.2 of Hippoglossus stenolepis. Taxonomy (NCBI): domain Eukaryota; kingdom Metazoa; phylum Chordata; class Actinopteri; order Pleuronectiformes; family Pleuronectidae; genus Hippoglossus; species Hippoglossus stenolepis. The sequence continues at coordinate 5,135,021 of NC_061506.1, read as the reverse complement.
ATCACAACACCAACGCATCTGAGAAGCGATTTGTGTAAGTGTTTTGTATTTTAAATCTGCAAATTAATGAACACAGTCGCATGGTACAAAGTCAACAAACCGCTTTCCCTGTCATACTCTTGAACAACATATTTGCGGGCTCAATGCTTAGCTTTTTAACCAAGTGAGGCAGAGGGATGAGCAGACATATTAAAATGAATTGTGCGTTGCATCAAATTCGTTTGAACCCTCTAAAAAGTGATAGCCCTAATGGTCTTAAGACTAGCCTACACTACTGTGTCTGTGTGGCCCCTCCAACAAAGAGGCTGGTAAATGTCCTCCTGTACAACTGACTCCTCTGAGGGGTTCCCTGTCCTATACCCAGTTCTCTCTCCCAGAGCAGAAGCAGTAGGACAGGCCAAACAAAAGGCCTTATCTTGATTTCCCTTTTCACGGTGGGTGATTGGCCAGGAGAAATGGGGGGGGAAAGTCATGTCCTCACCAGAGGCACCATAAATGTCAGCCGTCTTCCTGTCTCCAAAATGTGTGTGTGATGTGAAAACTACAACATTTATCGTACAAGGATTCAGAGGCCTAGAAAATCTTCCTGTTACAATGTCAGTCACGAAATGCACACACACACACTACGTGCATACAAACACCATGCAGCTTTAAACAAAATGTCTCTACACCTATTGCATCACAAGGTTGCTGTTTGAGTGTAATGATGTTAGAACTGTTTAAAATGTTAAGATTCATGTAAAATTCTCTTTGGATTTTTAAATATAAAAAAAATATTTTAAAGTGAAAATGCAACCAATCGCTGTTAAAAGAAATACCACAAATCATGGTCGTGATTCTCTCTGGCAACAAAAGCAAATCAAGTAAAACATCTTAGCAACAGGTGTTTTTTAGTTGACATGATATATGTAGAAACATGACTTGTGCAAAAGAAGAGTGTGAAGTGAAAATGATGCACAATTTGTTCCCTGCTTCTTTTGTTCAACAGAAAGACTTATTTCCTCAATAGATATCCAAATAGTTCAGTCTATCTCTTGTATATAAACAAAACATTCAAACATTAATTCTAGTTTTTGGAGAAAAGATTCCCCTTAAAATGTTCCACCAAAACAAGTTTGAACCATTTATCCTTTGGCTACAATCCTCTAAACTTGAGACTTCGATTTGCACCCTCTCTCTAAACTTTTTCTTTTCCTCATTCAGTTGAAGTAACAGCCTTTATAATCCCATTCCTGCCAACCATCAATCAACTGGGCTCTTATCACCAATGCTCTCTCTTCATGAGCTTTCCATCACTAATTGAAAGATCATTTTAGCCCCAGGATATGGCTGAAGACACTAATCAAGAACTCGTTAAGGGTTATTAAGGGACAATTGCCCCTAATTTCTCTAATCCATTGGATATTTAATTAATTATCCAATAATTACAGACCAACAACTATACAAGCTGGCATGTTCAAACCAGACAGCCAATTTTAAATTGCCTCTGCTGTGCCATTAATTAGTATTGGAAGTAGTTTACTGATATAAAATCTGTCTGAGTTCTGCTGTGTCTGAGGCCAGGAGGACCCTACACTAAAGTCCAAAGCTTGATCTTAGAACCTTTGACTGTTTGCATCGGGTACCAGCATTGAAAATGTATGGGCTTTGCAAGACTTGAACCCTTGTCCCAAGAATCAAGAGACAACCTTCTAAGCACCTGCACCGTTTGAGCGGACAACTGTTTGCACTTTCTTAAAGCATTTGACTGGTTACATTAAGTACAGCCATTGAAATAGTTTGGACATAAGATCTACAAGTCAACCTTTGGGAAGACTGTGCCATTTATTCTGACTGATAAGAATCTTTGACTTTTTGCAATGGATATCACCATTGAAAATTGGTTGGGCTTAACAAGACTTGAACCCATGTCACGAGGTCTATAAGAGAGCCTTTGGACCATTTGAGCTATTTAATCAGACAAATGACTTCTCTTTCTTAAAACCTTTGGCTGCTTGCATTCAGTACAAGCATTGGACATTTATTAGAATTAGCAAGACGTGATGTCACGTTCCAAACTCTAAGTCAGCCTTTTTGATTGTATCCAAAACCAAGATTGAGAGCTGAATTCATCGCTAATTTACATTACATGTATGTTTCAGACATTCATTGGAAACACTGCCCTGCACATTGTGATCCCTGAACCAGAAATTTAGAAAATTAGCTGGTGCCTTAAAAACATACTGTAATGAGGAACTAACTTTGTTAGGCAATCTTTTTGTGAACAAAATACTGTGACCATAACATTAACTTGAATGAAATTTAAAGGCATTTCTTTTGCCCATTATGGTGTTATAATTAGCATTGCATATAGTGGAGGAGGGAGGGTTAGCTCAGAGAGAAGAGGATGGGGGGGGGGTTATAATGTTTGACACAACAAATATCTTTTTTATTTAAATAGGCGATGAACCTGAAAAACAGTTGCTTAATTCTTTTTACTTTTCTGTGCTCTCTCAGCAGCACGTGGGGAATCTATTAGTGCTGTTTTCCATACACCTCAGCACAACAATGTCAGAGAGGAGAAGAAGAAAACAGTGAGAGGGGAAGATGGGGAAGGATAAAAAGAGGCAACAGAATCAATTAGTCATGTTAAGAGCAAGTTCAGCGTGCATGTACACCCACACCTGCCCTCCCCCTTGTCCCTCCAATGCAGAGAGGGCCACCCGCAGACCATACGCCATTACGAAAAATTAAGAGGGGCGACGGTTTTTCTCCACTCTCCCTCTACCTCTCACCCACTTGCGCTGTCTCGCTCCGTCTGCTTCTTGAAAGTAGGGCTTCATCAGCCCCCCTGCAGAGATCATTCATCCATACAGTGACACACACGCACTGTGAGCTTTTTTTTTTTTTTTTAAACACTAATTAGTGTTCAGACCGCCTGCCCAATTATTACCAGCTGTACTCTAATTAGGGCTTATTTAAACTGCTCGTCAATTAGTCTTTAACATCATTGTCTGCCTGAGGGAGATGGACCGGTTAACACTTCCTGAACCAGAGGCAGAGAGGTTCAGATGCAACAGTTGGGCTCCAGCTACCTGTAAAGTAACTAGAAACACGTTTTTTATTAGAGACAATTCTTTATACCATTAATAACCCTTTGTTTTGTCAAATGATAAAACGCACCTCAGACTCCATTATAACCGTTTTGCAAGTTTAGATGTCATGGAATTATAGATGAATTTTTTTCCTGAGAACCATAAGTATATATTTAGTTGCATTCAAAAAAGATGCCAAACAACCATGTGAAAACAATGTTAAGTGGAGATGAACCTGCAGTGATTTATCCCTTCAATCTGCAGCTCCCCTCTGTGTTTTATAGTTTCGGCTCATTGTTTAGCTGTCTCCTGCAATTTTGTGGAAGTGGAAGACTAAATTGCTGAGATACCCTGTTAATAGTACCCCAGTCTGAATGACAACTCAGCCTAAGTGGAATGAGAATGTTTGGCCCAGTTGAATTGACTCCAAAAATACAGTGTTGAAGCTAAGACCAAGGCTCTCGTCCCCATTTTCAAGAGAAAAACTTTTCCCCCCAGACATTGTTTCAGAATTTTATTTCCCAGAAGATGATGTAAATGAATGACTTGCACTTCATGTATGACTCCTCTTTCATCTTGAGATTTTGTATACTTATATATTTTCGCGTTGCATTCTCCATCGACTGATATTGCATGGACGTAAGGGACTGGCAACTAAGATGTCCAGAGCAACTGACTCGAGACATTTGCGTTCTCACATACAGCCCCTCTGGAAAATGTCCAGTTCAGTGCATGTCTGAAAGCTGCTTCCCTGATAAAAGCTCACTTGTCTAGGATGGAGACTGCTGCTGTTTAACTGATACTGCAGACAGGACTGGTCCATTAATGGTCCCACCAACAACAAGGCTATAAGGTTTCTGTAATCCATGACATGTTGCGTCGGGGTAAATGCATCAGATAGTTGTAGACTCTCCTTCCTCCTCCCTCGCTGCTCAGAGCACTAATCTGTCTGTCAGTGTTTTGCCAGTGGCTCCCTGTGGGCGGCTGTCTGTTTGAGGCTGTTTTAATTAATTTCCAATCAGAGCAAAGTAAATTCATTAAGCACTCACAGCTCTGTTTGAAGACACACGCACATATGCAGCCGTGAATATTTCCACAAACCTGTGAGTATGATATGCATTAATTACACTGTTTTTCATACACCCAGAGTAAATAAAGACTATATTTCATTCAACAGAAGAAAGACACTCCTGGTTCCGAACTGTGAAAATAAGACATTTTAAAGAAAATATGAAAAGAGAAACTCAAAAGAAATAATTATTAAAAAAATCTTGCATTGTTTCTGCTGTTGTAATGCATGGATACAAACCAACCAATCAGAATACAGCATAACATACTGCAGAATACACAAACATCCACGTATATACCGGCATGATGTTTAGATTCACCAGGCATTCGTGATACAATTTAAGACACTCCACAAAAACTGATGTACAGCATTACATTTACTGAGGAAGATTATATTAGACCAATTTCACACACGTGAAGCAGCTTTCAGACTTGCACTGAACTCTGGAGATCCTCCGGACTTGCTCTGTAGGGGCTGTATGTGTGAATGCAAATGTCCAAGTGAGAGCCTCTGGACTTTCTCCATCAAAGAAAACGAAGGTCTCCAGATGGAGCGAATCACTAAGGATTGTGCTCAAAGTTTCCTTGAACGTCTGTACCACATTTCACGGAAAACTTTGGTGCAGCTGTCAAAATATCTCAGTAAATCAAATTGTAGTACGGACCAAGACACATCTCCATCCTCTGGCACTCTGGAGTGTAGGGAGGAGGAGGGAGGCTGCTTCAAAAAGGAGGATTTATCAGGTCTAATCTCTCAACAAACCAAGCAGATCAATTTCCACTTAACGCAAACATACACACATCGGGCATGTATATTTAGCGCAGAAGCTCTCTCTCCTTCCCCCCACATAGCCCTGGCCCCGTCAGTGAAAGTGGCAGAGGGAGAGTGTGGAAAACAATGTTGTCAAGCAAAAGAGGAAGAGAGAGGCAGGGGAGAAGAATGATTGAGGAAGCGAGCATAAAAGAGAAAGAAGAGGAGGAGAAGAGTTCTCAGAAGGCTAAAAGGATTAGTCCTCTCATCTCTCCTGGATCACAATGTTTCCTGAGCCATGTTTGATCAGCGATTGTGTGTATGTGTGCGTGCACGGGTGTGAGAGAGATGTTTGCTCCGATACTGACGCTGCCTCATTCTGATCCTATTACATGGCAATAAACATCAGCTCCCAACATGGGGATTACCGAGTGTGTGGAGATGTATGCAACACTCATGGTTTTTGGCTGGACCTTTTATCCTCCTTACAGAATGACAGTCCCTGTCTCCCTCACACATTCACACGCACATCCTCTTATTTACACTTCTATCCATGTGAGGACTGGAGAAGTGCAATATACCACAAAATGACAAAATCAAACATTTCAGGAAGGTCTGCAAAAGAAAAAAAAGAAAATTGAAATCATGAGTGAAATAAGACAATATCACTTATGTGCATTTTGAAAAACATGTGTACCTTCAATACATGTAATGGACAACCTAGGCTCATATGAGGTTTTAAAGTCTGGCAGGAAAAACTAACAAACAAAAAAAACTTTTTGCACAGGGGAAAAACAAACAGAAACCTCAGAGACCCACATGTGAAGGACCGAGGGGTCCTTGTGTAACAGAGCACATCAACAGAATAACAAAACTAACAACATTCATGAGAAAAGATAGTGCCCAACATAAATGGAGAGGTGTTTAACATTTATACATGAGGCATATATATATCTAAGCAATGTAGTTGTAATCATAACCCACCATCAGCTGCCAACAAGATCCATTACCATTACCTTGATCTATGATCACGATCCACCATCACAGGCTTGATCCACCATAACGGATCCACCAAAAATCCACCATAACGATCCACAGTCCACCATAAGGATCCCCCATAACAATCCACCATAATGAACCACAGTCTACCATAACGATCCACCAGTAAGTGAGCTCCTCCGACATCATGATATACATCTGCAGGCTGCTATAAGCCGTCTTATAAATGTAAGACTTTTTAAGACGATACTAAATATAAATATAAGACCCATGTCAAGTATGACAGATATGAAGGAATATCGAGGCCCAGAATTACTTAAACCTTCTCATAGGTGGAGATAAAGTGAAGTAGCCGAGTAGAGAATAACCCTCAACACAGCATGTTATCTTGCAAACTACTAATAGGCACTGAGAGTCTTTCCCACAGCAGTACAGATGTTATTTTTCTTTTTTTGGGGGGTAGGTTTATTACATCGCGTAAATATCTCTATTGTTGAGAAAGAACTACAACACAAAGATATTATGACACACATTTTTTTTTTAAATTATTGTCAAGTGCTACAAAAGTAAGGTTTAATGAACACTAAGAGAATTAACACCATCTAAACATTTAAGAACTATTACGTATTGTGTTACTCTATTTAACATGAAAGTGTATTTACCCAGAAGTTCCCTAGAAACTTGTATGAGCAACACATTTGCCTCAGATTTATGTCTTATTAATAAATGACAACTCAACAATACAAGAACAGCGTCATGTCAAAATTGAAAAAAACTTGTATTTCAAACTAAACTCTACAGTGTATGAAACTGAAAATAGTGATCAAACACTTCACTGACAACAAGGTCCAACTTGATGAATCGTCACGTCACACAGGTTTACTGTCATTGTGCTGTGATCCATTTTTTGGAGAATCTTGATTCTGTCGCACTCTGTTCTTCACATTGACGTGAGGCTGCCTGCTCCAAAATGTACACCAAAATACATGAACACCTCAGAAACTACATTTAAACCATTGAACTCTCAGACGAATGGAAAATCCCACACAAACATTACAATCAATTTATCTGCTCACATATTTAATTTAGAATATAATAATAACAATAGTAATAGACGTGAATTTTAAAAGGCGACTTATTTGAAATGTCCTGGTACAATACTTTTCTACCTTCGTCAAAAAGAAATTGGTCCTTAAACCAATCCATCCATCGTCACACACACTTCTTTCCCTCCTTCCTCCCGATCCTTTCTATTCCTTCACACCATCCCTCCCTCCCCCTGTCCACCCCCCCATCGCCTTTCTTTCTCACAGAAAATCTAGAAGGCTGACATGCAAATGGGGTTTATTAAATCCTATTAGGCCGTCTGTCACAAGCCAGCAGAGAGAGAGGAGGGGAGAAGGGAGGGAGGGAGAGAGCAGGAGCGAGAGACATTACAGTTGGAGGAAGGGAGAAAAAGAGAGAAACTGAAAAAAGGGAGGATTGGAGGGAAGAATGTGAAGAAAGGATGCTTTTTACGGCCAGCTGCAAGTCACTGTCATGCATATGTCTACTCTACATATACAAAGATTCTACTCAGTATCAGTAAAAAAAACTGAGTCACTGCATGAAATCATTAAGTTTTTTTTAAAGCATAATTATATAATTATAGCCCCCTTTTATGGTTAAATATTCCATATTATATCCTGAAATATCATCTGACATTTCCATCCGGTTACAAGCTATAAAAGCTGTGATCAATTTACCCTCACTATACAGATATTATTTATTTTCACCTGAAATTCATATGAAAACCATAGATAGATAGAGATATAACAACTCAGGTATATAGCTCATGGCCGTTTCTGATAAATCTTAAAAATATTGAAAAGCAGCAGCTATTCAGTGGAGTTTGTATGGATGGAGGTTCTCTTGGACACTCACAAAGCTCTCAGTGGAGAAATAAAGAGGAGCAGGTTCTGCAGTGTGGAGTGTCTTTGTGCCTGTGTCACTGGAAACATCTCAGATTTTGAAAGAAAGAATTCAAACCTTTTCAAATTCAAATCAAAACGTCTTGGCTCAGGTTTTTCGTACATGAAAGAAGTTCTAAAGAAGTTTAGGCAAGCTTCAAAGTTATTAAAATGGAATAGTTTGTTTAATAAATGTATCAAATATCTTCGGTGACCTGAAGTACTAGAACATAGTTAAAGGACAAGGCATTTACGGAAAGAAATAAAAATGTCCGTTAATTTCATATATATGAGAACCCACCATTTTTGCAAGTAATGATGGATTTCCTTAATATAAATGAACAGCTAAGACCGACTCACGATCGGTCAGATGTGTGTATTGAGCTCCATCCCTCAATCCCTACAGTACAGACTCTGGTTCCAAATGTGCAACATGTCAGCGTTTGTGTTTGGGATATTTTAGCTTCAAATCTGGATAATGAGAGGAAGTGGACACACGTGATCCATCTTTATATCACGTCTATTGGACCAAAAAAACAGTGACTTCAGTGAGACACGAAGCGGCTACTTTGCGTCGCTGAAAAAGTAACCAGCTGCAACAGGAGACAGATTTAAGATATTTAATAACTGTGTGCCTAAAGGTCATTTAAATTAAAAGTCAAATTTTTCGCAGACATTAAAATGTAGTATTTAAGAGTTTAAGTAGTCTTAATTATATACATTTTCAGGTAATTAATGTAAGCAAACCTGTGACAGGTTAATAACAGAGCATGAAGATACTGAGAAGTAAAGTAAAATTATTATTATTATTAATATTAAGGCGGAATTTAAACAGCTGGTTTGTCATCCTTTCCAATACGTTTAATCAACCAACACCAAGTGACATCAGAGATTTCTCTTGGCTCTTAATCAAGGCTCTCATTGTCTTGTTGGTGCTTGTGGGCCAAAGTCGTGTACATGAGCTGAACACTTCATGTAATCTGAATTTAAACTGGGCAACATATTACAGGTTATTACTTCTCGTCCTCCCTCTCATCCCTCACTTCTCCTCCCTGCTGCTCTCTCTCTCTCTTTGATTTTCTTTTTCAATGATGAGAGCTGCCTTTCTCCTGCCTGTCAATTATCCCCCTGTCCGTCTCTCCGTCCGACTTAATTGGCGTTTGGGAGACGCTAGCGTCATCCCAGCGGGCTCGGCCGGGACAATGGAGGCCCATATAGCTGACCAGCCCTCGGCTCAGCCCAAATTGAATTGGAAATCTTCCATCTTCTCTTTAGCATAACAAAGGGGGTGTAGGATTTTTAGACAAAGGGCCCGTTTTAATGGAGAAAATCAATCTCTGGGAGGAAGCAGCGGCATTGTCTCCCATCAACTGTACAGGTGTGTCTCACCCACGGTGGCTTTAATCAGAGGTGGCAGGGGAGAGATCTGGAAGCCACATCTCTGTCAAGGTGGGGAAGACTGGCAGCCTGAGGAGGGGGGGGGGTGGCAACATCCCTGCAAAAGCCTTTGGTTCTGGCATCTACGCTGCAAAGGTAACAGATTTATTTCCCCTCTGGACTGGACTAAACCTCAAGTGTGAAGATCTCTTGGTGGAGTTGATAATGTATGAAGTAAAAGCAGGCTGACAGGGATGATGATCAACACAACTGTCTAATAAAGACATTTATCTTTCTACAGGACACAAGGACGAGACCTTAATCTTGATCCCTAACACACTTCGACACTGAATAGACTGGATCTCCAACATAATACTCTCAAATCATAGACTGAAACCTACAGGTGAAAAAGAATAAGTCAATACCTGAACAATTTGTTCCCTATGACCTTCCAGCCCTGGTGCATTGTTTGAATCATACGTTGGCCTTGAGAGAACAACACACAGCAACTGGAGCTGTTAGCACTGAATGTGGCGAATGAGTCAAACAGGTTTTCCTATTGGGGCTTACTGTAACAGTGTGTGCTCCCTGCTAAGACTGTTCCAACACGAAAACTCCACTCAGCTGCTGCTGATACCAGCTCGTGAACAGATTCACTGCCCTCGACATGTCACTGTACATGGGGCTGAAGTGACGACCGCCAAAGAGACTAAGGGGAGCTTCATGTGTCCATAGACTGGACACAGAAAGTGAAGCCATTGAAGAAGTTCCTGAAACATGTATTCTCTCAAATGACAGAGGGCGTCTCCATAGCTTGCAAAAACTTTCTATAACATAGAAGTTTGAGTTCTCAATCTCTAGTTTCCAGTCTTCTTCAATACAGCATGTTGTTAATTTTGCAAATTATCGTCCAAATGGATTGTGGAGAAACTCATGGCTGTAGCACAAAACAAACAAATCTCTTATCCTCAGGTTGTTTTTCTATTCAAAAACACTGGGATGTCATGATTATTAGTTATATTTACACATACTACAGCTTCGTTTTTAGAGAGAATAATGAAGCATAATGTTTCTCGCTTCCACTTGACACTGGCACATAATGTTAGTGTGGCCTGTGACCGATTATGAAAGGTGTACAACACTCAATACTCACAACAGTAGTATATTCATGAGTGTGCAGCCAGTGTACAGTGAGGGGGAAAAACACTCGAGTAAGAGCACCTCAAACATGACTAGAGGAGTAAATGTACTTATCCACATTCCACTGCTGGTTTGTTCCACATTTTAAACCCTCTAATAAGCAGCGAGAGAGTCATTGTTGCAATGATTCAATAATTAATCAATTTTTTGATGCAGAGGCAAACACGTTTGGGTAATCAAGTGAAATGGTCACATACCAGGATCTTCAAGCGCATCTTTTTGAAACTTCTAAAATATTACCACCAAAGTTAACAATGTCAGTTTCTACGTCGCTGGTTTAGTTTCTCTAAAACAAGACACCCGGGAGAATCTTGGATTCGTGCGAAGTACGTGATGTGCTGTTACGCCACGATGCTCAAAGAGACTGAGTCTATAGAAAAGACGGATATATAAAAATCCTCAGAGCTCAGCTTCTCTTGAAGGGGCCAAAAAACAAACCAGCCGCCAAGAGAGGAGATTTGGAGAGACATGGATTTGGTGGCTAAGATTGCTGTCTGACTGCAGTGTTGAGAAGACACGAGTGAGCAGTGATCGCCTGGAGCAGAGAGAGGAGACTGTGGATTACAGTAGCAGAGAGCTTACTGTCCTCCATGCATTGTCTTTCACATCTGCACTCCGCATTATGATCAGTAGAGATTCAGTTATCAAATCGGTCAGTCAAAACATCTTCGGTCACCAAAATTAAAACCACGTACTGCTGATAAAAGCAACATATGGTAACAAAACACAAAACGAATAAGCACATCTTAGCACTAGCAGACAGCTATACAGTGCCGTTCAGGAGAAAAACTCAAAGTTAGATTGCGATAGTTAGTTTTTACGGAAAAAATAATCTTTTCACCAATTTGTGTGTGGCAAAGAATGAATCCATAACATTTTGGAGCAGATCCAAGGTTGGATCCTGGTAATTTTTTTTCACATACTTTGCCTTAGTATTTTAATCTTTCATTATCATTTTATCAGATGTTTACTTTCTTGATTAATCAATATATAATTTTTTCAATGAATAGCTGAAAACTGAAATTGCTCAATGGGGCAAAAAAAAACAACCTACTTGGTAGTGTTTTGGCATTAACTTGGACAATGGCGTCTTACCTTAAGCATTTAAGTGTACTGGGTGCAACCTTGACTTATTCAATGTCCAAATAATATTTCTGAATGAGGCCATAATCTGCCACAACTAACTGACATCTCTCCCGGTCGTCTGGTCCCTGCTCTCTGTCGGTGTGTCTCGGTCCGTCTGTCGCTGCTGTTAAGGAGTAGTCTTTCAGGTCTGGGTGTTTTGATAAGGTGAGTGTTTGCGTTTATCTGCGCGCTCCCAGCTCTGTGCATTACCATGAGAATGGTTTAAGCCCTGTGCTAATCCTCTGTGTCTCTGTTGTAATAAATGTCTTCATTCACACACTTTGCAGCCGAGACCGAAATACACAGCGACGGCGCAAATATCGCCTTCCCAAAGATTATGCAGTCAAACATTATCACCTTATTTTGACCTTAAATTGTAGCATAGGGGTCTTGAACCAATCAACATCTTATACTCAAGTTTTTGTGACCAATAAAAAACTAAATGTATGTTTAAAATAAATAAAAGATAAATTCACATCAACAGTATATAGTAGAGAGTTCTAACAGATCTCACTTTAGTATTTCAACAATGTTTATTTCAAACCTCTCAAAAAGCTGCGAGGGAAATCATACCCAGCATGATTATAAACTGGTCAATAAATCTGTCATTTTGTTTTTATCTAAACTGTAAAAGTGATGTCTAAAGATTGTCATAGGGTGTTTCATACAATTTTCACATGTATGTAAGAGCCAAGATGTTTATTTTTATAAAATGACACTTTATTGTAATTTGCTGGATTTAAATAAGGTATTTAAGTGTCTTTAAGGATCAGCATAGCACAGGAAATAACTGATTCTCTGCTCAGTTAGCTTTTCAATGAGCCATTCTCACTCCGTCTCCCAGCTTCTCTCCGTGTCTCTCCTCCCTGCCATGTTTCCCCTGGGACCCCCCCCCCCCGTCACCAAGAGTTTTCCCCACACAAAGCAGTCTATTAAAAAGCCTTTAGCGAGGCCATTCATTCAGAGTCTGCTTTCGCAGAGATGAGGAATGGGTTTAGGGTAAAGGTTAGTGTGTGTGTGTGTGTGTGTGTGTGTGTGTGTGTGTGATGAAGTTAAACATGTAAGGTCTAGGCCTTAACGCCCTCTGGATCATCATACCCAAGGGGTTTATCGTGGCTAAATGTCCTATAATCCCATTTAATCCTATAGAAATACATACACACATGTACTAATAACACTAATACCTATAACAAATTAAGTATAGGTAAGTATCTGATCAATTCCCTATTACACTGAATAAGATTAATGGCCGAGTAAATGTGGCCACACCACAGAACAAAGCTATTCTTCCCACATACAATCTATAAAATGACATCATACTTCCTAATTTCATTGACCTTATCAGCGAGTCTGGGAACTTGTAACAGGGACAATATTTTAACCTACACTAGTCAACATGTCAATTTAAATCAGCCACAGTGCAGTTAGTGAACTCTAACTGGATGTCTTATTAGTCTAGATGAATGTGAATAAACATAAGCTACTATTTGCAGCCTTTTTTCATAATCCTAACCTAATTATTGGACCGATAACATCAATGACTATTGCTCAGACTCTAGCTTAAAATGTGCAAGATGGCAGCATTCGTATGTTTTGGCTTCATTTCTGGATAGTGCAAAGAAGTGGCCATGTGTCGTCCATCTTTATATACAAGTATGGTTTGCACAAAACTGTTTGGTCATCCGTTTGAACTAAATGCTGCCGCACTGACATCTTCTCTAAAATGGTGTCAATTAGTTTTTGCTTAATTTGGAATAATGGATTAATACTGGATGGTTATTGATGTAGTGCTCCTGACCAGTCAAACCAGAGCCTACAGTGCTATCTCAAACTGTTCAGCGTGTCACTGTAGCAAACACACAGAAAATGTAGATCTGAGGACCAAGGTCATGAAGTCTCAATCTGAAGATCAACCGTGTCTATACTCAGAAATCATTTCTGGCAAGATACTTTGCTAACAGCAGGGAACAGGGCAGAGGAGCGAGTGAGAGACAGCAGGACAGAGCGGAAGATGTCTGAAACCCACAGTTAGCCTTTTGCACTTTAGTCTGTTTGAAGAAGATGAAGGGATCTGTGGGGAGGAAGGTGAGATCACAAACCTCTTCAACACCTTTTGATGCTGCAGGAGATCAGAGACGGGCAGATGAAGACCGGGAATGGAAAGAAGAGCAGCGGCATATTGCACAGAGAGGAGACAGAAAGGAAACGCAGATGGAAGGACGAGAGCAAGTGTTCCAGCCAGCAGGAACCAGATTGAGATCCACAGGAGCAATAACATCCATGTCAAATATATCTCCCCGTTCTGTTTTATGTGCACTGCAACTGGTGGTGGGTCTGCGTTTACCACAATAAGTAGATTGTCAACATCCAGCAGAAAAACACACACACTTTTACTACTATTGCTATGAGGACCTTCCAGACTTAAATCCCTTACTCAATGTAAACAGTCGTCTGAGCTGGACCAGGGCATCATTGGAGGGCCGGAGAGCCGGAGAGCCAGCCAGCCAGCCAGCCAGCCAGCCAGCCGGAGAGCCAGCCAGCCAGCCAGCCGGAGAGCCAGCCAGCCAGCCAGCCGGAGAGCCAGCCAGCCAGCCAGCCGAGAGCCAGCCAGCCAGCCAGCCGGAGAGCCAGCCAGCCAGCCAGCCGGAGAGCCAGCCAGCCAGCCAGCCGGAGAGCCAGCCAGCCAGCCGGAGAGCCAGCCGGAGAGCCAGCCGGAGAGGTACTGGTTGGTAGGTAGGTACTGGTTGGTAGGTAGGTAGGTAGGTACTGGTTGGTAGGTAGGTAGGTACTGGTTGGTAGCCAGCCAGCCGGAGAGCCAGCCAGCCAGCCAGCCGGAGAGCCAGCCAGCCAGCCAGCCGGAGAGCCAGCCAGCCAGCCAGCCGAGAGCCAGCCAGCCAGCCAGCCGGAGAGCCAGCCAGCCAGCCAGGAGAGCCAGCCAGCCAGCCAGCCGGAGAGCCAGCCAGCCAGCCAGCCGGAGCCAGCCAGCCAGCCAGCCGGAGAGCCAGCCAGCCAGCCAGCCGGAGAGCCAGCCGGGAGCCAGCGAGAGTTGTGTAGTACTGTGGTGGTGTGTTGTGTGGTGGTACTGGTAGCCAGCCAGCGAGAGCCAGCCAGCCAGCCAGCCGGAGAGCCAGCCAGCCAGCCAGCGAGCCAGCCAGCCAGCCAGCCGGAGAGCCAGCCAGCCAGCCAGCCGGAGAGCCAGCCAGCCAGCCAGCCGGAGAGCCAGCCAGCCAGCCAGCCGGAGAGCCAGCCAGCCAGCCAGCCGGAGAGCCAGCCAGCCAGCCAGCCGGAGAGCCAGCCAGCCAGCCAGCCGGAGAGCCAGCCAGCCAGCGGAGAGCCAGCCGGAGAGCCGCCGGAGAGGTACTGGTTGGTAGGTAGGTACTGGTTGGTAGGTAGGTAGGTAGGTACTGGTTGGTAGGTAGGTAGGTACTGGTTGGTAGCCAGCCAGCCGGAGAGCCAGCCAGCCAGCCAGCCGGAGAGCCAGCCAGCCAGCCAGCCGGAGAGCCAGCCAGCCAGCCAGCCAGAGCCAGCCAGCCAGCCAGCCGGAGAGCCAGCCAGCCAGCCAGCCGAGAGCCAGCCAGCCAGCCAGCCGAGAGCCAGCCAGCCAGCCAGCCGGAGAGCCAGCCAGCCAGCCAGCCGAGAGCCAGCCAGCCAGCCAGCCGGAGAGCCAGCCGGAGAGCCAGCCGAGAGCTACTGGTTGGTAGGTAGGTACTGGTTGGTAGGTAGGTAGGTACTGGTTGGTAGGTAGGTAGGTACTGGTTGGTAGGTAGGTAGGTACTGGTTGGTAGGTAGGTAGGTACTGGTTGGTAGCCAGCCAGCCGGAGAGCCAGCCAGCCAGCCAGCGGAGAGCCAGCCAGCCAGCCAGCCGGAGGCCAGCCAGCCAGCCAGCGGAGAGCAGAGCAAGCCAGCCAGCCAGCAGGGAGAGCCAGCCAGCCAGCCAGCCGGAGAGCCAGCCAGCCAGCCAGCCGGAGAGCCAGCCAGCCAGCCAGCCGGAGCCAGCCAGCCAGCCAGCCGGAGCCAGCCAGCCAGCCAGCCGAGAGCCAGCCAGCCAGCCAGCCGGAGAGCCAGCCGGAGAGCCAGCCGGAGAGCCAGCCGGAGAGCTACTGGTTGGTAGGTAGGTACTGGTTGGTAGGTAGGTAGGTACTGGTTGGTAGGTAGGTAGGTACTGGTTGGTAGGTAGGTAGGTACTGGTTGGTAGGTAGGTAGGTACTGGTTGGTAGCCAGCCAGCCGGAGAGCCAGCCAGCCAGCCAGCCGGAGAGCCAGCCAGCCAGCCAGCCGGAGAGCCAGCCAGCCAGCCAGCCGGAGAGCCAGCCAGCCAGCCAGCCGGAGAGCCAGCCAGCCAGCCAGCCAGCCGCGGAGAGCCAGCCAGCCAGCCAGCCGGAGAGCCAGCCAGCCAGCCAGCCGGAGAGCCAGCCAGAGAGCCAGCCGGAGAGCCAGCCGGAGAGGTACTGGTTGGTAGGTAGGTACTGGTTAGGTAGGTAGGTAGGTACTGGTTGGTAGGTAGGTAGGTACTGGTTGGTAGCCAGCCAGCCGAGAGCCCAGCCAGCCAGCCAGCCGAGAGCCAGCCAGCCAGCCAGCCGAGAGCCAGCCAGCCAGCCAGCCGGAGAGCCAGCCAGCCAGCCAGCGGAGAGCCAGCCAGCCAGCCAGCCGGAGAGCCAGCCAGCCAGCCAGAAGCCAGCCAGCCAGCGAGAGCCAGCCAGCCAGCCAGCCGGAGAGCCAGCCAGCCAGCCAGAGAGAGCCAGCCAGCCAGCCGGAGAGCCAGCCAGCCAGCCAGCCGGAGAGCCAGCCGGAGAGCCAGCCGGAGAGCTACTGGTTGGTAGGTAGGTACTGGTTGGTAGGTAGGTACTACTGGTTGGTAGGTAGGTAGGTACTGGTTGGTAGGTTGGTAGGAGTAGGGTAGGTAGGTACTGGTTGGTAGCCAGCCAGCCGGAGAGCCAGCCAGCCAGCCAGCCGGAGAGCCAGCCAGCCAGCCAGCCGGAGAGCCAGCCAGCCAGCCAGCCGGAGAGCCAGCCAGCCAGCCAGCCGGAGAGCCAGCCAGCCAGCCGCCGAGGAGCCACCAGCCAGCCAGCCGGAGAGCCAGCCAGCCAGCGGCGAGAGCCAGCCAGCCAGCCAGCCGGAGAGCCAGCCAGCCAGCCAGCCGGAGAGCCAGCCAGCCAGCCAGCCGGAGAGCCAGCCGGAGAGCCAGCCGGAGAGCCAGCCGGAGAGCTACTGGTTGGTAGGTAGGTACTGGTTGGTAGGTAGGTAGGTACTGGTTGGTAGGTAGGTAGGTAGGTACTGGTTGGTAGGTAGGTAGGTATAGGTGGTAGGTAGGTAGGTACTGGTACTAGCCAGCCAGCCGGAGAGCCAGCCAGCCAGCCAGCCGGAGAGCCAGCCAGCCAGCCAGCCGAGAGCCAGGCAGCCAGCCGAGAGCCAGCCAGCCAGCCAGCCGAGAGCCAGCCAGCCAGCCAGCCAGCCAGCGGAGCAGCCAGCCAGCCAGCCGAGAGCCAGCCAGCCAGCCAGCCGAGAGCCAGCCAGCCAGCCAGCCGGAGAGCCAGCCAGCCAGCCAGCCGGAGCAGCCAGCCAGCCAGCCGAGAGCGAGAGCCAGCCGGAGAGCCAGGGAGAGGTACTGGTTGGTAGGTAGGTACTGGTTGGTAGGTAGGTAGGTAGGTACTGGTTGGTAGGTAGGTAGGTACTGGTTGGTAGCCAGCCGCAGAGCCAGCCAGCCAGCCAGCCGGAGAGCCAGCCAGCCAGCCAGCCGGAGAGCCAGCCAGCCAGCCAGCCGGAGAGCCAGCCAGCCAGCCAGCCGAGAGCCAGCCAGCCAGCCAGCCGGAGAGCCAGCCAGCCAGCCAGCCGGAGAGCCAGCCAGCCAGCCAGCCGGAGAGCCAGCCAGCCAGCCGGAGAGCCAGCCGGAGAGCCAGCCGGAGAGCTACTGGTTGGTAGGTACTAGGTAGGTAGGTAGGTAGGTAGGTAGGTACTGGTAGGTGGGTAGGTAGGTGAGGTAGGTAGGTAGGTAGGTACTGGTTGGTTGGTAGGTAGGTAGGTACACTGGTTGGTTGGTAGGTACTGGTTGGTAGGTAGGTACTGGTTGGTAGGTAGGTAGGTTTTGGCTCCTCAGACATAAACATATATGTTCCCAGGAGGACCACAAAGTTTTTAGAACTGTCCTTGTTATTCAGTTGAATTCTTAGTTCTTTGGTATTTTCAGGGGAATTTGTTTTTACAAAAGTACAAACTTGCAACAATATAAGGCTTCACCTTTACAACTTCCATTCACACTCAGTTTTTAAGGTATTTCTCTTTTTGCACAAATTCAGACTGAATCCCTTGTAAGCAACAGTAAATAACGTCTACAAATAAAACTTGAGCAGTGTCAAGCAGATGACACTGAATATTACTGGGATCCTCTTTTCATTTTCAGTGATAAAGGTAAGTATTATTCAGACAAACTTGGAAGATAAGGAGAATATTCTTAACACCGGTAGGAGGACGACACATAAAAAGGAGAAGGTTACATGTGTGTACATCCGAGTGGGACTTCAATTACAATGAGGCAATTCATGGCCAAACCACACTGAAGATCTTCATACTTGCTGGGAAATTCAGAAAGTCTGAAGTTTAAATTATTTAATTAACATATTTTTGCCCAAAACACAACCAAATGCAAACACAATCCTCTCTTACACACACACACACACTGTTCACTATAAACACAACAACTTGCGGCTTGCAGTAAGATGAGAGATGGATGGGCAAATATTGAGATGTGACAGTGTAAACAATGCCCTGCTAACCAGATGGCTGGACTATTTTACACGCGCACGTTTCAATGCCTTGTGGCTTGAACGCAAAATAATTCAAGGTTAGAAAGAATAAAAGGCGATTTAAAACAGATGTCTCCATCCATTCATCCCTTCATTTCTCCCTGCCTCCTGCTCTTTCTGACAGTTGCTGGAGAGGCACAGACCAACATGGCTTTCATATAAAAAACAAACAAGTGCAAACTCCCACAACACTGTGCCACCCTGATGAACCAAAGACTTTATAGAAAGATGGACAACACTTGAACAAAACATCAGTATGATGAGAAGTGTATATCATGTGTGGAGGCTGGGTTCATGACCTTTACTGCAGCCAGCCACCAGGGGTCAATCAATATGATTTGGCTTCACTTTTAGGGAGCAATTTTGTAATAACTACTAACAATGTAATATGATGGTATTTAATTATATAACATACATAACTTATCTACAAAACAATACTACATGAACTGATGATCAGAGCCATCATCAGAGTTCAGAACCATGGACAGATCTTTCACTGACAACAGCTCCAGCTTCAGCACCACGGTCAGCGACACACACAAACACTACACTCACTCCGTTTTCACAAAAAAAAAAAAATCACTGAATATAAATGACATCGGTTTCCATGATTTAAAAGCCTCATTTCACATTCATACTTTTCTGCTGCATGTCAAACATTTCTTACCCACACTCAGACACAGTAAACATATAAGTCCTGACTGTATTGCATATGTACATCTTCATCTACTGATAGGTGTCAAATGAAGGGATAAAACACTACTCTAGTGTAAAGGCTTCAGGAGTTGCATATAAATATTTTCCATACCCTTAATACTACAAGATCAAATCATCGCCCATACCTACATTATTTTGTAATCCCAGACTCATGAAATTTCAGTTCCATTAGTTTCTCATCTGTCATCATTTGACACAGAATGAGCCTGTAGTGGTTCATGATGACCATTTACAGCTTTTTCAGTGATGTCTCACCCACATGAAATACTGCATGCTATGGTTTACGAAAGTAAAAGTATGATTGAAAGCAGATCTTTGATGTAAATGTATTTAACAGACACGCACGCAAGTGCACCCTTACAAACACCATATGCTGCTGGGGCGTCTTTGTATCTGAGGCCTAACCTGTATAATAGGTGTCACATTAGCAAGACAACAAATCAAACCGTCCTTCATTTCCCAGGCCTCTCCTCTGCTCCACAGCTGTAGGCCTCTTTGTTGTCAGGGGAGTTTCTAATTAATATGATAAATAAGATGGCGGGCTCAACTCCCTGATGCTTTTTAATTGGAGGAAGCCTTGAATGGCACGCGGGCAGAGGCAGAGATTAGCGGGTTATTTGTGAGTTTTTTTTATGAGGAGGAGAGAGAGCGTTTTTATCCTCGCAGTGATTTCCTGTCTCATTGTAATACTCGACTGAATGCTCGTAACACACACACACACACACACACACGCGCTCACAGAGCACAGCGGGATTTGAGAGACAGCTCATGTCTGGTTGTATGAGCCCTCGTGTTAGCGTTTCCTGATGATCAACACCACATTTACATAGTTCATAGTCACGTCATCAGCTCCGGGAAAAAAACACAGTTTTAAACCATGTGCAAGTTCACGACTCAAAACCGGAAAATTTACACACATGAAAAGAAAATACATATATTCTCACTTTGAACACTTGAATATTTTGTCCAGTTTTTCATTTCTTTGAGAATATTATAAACAAGAAAGGTTTGCTTTGCTACTTTAAACGTTTTCTGCCATGTTTTGCAGTACTCCAGGACCGGTGTGTGTACGTGCACGAGTGTGTATTCTTCATGGTATACTATGCACCACCTACAGAAAACAAAAAAAGAAATTGGTCGAATATCTGACAGATTTGCCTCAAGCATCTACGTTTCACCAGCCCACTTCTCTTCAACACACACAACTCTGATCTCCTCATCCTCAGCTAATCCTGCTCCATCTAAATCAGAGCAAACAGCCCAGAGGGGACGAACCAGCATTGTTTTGTACCCATCTAATCCTTCTCTCCATCATCTCCATCTCCTTCTTATGTCTGACAAGGCTCCTCTACATCAGTAAACATCAACCACAACACAACTCTGCGTGTGTGTGTGCATGTGGTGAGAAAATGGTGAAACAACCACAGCAAGCCAAAGGGGATTTTACTCCAGTTTCTCCAGGCCTATTTTAGTGTCACGTATCAAGCCTAAATAACTAAGAATATCCCGTCTGGCTGGACAGGCAAAACCTCTGCGTCTGAGAAATTAAAGCGTGGATCTCCAGAATAAATGCTTCTTCCTGGCACTGCTGATGGTGTGAGAAAAGAAGGACAGAGGAGAAGAAGGGAAGGGACAAAGACTGAAGTGGAGCGGGAGAAGGAAAAGAGATTATTGGATGAGAGCGGAGATGCAAGAGAGGAGGAGAGGAAAATATACCAGAAGAGTGGAGGCAAACTGGGAAGATGACAATAGCTTATTGAATAACGAACACGCATAAGGAGGAGGTGATGAGATATGAGGAACTCATGAATAGGAGAGGAGAGAAAACTGGAACAGAGGCAGAACAACCTCGGGATGACAAGAGATTATTGCATGAAGGATGAAAAGAGGAGCTGAGGAGATAAAGAAAGAAGGAAAAGGAGCACAATCAAAGAACAAGGAATTCAAGGAGAAATTAACTAAATATATCGCTGATGAAATTACACTAATATCTCAAGGAATAAAAAGACAAGTTAAAAACAATACATTTTTTGATTTTAAAATCGCACTCTCTTTCCAAAAGGGAGGTTTGAAGAGATTTTCAGCAACCTCTGGGGTATGAACCTGGTTCAAACACTTGTCAGAATCCTCAGACTGGAAAGTTTTCTGTGCTGTTTTACTTAAGAATTTTAAAAATTTGAAAGGTGCAGGAGAGGAGAAATGAAAAGGAGACAAGAGAAAAGACGACAAACTTATTAAAGAAGAGATGAGACAAACTGAAGATAAAGAAATGACAGATGTGACAGAAGAGAAGAGACAAGAAAGAAGTAAATAAAACAAACGAGGAACAGAGGAGATGACAAGTTATAGAGAGAGGAGAGAGGAGGAAAGAGTTGAAGGGTAAGAAGAATTTAGGAAAGGAGCACGGGGGTAAAATGAGGGGGAGAATTAAGAAGGGGTGAGGGGAGAAAACAAGGATGTGATATATAAAAGGGGAGAGAAGAGGAGAAGTGATTAAGAGTAAAACGAATGGAGAAACATGAAGTGGAGATATAAAGGAAAGAAAAGTAAAAGAACAGAGGAAATGAGGAGAGAAGATATAAAGAGTAGAGGATGGGTGGGGGGAAACGACAAAATCTCTCTCTCTCTCAAGCACACACACACACACGCACAGTTGCCACTTTGCCTCAGCAGCATTTAAAGCTGTAATGACAGGCCAGAGAGTGATAAGAGACTCTGAGTGGAGAGGCCACTATAGCTGCTCTCCTCTCCCTGCTAACAACTGTAATTATCCAAACTCCACACTCACTACTATTGATCTCTCCCTCCTCTCCTCCCCCCGGCCTGAGAGGGTGTGTGTCTGTGTCTCTCCCCCTCTCTCTCTCTCTCTCTCTCTCTCAGACAGGGTGACAGCAGAGTGTGTCCCTCTCAGCACAAGAGTTGTTCACACCTGCTGCCAGTAGATGTTGAGAGCGGCGCCAAGGACTTTGACAGCTACGTGACAGCCACAAAACACAAATATTGGTGCAGCACCGATGTTTGACTCATTCATGGCGTGTGTGTATGTGTGAGGAGCATGTGTGTACTCGTGTCTCTCACACCTGGGTTGGAAAAGCTTAGCAACAACAGTGCCGTCACATGCATCATCACATTCTATGCATCTTTTTTACTATTAAATGTCCACAAGGATATTCATAGTCCAAAGTTTTAGTTAGCTATTTCAGCTTGCTGTCACAAACTGTTGACTCTTCTGCACAACTCTAGATATTTTTTTAAATAGATATTAAAAATTTAAAATCTCCATCCACATCACCTCTGTTTTACAAAATATCTCCATTCAGACAAGAACACAAAAAGAACTACAAACGCTCAAGAAGCACAGGGCCAGTAGGTGGCGATGAAGTCTCCATCAACAATCCATCAAATACCAGAGAGGAACATTGTGAGCAAGCATCAACCAGTACAACACAGACATTGTTGTTTCTGACTCGTGCTCAACGCACAACGTGACGCCATCATTTCCCAAACGCTCCAGTTTGCATGTGCACACAGATGATCAGAAACCTGAGATTGTAAAAGTCTACACTTTCAACGCCAACAGTGCAATAGTCAATGTTTGTTTTCTTCTGAAGTCAGAAATAATTTGTCTAAACGCCAAGTGTGTGGTCCTGCAACTTGACAACATCGTCTAGTGCGACACGATTAAAAGATTAAAAAGTCATCGGTCAGATTACACTCATTTTATGTCAGTAATGTCTTGCTATAGCCGCATTGTTTGACCTACGTGTAGAGGCAGAAGAGAAACACCTCAGTAATCTAGTCAAACCAAAGTTCTCACAGACGCAGCAGAGAAGAAACCCAGTATCTCTGAAATGGAAGCTTTTCTGAGGCGTTTCAAACTCCAGGCTCATGAAAAAAACAAACCATGGACACACCTGTTGGCGACAGTAGCCTTGTGCAGGTGTAAGAAGAGGATGACAATACACACGTCCTCGCAGCTAAATGAGATAAGGTTTCACATCCTGGTTCCTGATGGTATTCAGAAAACGCTAAAACTCCAATATCATTGAAATGATAGATTGAAGATAACAAAATTGCTCCCTGACACTGACCAAAGATAAAGACTTTTTATTAGCTCTTAGCAGGAGACGTAAAGGGAAGTTGACCACTAAGTTCCTCACACAAGCTGCAATGTAATCTGTTCTTAAGATTTGTTAAGTGGTTTGACCACCTGCTGGGCTTTTCTTAAGGTTTCTCTTTAAAAAAAAAAAAGAAAAAAAAAAAAAAGAAATAATTTCACTCAATGAAACAATTACTTTACCTTTTCATTCTCTACTTCTAAGCATGTTGAAAATAAGTTTAGTATTACTAATTAAAGTACTTTTCTGCTCTTCACTTGACCAAAAAGAATAACAAAGCTTTAATGTTGGTTTTTAATGAGGAACACTAACAACACTAATAAGTCATTATTAGAGGAGATTAAGGTACAAACTGTATTTCCTACTTTGTCAAAGAGCTGAAAAAGAAAAATAAGACTGAAATTGAAAATGTCAGGGCTTTAAGTGTTGAAACTAATCAGGCGAGCTGTCATTATAAAGGCGAGGTTAATAGCTGCTGACAGAATCACCTTCAGCAGACACCAAGATAAGAAAAGGTCTTTTTATTAGCACTGCTACACACACATATTCTTGTGTATCTGAGTGCACATAAATACTCCACACAGTTAGAGGATCAATGTGGGAGATCCTGTCTCTGCATCTCCTGTTCTCGCCATATGCGGACCGTCAGATAGCGCCATTCAGCCGGGGAAGGATTTACAAGTCGCGCCGTGGCCCCGACACCCAGACAAAACCCCTCTTTTGTCCTCCCGTCACCTGTCCCAGATTTATGACGTCCAATTACAGACGCGGATGCTAACAGTATTCCCCATTAGCCTATCAAATGCTTTAGTGGTTGTTACCTCAAAGGGTTATCTGGCCTTTCAGCAGGGGCGTAACCAATTTATGGCCCCCCCAAGAAGATCCGAACAAAGACCTCGCTGGCTCTGCTTTTTGTTTTCCTGCACTGCTCCCCAAGACAGGTAATTAACAGGGAGTTTGTGGTTAATTTGCGAGATAATTATCTAAATTAAACTGCCTTTCGTTACGCCAAGGCTCTCTCTCTCTCTTTTACTCGTCTGCATGAGCGCAATCTCTCTCTATCACTTGATGAGGGTGGTCAGAGTATTGTGGGGCGCTGTAGAAACAAAACCAGTAATGACACGTTCTTCTGTCTTTTCTTTTGTTTTCTTTCGCTTTGTTTTGCTTCTTCTTTGTTTTTGAGTCAGGGGAGAAGTAAATGAAGAGGGTAAAGGAGCAGAGGGAGAGAGAAATCT
Organism: Hippoglossus stenolepis; assembly: GCF_022539355.2. Lineage (NCBI taxonomy): Eukaryota > Metazoa > Chordata > Actinopteri > Pleuronectiformes > Pleuronectidae > Hippoglossus > Hippoglossus stenolepis. The sequence continues at coordinate 5,110,610 of NC_061506.1, read as the reverse complement.
GGAGGAACACCGAAGGAGAGGGAGATAACGGAGGGAATCAGTTTACTTACAGACTTTTACCAGATGACAAAAGAGAACAGTGCCATTAACACACCGGCTAATCTGATCGGCAGCCACTGTTATTTATCAGGTAGCTCTGAATAGCAGAGCTCATCTGCGAGGCAGCGTTTGCCTCTCAGGAGATCAGATTACTGACAGAATCTGTAGTGGAAGTCCAAGTTAAGAGGAACATCCATTCAGGTTTCTTTTCTCCAAGATTGAATCGTAGTAACTGATTATATTCCTTTAAAAAATAACTAAAGATCATCACGCGTTTAACATTATCAGGTGCTGGGTCATTAATGACATGTTACAGCATCATCTAAATCACTTAAATGTGGTTTTTAAATGATCCAACAAATGGACGCGTGACTACAGCAGAAGCCTGGATTTGGGTACAGCAGTGGTCCGTCACTGCAGGGAGATCTGGGTGTAGAGAGAACGGCAGCATTTACTTGACAAATTGATTTCAATCACGGTTTCTCAAATTAAACTTTCAGCGAAAACTTTTTGGGGAGAAAATTTCATTAGAATTAGCCTCTTTTCAAATTTGATACACCGCTATTTGCATAAAAAAGCCTGGATGGAAAGCCAGTGTATCTGTCTCTCTCTCTCCGTTCTCATCCATCCTTCCTCGCCATCTCCCCCTCTCCCTCTCTCTGTACAGTATGAAGGAGGGATGATCGCTCCCTGTCACATCTGTTGGCACGTTGCCATCAAGCCTTGACAGGAAAATAACACTCTTCAGGGAAAATAATACACTCGGTCTGCCGTTGGCGCTCCCAGACACATGCCTGTGAGTGTGTGTGTGTGTGCGTGCATCTAAAAGCCCTCGTCGCTCCTGTCAACCTGAGTACAAAGGATCACTTTATATGATTAGTATGCATCTCTGAAAAACATATTGAACAAAAAGCCCTGCCCCGAATGCTGCTCCACGCCAATTAATGGATTAAGAAATTATTTTGAGGCGAAGCTTGTTGTGAGACAGCTATGATATGTGGCTGGAGAGGCATTTCTGTTGTGCTTATTGCCAGCTATATGGCCTGAATGCATTTTGATCATACAACAGCAACGTATACAACCAGATATTTGTCTTTACTGAGTGACAAGGCCTATAAAACACCGTTCTGCCCCATTTAAAGCAATGAAAAACAACTTTGTTCCTCTCAAGAGCTTCGTGTAAAACAGCCTCCGGCACCCATGTCGGAGGCTCTTGAGCAACAACTGCACATTTAGTGTAGCAGATTCAAACCGGCAACCTTGCAGATCACTTCGGGCTGCGCTGTCAGCCACACATCATCATCCAGGGCTGTTCAGGGGAGGACAAAAGCCACTTTGACACGGCAGTTAACCCAAGCCAGACAGAGCCACGGACCCTCTTTAACCCCTCTGCTCACCTGGCTCTCACTCCCGCGTTAAGAGCTGCGTTTATAGATTTTGGAAATAGCTGAAAATAGAGATTGATATCGACTTGGCCCAGAGAACGACATTTTATTTCTTAGTGGCACTCCACTTTAGGTGTGCACCTGAGTGTGTATCAGGTAATCAGAGACTGGCTGTTCACAATGGATGATGAACAATTTTTTTTATATATATATTTTTGCAGCAGCAGGGCTTCAACTAACATGTTTTACTTTTGATAAATGTTTCAATTCTTTTTTCTTTCAGTTAATCGATGAGTCTTCAAATTGCCAGAAAGCACAGATTAGAATCTTTGGATTACTTGGTTTGTCCACGCAGTACAAGTTCACACTACGAAGCTAGAACTGGGGCTGGATACTAAGGTCAAAACATATCGAGATAACATAACAGACGATAATATAGTTATGAAGGTCACGTTATTTCTTTAAAGTTTTATGACTTCTGCAGTTAAACAATTTTACAAGTTTATTTGAGGTAGATGAATAAGCATAACCCCACACTGTGCTTGCACAATGCATAACAATCTTTTTTATATTGCTATTGATGAAAATTGGTATTTTTTTTATTGGCCAGTCTGAGCAAGAAATAGAAAATATTTGAAATTCCCTCAAAACTTGGTCTAAGCTATCTACAGATGGATAATTGATTCAAGGTCTTTCACTTTAGCTGTAGTTTATACAAAAGAAAAATAAAGTAAAGGGTATAAAGTCACGGTGGTTAAATAGTTATCCTAATCACATATTAATTGCATTAAATCAGGAATATGTAAGACTACAATTTAAGATTTAAATATTAAATTAGATATTGAGATCAAATATTAAAGAACAATCCTCCTCAATGATCTTATGTAAAATAGGCAAAATGTGCACCAACAATAAAGTCAAAGCATCTTTTGTACAAATCTTAAAAGCCGGTCAGTTTAACACTGCTATTGTCATGCAAATCATCAGTAACAGTACTTGAGAACTGATTATGAGCAATAGTCAATCAGATAATCAGTAGAACAACACTCCACCGTCCATACAGACCTGTGCACTGACCAACAGTGGGAAAAATATATTTGCTCAGGTAATTCTAAATGTATTGGATAGAAATTCAAATGGTGTAAGATGCAACACGCCATTAGAAAGCATCAACACCTCCGTCCGTATAGCCCTGCACACTCACGAGCCCTGCTAAAGATATATTTGCTCATGTAATTAGAAATGCATTGAATAGACTTTCTAATGGTGTAAGATGTGATACGTGGTTAAAAAAAGAGAGCATGTCGAGTTACATCAGCCGGCTGATTGGTTTTAATCCATTATAGACCCTGAAGAGAGCTCAATTCTCAATTTCCACCCAGCCACGCGGAAAATGGCAGTCCATTTTCCTCCACTAATGCAAACAACATAGCTCTTCTGAAATCATTGTAATTGGTTGGACCATTTAGTCTGACTGGATGTCTTGTGTAATGCTTGTAGTGGAGCGATGATGGCGGTGTAGTTCCTTTAGTGAGGGGGTCTGATTAATGGGTGGAGCACTGACATGCGGATGGGTTGGGGGAAATCCATTTAAATATATACGGAGACAGATTTGCATTCATGATGCTCGTCAGCCCGGCAGCTGAAAGGTGACGTGTTACTTAGCGGATCAACCTAAACCAAGCACCTGTCTTTATTCTAAGTTGCTTTACAATGAAAATCCACCGTTTTACATTAATACATTCTTTTTAACCACAGTTTACACATACGTTAGAATGTGCATTAATTCATTCTGAGTTTTACATTTACTGCTCTGAACAATGATATCCAATAGGGAAATTCTCTGTTTGCAAATGTGGTCAGGTTTTGAGACTTCTATATAATGAACTATCCTGTTAGATTTGCTTTAAAAAACAGACAATGCAACATAATCAGTTTTAAATGGAAATACTCCAGTTTGGAACCTGTAGCCACCACTGAGGACACGGACGGGTTTTATTTCTTAGAATTTTAAATAGGGACTCGAAGGGATTGTGCGGCATGAAGGGATCTTTTAAAAGTGTGACACTATAACCTTTGTTACACACAAAGTGAAGACAGAGTTTGAAAGACGTGGACGTTTTCTAAGCAGGGAAAGTAATGAACAATTTGCATAAGTAGTATTGTAGTAATCATAACAAATCATAATCTCTCTTCCTCTACTGTGTTGATTTTGACCATTGCCTGCTTTGTTTTAATCTGCTAACAAATGATAAATACCAATGTTTATTCTTATTTTTTATCAGAGTTGATTTTTTTTTCCTACTCTGAGGTTAAATAAGGATTTTTTACTTTTGGCTGAACGCATCTATTTGTTCCGATTTAAAGAAATGAGAAGTTTAAAATCTGAAATTACAAAAAAAATGACATTCTGCTTTAAGACCGATTGCAGGATTTCTTTATACATTCTCATACAATTTATCAATTTTGATGACCCTTGTATGTTTGCAGGTCCTCCACACTAGTTGAGTTGCCAATGGCCAGTAGATGTTAGCGACCACCAGCGGATGCTAGGGACATTCGGTTGTGTACCTTAGCGTCAACAGGTGTTTTGCCTTTTAAACACACACCCTCCTCTAAGGCAGGCTCACCACAGGCTGATCAGACCTGTGTGAATGTCCCGAACACCTTGGGGCACAGTTGGGAAATCTCCTCTTTATCCAGAGCAGCATTCTGGACTGAAGTCCATTACAAATTTATTGTAATTGAATTGGCCAAAATGTGAGTAATACATTAGGGAAATATCTGTTTCAAAACTCCCTGCTACGGTCCTACTCTCATCTATAATCAAATCTGTTTTAATCACTGATGTTACTCATCACATGAAGTAACACTAAATTGATGCCCTATGACTGTACAGTTACATTAAATTTAGTGATTGTCCAGCATGGGAATGTTTGGTTTAACAACTTCCTGCCAGCGTATTTCTTCATTTAGTCAAGTCCTCTCAGTTTTTAATGACATACAGCAAAGCCCTGCACTGTACAAGGTAAAAAAATATGTATATATTAATTCACAGGTAGAAATCAATTGAGTTTGAGGTTTTCTTTCTGGTGAAATCAGAAATTAAATGATCGTGTAGTCATTTCAACATCTAAATCAGCTTATATTAAAAAGTCTGGTGCAAGGATTTGTTTTATCGAGGAAGCCTACACACCAACTACATTACTGCCGCGGGACATATTAACAGGTCCAGGTGGGTCCAGGTTGGATTTGGAGACATTTCCATTTGCGGGTGTGGGTTTGCAAGCTCAGATTTACATGCGATTAGTCAGTGTGACCATAAAGAAAGCAACACAATTCAAACAAGAGTAAAGTGACCTTTTCTGCCGCACAGCCAGAGATTCACTCGTCATTCTACAGAGGACTGAGCTGCTTACTCTAAAGGAAATTGCAAATTGGGTTAAGGAGAACTGTCTATTGTCTGTATGTGTTTTACATGAAATACACTTAAACGCAGGCTATATTTGTTGATGCATTAGAGGAGGAGAATGGCTGCGTGGCTGCTCTGTGCTGGAGGCCCTCTCACCGGGCTCTGACAGCTCCCATGTTTACTGCAGGGAGAATGAACGCAGGATGTCGGATCTACATCACATTAACGCAGTTTGATTGCAGCGTGGCTTTTTTTTTTTAAATGCTTCAGAGTGCTGCACGCCACTTATGCTATTTTTAAAAACAATTTGGGTTGTTGGTAGACTTTGGTGCCATTTTATTGAAATCTACAGTAAATCTGTTTGTTTTGGCAAACAGTTTTTTTAACAGTATTTAAAATTTGAAGTGTTACGAACTTACGATGCCAAAAATGTTGACGTCAACAGGTGAAGATATTACTGAGATCATTTCTGTCAGTGTGCTAAATGCTGTCAACACCCAGGTTTGTTCTGTATTCAAAAGCAGTTATGAGAATAACCTTCACAAGCAGCACAGGCAGAGATCTACACAAACGCCTAAGTCTCAAGAGCCATTTTCAAATTTGAACTCCAGAAAATGTCCGAGCAATTAGATCTGGATCGGCAGCTTCTACATGTATGGCTCCTCTTTTTCATCCTGAAATAATCTGCGTTGTTCTAGTTTCGCGTTCATCACGTGTTAGAAATGTCGTCACCAAGACCACTCATAAAGCCTCTGACCTCGGCTGTCGCTAGAGTGGAGGCATTAAAAAAAGCAGATGAAGCCGAGAGTGTCGAGGTAAAGTAAAGACGGAATTTTCACCATATAAAAGAATGTTTTAAGAGAAAATGTCAAACAAGTTAATGTACAGAAGCTTCATCTGCAAAGGGCCTGGTCACCATCAGTGGAGACCTGAGAACAACCTGCAGAGATGCATCCACAGACTCATTAACACACTGCAAACTGTATGATGGAGAAATGCAATTTAAACCCCCTTAGAGTCAGCAGTAAAATGTTGAGGTCACAGCTTCTACCACTTCAACACAGCTCTGCTTCAGCAAAAATATATATCTGAACAGAAAGATGCAGTAACTTGGACAAATTTACCCTCTTACGCCTTCAAGTGTCACGCTACATTATATGACCTTGCTTTTGTCATTGGCCATTAAAGCTGTAGGATAAAGGTTTACTGGATAAGATCAGTTCTCTCATTTCATCTATGTTCAAAATAAAAAGGTGGGTTATGACACGTTGTGCTGGTAACACAGTAAACAAACATTTCCTATTTAACATTTAGAAGTAATACAAACAACTAGAATTTCACTCAGTAGCGCGCATTCCTCCGCCAAGGCCCAACAGTCACTTTAAATTAAAACAAGCCATACAGCTGAGGCTACATTACGCTCCTCAGCACACCGGTGGTATATATCTTATATAGTAGCTGAAAAAGCCTAGACCCATTATTAAACCACATGTAAATCTACTAGATAAATGATTCTTTTTACTTTTGCAAACTCAAATTTCAGTCCCCTAAACATGGCAGTTTTTTTTTTTTTTAAATCAAGATCCATGAATTATTTTATGAATTCAACAAAATCCTCCATCCACAACAAAATGTAATGGGTTCCTCCCTGACCATTACGGCATCCTTCCACCAAGTCTTATGGAAATCCTGCGAACTCAGAGAAACACAGATGAAAACATAACAGCCTGAAACCAGCGTAGCACCAACAATGGACTGACAAAAATGCGGTTTTGAAATAGATATCCTCACAAGTTTGGTGAAAGTCCATGCATGCATTTTTGAGTTATTACACACACACACACACACACAGGAAAACTATACCCTGGCTCCAGCGATGCTGACAGAGAGGGAAATAAAATAAGACCCTGAGCTCTCATAATGGCTTTATTCCACTTAGTCTAAATAAGAGCTGAAGAAATCGCAGCACATAGTGAAGAGGTGTGATATTTCCTACACTGCCTATTCATAATTTAATCTCAGCACCTATGGGAAAATAACCATCTAATCTGTTGTGAAGGCCGTTTCCTTATTTACAGTGTGTGCCCAGAATCCAGCAATAAGCACGATCATTATTCAACAGTATTTCAGCTGCTGCAAAATGTGGAATAAATAAGAAACTAAAGAAAATGTATTCGCAGTGTGCTCAAAGGCAGTGGTCCCTCCCTGTAGTGAGACGTTCTCGAATAATATTAAGCATATATGTAATTTGTGTGTGAATATTGTGGGTAATGTTTGTAGAGACCTTTTACACAATCAGATTTTTTGGTCGGGTTCATTTTTACATCAAAATAAGAAAAAACATACAATATTCGGGACCATGCTTAAATAATTGAAACCTTTTGTTTCCTGCATTTTTCTGTAAAAATTAAATTTGTCTCCTTTTCTTTAAAACAATAGGTAATACGTAACAATTAGGGTTAAATTTACTTAATTAATTTGAATGTCTCAAAATATACTAATAACCAAACACATCTCTAATATGAATTTTTATAGCCAATTGAGAAAGGGGATTTATTTGATCTGAAATTAAATATCAAAATCAGTTGCTAATGATTAATCATGACAATAAAAGCACTGGACATCTCACTTGATTTTCAGTGTTTCCCTCATCAGGCGTCGTCCTGCTGTGACATTACTACGTCCTCCGGCTGTTTCCCACAGTGCACTGTGTTACATGCACAACAACTTGAGGACTGATAAGAGGAAATGGGATAAAACAGGATTAGATTTCTCTGCACATGGTCAGTTAGTGTCAGTGTGTGGGGGCTGTAAACATCTGTCTGCAGGTGTTAGACACACAACAGTTTATAAAACAGTGAACAGCCGCAGACGATTCAGTGCCCTCTGAGGTTTGAGGTGGATGTAAAGCTCCCTCTAGTGAAACGTTTTTACACTCCTGGCTGCTACAGAAAAGTCCGACCACTCATGTTCTGTCAAACACTTAAAGACAAATTAAATTAAACGTCTAAAGAGCAGTTTCAGTCTCCTCACGTAACTACTACTGACATCATGTCCTCAGTATTGATTCACAGACTTTGGGGGAGTTCAAAAAACCTGTCAATGAGTTTACTCTTTTGTACATTTAGTTTTCAAGTACAGAAAAATGCTGAGGCAATTGTTTCATTCTGACTGTACAGTAGAAATTCCAAAATGTGCTAAATCATAAATTAATTACAAGTAATACACCTTTTTAGATAGGGCTGTAATGTATTTACACCTTTATTTACCTATGTCACGACCCATTTCATGAAGAGGGTCCATTAGTATTTAAACAATTGTATAAGGATATAGATATATTTTAAAATTTAAAGTTTGATTATCATTGAAAGAATTGCTCAAAATTAGATTATTCTACTGACTTTTTGTTGGCATATCGAGAACTTCTCAAAGTGTTGACCTCAGTATTTCTAAAATATGTACAGAATTAAGGAAATTAAAGTTATAGAGTAGAAAAGTCTTAAAACTTGAATAAAATATTAAAAAAGAATTCCTGCAATAACCTGTTATTTATATACTTGTATAGAGTAATCTACCTCTTCCATAGGTAGTTTGTTTCCACATGTTATGTCAACATTTTATAAAGTAGAAAAGGGCAGATACTTTGTCCTGTCCACTCAGACATGCTCAATAAAGTTAATTTAAAATCATATTATATGCAATAAGATAGTATTTGATTATGTGAAATTATTTTGGCCTAAATAATATATTAGGAGAAATATTTTTTAAAAATCCAATCTGACTTTGATGGCGATGCCACTTTCACTACATTGTTTGTTAGACTCTGCTGCCATCTAGTGGTTAAAGGAAGACTTTCAGCTTTCTGCACCTTAAGTTACAAAACAGTCAAAACAGTGACAAACATCTCTTATTCTACTGCAAACTATAAAATAGGTTTAAATTATTATTGTAAGGACACAAAGTTCTGGTCCGTCTGGTCATGTGAAAGCATTAAATGACTTTTTTCATAACTGATAAATGTGTCAATTACATTCTGGGTTAATCGAGCGGTAAAACTGTCAGAAAGTGACATCTTCAAGTGTCAAGTTTTGTCTGACCAACAGTCCAAAAGCCAAAGATGTTAAAGATTGCCTTCATATAAAATATTCACCGTCGATAAGTTTCTTAAAAAAATTATTAAATGATCACTTATCAAAATATTTGCCATTTGATTTTTCATCAATCGAAGACTTGACTTATCTAACAAACAGCAGAGTAAACCACCACCTACAGAAACTGAACGCTCAGCGGCAGAGGAGCCAAACAAAAAGCTGGGTTCATTCAGGTGAAGAAACCTCACACAGACATGCGGACACACAGTAGCCAAGACAGACAGACACACACGCACACAATTACCCGATTGCAGAATTATAAAGCCGTCGATAACAGTCAGAAGACACGACTTTCATCAACTGGCTGCTTTAAATTACAGAGTTGCTGTTACTTAAAAATTTACACCGTTCACCAAGAGGCCAGAGACCGACACAGTCAAGAGATGTATGGTTTAAGAGCCAAGTTATGTATTTCTAGTCTCCCCTCTCTCTGGAATCGATAAAATGTGTTAAATCCTGTGAATTATCTGAACATCACCTGAAAGAACAGGCCTGTGTCATCACATGACTTGTTGCTTTAATGAGAATTAGCCACATTTAGCACCAGCCCTAACTCTATGGCTGGGAATTTGTTTCATGAGCTCAAAATCTTGACCGATACCCAGTTTGACGGACATGGATTGACATTTCAGTCAATCCCAACTGAACCGCATGGATCTATTATACATCCACGACTTTCCTAAAACTCTCTACAATCATTTCCCCCCAAAAATATATCCAGGCCTGAAAGTTGTTATTTTTAATCCTGTTTTTTATGACCAAATCTTTTCAGAATGAGGCGAAAAGAGAAAAGGTCTCATGTGATCAGCAACAATATGTCCATAAAATATGGAGTTTTGAATTTGGTCTGTAACTTTTAGGATTTTATCCAACGATAATGAATCAACTCAAATTACATCGATTCTTTACACTTTGACTTTTTCCATAACAACTGGATTAAGTAATAAACAGTTAGGTTGTCTTTCTAATCCCCAGACTGGGACTAATGATTGAAAGGTGAATAATAATGTATAATGTACCATATTGCATATACATAGTAAAACACCCCTTTAAAGTTAAGGTCAAAGTAGCACTTGACAATTAAGACTTAGATATCTATTTTACAGTTAGTTTGATAAGGAATCTTTTATTAACCAATAGAAAAGCCTCTGTATATTTATAATAAAGATTAGACTGTACCCTAAATATTTACGGCCAAATTAATCACTTATTGTTAAATGGCTGTTCCAAAGTCGGGGGCTTGTTGGCTCTTCGATTCACTACGCCATCTCTATTTAGAGGGAACATAAGTGCTGTGCAAACTCAATGCAAGTCACGTGACTGAAGAGCTGAAAATAGATACACTTGTAGCGACACTACAGGAAATTCTCCAGTCAGCCAATGGAGCAGAAGAGCGACAGGCTCACAACTCATCCCAACAAATGTAATAAATCCAAATAACACAACAAACGACAAAGTCAATCTAAAGAAAATAAGAGAGAACTCACTTGTTTGTGAGATGAGTTACACCAAGTTGTCAGTGTATCAATCAGTGTTTAAACATCTAACAGATTTTCTCAGCGTACATGCAAATGGACATTCCAAATCAAATAACACAAATGAAATACAACTCGTGAGTTGTAGTAAACAATGGTGAAACACAACCAAAAAGGAAGGAGACGGAAGAACAGGGTAAAATGGTGTCGATAGATAGGGGATAATAAAACTGTCATGGAGCCCTTTAAGATTGTTAAAAGTCAGGCCAAAATATCATAATTATTTTAAAAGCCCACAATCTGGTAACAGTCCTTTCCAGAGCGTTACAGTTGCACCATCTGACAAGCATAGGACAGACTGACCAATCTGAGCTGTCGGAGAGGAAATGCTCCTGGCTGTGAAACTTATACATGTAAGGTTTAGTGCAAAAGTAAATAAACACACTTAATTCAGCTCTACACAATTTTACAGTCAGATCACACACAATCTGTCCAATTTCCTCTGTACAGTCCAGAGAGTTCAGTCAGCATCTGAAACAACCACAAAAAAAGACAACTCAACTGATCAACATGTGAGCAGTAGCCAGGGATAGAACCAGTCGGACCACAAACCCTAAAACATCACAACTCTGTGGCTGTTAGCAACCACTTCCTCATTAAGTGAGAACCTCACTGTATTATGGCTCCTACCATTGATCTGCCTTAGGGGCAGAAGCTGGCTTCTTTTTTAAGTTACACAGAATTTGATTAAATAAGCACTAGTATGCATTTTTAGGTTGCTATAGTGTGGGGGTGAAAAGTAGTGTTAAAGTTAGTTTGACATGCAAAAAATTGAAATAAAGACGCTGTATATATAGGATTGTTTGCGGATTCATCAAGTAGCGACCCAAATTTGTGATTTTCTCAACTTGACACACAACTTCTCACGTCCAAGATTTAAAAGCATCGTAAAAATGAGGGAGAAATTCGCACAAAGTTCGTGACACGTGCAAATAGCAGCACTTACATCATGTTGATCCAAATCCACATTATGTACATTTCCAAAATTCTTAGAGAAGGAGGTTTCCATCCACAAGCTCAGAGGAGTTTGGTCCAAAAGTGTAAAAAAACAAGTGACTTCTTCCAACTGAGGAAAGTGTTGTCTTCGCATTCAGATGGGAGAAGATGGAGGTTATGTGGATCTCTTGCCATCATGACATCAACCTCACTGAGGTGTAAATATGAAGTGATGTTCCTCTCATGGATTAGCTGTAAATTCCACTTTGAACCACTCCGGTGTCCAGTGCTGTCAGCTGTTTCCGTCTGTGTGGTCAAAAAACCCTGCTGCCCTCCTCCATCTGGATAAAAGGGTTAAACCCTGCAGGAAAAAAAATCCATCCACAGACTGAAGTGTTGCTCCCTTCAAGTTAAAATGGAGCAATATCCGTGACTTGATAGGAACGTGTCCGCTGACATCCAGTGGGTGTCATCCCAGTCTGCTGCTCACATTTTGTTTTTAAATCAACCGGCAAACTGCAACACTTTTCTTCTGGGTCTTCGTTTTCTTGTGATCCCCCAATATTTTGAGAAAAAAAAATAAATGGCACGAGGACAATCACAAAAATCCAAAATGCATTGATGGTAAATTAATCCTCCAGACGAAGGAGAAAATATTTCCTTGGAATGACAGGTGTGCTGCAACCCCACACCTGTGAGATGGCCATGGAAGCCTCCTTTAAAGTTTTGACTTCTTGTTTAAAAAGAAAAGCGTGGGAGATGAGAATAAGAATGTTGGACAAACAGATGACGAGGTTCAGGGAAGCAACAGAGAGAGAGAGACAGATGAAGGACGTAGAGTTGAGGAGTCATGCACCCGGCATCTCCCATCCAGGACGATGAATGGAGAGCCTGCCTCTCTGCCTCCTTTTATATTCTCTTCCCCTGCTGACTCGCTTTGGCTTTTACTCTGGCTTCAATGTGAGTGTGTGTGCGCACACAGAGACAGACCTCTTTCAGAGCAGCAGGAATATATTATAGCCCAAACAAAAGAAGCCGCCTTATTGTTTATGAATTACCAGCCTTCCAAAGGCAACAAAGGCCCCTATTTTCATAGAAAACTCCATTTTCATTTCAGCTCCATTTGATTACCAGAGCGGAGAAAATAAAAAGACCTCTCCGGTCGCCCCGTCCCAAAGGGACCCATTCCTCCTTCTCTCGCTCAATCAACACAACTGAAAAGGTTTCTTTATTGCTTCCCTTTCAGGACTGACGTCAAATGGGCTTTTAGGAGTAAACCAATGACAAAAAATTATTGCTGGGCTATTTTGTACAACAACAGGGCCGGGGAGAAGAGAGGAGTCCTGTGTTGTCTTTGTCATCTTTCTTTTCCCTTTTCTTTCGCTCCACTCAGCTATTGAAGAGGAAAATTGCAGAGGCTGGAAATTAATGGGGAGGGTTTGAAGGGAAGAGAGAGAGAAAGAGGGAGACACAAAGCAACAATACAAGTAAAATCTAAATTATCAGCTGCTGCTAAACAGTGAAAGAAAGGGAGTGTATATTTAGTGTGTGTGTGTCACCTGTTGGTTCTATGGCCAAAAACAATGCGACCCCAGTGAATCAAGTTTTTGTTTCATTTACAAAAGGGCCCATCGATAGTGTGTGTGTGAGTGTTACAGACTTAATGATTGGTTCTCTATACAGTTCAGATCTCAGGTCCTGAGTTTCACAAGCATTTTACATTTAACTCAAGTGAATAGTGTCATGCAGTTACATGTCAGGAACATCAGTTTATATTATAACCTCAGAATGGGCTCTGTCATTGATTAAGAGATTCAGCAAGAAAGGCTGCACTTCCAGTCATCAACTGACTCTTCACACTCAAATCTGACTGTTCTCCATTATCCAGCCAGTTTAGGAGAGTGAAGGCTACTGACTAAAGAAAGAAATATTGAATTTTTGTGAATCTTCAAGAAGCAGAGAAGGAAAGATGACCGATTGTGAGGAAAGTTATAATAAGTGGTTTGATGTGAAGCTGTGCTTTGTTCACACCAAGCCACCCTGCACACACCATCTACGAGGTAAATTTAACATCAATTTCTAACTGACGCCACCATGACAAAAAGAGTCTGCCTGAAAAGAACAGACACCTGAAGCCACCTGTTATCGCAAGCCCAGCAAAACACGACAGATGCTAAATTTCTCTGCAAATCCACACAGTCTGTGCACCATCTTACGATCTAATCCACAAAAACCCTTAATAGCAGGTCATGTAAATTTAAATACCCCTGAATACTTTTCATTATCACGCATCATCCTGTGATTGTCACTCATGGCCACAGAGACAGAAAACGTTACTCACGGTAAGTAGACTGCATCTATATAGCACCTTTCTCGTCTTAATGCCCAATCAAAATTGCTTTGTAGTACAAGCCACATTCATACGATACAATTGATACGTTTAATTGTGTTTTTTTTTTTTTTAGGTTACCTGCATTTCGATTTTGAATATTTTTAACTACATGTCCACTCGATGGAGGAGAAAACCTACAGCCTGACATTAGCAGCCTGTACAATATTGTGGAGAAACTATTTTTTCCTCAAGAAGATGAATAGTGTCAGCACACGCTGACTCCAGAAGATGCTCTTTCATCTTCTGCTTTGCCTTCTTTTTTTGTCCTTCTGAATGAATATTTGGCGCGAGACAAAAGGTGAACCAATCAATTATGCCTCTCACAGGGCCCCAGTGCTGTTGTGAAAAGCATTGACATTTGAGCTTTCCAGACGACATCTGCAAAATTATATGCCTTCCATTGTGTGAGGCAGCCAGCCCTGTATCAAAGGCTGTAAAAGGCCTTGTCAATTTAGTAAGGACAACTCCACAAAAGACTCCTTTCTCCTCTGTTGTTATGGGAATAATGCTTTTCACTGGTGACCTGCCAAAACCTGTTGGCAATTTGGCCATGTGATGTTATTGACGGCATTGATAACAGTCATCCACCTTGGAAACCATCAAACCGTTGTTAACGCACTGTCAAAACATCACAAACGTATACGTGGTGATCAAATTCAACAAAAACTTTATAGAGGCTATGCAGAGAATACGTGAAGACAGTCAGTCTCTCCTCTAGTGTACTGGGGCTGCCTGAAACCACTGATCACTTTCTGTGCAGTGATAAAACAAGTAAAACAATCAGAAATTAAGCCGATATTATGTCTGATGCATTGCTTTTATCCTGCAACTACAAATACTGTTATCTTCTGCCCCTGCAGCTGCTCACTGTTACAGATAGAGGGTCAAAGTGTCTGAAACTTTAAAATGTTAAAAGGCCAAGCAGGCAATAAATACGATTCTGATCTAGCTGAATAATGAGACTACGGTGGACAGCATAGTCCCCACAGCATGAAACACAGCAGGTGACCACCTCATTCAAATATTTCTCCTTATAAACAGAAGCATCTTTAAGATAAGGTGTCACACAACAAAACCACATCAAACAATAAAAATCAACAACCTATGGATGAAATATTAGATAATCTACTCCAGATATCAGGGCATCTTTACCAGCGCTCCCACAGATCACACATTACCAATCCTACATAGTTTTTTTAGTTAGTTTAGATCCTAGTGATTGATGTATGGCCTAATACAACCAGAGGAATTAAGTGTATTAAATTGAGGGAAAAGTCTTGGAGCAACATATATACCATAAACCATAACCACAACCACATAACCATTTCCATTAAGCTGCTCTACAGCTGCATGATGAAACTATAGTTTTGATAGCCTCTTTTTATAATTGCTCAAATGCATCATTGTAAACAACAGACATCGTAACCAAGGTCAGGTTACAGGTGTAAGATCAATGTGAAACAAAACTACATGATGAAACTCATCCTCAAGATATTGAAACAGAGCACAAACATCTGCATGAATTACTTCAAGCAAGTGTGATAAGAGAGTTCAAGTCACCATCAACCATCAACTTCCCCTATTGTGGTTGTAAGAAAATGAAAACACAACCATGTGCAAAGAGTTAGACCATCGTAAACTCAATCTTCAAACAGCAAGGATGCCAATGCATTCCCCAACCTTGAAGAGACTTTTTCAGCACTGACTCCAAGTGGTTCACAGTACTTGTCTTGAAGTCTGGATACTACCAGATTGAAATGGATGAGGCTGACGAGGTAAAGACAGCTTTAAAGCCTTAAAGACAGATGCTGGGAGTTCAGCCGCATGACACAGGGCATTACAAATGCACCCAGTACAGATGTTGAAAGTTCACACCTGATTTAAGAGATTATGGCCTAAAATTCTCCTGGGAAGTGCAATCAGTATACTACTTAGAACATGTATCTGAAAATGGTGTAGAAACCGATCCAGAAAAAGAAAAGGCCTTAAAAAACCTGGCCTAAATACCTGAAAGAGATAAAATCCTTTGTTAGGCCACTCAGTGAACTCACTCACAGTTATACATCCAGGTGCAAAACCCCAGAGATTAAAAGAGCCATGTGGTCCACATCCTGACCCAAAACAGCCTTTTGAGGTCCATGGACTCCCAAGTGAAAAAATACTTACCAGTGCTCAAAAACAACCTTGCATACAGATGCCAGTTCCACAGGACTGGGAGCTGCTTTTTACCAAGAACAAGATGGGAAACAACAAGTCATTGCTTTTGCCAGGCGTGGTCCATTACAAAGCGAGTCTCGATATCCAGCCCATAACTAGGAGTTCCTGTCACTCAAATTGAGTTTAACTGAAAAGTTTGAGGTCATAGACGGTAATCCTCTTACTTACATAGTTACCTCTGCAAAGTTAGACGCCACGAGCTACGGATGGCTGCAAGGTCTAATAACTGGGTTGGTAAACACAACCTTGATGCTGATGGCCTCTCAAGGAGACCACATGGGATATCATCAGAATGATAGCCAGTCTCGGAAGGAGCAGGATCGAATAAGCCACTTCACTGTAGGATCTCTAAATTCCTCTGGTTGTATTAGGCCATACTTCTAATCTCTTAAAGTGTGTTAAATAGCAAAAAGTCTAGGTTGCAATGCATCATTATAAATGTAACTTTTTAAGAAGAGGTGACACAAACAACAAACTTGTTCCAGTTTGGGGAAGGGGGGGGGGAAATGAAATACTCCAGCGATAGAGTCGATTTGATATGCAATTTAAGAGCTGGATAGGGATGAAGACATCGCAGGATTGTTTGAAAGCATGGTGTGAACACCCCTCTATGTCTTTCATAATCCAAGAGCTGACAATGGATCCACTTACAAAAGGAAATTAAAGGAAATCTGTTTCTGGAAAGGATTTTATTATTCAAACAGTAAGGAGTCTGCTA
The DNA here is from genome assembly GCF_022539355.2 of Hippoglossus stenolepis. Taxonomy (NCBI): domain Eukaryota; kingdom Metazoa; phylum Chordata; class Actinopteri; order Pleuronectiformes; family Pleuronectidae; genus Hippoglossus; species Hippoglossus stenolepis. The sequence continues at coordinate 5,093,825 of NC_061506.1, read as the reverse complement.
TAGGAGGGGATAATTGGATTCCTTGGATAATCTTTGTATTACTGAACAAAAGGACATGGCTCATATTGTGAAAGCGAGTAAAGAAGAGGAAGTCATGGCCAGTACCTCTAGATCAAGAGATGGATAAAAGTGAACATGTATCCAAGTTAAGAAATGTCAGTAAAGGAAAACTTGCACACTCAAGCAGAAGGAAAAATATAAAGAGTGGATTTATGGAAGATTTGTCATATGTGCAGAAAGTAATTTTCAAAGTATAAACAGCTACGACTTTAAATCCACACATGATGTTTTGACTGGAGGAGTCAAATGAAGATGAATGGTTTGAAGCTAAAATGTGTGTCTGAGTGGCTGTCTGGAATATCTAAGGCTGAGGCTGTTGAATGCCAATAGATGGAAGTCAGCCCTAAAAACAGTGAGGCAAGTCTCTAGTGGTGGATCCAGGTCAAAAGTCTCCTCTGTTGCATCTGACAGGATACTTGCAAAAGCAGAAAGAGCAGCCATCAAGGTTAAAATGGCAGCACTGAAAGAAAAGCGTAACATGAAACAAAGCATAAAGATGAAACTTTGGAGATGAAAACAAAGTTGAAGGCCTCATTTTCTAAATTTTCTGTTCTTATATCTGCTGTGGAAGAACAAGAAGCTATGGTGGCCAATCAAACCACAAACTGGAGCATCAGCCAGGTCCAATAAGAGCCACCTTCTGAAAACCTGCCGATTGAAGGTAAGATGGACGAAGGAATACCTGACACTAGAGGCAGTAGAAGCAGAAGAGGTCCAAGATTAAAAAGAAATGACAGACTGAAGACATTGTGGTGATAGTTGACCATATGTCCCTACGCTCTTCATGACCTCTGGGACAAATCCTGGAGACGAGGCCCGATTCTAATGGACTGGTCCAGTAAGTTGGACTCAAGACAAACTGAGGCATCTTAGACAGGCCAATAACAAAACTACCTGCTTCGAGAAGAAACTTAACGTAATGCATGTTTCTATAGTAAATGTTGGCTGGTAATTGTTTCATGCTTGGACATTTGGGGGCGGATGTGATTGTTGTTTGCATACACCAACTTCTGCTGTTTGAGTTAGCCCCATCTAGTGTCTGTGGATGGAATCTACAAATATTCAGCATCAATGCAGATACGAACCAGCAACACTCAATATGTAGATATAAAACTTAAAGGCCCCATAATAAACTATTAATGCTTGAATCAAATACAAAAATCAGTCTTCAAACTTAAGTTATAGTGAAATATAAAGACAGTATCTTAACTACTCCAGATATTTCATGTCACTTAGGCCAGGACGACATCCACAGCACACTCTTTATACCAGGACACAACAAATCTTACAGATGCAAGTACACATCAATAATACTAAGATTGAAAATGTTAAGGCCCCAGAACAAAGTATTAATGCATGTATCAAGTACATGACTTACACCCTGTATTCAAACAATACCAATAACTATTTCAATATAAAATTCATCAATAGCAAACTGGAAAAGGTCCAATATAAATCGATATATTGCTCATGCATTGTGCAAACACTGAGGGTTAAAACCACAAACTAAAACTCAAAGTTATAGGGAAATATTAAGGACTCATCTACCAGTAAAAATATTACAAATCTTATACACAAACACTAATACTGCAAAGATTTTGAAAACAGTAGACATAAAACTTCAAGGTCCCAGAACCAAGTGTTAATGCATGTATCGAATACATGACTTATATCTCCTTATACTTTATCCATGACTTTTATTAGACAGCCTGACCTACCTGTACTTTATTAGTAATTAAAGGTCATTATATATCAGTTTAAAAACGAGGCAAGACATTTTATGCAGCAACACAGCAAAGACATTGCTGAGTGATGCAGTGGGACATTTAACTATGAGCCCGGGCCAGAGACACACATGGTTTGTGTTTGACTCGCATTTGAAGTACAAGTCCTCTCTGCTTCTTCATGAAGACAAGTGTTAGTCGTTTTGTTTGTTGACAGCCGACATCGTCTCCTCTCAGTGTCCTTAAATCAGTCAAATAAAGGTCATTAACGTCAACAGTTAAAGGTTCAGTGTGCAAGATTTAAGTGTAAGGGATCTATTAGCAGAAATTAAATATAAAATAATCCTTGTGATGTTTTCACTAGTGTGTAATCATCTAAATTGATTGTTTTCTTTACCCTAGAACAGGCCCTTTATATTTAAATACTTTATATTTACATCAGGAGCAGGTCCTCTCTACATCGGCCGCCATGTATTTTACAGTAGTTTCATTAGACATATATATGACTGGACTATAAAACAGCATGAGAAAGTAAGTGACAGAGCTCCTGTATTAAAAACATAATCAAAATAATAATGACAGAGTTAGTGTTACTACTCACATTTGAAGTAGAAGTCGTCTCTGCTTCCTCTCATGAAGACAAAGTGTGACGGTCGCTGTGTTTGACAGAAGTCTTCATCTCCTCAAACTGTGAAATACTCATCATCAGCAACAATTATACTTAAAATAAGATAAAATTCTAAATTGTGCAAAGCAACAGAGCAAACACACACAGTTAGTGTAAAAACTCACATTTGAAGTAGAAGTCGTCTCTGCTTCCTCTCATGAAGACAAAGTGTGACGGTCATCGTGTTTGACAGAAGTCTTCATCTCCTCAAACTGTGAAATACTCATCATCAGCAACAATTATACTTAAAATAAGATAAAATTCGAAATTGTGCAAAGCAACAGAGCAAACACACAGAGTTAATGTAAAAACTCACATTTGAAGAAGAAGTCGTCTCTGCTTCCTCTCATGAAGACAAAGAGTGATTTTGTTTCCTCTCTGTGTCAAATGAGAGCTCATCAGCTTCCACCATTAACACTGACAAACTGAGCTGACCAGGCTAAACTAGTTCCCACTGACTGGCCTATAATAAACAGCCTTTCTCCAAATTTCATGACACATCATTAACACTGACAAACTGAGCATCATTTAGCAAAAACACTCAAGTTTAACTTCTTACATTTGTTTGTTTGTTGACAGAAGGCCTCGTCTCCTCCTCACCGTGTTAATAAACACTGGAAAAACTAATTTGCTTCCACCATTAAAACTGATAAACTCAGCTAAACTCTGTAAACTTCTTAACTTGACATTAAATAACTTACTAGTGTTGACTTGCTGTCGTTTATCGGGAGTTCTTGCTTCTCGTGTCTCTTCGTGTTCTAAACTTTCTCAGATAAGATGGTTCCTCAGCTGCGACATCAAATCCTCATCAAGAGACACGTGCGTCAGCCGGCAGTACCCCTCTGTGACCACATACACAGGCTGACATGAATCTATCGTCAGGACCCAGAGGGGCGCTGTTTCCCCTGTTTGAGGAAGAGGCCACAAATATGAATAAATGTGTTTTACGATAGAATTAAATGTGTTTTATAAATATAAAGTAATGTTATAAATAATCTTGGATAGTTCTTTGTATTTTACTTGTGTAAAGTATTTATCTAGATATATCCTCTATCACTGGGCATGACCAATTGTAATGTAAGCTGCTAGTTACTTTGCAGATTAATAAAACAGAATATAATAAGTGGTGATGTATTATTATAGGCTGAGACATGTCAATGAATGTTGGTAAATCTGTATTACCTTTATTCTGCAATGGATGAAGTGCTATTAGAGACAGGAGTCTGATTGAACATTTTATTCAGACAAATGGGTGAAATAAATAGAGGTTATGATTCTTCTCACAGTAACAACTGCTTGAAGACACAATACATTTACATCAGTTACTTCAGTTAAATACATAATTTAGAGTCAAAAATTGGCATATTGCATTACATGGCTTACATTAGTGTAGTTCTCATTCAGTTAATTTTGCAGGTGAAGTCGTAACGCTAAAAGCCTCATCAGTTTACTGACGCTCGGGAGAAAACACAAAGGTCCAAGTAGAAAATAACAAGTCTTATAAATCAAAACCAGCCGTTAAAGAGTAAAAACACAATCACAAATATAAAAATAAGAAATCGTGCTACGGTAAGTTTCTTTTCAACATTGTAAAAATCATAAAACAAATAAACAATATATTTCCAGTGTTGTATTGCTTGGATTTTGGCCTTGAAACAAAAAAAAATCATCGAGCAGACGCACTAAAGCTCCTGAAGACTGCGATGGTGTCTGAACATCGTTTCTCTGACACATGTCGACTCTTACTGGGAAATTCAATGCCTCTGAATCAGTTCAGTGCAGTTCAAATTATTCCTGAAGAGTTAAATCAATCTGCTTGCCTCAGAATCAGCTACTAAACATATAATATTTGTTGAAATTGCTACCTGATGAGTTTTTTTGGTCAATCGTATATTTCAAGTTTTTGCTGATTTACAAAGCTCTTACTTTTAACAGGTCTCAGACAGCTGGAGCACGTAGTAATGACAGTGGGTCCCCAGATTTACTTCATCTTAAAAAGGCACAGGAAACTCAAAATTCTCAATATTTCTAATAAAATAAGGAACGATTGCATTGGTGGTGTTGCGCACAGCTTTCTGAAATGTCATCACTTGCTTCTAATCGCTCCCACGTTGTTTCGTAATGTAATTTCATTATTTACATTTCCAGGTTCAGACTGTATATAAAGATGGGCGACATGACTAGACCCTAAAAGTGACGCCAAACCGTCTTGGCCCTCATTGCCTCCGTCAGTAAAGGTCATAAACCCCTCCTCATCCATGTAAGTGGATGGGACATGGACCAAACTAAAAGATCAAATTGTATGTCAAGTATGTTTTTCTCAAAGATGATTTTCTGTGATTTTAGGTAGTTCTTATCATGCTTAAGATACACTTCCATAACAGCTTGTGTTTGACAAATGATAAAAAGCTCAAATATTTAACACTGTACCCAGATGTAGTCAAGTGTTGAGCAGTGCAAGGACTATTAGAGGCGATGCTACGGTTCATTTTTCACAATATAAGCTTACATATTTCAAGTAATAAAGAAAAGTGATATTTGGTAGGAATATAAAACATACTGCTGGTAGACAAGATTCTGCCTAGTTTTTCTAAATTAACTGCAAATGGTTGCAATGATGTTTCTGTTACTCTCATGTATTTTACTGCAGATTTTGGCAGATGTATAACATTTAACAGTTTGTTTACCTTGTAAGCTTTCTCAAATTCACACACAGGGAAACAGAGGTGAATCTGAAAGTTCAGCATCTGTCTTCGTGTTGTGCTGAGTCTTATGAAACTGGTTCTTGCAGCTCATTTGGCTCAAACACATTTCTTTTATCTTTAGATATTGCTTTCTCCATGAAATCTGAAATGGATGCTGAGCGGAAGCTGAAACTCCCTGATGGTTGATTCCTGAGAAAATCTCCCTCCAGCTTCCGTTTGACAATAACAAGTTGTTTTTGATTGGATAAATTCACATTATATCGTCTTAAATTCAATTAATTTAATTAATTCACATCAGACTGAGGACTTTCATGTCATCCTGTAAAATATGAGGCCACTTATAAGTGCTGGTAATTTAAGGTTTAGCTTTAAAAAAAATGTATTTTGTGTATCACAAATAATAATTTATAAGCATCTTTGTAAATGTTGCTTTAACATTTGGATTTGTGATCAAGTCGCTGCTAATCAAAAATGTCTGTTTAGTTTTTATGAAATATATAAACTCATGTATCTTTCTAATTCATGCACCAGGTCAGTTAATAAAATACTTTCCTGGCAATGGTGAAATTTTATACTTACTGCAAGAAAGTAAAAGATATAAAGAGATTTTTGTGTCGGCGCTCCAAAGGCTTAAAGAAAGTGGAAAGGAGCATGACAGGAAGTGAGGTCATCATGCCTACCAGCTATTTTGGCTTCACAACTTTAAAGTCAGATGTGATGGCTTTGCTGATGGCCGGCAGGCATCTTCTCTTGGTCCAGAGTCTAGTATGCAGGGAATTGTGAGGGTTGAAGTGGAAACGGTGAAGACATGTCGTATAACACAATGGCGTGTTGGCAGTTTGTGTCCACACGGGTGGACAACAACATTTCACTCAGGCCATTCGGTCATTTAAAAGTCACAATTCTGTCCGTGATGTTTTGATCCACATTGATCTCAGAGGTTTGTCTCGTCCCAGGTTGGGTCGTCCATGCTCTTCAGAACCCTCCTGATGACCCTCTCCATCTCCTTCCTCGCTCGCTGCTCCTCCTCCAGCGTCCTCTTCATCCTCTTATTGTCCTGTAGAAAAACCGAAGAGGAGGGGAAAGTGGATGGATGAGAGAGAGAGGAAAAACAAGCAGGATCCATCAAGGAAAAGGAGAAAATTGGTTCCCACTTGATTTAAAAACACACACAAATTACTTCTTACCACACAACAACCTAGATAAAGTTTATAAATGTAAGTTTTAGTAATAATCAGGTTAGTAGTGAACTAAAACTGCAGACTCACCTGTTTGAGTTCCTGAACTTCATCCTTGAGGCTGTACACAGTGTCCACCAAACTCCTGCAGGAACACAACAGCTCTGATTTACTGTGATCTACTTTACATCTGATATACTGACACTATCCTCATTTCCTAAATCCATATAATCATATTTATAACTTGTTAGCATTTCATATGTTTCCTTTTTCATAAAGCAATTGATATGTTCCAATTTATTTTATGGCAACCTCTAATTTTTCATGTTTCCTCCATTCACTATGTTTGTATTCACATATTATGTTGTTTTTGTATTTTCAGCACCTCTCCTCCACCACAGTCTGTCCGTTGCTCCTGGTTTCCTCCACTATGATCTTCTCCTCCTCTGGGAACAACATTTGAACGTCCTTCCTGCTGGAGCCTGATTGAAACAATGGCGACAGCGTGAGTTATCAACCCTGCATCACACACAATACGGTCAGATACACAAATATGTGAACATCCACACAAAGATGCTTCATCATTCCAAGTGGTTGATACAGAATTAGAGTAAAATTAGTAATTAGTAAAATGAGGTATATGCTGCCTGAAGCTATACTGATGGGAATGCACAAAGACAGCTACAACCGATGCACATGTACAGAAACACACACACACACACACATACACACACAGCAGGTGAGATGTTCTGGCTGATACACACGTATACACATCTATCTCTAGTTGGACGCTAGCTGCTTCACCAGTGTGTCTTACGAGAAAACGAGGCAGTCCTAAAACTTTGGGCTGTCCAGATACTTTCATAATCCGAGTCCTCTGATTGGTCGGAACATGGCAGGCTGCCAGGGAAACCAGCATTGGTGAGGCTGGTGTCAGCGAGTACATGGTTGTGCATGAGGTCAGTCCCTTGCCAAGCTGTGCCATTAAGTCACCAGCAGAAGACGGGAGTTTGGAACAAACCAAATTTAAATGTTGGGGGATGAGATGAGCGGAGGAGTATAAACCATATAGGATGAAGGATTTTTTTTTTTTAAATAAACCATATTGAAACAAGGCAGAATTTATTTAAGAACATAAATATGGGATTTAAATCAGAAATTAAAGGAAAGCAGTTTGTGAGGGATAAAAATATTTAAATTGAATAAAATTCAGGAAAAAAAAAAAGGGAGAAACAAGACAGCAAGGATAAAGGAGTTAATTAAAAAACAATGAAGGATGAAGGGAAGACATGAAAAGAGAGGAGAGAGAAAAACATTGTTAGGGCTGAAAGCAGAGAACAAAGTGTCAGAAATAACACACAGTAGCTAGCAGTGTGTGAGAATGTTCAAGTGATAATGTGTACGTGTGTGTGTGTGTGTGTGTGTGTGTGTGTGTGTGTGTGTGTGTGTGTGTGTGTGTGTGTGTGTGTGTGTGTGTGTGTGTGTGTGTGTGTGTGTGCTTACTGGAGTTGAGAGTCTGTCGTGTCTTGGCGCTGGTGCAGTACGCCTCGATCACTTTCAGTATCTGAGCATCCTCCTCTAGAGCTGCGGTGCCTGAAAGACAAGGACGGGACAGAAGGACGAGTGAGGACGAGTGAGGACACACCGCTCGCGCATAACACTGCCGTTGTAAACGCAGTTATAAACCTACTCTTTCTGACAGTGAAGTCCTCTTCTGAAGGTTTCCTCTCTGGCTTCCTCTTCGGGAGCAGCTTCTTCATGTTTTTAGGACTTTTGCTCATATCCTAGGAAAAAAAGTGATAGCAATGTTTACAGCAGAAATGTAATTCTAACTCCAGATTAACATTTACATTGTGTAATTTCAAGCGAATGAATATCAACAGAAGAAGAGGTGTCCTGACTTATTATAAAGTGTCATTGAACAGCACCTCCTTGAGGCAGAGAGCAGCGCACGGCCGAAGCGGAGGCGCAGGGCGAAGGCAGCTCAGGCTCCAGGGTTTGGGGGTGTTCGGTGGCTCAAGGGGCCCCCACATTGGGTTGCTTCCGTGAGGTGTCCCGTATGATGCGGGATGGGGAAGGGTGTGGTAGGTGTGTCCGCTGCTCCCTCCACGGGACTCAGAGTGTCTGGTGGGAGTGACTGGGTGGGACGGCAACTGGGAGGAGGCGAGGACACGTTAAAGAGAGGAGCAGGCGGGTAAAGAAGTGGATGAGGATCGAGTAATGAACAAAACACTTACTGTGTGACAGACGGACTGATGCTTGTGTGCGAGTGCGGCTCGAGTGTGTGTGTGTTTGGTGAGAAGGTCCAGCCATTCCTGTAGTTCCTGCTGAGTGTTACACGCCACCTGCATCCGCTCACTCTGAGCACCTGTACGACAAAACACATGTGTTTTCTGTTTTTATTTCACCTAAAGTTCACAATACAGTACAATAAGGTGGCAAATACCAGATGAAATATTGGATCTTGAGTTTTTCTACATAACTTCTGACCAGTTGAACATTCGCATGCTCATATAAAGCACAACAGGAACATGTTTTAGCCTGAATCAGTGTGATATTATTTAAATATTTTTAAGCTATAGCACAAATCAGTAAAGTAGTAGCCTTCCTGTGAGATCCAATTCAACTTGGAACCTCTCAGGTATCGAATGCAAAGACAAATCAGAAATGTCCACGAGGTAAAAGAGAGAGAGGGCTGACCCGATATTTCAAAAGCGTTCTTCAGGTTTTCTCCGTCCTCTATTCTGGAGATGAGCATCCCTGACAGTGACATCCTCCCCTACGCAGAAACACAGGGTTAATAAGTCGACCAGAGTTTTTGATAAGTTGAGGGTTTAAGTTTAATCTCATGTGAAACGCACCTGATAGATGAATCCACTCATTCTCATGCTGGCAGATAGAACGAGCAGTGTGTGAGGGAAGAGGACAAGGTAGCGTTCGTTTGACTCCTGAAAAACAAAAGGATGAACTGCATGAACAGAGTCGAAACAATGCAATAGCCTGAGGTAAAGTAATTAAACAAAACCAGCTGAAATAGCAAACAAATGTGTTTCAGATGGATAAAGATGGTAACAGGGTTTAAGCTGTTCAGGTTTTTCTGATGGTACCTGACAGTTCTGCGTGTGGACCTTGGCCTGAGACATGTGCTGGACGGGGCCGAGGGTTCTGATGTCATCCCCCTCCCAGTTTCTGATTGGCTCCGTTAAAATCTGCAACTCCAGGTCCTTCCTCTTCCTCACCTCCTGACACTGAGCCTGAACACACACGCACACACAAAGAATCATACAAAGGCACAAAAACTCTGTGAGATACTTTACGTTCATGTTTGTTAGTTGGTACAAAAGGCACACACAAGTCAGGAAGCGGATTTACTTGATAGCAGCAAAAGCTCTTGTTTTGGCAGTTTTAATAACACTGATGTGCTAGAATAGTGGTACAACAGGTGGTAGTGACTGATAATATTGATAAAAACAATACAGATCAGCTACAGGTTTAACTGAATTCTGTGATAAGATCTTATCAGTGTGTGTCTCACTGAAAGGGTTTTGAAGGCCGCCATTGAAGCATGGAGATCAGCTCTGTCAGGGTGTTGGTCCTGAGACAAAGACAAAAAATAATAAAATAGATCAAACTTAGAAACAGAACAGAACGTTTTTGCATACATGCATGGAGATCAGATCATGGTCATTGTTGTGTTACTTAATATCATCTGAATCTTGCCAACTTTGCTTGTTGGTTTATCTGAATAGACACGGACGGACTTACCTCCATGTGTCTGTCCAGTTCTTTCAGCAGCGTGGGGTATCTCTGCAGTCTGGTGAAGGGTTTACTCAGACTCGTGGTCAGAGTCAGGATCCCTGGAGTGGACGCCCCCTTTGACTCCATGTACTCCCCGAGCACCTCACTGTCACATATCACACTTACATTTATGTTTCCTGTCTTTGTCTCGTGGTTTCTAAACGTGCACACACAGTTCTCACTCATTCTCTGACTGTACCTGTGTTGTGTGAGCACATTGACAGCAGACGGGTGGCTGGAGCAATAGGCCACGTAGAGGATCTTCATCTGGGGAATCAGACTCAGGAAGAACCCCCCAATCCTCTGCTGGCTCTCTGGGAGTCTACACACACATGACGTGTCAATATTGGACAAGAAACTGCTTCTGCTGCCATTTAATCACACATACAGAATACACAAAGTTGCATGAAGGTTGTATTTAAGGACAGTGACATGAAACTGATCGTGTCTGTTGCTGCACTGCCTCTGCAAATAAGACTGCGTTACTTCAGTCTCCCACTAGATGTCTCTGTCACTACACTGACTGACTACATGATGCTTCCCTCAGGCCATCTACAGTCTGTGCTGCTTTGTTTTGATGTGAACCTGGAGGGATGCATTGTTAGTTTAACAGGATGCAACACATCTGCAGGGTAGAATGAAAAAATAATAGTGTTGCATGAGCCATACTGTGGTCAGTGACGCAAATAAGTAAGATACATATATTATACTGACTATTTTCCATCTGCTGGTTATTCTCGAATCCATCATTTTCAAAAGGATCTTGAACAAATAATCAGTTAAGGGAAGATCTTAGCATACAGATGAGAGGGATGTACTGACTTTGTGTGCTCCTCTAAGGACTGAACCAACATCTGCTGGAAGGTCGAGATCTCCTCCAGATTTCCTTGAATGTGACCGATGTCGACGCTGCTGAGTCTACACGGCACAGGAGGAAGAAGGAAGAGCGGAGGGGCATCATTCATAATTCAGACATCTTCTGTGAGTAATCCTGATTAATTCATATATTGACAGATTTCTGTATTTGAATTAAATCTTCTGTAGAATCAGCGATTTAGTATTTAGATATCAGTCAACTGCAGCCTCATCATATAGATATTTATCCTTTTATACTTGAGGAACTCTAATTCCTAAATGGTGCCAGAAATAAATCAGATCAATCAAATCTTGTAAAAGTGCAGTATTGATTAATTTTACATACTGTAGATCAAATGATAAAAAGATGGCTGTAATTCATACAATAAACTATAAATATTGAAATGTGTGTATGTGTACAATATAGTATAGATGTGGTATACAGTATATGTTCACTAAATTGTGGGAAGATTGTGCAGACAATATTGGTATTTCAACAGATATGCTCATGTGTGTCACTGCCTCTAAAACACGACTGTGATGAATAAAAAATAAAAAAAGGGTAAAAATAACCGAACCTGTCTGTGGGGTGAAGTGAGCGGAGGTATGAGCCCAGGAGACTCTGTAGTTCTCTGGAGTATTCAGTCTCTGTTTCCAGGATGTTCTGCAGGACCTGACACACGCACACACAGCGATAGAGACTTTAATTTTATTTACAGTGATAGTAAAAAGATACGAGTGTCCATAAAAATCCCAATTCCCATTAAATATATAAGCACACACTTTTATTTTGAAAATCTTATATATTTCTTAGGTAGGTGGTGATACACGGGATAGGCCAATCGTGAGTCCGTCTAAGCTGTCAATCACAATGTTTCATTTCATTTTAACCATCAGTGTATCAAGAACTATGTAAACTGACAGACAACATCTTTGAGATAGATGCATTTGATGTGTACTTTTTAGTTAATTTAGCAAGTGGAAATCACTCTAAGAGCAGTTTGTTTTGTTGGTGGAGGATGTATTTTGTAAAAGGCTAATGGACGGAGATATCAGATCCTCTGGGAGCTGGAACACAGTAGCTGCATAATGGGCCTTACTCTACAGGCTAATCGCTCATCAGAAATCTCACAGGAACAAGGTTTCTGCCAATGAATTGTAGCATCTTAGACTGATGTTGTAAAAGCCAGACTGCCACTGCAGCACTGAAATAAAATGAAATTAAAGCTATATTTTGTAAATTGAAAATTGATATTGACGTCAAGAGCATGACAACATTCACAGACAAACACAGTCAAAAAAAGCTTTTGTCCTAAGGCTCTGAAAAGCTCTGAGAAAAAGGACAAAAACCTCTATATTTATAATTTTTTTCCTCTTTCATTTGTGTTTGGGAACAGCATTCACTTCAGGCAGGGTCTGTGTGTGTGTTAGCATATGTGTGTGTGTCTGTCTGTGTTTGAGGGACACTTAGGTACTCCAACCAAAGAATATGGACTGTCTAGAGTGACTGTGCAGCTTGTTACATTATTAAAACGCACACACACACACACACACACACACACGCACGCACAAACACACAGGCAGGAGACAACCCTGGGGCAAGGCTGCCCCAGAAACCACTGAAACGGAAGCAATAACCTACTTTACATCTGCTGCACTCACACACACACATATTTATAGATGGCATATGCAGTAGTGCCATGCAGCCACCACAAATCAACACATCCTTGTACACAGACACACACAGAGAGAGAGACAACAGCTACACGATCATTAATTGGACGTGTGGATGAAAAATAATTGATTGTAAAAGCAGACACACACACACACACACACATCCATTAACTGGGTTCACTCCAGCAGTCTAAGTCTAAGAGCTACATGCAGGAGATTATTTATTTAAATTTGTGGGTAATGGCAGCTTCAAAAATTCAGATTTCTTTCCCATCGCATTTCAAACCTTTGCCCCAAAACCTCTACGTTCTAACCCAAAACTATTTGGAATAATGATCATAATAATAATCAACAGATTTTCTTGCTTGAGCATTTGACAATTAACACACACACACACACACACACGCACGCACGCACGCACGCACGCACGCACGCAGACACAAACATGGTCACTGAAGAATGATGCTCACCACGTTGTAGTACGTCTTACTGATGATCGTGGTGTCGAAACCCTTGGGTGGACTTTTTAGAGTCCCAGACTTTGGCTTTTCTAACGTTTTATCTGAAAACAGAAGAAGGGTTTAAAAGGTCAGTGGCAGGAAATGGAGACAAAAATAAAGAAAATAAAATGGGTTAGGGTTAGTCCCTTCAGTTCACTATTGCTCTTTGGAGATATTTCAATGTAAATCCAGAGGAGTAATGACTATTTTCTAGATACTGAGTGTATTCATGTAAATCTCAATTCTGACTGAGCAGAGAAAGTAAATAGCTATTTGAAGTTGAATCTGCGACAATTAGGATGCTTTTAAAAACGCATAAGAGGCCTTATTGTCTTAGTTTTTCTTTTATCCAGGAAGGTCAAGTAGTTAAAACAGGAGAAACCTTTATCTCACAAATCTAACAGCTCCCACTGAATGGTCACTACATGAATGCATGTGCTGCTACTGCTTAGTACGTCGTGATCATGGTCCTTGTTTGCTGTTGTGAAGCTTTAAATCAGGAAGTTCCTTTCTATACAGCACCTCAGGAACTTCCTGTCATTGTGTGCTTGTGGAGCTTCCTTTCTTGTTTCCTGCCTGACACACAACTAACCAACACAATCAGACACAGGGAAGTGGCAGCCGTTGAATATTGGAGCCATTAAATCCAGAGATGAATGGGATTAAGTCTCTGAACCAAAGTAAATACTACACATGTTTGTGCTGAATTACAATATGTTTCATGGATAATCTGGTCAGTCTACTTCATTAATCAGTAAGTTATTAACAGTAAGAACAGACCTGGAGTCAGGTCGTGCCGTCATGACATCCATCTTTATATTCAATCTATACATTTTTAATTTACATTAAAAACAACATGACACAACACTTGTCTTGCAGTGTTATGGATCAGCTGCAGATGCAAAAAGCAGTGCACGTTAACATGAGATAGAAAAAGGAACAGTAACAGTGACCAAACCATCTGCTGTAGCCCAGACTGAAAAGACGGTTCATTTTCTCCCCACTGCTCTGAAATATGATTTGGGGAAATAAACGAGGCTTCACCCACCGCTTCCTTTCAGCTCCCGCACATAGTTACTGGGGAACCATCCGGTCTTGCCGTTGTTCGAGCCTTCCCACCAGCCCCCATCCTCCTGCCTGAACACACTGATGATGTCACCCTTGTCGAAAGAGAGCTCGTCCTCATTGGTCTGCTGGAAGGGGAAGCGCGCCTTGACCAGCAACTGGACACACCCACTGCCCTCCGACATGTCCTAGGAAGGAGACGGACTCCCGTCAGTTTTGTTTTCTACCATTACTTGTGAGTGGTTATTGCGGTTGTCATGGTAACTCACCAGGCTGCGGTACTGAGGCTGGTGCAGTTTGGAGGAGCGACTCTGAGTGTTGAGAGAATCAAATGACTTGATCCTGGATGTTGAGGAGTGCGACACACACACACTGTCCTCAGAAACACCTAAATCTGCAAATGCACAATATCCTAATAAGTAGTTTTACAAAAAAATTCAAATATCTTCAACTCACATGACATTATACACAAAGCTTTTATCAAAATAAAATTACTTGAACTTGATTAGTTCTTGATATGCTTTTACACTTTAGAATGATTTCTGATAAAAAACATTACCAATACACATTTATAGAGCACAATTTACTGCAAAATAAAAGCATGGCAAAGAAGAAAAGTGTGCTTCAAACCAAACACACACTGACACGTGCACAAAGCATCAATAATCTTGCCTTCAGTAGCTTTGTTCAGGGCAACCAGGCAGTTCAGCACCTTGGTGAAGTTCAGCCCCTGCAGGAGGTCGCTGACCTCGAAAGGCTAAAGGAGAGAAAACCGAATAAAGAACAGCGATAAGACAGTGTCGAGGGGTTCGAGGCAGGAGAGACCAAGTAAACACGTTCATTATAAATTCATGGAGCAACGTCACAAAGCTTCCTGACATTTCCACGCAAGTATCTCATGCAGGGAATGTTGTGGTGGAGCAAGAGGAATCAGGCACCAGCCCTTTTATATACAATTTACCTGTGATACGACCCTGAACCCATTCGCTGACATTGGAATTTTAATTTACACTATTTTATTTGGTGTGTATACATGTACCGTATTGTTTAAGTTCCCCACTGTGTCTCTACAGTTGCCCATTGTGGCTGTCTTTGTTTAAAAAACAGATAAGGTGTTATTTATAAAAAAAGAACTTTGTCAGCTTAAAACTGAGGAAACACTGAGTTTAGAGCAGGTTTACACCCCTGCTCCAACTGGAGTCTGGATCAGGATTACTCAAAGTCTGAGCTCCCCCCTTGTAATCTCCCCATCACACACACACACGAGCCATAATCAAAATACCTCTGAAGCCCCTAATCTTGTGTGTACTCCACACACTGACTGACTTCGACGTTCCCAAAGTGTAAAGGTGGAGCGATCTGAGCCGTAAAAGGCAAAGCTAAAATATTCTGATGATGAGGAACTTTACAAAAATAAAGTTAACGACAAGAATTCCTCCTTTTCTTTAGGTGAACTTCACAAAAAAAATAGTGTTTTTTAATGTCATCTTCGTCTAAGAAAAGATCCACTGGACGTGATGTATACACACGTCCTGATTAAAGTCAAAGCAGCGTGGACGCAACAGCTCACACACAGTTTCCCCTCCACCGCGGGCATTTAGCCAACGTACAGTTCGAAGCTTCTCTCCTCCTGCAGCAGAAATATGTTACTGTTGCATGCACACGTTTTACTTCTTCCGAGATCAATACATTTGATTAATACTTAAATCTGACACTAAGATTGACATGTAGCAAGTCAGCAACAAAGACAGGCGCCTCTACAGTGCACAGATCGTTTATATGAATGAGGATTATTGATCTCTAAAGGAATTTAATGGGTTTAAGTGAACAAAGACCCCAAGACGGAGGATGTCTCATCAATAAACCGCCTTTTAAATGTACAAATCTTTAAATTGTTTTCTTGATATTAGCGTCTTCCTAAAGATACATAGCAATAAAAATAGTGTGATTGGTCAAACAGCTTACCTACTAACAGGGAGCGCTTGTTTTAACACCTTAGAGGAGGCACACTAAATGCACCGGATCAATATCTCCATCCGTTTAGGTTTAATTAATCTCAGCAGCCGAGTTTATGTTGCCGATTGTTATTCTGATTAATCGTGCAGCTCTGTTTAATCGTGGAGTCAGAAGTCATCTGCGCTCACACTGTCCCTCATGTTATCCTCCTCCCATTGGACGGCCGGTCTGGCTCGTCCTCTGCTCGTTCCGTTGACAGTCTGGGAGAATTACTACGCTGATGTCAGCCGGGCTGCTGGTTAATGGAGGCCTTGGCTCCCAGCAACATGGCTGACATGGCTCTAATCAACCTGATTGGAAATATCCACTGGCAGCCCGGCGTGTTGCATTACATCAGCCCACCCCCCTCCTCCCCTCCATTTCATCTTCTCATTCTCTTTTACATTTCTCCTTCGCCACAGTTTCAAGTTGTTTTTTCAAAGCTTCTTCTCCTCATCAATTAAATTTTCGAGGTCTGGAGACAAACCTTGTTAAAAAGGTCTGCAGCCTACGACTTCTGAGTTACATAATCTGATGTTTGTCATTATGACTCCATGTTTTTTTTTTTACATAAATTACATCAATAATGCGTGTGTGTGTGTGTGTACGTGTGTGTCACTTCGTACCACAGCACTCACTCGCCCCCCTTCACACCCGCTGTTGAGCAGGATATAAAGTGGTTTGATCTACTGTTGTGCAAACACGCACACCCTATGTCCTTTTGAACTCTGATAACAATACAGATCTGATTTTGATAAACACGTCTATCTTGATTTCAGCATTTCAAACTTTGTCTCACAGCTTCTGTGCATGATTATCTATTGTTGCCCACAAAGATTTAATCTAAGTAACAAAGACTTTTGACAGAACGACTACATTTAAATGGACACCAATATTCAGACTACGACCTTATTCCGACATTTACACATTATTCTAATAGACTGTTTCATTCATACTCCCATTTACATGTAACAGAGCATAGTCTGATTTGCACTGAAGTGAACATTACGTCCACTGCGGCATTTATCCGACATTACACTCAAACACAGGATATGTGTCATCAAGCAGTTAGTAACTGACACATGCCAGTGTCACAACATGCTGTGAAAAGTCAAATAGGATGGTATGTATACATGTCTGTCTATATAATGTGACTAAGATCCGAACTCTACATGTCTTAATTCAATTATCGCTTGATATGGCCTTGTTCAAGTTAATATCATGAGAAAATGCTGTTTTCATGGCAGCGTCTTACTCAGATTCATGTATTAATCAGGGTAATATCAGAATATTGGTGTCCAGTGACGTACACGAGAAAACTCTGCTGGAGCCAACAAACCTAATAATCACCAATAACAACATTATCTGTGCATGTCACCATCACCATCATCTGCTACCAGAGGGAATTGAAATGCTGTGAAATCCAAATAATAACATTTCATCAGAATTATTCAACAGATTCCCAAAAACGCAGCATTATTGATCAGCCTCTGCCTCTTGTTTCCATAACTACAAAAGGAACTGCATCTCGTCCTCGAGCAGCGACAACACGTTTAACACGGCATCTTTTTTTAAACCAAGAACTGAATGTTATTAATGGGAACTCCATTTTAACTCTTTCATAACTTAACGTCAGAAACTACAAAGTGGTTTCATGCTTTTATATACTTCATTCTGTAATAATAATATATATAAGGATACACACCATTTTCTTCAATAAATAAAGTTGTACCTCTTTCTATCAGAGTAATTTAAACAAGTTTTATCTCATGGTTTTATTAATGGACAATAAAAGAGTGATGCTAACTTTTGGGTTGCCAGGTTCTTAGAACTTTACCTGGACCACAGGTAATAGTTACATGCAGATCTGAGTGATTAAAAGTCATATATAAATAAACACATTAACACTTATGATTGTATTATAGCAGACCTCCAACATTAATAATAAAAGGAATATTTCCCCTTATAGACCCTATAGAAAGGGTGATTAATGTAAAAGCAGCAGGAGGAAACATGTGTTTACAAGCTGGAGTGATGGATAAACAGAAGATCAAGTGTTAAAGATGATTTTTTTAAACTAATCATGGCTGATCACAATGAAATATCTGAGAATGAATCCCCACAGCCATGTTCAGTCTCCTCAGTATAAACCGGACAAAGAGGTAAACAGGAAGATAAACAAGTTGTGGAATCTGTTTTGAACAACACGTGTGATGGTGTAGATGTGGTGGAGTCTGTTTCCTGAGCCTCATCGCGTGTTGATCACATTCGTCAATAGGTTTTAAAAGGCGTCAGCTCACCTCCACACAGAAAGAGCCGCAGCCCTTAATGAACTCTCCGATGTTCCTCTGACAGTCGCTGTCGCCCCTCGGCTCCTGGAAGAACTACACACCGGAAGTGGCGGAATTAGCATCAAAACACTGACTGGAAACATGAGCATTACACTGGGAACCAAGGTGTTCTGATGGTTTTCTGCACGGAAACAGTCTTACTCCAGGGTCTGATTGTGCACCTGCCACTTGCTGCTCGTTAAAGACAAGCTAGCCAAAGATAGAAGCAATATTTCCGGTTTAAGGCTTCAAATTAAAATATAAACAAAGACGTTTTCTAACATTTTGTTTTTAAATTTGAGCAGAAACGACATTAACCACATTACCACTTTTTATTACAGTGAGTAGATACCTACATGTTTGTAGACTGGTGTGTCTTTAGCTGTGGAAGAGCTAATGAAGTAAATAAACGAGCACAGGACGCGATCCAGAGCTACTGACACGTTTTATGCTTTTATTTTGAAATACACGTGCCGTCACTGTGTATTGAGTTGCAGCTAACTGAGGTGAACTTGACTTGACATCCACAATCTCCCGGGGAAGTTGGATAAGCCAAAGCAGGATGTGACGTCGACAGGTTCATAGTCCAGTGTGTATGTGTGTGTAAGTGTGTGTGTGTGTGTGTGTGTGTGTGTGTGTGTGTGTGTGTGTGTGTGTGTGTGTGTGTGTGTGTGTGTGTGTGTGTGTGTGTGTGTGTGTGTGGGTGGGTGTGTGGGTGTGTGTGAGCCCATATCACATCTGTACAATAAAGTTGGTAGTTTGCACAGTAGTACAAAATGGTAAAATTAGTCTCCATTCAATATAAGTATTTTTTCACCTTTACTACACACATATTTTCCCTTATTGGCACAGGAGTCATATATATTGTGTGTCGCCACATATATTTTATAAGGAAATAAAAATTCAGAAAAACAAAGTGGAACAGTAATGTTGAGGATAGAGTGTAGACTGCTGTGTTTCAAGAAATATAATTATTAGTAAGAATATAAGTCCTAGTAAGTAATATTAATATATGAATATGCCATTCTTATAATATATTTACATATGAAAGCAATTTTTTGCCAGGAGCCTTACAGTTATTTAGTTGCAGCCTAATTGAGTTTTTGTTTGTCCTATTATGCTTTCATGTGGTTTTTCATAAGAAATAAAGCACATTTTTTATTATTTATAATGATTTTTTCCTCCCTCCGCCCTCCATGCACTCACTTTGTCCACCGTTCCGGGTCGGAGTCGCTCCAGCAGCCGGCACAGCACCGCTCCGTCCTGCAGGGACGTCTGGAGGAAACCCTCTGGGTCCGAGATGCTCTTCTTGGGGGACTCCAGGACCCCCAGCGTGATGAGCCACGTTACCGTCTGCTCGGCTGAATTCATGGCTGAGGGTGTGTGGTGTCCTGGATCAGCAGCAGCAGCAGCAGCAGCAGCAGTCTTCCTCCTCCTCCTCCTCTTCCTCACTGTCTGCTCTCTCCTGGTGGTGCTTCCAGAATGAGAGGGGAGGCTCAGTCAGCTCCTCCTGGTGAGAACATCAGTCAGTCCCGACGCTCTGGATGGATCAGCCTCTGCTATTAATAGTAAACACATACAGAGGTGGAAATGAGAAATAAAGCAGCTTCCTTCCTTTGAAAACACTCTCATGTCCTGCACTGCTCTCTCTATCCTGCTCTCTCTCTCTATCCTGCTCTCTCTCTCTATCCTTCTCTCTCTCGCTCTCTCTCTCTCTTTGCGCGTGCACAAAGTAGCAACAACATCAGGGTCAATGTCGCCACTGTGGGATGTGACTTCCTTTCATGACTTTCAGTTTAAAAGCCTTCACAAGCTGTTGTTCACAATGAAAACCATATAATGATTTGTATGCTGACAATATGTAAATAGGAAACCATATTGAACTGCTTTTTTGTATCGAAAAAGATAATTAATATTAATATGCATTTTAGTATTGCTTATTATTTGTTTATGTGTTGTTTATAGTGTTGTTACAAAAAGCTTAAAGTGGACTAAACAGAGGAAACTTATTACAGCTTATTGGAAATAATATATAATTTGTGGCACCAGAAACATTTGTAACAATATCTTGTGTGAAATATATTTACCAAAGATTTAAAAAACATTATAATCATAATTACACAAGCTTTTTAAAATAATTTTATAAAACATAATAAGCTATATAGCACTGGTCAGTAGCCTAAAATATATTTAGCCTTTTTTGTTTGGCATTGCTGTTGGATTGCCTCATTTCTTTTTAATTCTGTGCCAAATATCAATTTCCAAAAGTCTTAGAGGATACTTATCTAAGCAAGGTTGCAGTTGAAGTTAAGCTGGAATATCAGAGATATTCAAACTGTCACATTTAACAACACATTGTAACATGTACATTTAACAATTTCACATCTTACCTTTTCAGTGCAGACCATTTTTTTTCATCCATTTTTTTTTCATTCATTTAATACTTTTACTTTGAAGGCAAAACCATTACTTCCATTTTAACTCTTCACATCTTTCAAAACTTGACAGAAGTATCACAGGACCGTCCCACAGATGATTAACAGGCTAATTAATGCAGAGCTGCATTTACAAATTTACATATTTAAAATGTGGCTGAAACACACGGTGTTAACTCTAACTTTATCTTTTTTTATACATAAAATCTCAATTTTTACAGCAGCTGGAGTAAGATGAAATGTATCTTATTCAAAGGAAGAGGAAAATCACTTAAAGTTGCGATAACAATTACAGGCTGAACTCTGATTATTGCAAATCCATATACCAATTAATACATTTAGTTATTATTGGTAATTATCGATTCAAGCTCTCAGAATTTATATTTGAACTGAGTAAACAAAGCACATAAAGACTAATAACATGAAGAAAAAGATTATATTCAAGAACAATAAAAAGAGAGGTACATATTCATATGAAAGCACACAACAATTAGATGCTCAACATTAACTGTGGGGTCTGGGCTGTTAACCAGAAGCAAACAGGGTGGGGTTGTGGGTTTGAAAACTTTGTACACAAAGCCCAACAGGACATTCACTTTTACAAGTAAAATATATAAATATGTGAATTAGCAATACAATAAAAGAGAGAAGAATGATGAAATTGATACGAATAATAAATTCTGGCATCCAAATCTTCACTCCTCCACCACCAACATCATCAGAACCTAAGGAGATTGATTTGATTTTGATTTTGAATATGTTTCAGACTTCCTGAATTTCATCTATATTTCTGCATAACTCAACCAGCTGCCGGCTTCATGATATTATATTATCACAAACAGGATCAAACTATTTCATAACAAATGGTTGCAGGCTTTTCGCAAGGGGAGAAACAAGCTAGCACTTTTTTTTTCCACCAGTGGTTGTTGCTCTTGTAACACATCAGCATGTTCTTCCTGCAAACGTGACCCAATTCTCACACATCGACTCAGACACAGTCTTCAACCGGTGATTCAGAGTCAAGAGAGGCAGAACGAAACCATTCTGGTGTAATGTGAAACCAGGGGGAGACAGGACTCGTGGTCAGACCCCCGGCCACTTAGAAAATACACAATGTGGGTTATCTTATGAATGTTTTCCATTTCAAAGAATGTTTTATTTATTAATTTGAAAATTTAAAGAATAAAATACAATGATGATTAATAAAAAGCAGTGGAGGTGTTGTGTCTGGATAAGGTCAACCTAATCTGATGGGATACTTCTGGTGTATTGTGATGCTTCTAAATTAGACAAGATTTAAGAGCTTTTGATGATAAGTGCCCATGTGAAAAATGTGATTTTAATTTTACACGTCATGCCCTGCTCTTATTAAAGCGCCGTCACTCAAGGATAAATCCTCTTTGTCCCATGAATATCTGTGAAGAATTTCACAGCAGTTGAGTTGAGACCCACCAACAAACGTGTCCATCTCCAGAGCCACGATAGTCTGGTTTAAAACCTTTAACGTAGCAGCACTTAATGCCAACAGGTGAAATTCAAACATCCCTATCTACATATCGATTTAAAAAATGACAGCATTGTATGATAAAAAAATATTACTAAACTGCACAATCCCCACCAACTTCACTTGCACTGTGGTTTTGCTCATCAAAAACTTCAGAAAGGGAAGTGAGCCTTGCCTACTTTAGCACAGTGGGGGTGTGTTGTATTTTTTTTTTTGTTGGACTGTGCCATTGTATGCTAGAAGATAGGGGGTGACATGACGGTTTCATCAGTTCTGTAAGGTTTTCTGTTAACTTCCTTATATTTCTGTGAGTGCCGCTTCCTCTTTTACTCACTGATGCGGTTCTTCTTCTTCAGACAAGACGCAGCTACAGACGACTCCTCTTCGCCCGTGAAAGAAGAACAAATATCTGAATGTTTACAGATGCAACATGAGTGCAGTTTGCAGCAGGGGTTGACTTGTCTCCAGAGGGTTAGCAAAACCGGTGAGTACAGAGATCGCAGCAGGAGTCGACTCGTGGGAATGTTCTGCAAATTCTTCAAAACCGACAGAGAATGATTGTGATTGTTGGGTTCAACTCTGTCTCCAGCTTCTCTGCATCCCTCCGTGTGTGTGACTAAATGTGTGTGTGTGACAGAGGGAAAAGACAGAGAGTGAAAAGTGTGTGTGGAGGCGTGATGACAATGTATGTCTCTGAGCAGTAGTGGAGTGTGTGTGTGGTGTGTGTGTGTGATGTCAGGAGACACAAGCACCCTGTCCTGGAGGAGCATGTCTCCCACCAGCCGCTCAGATTCCTTGGATTTTTCTCCCACGGCAACTGTCGCCAGGGACAACATCCTCCAGGTGAAGATCATCAAAGTGTGTTTCCTTAGCAACAGCTCCAACCTGGGCAAGAACTTCAAACTGGTCCGGTGTGAGGAGGGCTGGGCTGTCAAGGTAAACTCTACTCTGCTCTGCTCTGCTCTACTCTACTCTACTGAAACCCACTGTGTTGTGTACTTTACATGCTCCACTGTACTCTTTTGTACTATTCTCTACTATACTTTACTCCACTGTGCGTCACTATACAGTACTCTACTATACTCCACTGTACACTAGTCTACTGCACTCTACTAGACTCTTCTGTACTTTACTCCACTATACTAAACTGTCATGGTTTTTGTATTTTTCAGTGTTTTTCCGCCTCTTTATTAAGAGTGTTTTCTGTTTTATTATTACCTCGTGTTTCTTTACTTCCTTGTGTTTATGTTTGCCTGAGATGTTTCGGTGTCCCTGCCTTCCCTGTGTGTGTATATAAGTCTCTGTGCTTCCCCTTGTGCTGGTCGGTTCGTTGTCTAAATGCCTGTCGTTATGTCCTGTCGTGATCTCCTGTGCTTTTTGTATCCCGTGTCTCCTGAGCTCCCGTCCTCTGCATCTCCTCCTGTAAGCCTCCAGTGTTTTCCCCTGTGTGCTTCTAGTTGTTTTTTTTCTGTTAAAGACTTTTTTCCATTAAAAGACACTTTTTGTTAAACTCTGCATCCTGGGTCCGTCTGCCTCACTCTTCCTGACACTAAACTGGGCTTTTCTCTGTACTCTACTATTTCTTCTACTCTAAGGCACCATGTACATAACTATTCTCTATTGTAATCCACTATTTACACTCCATTGTCTTTTATTATACTGTACTCTACTCTGCTATACTATACTATACTCTACTTGTACTCTGCTCCAGTATATTGTACAGTGCTGTACTCTGCTATACTTTATTTAAAAAACGTCATCACCTGCTTCTACAGTATGACATTAACATGTTGGACGTGACTTGTATCCCAGGATATCATTCATGTGGTGCTGTGCAGTGGTTGTGTGGGTCCAGAGATAAAACACAGCCTGTGTTACAGCCTCCTCCTCAAACACCTCAAGTCCTCAGAGAAACACTGGCTGCACCCAGACCTGACAGTGTCCGAACTCACTCAGCGTTACGAACAACAGCACCTGGAGGCCGAGTGGAGGTCAGTACTTCTGTCTGTTTTTTGTATACTGTCGTAGTCTTACTAATTTACCATGTGAGCCTCGACTTGGAGAACTTAACTCTGTTGTTTGTGCAGATATGACCTGAGGCTCAGATACATCCCATCAGACTTCATGGAGAAATTCAAAGAGGACAGAACCACTATGCTTTACTTTTATCAGCAGGTCAGTGATGGGCCGGTGTGGGTGTGTGTCTGTATCCCTGTTCCCTGCGGATTTCTATTAGATAAGGACTATCATGTGTGTTTATGGTAGTTGTAGTCAATGAAAGGTGTGTTTGTGTGCTTACCCACAGGTACGAAGTGACTACATGCAGCAGTATGCTTCAAAGGTCAGTGATGGGATGGCGCTGCAGCTCGGTTGTCTGGAGATTAGGTACTGCACAACTACGGCCTCATGCACACTCCTGAAAAAAATTAAGATATGTCACTGCAATAGCTTTAGGAAAGCAGGACAACAACAGCAATGATTATTTTCTGTTCCTACATGATAAAATGTTAATGTTTCATATTCACAGGAGATTCTACAAAGACATGAATTCAAACGGACTGGAGAAAAAGTCCAACTTTGAACTATTAGAGTAAGCCAAATGTGATTGTTGTATGTGTGCATCGCCCTTTACCGCCATTAAGGCAAACTGCGACTTCCCTTTTACATCAGGCCTTTTTGAGTCTATGTGATACATGCACTACTGTCAAATCATCTTCACCAAAAACCATTGTGTAAAGAGGACAAACAGGGAAACTGAATGTTGTGGAGTTAACATATCTTGCTCTTTATGCTTTTTTAAAATAAACGTTTGTTTTATGATCTGACTCTCCTCCATTAGGAAGGATGTCGGGCTGGACCTGTTCTTTCCCAGAGAGCTGATTGACAGCATGAAGGTAGGAACATTCATTTACCTGGTTTAAAACCTTTAATAATCTTCATTTTAAAGTCTAATACAGGTTTGACAAAATTAGTTAATTCCAAGTGTGTGTGTTTATCAGCTCAAGCAGTTGCGTAAGATGATCCAGCAGACGTTTCAGGGCTACTCCACGCTGAAGCAGGACGAGTGCGTGGCCAAGTTCTTCAGCACTTTGGCCCAGTGCTACAGCTTCACACAGGAGAGCTTCGCCTGCCAGCTGGTGGTGAGCGCTTCAGTGATTCAGACTTCACAACAGCTGTTTTAGTTTCTAAGAAACAGATGAAAGGCTATTTCCTGGTGGTATTCATGGTTAAGGTTTTTCTTTTAAGACCGGCGAGGCACAGTTTTATTGATTGTTCTCTGCTTCGACATGTTAATGTGTTATCAATGTGATTGAATTCTTTGATGTACAAGCAAAAGCAAATATTCATACATCACACTTGTGTATTTGTGTGTTTTCTGTGTCTGTAGCATGGCTGGAGTATAACAATAGACCTGGTCATTGGCCCTGAAGGCATCAGTCAGCAGAATGAGAACTCAACCGTGAGCTAGAACTCTTCCTCTCTTCTGCTTTTGTCAAATTCTTGCAGAAGTTGTTTTTTTTTTTTCGTCATGTCAAGTGGAAAGAAATAACATTTTATACAACTTGACAGACAAGAGATGCTGTACATGAAGATCCATTATTGCAAATCAGCATCCCTGCATTCCTTTCTCTATTTATTCCTTCTTCATTTCTAAGTTTTGAATCTTTTTCTCAATGCAGCCCGTCTGTCTGGCTGCATTCTCTCAGGTGCGCAGCATCTCCTGCTCTGCAGGGAGCGACGGTCGAGCCCTGCTCACTGTGCACATAGAGGGAGCCCAGCAGGTATATAGCCCTCGTGTCGTGTAATACTACAGCAAACAGCTAAATCGTTTTGTGTTTTCATATATTTTGTTCGATTCTTAGTTTGTAACTAGGAACTATTTCTTGGATGGGTGCAGTGATGTGTTTTTTGATATTTGGACAAGGCCAGGCTGTGTCCCCCTGTTTCAGACCACTTCACTTTTCACACATTCAAAAATATGGGTCAGTTGTGTAAAGCTTTTCAATATCTTGTGCATTAAACCCTCCAGCCACTGTCTGTGAACACCCCCTCCCTGGCTGTAGCCGAGAACATGGCCGACCTGATTGACGGCTACTGTCGCCTGGACAGCGGCGCTGAGGGCTCCCTCATTGTCAGACCCAGCCAAGGTATGATGACAATAATAAAAGTACTAATCCTGATTTCTATTATTTAACAACCTGTCTTTTGATTGTCTTTTGTACTTGGGACTTTCCACCACAGAATTTTGGGTTTATTCACATCCTTTCACACCTCAATGTACTTCTTTAAAAGACTGATTTTAACTGAGCCCTTTGTGTAATGTAAAGTAAATGTTGTTTTTCACAGGCAGAGACGCACAGAGACTGAAACTTCCTGACATCCCTAAACAGTAAGTGTGATGTTTCATACGTGTAAGTGAAGACTCTCAAACGTCACTAAAGATGACACTTAGATGTTTTCACACTTTGTTTAGTTTTTTCTATTGTGGTGTTAAGTTGCTGGAAACTGAAAAAAGTCTAGGTGTTGCTTTTTTCACACTTTCCCTTTTCTCATTATCTTTTCATTTTCTCTCAACTGATTTGTTAAAAAAGAAAACAAGGGTTTAACCATTGCTGTTCAAAGATGAAAGGTCATTGACTTCTTGCTTTTAAAGAAGGAATGTCTCTGTCTCTTCCAGCCGTGATCCCAGTGCTCCTGATAGAGGTTTGAGTCCAATCTATAATCTATAAATTAATTGATGTCTCAGGTTTATATTTAATATTAAATTTTAGCTTTGTACCCATTCTGCTTATATTATTTTATATTGTGCAAGGCAAAAACTCACATAGACTGATAAGCATTGATTATGCCTTCTAAATGCAAAACAAATACTTATAATTTCTGCATTTCTCTTTAACTTCAGACTCTGATATTTATGCTGAGATTCCAGAAAGCAGCGCATTGTCTGGTGGTGAGCATGTCTGCGAGCATTACATTGCAATCGATATTCTATAACCTGTCAGTTAAGTCAATAAACCAGTCATTGTGTGTTATTCTCAAACATTTCCATCTTTTATGTAACTAAATCAAGGTGCTCTTTTCCTCCTTCAGAAGAAAATCATTACATATGGCATTTTTGATTAGTGATGGGAGGTTAAAACTATAAAAACTACACTCTCAGTTACACCACATAACAGAACCAACATTTCAGAAAGGTTAGGTTTTAGCTCTGACGTGCCTCTCAGCAAGTTTCAGTTTCAGCCAGAACACCTGTGCAGTGGCAGGGGTGTACGTAGGTGGATCTAAACCGACTTGGTATATTGAATTTCCACTTCTATAAACTCAAAGTTTACTTCCTAAATTAACTGCAGAACTGTGCTGGGGGTTGAAGTGCAGCGATGCCTTTGTTTGCTTGACGTACCTGAATGCAGCACAAAAATATCAAAATGATTACATCCATTTACAATTTCAGTTCTACAAAGTTACAGTTGCCTGTATAGTATAAACACAACTCAACAATGTATTCATACACCTATTTCTCTGTTTCTCAATGTGTGTGTGTGTGTCCAGACAAACACAGGATATCCAGAGATGACGTTGTTGTGGGTCAGATCTTGGGTGAGGGATTCTTTGGAGAGGTTCATGACGGAGAATATAAAAGCCCTGTGAGTTCACCTATTGTGTCAGCACAGATATCATGTAAAGTATAAAAGAAATGCAAAAAAATGCTGAGTTACACTTGGGGAAAAACAAAAAGTACGCTATTGTGAAAGTGATGCATGTGTCTATGTGTGTGTGCAGACGGGGGAGAAGATCCGCGTAGCTATCAAAACATGTAAAGAATGTTCAGCGGATGTAAAAGAGAAGTTCCTCAGTGAAGCTGGTGAGTATGAGGCTGGTACAGGGATCATTTCCTCTGTAAACACGTTTACTGCTCAACGTCTAAGTCAGGTGACCGCATGGTACAGCCTGCCAGAACTTTGTAACAGGAAATGTAAAACTTTCCCCTTCACGAGTTACGTGTTACACAAATAGTGTGAAGTAATAAAAGAAGAATAAAAGAAAAACATTTCAGGATTTTGTTTCATCAGTCAGAAAGTTGCTGTATAGTCTTCCTGTTGTGTGGTTGTTGCTTAGTGAAGAAGCTCAGGCTGTGGTCACCTCAACATCAGACAAGTTGTCCCAGAGCTGACTGACAATAAGCGTAGGTGTAGAAGGAAAACCAGATACAGCATTGTCGATAAAGTGAGCACGAAAAGTCAGCATGTGTCACTTTGACAAGTCTATAAAATCAAGACTAAACATCTAAGTCCTGGATAAAAGAGTCTGGAGGCCACAGTGTGCATCACCTGGTGGAGTAGGGCAGTAAAGAAACCCCACATCAATGAGTTTGCTGCTTTTTAAGTGTTAGCCGATGACCCCTAAAGATGTAAAGTCAGTCTGATGATTTAGAAAACGTTATGGAATAGTAAAAATCATGTGACTCCAAACCCTCGTTTGAATGAACGCTACATTTTGAAATTTCAGTGGAATTTTGTTGTGATCACTCGAAGAAATAATAGACTCCTTGGTTATTCTATCTCACCAGAAATCTAATTCAAGGGCAGTGAAATAAGTTATAAACAAAATATTGCAAATATAATCACTTTGAAAAGCGTTAGAAAACATATGTGCATGTCTATGTGGTTAGAGTCTAACCACATAGACATGCACTCACGTTAGAGGGTGCTTTCTGATGGTGGTTTCAAAGTAAAGTAGAACTGAAAGCTTGGGCGGTCTGTGAAGTTGAGTGGTTAAGAGACAATAATGGCTTTTATAGTTTTCCCATCAAGTGGACTCTGTCTTTCGCTAAAAGCTGAAAATAAAGCTTGAAACAGTGTCACTTTCGTTCTCTGGCATAAATAGATCATAGAAATGATATATGTTATTGATCAGAGGTGTATTGCTCTGGCTGTTGCAGGCTTGATGAAACACCTGGATCACCCCCACATCGTGCGTCTCATCGGGGTCATTGAGGTCGATCCTGTCTGGATCGTCATGGAGCTCTATGAACATGGAGAGGTGTGGTTTTGCTCCAATGTGATGATTTGCTGTTTGTTAATCATGAAGTTATCTATTATCTTTAATACTTTTATTTTCACATCTCAGTTACATTTTACTGCTGTGGGTGATTAATACATTTGCATGTTTTAGTGTCCTGATGTTAAGACGAGTCTGAACACAACTTAGATGAAATCTTATAAGAAGTGGATGTTTTTGTTTGTCTAACAGTTGGGTCACTACCTCATGACGCAGCAGTACATGCTGACCGGACCAACGTTGATCCTGTACAGTCTACAAATCTGCAAAGCCTTGGCTTACCTGGACGGCCTCAACATGGTGCACAGGTAACACAACCCATACTTTTTGTATTCAGGAATTTTAAAAACATAAATGGAGGCATCCTTCCTTCTGTCTTTAGCAACGGTGCATTTCAAATCAGGACGAATGCATTTCACATGAGATGTTGCTTTGCAGGGATTCTACTAATACAAATGAGCTTTGTTTCTCTTCTGATTGACATTTTATTATTAAATGTAAAATATCAACTGAGATACATAAAAGTAATTTTACTTTTTGCTACAGAGCTAAAATTAGCATTAACAACAGTGTACTTACCAGTAAGCCTTTTCAAACGTCATTCCTTTGCTAGCTAAGAGCCGTCTCTCCAGTAAGCAACACTTCTACTGCTGCTACTGAAGTTAGCATGCTAACTTTGATTCTTTACTGAAGTTGGTTTCTGTTCTGTCTGCAGAGATATAGCTGTGAGAAATGTCTTGGTGAAGTCGGCCGACTGTGTCAAGCTGGGAGACTTTGGGCTGTCACGCTACATTGATGAACAAGAGTATTATAAAGGTACACACACACACATCTGTACACTCATTTGGGTTTAATTTATCTTCAGAATGCACATTATTTCAGTCTTTATTAAAGTATAGATAAATGTGAGTAAAAATCTAATCTGTGTCCATGTGTCTTTTCACATTTCTCCTCTGCTTGCAGCCTCAGTCAGTCGATTACCAATCAAATGGATGGCACCAGAATCCATCAACTTCAGACGCTTCACCGCAGCCAGCGACGTGTGGATGTTTGGTGAGAAAACACCAAATGCAGGAAGATAAAAACCACTTTTCTGTGTGACACAAGACAATTCAGCCTTTGTGTGTATGTCTGTGTTCAACCAGGTGTGTGTGTGTGGGAGATCTTCTCAATGGCCCAGCAGCCGTTCTCTTGGCTGGAGAACGGGCAGGTGATCCACCAGCTGGAGTCTGGAGTGCGACTCCCCAAACCGCAGTTCTGTCCACCCACCGTCTACTCCCTGCTCGCTCGCTGCTGGGCCTACGAGCCGCATGCCCGGCCCGGCTTCAGCCAGCTCGTCTGCTCCCTCAGGTGCACACACACACACACACACACACACACACACACACACACACACTATTTTAAATGTTACTTCCCACTCAGGGGTTTCTTTCCTCATTTTTTAGTTTTTAAGTTTTTAAGATGTTTTGATTGTGAAATTGTGGTTTAAATGGTGAAAAACAGGATTTTTTAATGTAATAAAGTTATTGTCATAAAGTGTTTCCAGTGTTGCTAAATATTCAGGTCATTGTTACTTCCTGAGATTTGTAAAAGCTGAGGGTCGGATGACATTTCAAAAGTTCAGATGTTTAACTACCTGTCTGTGTTTATGTATTTGACAGTGATATCCACAGGATGGAGTCGGAGCAGCATCTCAAGCCAAACAGGTCTCGCTCCAACCCATCATTGTTAGACTCCAACTTCACAGACCCTCCACCCAAGGTACGACACACACTCTACTTCTCTGTAGTCAATCACCTTTTTTAAGTCAGAAGCTCAGGAGCTAAATTCATTTCTAACGCCAGCTTATTTCATTTACCCACTAGACAGACAACACCGAGATGCAAGCAAACCCATAATCTAACATGTCAATGAAATGATCAGTGTGCAGGAAATAGAATTCACAGTTCAGTTATTTCTGCTATTTATGTTTGTGTGATGCTGCTTTGTCATGTTTCATTTACAGAGTATGATTTTTTAAATATGCAATTTTTGTATGTGTTTTTTTTATTTGCCTGACAGCCCTTTATTAAATGACATGTCCTGTGTTTTCTCTCTCACCAGCCAACCAGAATACAAGGCAACACACTTCCTCGGGACATGCACATACAGGTGTCAAACACACACACACCACTCAGAAGTGCTCTTACACATAAATATACTCTAATGTGCACTCACATGTACATGCACTGACCAAATGTAGGTGTAACTGAGCTATTTCAGTCCCCTGTTGGGACATATTGTTCCCCTGAGTCAAGTCTGCACAAATTATATGGTGAAAATACTTGATATCAATATAATGATTAAGTGTGTGTGTGTGTGTGTGTGTGTGTAGGCAGCAGACAGGGATAGCAGGCCAGTGTGGGAGAAAGAGCGAGCGCACGTGGAAGACACTTTACAAAGACAAAGATTCGAGATGCTACAGGATAAACAGTGGCTGGAGAAAGAGGAACGACAACTGGTGAGCACGCACACACAGTGTCTTAACCCTCAAACAAGCCTCTGAAAAAGTGAGGACTAGCCAAAATGTCCTCACTTTCCAAATATACAGGTACACGTACACACACAGTAGTTTGTGGCCATAAGAGCGTGAAGAAATTATAGAAGATACAGAGTTGCGTGTCTCTTCAGGAAGATCTTGGGCACATGACATGTCTGAATTAATGAAAAACGTCACTCTAATGTTACTACAGTGTTACCACATGTCTGACTGACTTTACCACGTCACTCCCATTTTGCAAACAACCGCTGACCGTGTTGTGTTTTTGTGTAGGATCCTGTTGTGCGACTGGATTCACAAATAAAGGTACATACTTGTCTCTACTCTTCTTTGAATTTCCTCTTGTTTAAATTTTAGTAGGCCGAATATACTAGTCTCTTTTTGACCATAAGAGGGCAGCAACACACATAGAAATACACATTGTGTACATCCTTGGGCTTTTACATGTAGTTGGGTCAATCCCCAGACTAGTTTGCTTTTCTTTTCCGGTTCTTTTAAGCTTTAAATTCAACATTAATCATTTAGTATTCAACATTTAAAACACTCTGCAAAATGTTTAGAAAATATAAAAGCTTTGGTGTCAGACCAATTATTTTTACTTCTGTCTCTTTACAGCCCCCTGAAAAAAGCCTGGAAAATGGTGAGTCCTGTTTAAAAGAATTGTATTTGTACATTAATTCACTCAAACAAGCTTTAATTTTTATAACGTGTTGTGCTCATAATGTTTAAGCCACAAAGCACACGTTGATATTGGATATTTAACTGGTAAAAGAGAAAAATACAGAAAAGAGCAAAAGTTATGCATAAAAATACACCATGATCAAATGTTCAATACAATTATGTCCACATTAAGTCTATAGAGT
This sequence comes from Hippoglossus stenolepis, assembly GCF_022539355.2. NCBI lineage: Eukaryota > Metazoa > Chordata > Actinopteri > Pleuronectiformes > Pleuronectidae > Hippoglossus > Hippoglossus stenolepis. Next base: position 5,060,874 of record NC_061506.1, on the reverse strand, counting down.
GTCATGTTTAAAATGTGTGACACTTTCTGTCTGTCAGGTCCTCCAGAGAAGCCCCCAATGCCTCCTCCAGTCGCACAGGTAAAGTAAACCAAGCCTCTACTGTAAATATAATTAGATTAAGTAAGTGTAAACATGACTGGATATGTGAAAGTGAAGCTGGGTGTTTCTTTGTGCCGTAGCCTCGCCCCACAGCTGAGCTGGACCGATCGGGGGACCAGGTGTACACCGGCGTCATGGTGATGGTGAAACAGGTGGTTCAGCTGAAGAATGCTGTCAGCACACTGTCTGCCTCCGAGTACCCCAACGCTGTCAAGGTCAGTCCATCAACAACCTGGGAAGCACCTTCACAGGATTTTACATTTCTAATCATCCACTTGCTTTCATCCTTTTTCTATTGTGTCCCTCTTCCACCTCCCGCCCTCCCTCGCCCCCCTTCCCCCTTCAGGCGGTTGGTGTCACCCTGCGTAGCCTGATCCAGAGTGTTGATGAGATCCTGCCCTCTCTGCACTGCTCTGTCACCACAGAGGTACGCCTCACTTCCTCTCTCTTTGCAGCAGCCACAGTCACAAACATGCATGGCGGAAGTGTGTAAAGTAGTGATGACTGTCTTATTGTGGCAGAAAACACAAGTTTTAGATGCTTGGAGAGATCAAATCTGAGTGAAAACCATCCTGCTATTGTTAAAATCCAGGATTTTTAATTGTCTTTTAACTTACTAGACTTATACCTAAACACATTAAACAATCTAAGTATTATATATCTTTAAATAAGAGTTTAATAAAAAAAAGGATGCAGCATTGAAGTTTATTTCCTCTCCTCCCTGTTTAAGATCGAGGGCACAAAGAAGCTGCTGAACAAGGACTTAGGCGAGCTGATCAATAAGATGCGACTCGCCCAGCAGAACTCTGTGACGACGCTGAAGGAGGAGTGCCAGCGGCAGATGCTGGCAGCCGCTCACACTCTCGCACTCGACTGCAAGAACCTGCTGGATGCCGTGGACCAGGCTCGGGTCCGGGCCAACTTGGCCAAGCCCAGAGCAGAATCACAAGACTCAGGAGATTCAGGGGAATGAGCAGCGGACGTTCACATGGACTGGTTTTAAAAAGGACATGGAGTTAACAAGAGCTCAGTTCATATGGGAAGGTGCAACACTCCCTGTAGTAGTATAATATATTTTTTATTTTCTATTAAACAAAAGAACTCACGGTTAGAAAAGGGGGAAGAAATGAAACTATGACGATGTAAAAAGCAAAAACATTTGTACTGTTTATTCTTTTTTACGATTAAAGACAAAAAGTGACATTCTGCGCCTCCCTCTTTTTATCATAGGACAACTGGTCAACATCTTTTCCACACGTGGTCTGTGACAAGAAAGAAACAGATGAGAAATAAATATAAGTTTGTCTTATCTGATGCCATAACAACTCAGGATTCTAGGTTCAACAGTCTTTCTCAGCACTACTTTTATTGTCAGTCACTCTGGAAAATCTGTTGTCACATAAAGTCCCTTTGATTGTAGGGTAGACAGGACACAAACAGACTTGCTGTAACTTGCATCGAGCTATAAGAATGTGACATACAAGATGTTTTTTTATCTTTTGTTCCTCTCCTGTAAGTCTGAGGAACTGTGAGAAGACGAAGGATTCATTATTCTACTGAAATCGCTTTTATATAATAAATATTATCCCCGATGTCAAAGGAAACACCACATTCTCAACTTTCAGGCACTTAAGTGTCGAATGTCAATGTGACTGTCCCTGCTGCATTTTCAAGTGTCGACGCCCATATGTGTTTCTGGGCTGATAAAGGCAGCTCCTCTGGTCAGAGCAGTCAGCATTCCCTCAGCAGAAAGTGCAGACGTAAGAAACAGGATCATACACTATCACCAGGTAAGGATTTTACATTTGACTAGTTGTAGTTCATGGAAATTTAGCACTTAAAAACAACCTCAGGTTATTACCTTCTATTTCTGTCATTTACAAATTTAATTCAATAAAATATTTAACTTCAACTCTTATAGATGTTAAGCTCCGGAAGGTTTTGCACTTGTATTCCCTATATGCTCCTGTGTCGTAAACAGGCTGTTTTAACCACACTTGTGTTTTTTTGAAGGTGGTTACCTTAAAACGCTCTCAGCCCCTATAAACCAGTAGAACAGGTTTTGGTGGAAGGAAGTGTAGAAAGTGTGAGTAACCTCTCCTCACATGTGATGTTTTTCTTATTGCTCAATGTAGGATGAAGAAGTTGATCATGGATGTGGACACAGGGGTGGATGATGCTCAGGCCATCATGATGGCCCTCGCAGCACCTGGTGTGGAGATCCTGGGCATCACGTGCTGCCACGGCAACACACCCCTGGAGAACGTGCTCAAGAACACGCTGCGCGTCCTGAAAGTCTGCAACAGGCTGGATGTAAGTGTTAATGAAGAAATAAAGCATCTAAATGTAGTGGTCACTTCTTGAATGTGAAGTAAAACTCGTTCCATGTCACAGGTGCCAGTGTACCGAGGCTGTGCTGAGCCCCTTGTGGCTCATAAACGCCACGCTGGAGATTTCCACGGGAAGGACGGACTGGGCGATGCCCCGGATCCAGACGCTCCAGGTCTGGAAGCGGTGCAGAAGGAAAAAGCTGCGGAGGCCATAATCAAGATGGTCAATGACAACCCAGGAGAGGTGGGTCAGTGTTTGGCATTCAACTGAAAGACTCCAGAGGACCATGAAGATTTGTTTCCTGAAGTGTCATTTCATGGACATGTTTTCTCTCTCCTGTTTGAAATGAAAAGGAAATGCATCTTCTGATCTGTTGTCTATACTTTCATGGATTTGTACAGGTGAGTCTTGTTGCCATGGCGCCCCTCACTAACCTGGCCATGGCGGTGAAGCTGGACCCCTCCCTCCCCGAGAAGCTGAAGGCCCTCTACATCATGGGAGGAAACACTGAGTGTATGTTATTTGTCACTTGATTTTTAAATATACATTTAATCTGCTGTATTCTACATTTGTTTGCATGTCTGTGTGTGTGTGCAGGTTGTCATGTGTGATTGCATCTTTCTCTAAATGTTCAACTCAATGTTTGTCACATTGATTTTGATTTGTGTGTGTGCAGCCAGGGGTAACACCACAGTGTGTGGAGAGTTTAACTTTGTGGCCGACTCTGAAGCTGCCTACGTCGTGTTGGACCGCTACACCTGCCCCACCTACATCGCCACCTGGGAGTTCAGCTGCAGGAGCAGTCTGCCGTGGGTCTGTCATTAAACACCAGTTAACGAGTCTCTATGGAGCACTCATGATGACCAGAGACGCACTGAGCATGTGACACTAATAAGAAAATATATCTTTCTCCCTCAGTCCTTCGTTGACACTTGGCTGGCCCAAGACACAGACAAGGCTCGTTTCATGGAGAGGATTTCCTCCTTAACCAGGAAGGTACGAGAGTGTCCCAAACAAGAATTCAGAATAAATGTTACACACTGTATATCTGTTGTTAAATCTTTGTGTTAAATCGCAGATGGTCCAGACAGAGCGGTATCAAAAGGAGCTGGTGTCAGGAACTGAGTTTAACTCCTGTGACACCTACGCAGTGGCTGCAGCCATCGACGACACCCTGCTGACAGAAAGCGAACAGGTGACATTTTATACTTTTATTTTAGCCAATTTTTTTTATCAAACAAATTCCAAAAGTGGTTTAAGTATGAAGCAGACGTTGCTGTATTCGACATTGCTTCTCTTTCCTCGTGCAGGTGGCAGTGACGGTGGAGCTGCAGGGGACCTACACCCGAGGCATGATGGTGCTGGACTACATGGACCTGCTGAAGAAGAAACACAAGGCGTTCATCATGAAGACCGTCGACTTGGAGAAGTTCAAGCAAATGTTGATGAATGCGTTGAAGTAGCATGGATTTCTCCGTGTGACAGTAATGTGCTTCAGTGGTTACTGGACGGTGGGAGGAAGTGGAGACACGACGACCATCTTTGTATAAAGTCAATGGTTGAACCTAAACTTCAGTATTAAATGCATTCATGCTGCAAGATCTTTACAAGTCTTACCAAAATGCTGTGGAATAAATACAATTAAAATGATTGTGTTGTTTTTTTCAAATTTAACAATCCTCTCATTTCTTCAAGCATTGACTTATAAAGTTTCCAGTGATGCCAAGAAGCAGTCAAGTTGTAAAAGAAATGTAACTATTAAATAATTGGGATTAATTTGGGAGTCTAAATCGTGCAATTCAACTCTTTTTAAATATGATCAGCGTCCTTTGTAGATTGGATAAAACTCCAGAGAAGGGAGACAAAGGAAGCAGCATGAGCGTCTCATTTTTCCATCTGTAATCCAGTTTAGACACCTTTCAAGCCTGCAGGCGTTTCCTGTTCATTCACTATAGATTCACACCGGGTGAGTTTCCAAGACCTCTGGTGAGGAAAAAACCCTCTAATTAAATCCATCAGGGTCATGAAGCAGGTTTGAACAGGATCTGTGACGCAGCCAATCGTTGCTGCTTTAGATCGTCTGATATTCGAATTGCCAAAAGGAGCGTTTCCATACCACGGAACAAAATGTCTTATTTTAAGGTTTGCATGTCGTGGCGGAGTGAGTATTGCGAAATAATCTGTAGCATCACGTTGTATTGAAATCTCCACAGCTACTCCACCTGAGGTCTGTCAGTGAGATATGACTTTCACAACAATGTCCTCAGTTGGGTCAAAAGGTCAAAATAAATCACATTGCATTTCTGTGACTTTACTCTGTCTCTGATCTGTTTATGAATCAAGATGAACATGCATCAAATCTGCAAAATCTTCATCTTCTTCAATCCATCAAGGAAATCACATTTATTCCGATGTATTGTATCCTGGCTGTACAAGTTAGACATTGATTAAAACATTTATGCAGAAAAGTGAATTGTACTCTCTGCATCAGCAGCAAAGCGAAGTTAGATTCCAACTACCGTCAAATTTAAATCAAACCGAACCAGTTTGGATGCTCGTAAATCCTGTAGCCACTTATACGTTTTGCTGCTGCATTTGCATAGGCCAACACCTCTCTGTGTGTCTCTGGGCTTTATAAGGCAGCTCTTCAGGTTGGAGCAGTGTTCAGCTGCCGCCCCTTCCTCAAGCAGTAGAAACCTTGTTCGGATCCACTCAGCAGGTAAGTCAAGAAAACTTAATTTTACTCTAAATTCAGACCAAAAACGGGAACGATTCACATTGCGGGAATTAGAATGAGAGAAATTTAAAACTATGCAGCTTGAGGGTATTGCCTTCCATTTCTGTCAGTAAAGATGTTTCAGGCAACTACACCATCGTTGGAAACCCCCCAAACAAGACCCTATGCCAGGGTGTGTTTTTTCCTTTGAGGGGTCAGTTTGGTAGTTCCCTTTTTACCCCGGGGCCCCAACGTCTCCTGACTTTACCCTCCTCAGCCCTGTCACACTTCATGTTTTAACGTTTCTTGCACAGACAAATATTGTTTTTTATTTATAACCTGAAAATGCAAAGATACATCATATATATCGTTTGTAACACATAACTTTAATCAATGTATGTATATAAATGCACAACTTGTCCTAATCTGTTTTGCATGTTTTGCCGCGAGCTCCGTCAGCCACTGTAATTAAGTCGTAAAAATGTTTTGGATTGGTTCAAAGTGCCTGAGGCTGGTGTGTATCATGTCACTCCCTGTGGTCTAGAATCCATTCCAATGATCAACTGAACCTTTCAGCAAAAATCCACAATCAATTATCTGCAGATCTGATTATTAATTATCTGGTTATTGGAAGAAAGTGTAGGAATTGTAACAGAAACTCCTTCTCTCCACATGTTTGTCATAGTATGTCGAAGTTGATCATCGATGTGGACACAGGGGTGGATGATGCTCAGGCCATCATGATGGCCCTCGCGGCCCCTGGCGTGGAGATCCTGGGCATCACCTGCTGCCATGGCAACACGCCCCTGCAGAACGTGCTCAAGAACACGCTGCGCGTCCTGAAAGTCTGCAACAGGCTGGATGTAAGTTTGAAAGACGACTGTGTGGGAGCCATTGTGGTTGGTTGGCGGAATTTCACTGATGCATGATCCTGTATGAAGGATGACTTATCGTACCCCGTAGATCCCGGTGTATCGCGGCTGTGGAGAGCCCCTGCTGGCCTGTAAAAGAAACGCTGGAGATTACCACGGGAAGGACGGGCTGGGCGACTCCCCAGATCCGGATGCTCCGGGCCTGGATCTGCTGAACGGTCGGAACGCTGTGAAGGCCATGATCAAGATGGTGAAAGAGAACCCTGGAGAGGTGAGACACATATTCTGGATTTTCTTTTATTATGGAAATCCTGATTTAATCAAATACTCAAGTGGTTTTCGTATCAGCTCCAAAATCTTTTCTTGTCACCAGTTTCTGCAACAAAGCAATTAAAACATGATACAGGATGCAACATGTCTAACTTGGCTGCTTCTGTACAGGTGACCCTGGTGGCCACGGGCCCCCTCACTAACCTGGCTGTAGCAGTACAACTGGCGCCCAACTTCCATGAGAAGCTGAAGGCCCTCTACATCATGGGAGGAAACACTGAATGTATGTTACTTGTCACTAGATTTTTAAATATACATTTAATCTGCTGTATTCTAAAAAAAATTGCATGGCTGTGTGTGTGTGCAGCCAGGGGCAACACCTCTGTGTGCGGAGAGTTCAACTTTGTGGCCGATACCGAGGCTGCCTACATTGTGTTGGACCGCTACACCTGCCCCACCTACATCGCCACCTGGGAGTTCAGCTGCAGGAGCAGTCTGCCGTGGGTGAGGCTGCTAAGAACAACCCGAGGAGGGGCTTTAACCCTTCACTGCTTGTGTTAACATAACAGAATCATTGTTTGAATATGTGTGTCCCCCCCTCCCCCCCTAGTCTTTCTGTGACACGTGGTTGGCCCAAGACACAGAGAAGGCCGCCTTCATGAAAAAGATTTCCAACCTTTCGATGATGGTAAGTGATATGAGGAGAGAGATGATTAGATGCCCTCGACTGAAAGGTTATAAAACCTTTGCACGTGTATGCACAAGTAGAAACTATGCAGTGTTCTCAGAGGGGTTATCACGCACTCAGCTGGGCCCTTGAAGGCTCCAGGCGGAAGGGAACTCAACCAAGTAACAAAGTTTGACACATCATGCACACGCACATTTAGATTTGTGCAGGATGGATAAACATTCACTTGTGGCCCTTTAGCTCACCTGGTAGAACCTGATCCTGAGTCCTCCTGCACTGGCTGCAGGTTTGGTTCTACATGTCCCTTTACATTTTACACCGTCCAATCAAAAATGTCGTAGAAACCCTTGCATGAAATAAATACTTAACTTTTTTTTCAATCGGGATGTGAGTTTAAATCTTGTGTGACTATGTGAATTTTAAAGCCACAATATCCAATGAAAACATTCAAAAGCTTAAAGAAACTGGATGGAGCCAACTGAACAAATAGCGAACTTGTGTCCTGACACAAGTTCAAATCTTATAAGACTCTGATTTATGATTAACTCACAAATCAAAGAGATTTGAGAACTTCACGATTGGGAGTTCAAGCATACTTCCCCTAGAATTTGTTATTGTTTCTATGAATCCCCAACTTAATATTTTCCATCAAAATGCCAAGATTTAACCCTGCATCCAGAAAACTGGATCAGGAGCCAATACTAGTGGCCCTCTAGTGGCCCTTCCGCTCAGGCCTTGGTCCTCCTCCTTAAGTCACAGCATGTCTGAAGGTCATCCTGATGTGTTGCCTCTGCAGAGAGCTCGGTCGGCCGACTATCAAAAGGAGAGCACAGCCGGAAAAGGCTTCAACTCCTGCGACACCTACGCCATGGCTGCAGCCATCGACAACACAATCATAACAGAGAGTGAAGAGGTGAGCGAGGGGCCGCTGCCTTTGTATTTGGACAAATCATCTCAGCTCAAATCATTTCCCAACAACGGTCTTCTCATGTTCCTTGTGCAGGTGGCAGTGACGGTTGAGCTGGAGGGGACCCACACCCGGGGCATGATGGTGGTGGACTACATGGAGATGCTGAAGAAGAAACACAAGGTCACCATCATGAAGACGGTCGACCTGGAGAAGTTCAAGAATCTGCTCATGAATGCTCTCAAGTAGGAAGATGCTGTAACAAGTGAATCTGAATGATCCAAATAAATAAAAAATGGCTCTTCTCATAAAAATATCAACTTTTTTTTCAGTGTCTGACCATTAAACACAAAATATACTGGATTTATTCTATTTTTCCTTAAAAGACCTTATTACCGATCAGAGGCTGACCTCTTGTGGCTGGATGGGGGGAAATCAGGGCACCTTCACACACATTTCCAGATTTGTGCAGGATGGACAAACGTTTACTTGTGGCCCTATAGCTCACCTGGTAGAACCTGTGACCCTGTGCTTGAGTCCTCCTGCACAGGCTGCAGGTTTGGTTCTACATGTCACTTTCCATTTTAAACCGTCCAATCAAAAATGTCGTAGAAACCCTTGCATGAAATAAATACTTAACTTTTTTTTCAATCGGGATGTGAGTTTAAATCTTGTGTGACTATGTGAATTTTAAAGCCGCAATATCCAATGAAAACATTCAAAAGCTTAAAGAAACTGGATGGAGCCAACTGAACAAATAGCTCAGATGGATGGAACAGTGTTTGGAAACAGTGAGGACACAAGTTCAAATCTGATAAGACTCTGATTTATGAAGTTTAACTCACAAATCAAAGAGATTTGAGAACTTAATGAGTGGGAGTAGTAGTCAACCATATCTGCTCAAATAGCTCAGGCTGTTGATGGAAGACTGGTACTTCTGCAGACCAGGGTTCAAATCTTGTTGGAATTCATCACATTTACAATCCTACACCCAATACAAACACTCCAATTCATAGAATAAAGATGTTCAAGTGTCAGGTGGAAAGAGGACAGCTTGGGAACCCTGAGGACACAGGTTCAAATCTTAGAGGAGTTTTTATGTTCAACACCCAAGGTAAAAAGCTCAATGTGAAGATTTCTCAATGCAAAGGGGACTTGGTGGTGTAGAGGATTGGTTTGCATTGACAAGCTTGTGTTGGCTGGAAGAAGCTGGTTTGAATCCTCACCATTGCCCAAGAAATGCAGCAATGTCGAGTGCCAAATATTTTATGAGGTTTTTATTCAAGCCAGATGCTTTACAGATGTTTTTTCGAGACACTTTGTTCCCATGCTTCTATACAGAAGCTAACAACACAAGTTTTACTTCTCAGGTCAACAGAGAGAAAGTTTTCAGTTTGAACTCTTTCCTGATGACGCCTTATATATTTTAATTATTTTTAATTGCATAGCTAACCCCATAGCTGGATTTCATTATTATTATTAAGCTTTTATAAAAAAAATAATGATATATAATAAAAGTTTTCTTTAAATTTGAAACTGCAAGGAATTCCAACAACAAGGATTTCAGCTCTAAAATCTTATCAAACTATGCCACTGTTTATTCATCAGTGTTCTTTCCAAGTCAGTCCTTCAACCAACTTTTAGTTCATTTCTACAGCCTCTCTGTGGAAACGTACCCTGGCCAGGGTGTTTGTCCTCTGTCATAAGAAACTCCTCCGTGCTATTAAAAGGCTGCAGCACAGTTACTAGCTCACAGCAGCTGCAGCTCATCATCACACAGCAGGAGACGTCGCTCACTCCCAAGGTGAGACTCTTTATTATTTTCTTAGTAGAATAACCATTAGTTTTTAATTATTTTCATTTTCAAGCGTGAATATCTTTCATTTTAACATATATGAATTTAGATTTCACTTAAACATGCTGTAAAATTAAATATAAAAATAGAATTTGCTCAACCTGTACTTGATATTCATGTTGTGTAGATTAGATTTTTTTTACTTAATATGTTTCTTTATATTTACTTTAAACTCACAATTTTTCAAGTGTTTTAAAGCAACACTGTTTAACTTTTGCTAAGCAACAGCGCCCCATGCAGCCACACGTGGTGGTTCTAAGAGTTTTAATGGTTTTCATGGAGAGAAAAAACAAAGCCTATAAATGTGTTGTCTGCATAGAACTGACACCAAACTTAACTGTAGACATTACCCATAATCCCCAGCTTCCTGAAGCAGAAGAGCTGCTGATGTATCATTATCGACCAAACTCTGTTCAGAATTTTTTATATTTTAAGTTTCCTCAATGAAAATTGGATTTGAGGATTTACAATGGGACTTACTTACTTGTGTTTGAGCGTAGCATGAAAAAAAAAGCTGTTCATCGATGCGGACACGGGGGTGGATGATGCTCAGGCCATCATGGTGGCCCTGGCGGCCCCCGATGTGGAGATTTTGGGGATCACCTGCTGCTATGGCAACACACCGCTGGAGAACGTCCTCACGAACACACTGCGCGTCCTGAAAGCCTGCAACAGACTGGATGTAAGTTATTATTATCATTATTATAGTAAATGTTGGATCTAAGTGAGAGAGCGACACATCCCTACACAACTATCACATTCAGATCCCAGTGTACCGAGGATGCTCAGGGCCCCTGCTGGCCAACCGGCGTCACGCTGGAGACTACCACGGAAAGGATGGCATGGGCGACGCCCCGGACCCCCCCCCCAGCCTGGAGCTGCTGCAGAGGAAAAGAGGCGTGCTTGCCATGGTCAAGATCGTTAATCAAAACCCCGGAGAGGTGAGACACACACAGACAAAGACGAGAGTGTAGTTTATTGACTTTGACCTCTGACCTTTTTGGGGGGTTCTCTTTCGGGAAGCACTAGCCTGAAATACTTCTTCCTGTTCTGAGGACGCTTTTAAAGAAAAAGAAAAAGTGTGTATTTCTGTGTCATTGCTCTGTGAACAGGTGACCCTGGTGGCCACGGCCCCCCTCACTAACTTGGCCGTCGCAGTACAACTGGACCCCTCCCTCCCCAAGAAACTCAAGGCTCTTTACATCATGGGAGGAAACACAGACTGTACGTTAGTCTTTTGAAAACATTAAACACACAAATACATGCGTTTGTCCCTTCTGTTACATATGTGTGTCCGTGTGTGCAGCCAGAGGTAACACCACAGTGTGCAGAGAGTTCAACTTTGTGGCCGACCCCGAGGCCGCCCACATCGTGCTGGATCGCTACACCTGCCCCACCTACATCGCCCCTGGGAGTTCAGCTGCAGGAACAGTCTGCCGTGGGTGAGGCTGCAAAGAATAATGTGAACCTTGCTGGTTCTTTTGGTTTTTCAGAACACTGGTGGGTTGGTGGTAGAGAAATGGATCCATTTCCCGGCCAATGCATTAAACCTTTAAAAATGTTCGCTGTGACATTTAAAACATACTGTAAATTTGCATGTAAAGTCCATATTGAGTTGTTATCAGCTGAAAATTCCAAACTAACCACCTAAAACATTTGCTCTGTCAGTCTTTCTGTGAGCACTGGCTGTCCCAAAACACAGAGAAGGCTGCGTTTATGAAGAAGATCACCAGCCTCTCAATGAAGGTAAGAACAGGGAGCTGTGAAACGCAGGATACGTCCAATCAGGAATTGCTTTTATTCCATCCATCGCCTGGTTCCATTGATAACTTTGACCAAGACCCCTTCACTCACCATTAAAAAGTCATTTCATGATATGGTCTGCAGAAAGCTCAGTCGGCCGACTATCAGAAGGAGATCACAGAAGGAAAAGGGTTCAACTCCTGCGACACCTACGCCATGGCTGCCGCCATCGACGACACATTTATAACAGAGAGTGAAGAGGTGAGCGGCCCCTGCTTCGTCTTCTTCTTTTAAAATCTCCATCCAGCTAAAACCATTTTACTTCCTTCCCTCCTCTTCCTCGCCCAGGTTGCTGTGACAGTGGAGCTGGGGGGGAAATACACCCGAGGCATGATGGTGCTGGACTACATGGAGCTGCTGAACAAGAAGCACAAGGCCGTCATCATGCAGAACGTCGACCTGGAGAAGTTCAGGCAGATGTTCATGAACTCGCTGAAGTAGAGATGCTGTGACGAGCGGAAGGCAGGAATCTGGTGAATTAAAAAAAATACACCAACATTTCTCATGTTTTCTTTGGAAAGCTTAAAATACTACTGATGCTTCTTGTATATGGAAAACAGAAACAAAAGAGTAATAATAAAATCTAATGAGATATTTCCACTAATGGCTGATATTCAAAACTTGTATTATATATTATAAAACATAAATATTAGTGTTATTCCAGTCACCCATTGCAGGGACAACAGTGCCACTGTGTGGCTTTAGCATGTAACTACAATTACACTCTCCCTAAAGGTGAGTTTATTCCTCCAGGAATTAAAGCCACATCCACTTAAATTAATAAAACCTTTTATTGAAAGTGCTCTGGAATGTACACTTCAAGAGAAAAAGAAAAGGAAAAAAAAAGTTTGCATCCCACATTCCTCCACTTTCCTCTCCTCTCTTCAATAATCAGGATTTCATTTTGTTCTGTTTTGGTTTTTTTAACCAAAACTGAAAGAAACAAAGCAAATTTCTCCTCTTCAGAAACCACGCTCTGTGTATATATTACAACCTGCCAGAGAACTATTTACAAATCATACAAAAAAGAACAACGTTAAAAGCTCCGTCTCTTCTGTCCCGTTGTTTCTGCAACTAGTCCAAACACACCACTCTTCAGCTGCAGTTCATCATGAGAGCCAAACAGAAAATCAAGTGTGAGTCACCGTCCCTCAACCTAGAGGTCCCAGTTTCCATAGTCCCTCTCCACCGGATGTTTGCCGACAGCCGCTGGAAATAAATTTGATGTCCCCAAAACTGATTTTGTTGGCTTGTCGGCCTGAAGGCGTCTCGTGTCCAGTTTGAGGGGCAAACTGGTTTTACTGGACTCTGAATTTGTAGAATGAGCAGAGGCTCTGAGTGAAGTTCCAGCCCAGAGAGACGGAGAGGACGTAGAAGAGGCCGAGCAGAGCGAAGGGGTAGAGCAGCACCACCGTGTTCTGCAGGAAGGGAAGAGCTGCGAGGACAACACACGATGACGGGTTAAAGACAGAAGAAGATACAAAGTCGGACTGAAACATAAACTAATATATTATATGGCCATCACTACAACCAATCAAAAGGCTGAATTTTGAGCAGTGCCACCAAGGTGAATATAAAGTTTGACAACATGAAGGGAAGCCAATACTTTCAGTCAGAAATATTTATTTCACTCAAAAAACTTAAACCCTGAAATAAGTAATAAATTATAGTTGATATATAGTAACTTTGACCAGCATTTTATCAGTTTAACCGACTTTAATCCTGTTTCAATAACAAGTGGTTTATAATAAAAAAAATGTAACTCTCAGTTAAGGTGAATGGGGCTTACCATTGTACCCTAAGAAGGTGATGTAGAGATAATAACCGATGGCGATGAGCCACAAAGTGTTTCCGACAAAGTATCCCAGGAACCAGTCTGAGTTTATCACCACAATATCTGAAACACACAAAACGACAAACTGCAAATACCGACACAACATCTGATAAACTACATCTGTGTAAGTCTGGTGTTGATTTAGTTTTTGTCTTGCATCAAAACTTTATTCTCCTCTTGGATATTTTATAGGAATGATTAATAAAACATGTTAAATGCACATTTAAAGATAATTTAACAGCTTAAACGAAATGATGTCCTTTCACACATGCAGCTAAAACTCACAGAGAGAGGATCTACTCACGGTTGATGAAGAAGAGCTGCAGAAAGTGCAGGATGAGTAACAGTGGGTAGAACGCATTGAGGTGAACATCAAACGCGTAGCCCCACTCAACATCTAAATTTCTGCTGGGTTGCTTTAGAAGGTACTTGTTGCTGATAAACCTGGAAAAGACAAAAGAAGAACAAAATCCACCTTAGAGCTCAATTTTCAAAAAGCTAGAGAGACAACGTGAAGATGATTTTCATACAGTAAACCAGACAAACTTGGGACTCACCACATGAGCGTCGATATGAGCAGACCAACTCCTATACAGTCGACAAAAACCACCCACAGCAGCAGTTTCAGAGTTTCCAGGACACCCATGTCCAGCACCAGACCAAAGCCTAATGTTGACACTACAGACGAACACAGGGAGCGTTTAGTTCTCATTGTACACAGACAACATCAGGATTAGCCCAGATGCATTATATAAATAAAAACTACCAAACAGGGAAGACAAATTGGTGTGAAAATGAACGAACAGATATTACTATGAGGTGTTTTTTTATCGACACAGTCAGACTCACCACACAGCCAGATGCTGAGCAGCACCAGGAACGCAGGGTCGTCCCTGGCCCACTGGTCCTTGGTCTGTTTCCTGTAGTGGAAGTTGCGGTAGACCCTCTGTGGCGACGTGAACAAGTACAGCATCTGCCACATGGCAAAATCAAAGTCCATCTGTCCAAAATGCAGCAGCCGCCTCAGGTACTTGTAGCGTTTGGCGCCCGCTGTGTGGCGCGCTGCGTCTCTGGAGCCGGGGGCGCCGTTGCTGTGCGGCGTGGTGGTCGGCAACATGGTGCTGAAGATTTGATTTCAAGTGCAAGAAGGTGAGGGAGATGAAAGACAGGATGAAATACTCCAATATTCCAGATGAGCTTCAGCAAAAAAAACTATCAGTCTAAAAGGGACTGTCTGGAGCTGTGTGGTAAACAGCAGAATGTACACACTGCATGCTTCAACATTTTAACCTGGCAAACTTTTAATTAAGAATCTGTGTTATTTCAAAATGTAGCTGAGAAGAATACAACTTTTAGACTATGTCAGATCATGCACTTGGACCTTGAGTTGCTTTTCTTGACTTTTTTTTAGATCGGAAAGTATCGGAAGGTATCTGATTGTCTTTGTAATGTCTTATTTTGAAATCTTTTTTTTTGCAATTATCTCTAGATGATGATGAATCCTAACTTTACAGTTGCAAAAATACTACTGTATTCATTCAATCAACAAGGAGAGCAAACCAATGGTTTCCCACCATTGCTGCAATTTTCAAACTTATTTGTGCCAGATTCTTTTGCCACACAGACTTTTTAAGCTGACAAATTACAAAAACAGTGCATTTTGGGCTTTATAATCATTGGATCATGAACAGCTATTATAATTCAACTTCATTATTTTGTAAAACTAAGAAACCACTCAGTATGAGAGGAGACATAATAAACAGTTTAACTGGACCTTTCCTGTCATGCTCACTCCTGACCGGTGCTGACCCTTAGTTACACCATGTCTACAACAACACACACAGTTCTGTGGCTCTTACGTTAATAACACACATATTTACATGTGTAACATATGAAACCTTGTGTGTTCTATCACTGATTAGTCATTAGAAATGGTGACAGCACATCAACACACCGTGTTACTGCAAAGCTAAGCTACACACTGACCAAGCTAAGCTAACTGTTGGTTCATATACAAACCAATGGCACACTGAGCAGACATAACACAAATTGAGGAGGGTTTTTCCCGATAAACACCGATATAGGTTATTTTTTAAAGTTATTTGACGCTAGCTGACACAGTTAGCATGCTGCTAGCTAGTTTCATAAGATACAAAGGCCTATTTAGTCTCATTTCAGACAGATTTCATATAAAAGGCATCGGAGACAGATAAATAACTAAATCGCTCCACGTCTGAGGATATTTACCGGATGTTTGCTGCACTCCTTCACAGGAGAAAGCACCAACTCTAGTTTCTGTTTGTTGACGCTTCCTGAACTGGGATCTAGGAGAGGGAACACGTAGCGACTTCCGCTGAGCGCCCGGGGCATTGTGGGAAATGTAGTCGAAGGTGAAAAGCCAAGTTGTCCAGTAATTGTAATTTTTGGTGTTTTTGTTTTTTTGTTGTGTTAACAAATTCCTGCAATCGACTCAATGGATCCACATAGCTTGTGTGTCAGTGCAGTAAGAAAAATAAAGTCAAGAACAGACGATGGAGTGTCATGTCAACAAAAGTGAAGGTTTTTATTGTGAAAATCAAGATCTTTTTTTAATCTGAATAAATCAAGATCGTGTTTAATCTGATTTTTTTAAACTTTATTCAAAGTTGAATTGCTTACAAACACATGGACAAGAATAGAAACTTAAGGCATTACAACAACATACGAATAAATACACCATCATAACAGAATGACCATATATGTCATATTAATAATGCTACTACTATTACTACTCCTACTAATAATAATAAAATGTATAATTATAATAATTATTATAATAATACGTGATTGATTAAAATGCTCAGAAAACTTTTATTGTGGAATCTAGACTCTAATATCAAAAGGAAGTGAGCTGCCACTTCCGCTAACAGCTGCCATCGCTATTCCACTGGTGGTTAAAACTCAGTTCACCGCTGTTCTGGTCCAGAAGGCCAAATAGCGAAAGGTAAGATCGAAGACAAACATTATTCTCTAACATACGTTTACGTTTTCACGTTATTAAAGCGGCGCATCGTAAGGGTAGAAGTACGCGTTTGACCCATTAACCTGCAGGTACCCTCTTACAACACAGTGTCCTTGACTAGCTAACGCTGCTAGCCTGCGTCCTCACTGCAAGGTTCATGCTGCCTGTAGCTCCTTCTCATGCCCACGTTGCTTTGTAACAGTTTGTTGTCGTGCCCATGATCTTAACGTGTTGTGGGAAACTCACCTGTCCTCTGTGCGTTATCTGCCCGAAACGTTACCGTGGTGGAATGACAATAACACGTTGTTGTTGACAGCTTATTAGCTTAGCATCGCTAGCACTGGGTCTCAATCCAAATCAACAAACCCTGCAGTAAAAGATGCTTCATGGAATAAGTTTTGAGGTTGTTCAGCAGGTGGATGAATGTGTTGTTTGCTCCTGATTTCAGCCTTTTGTCCTTAAAAAGCTGAGTTTCATTAAGTGTTTATGTTCAAAGTTTGTATCTAAACCTTGTCATAGTAGTTAATCCCTGATGAATCAAGAACTGTACCTAATTTTGCATTGCACATATTTATTAATATCATATTAGAAAAGGTTCATTTCCAAGAGAAAAACTTCTCAAAGGATGTCAAGTAAAAGAAAAAGTGCAGACAGGTTGAAACCTCTCTGGTTTCTGCAGCTATGTTATGACAGCATCACCTAAACAGTGTCATGTGTGTTTCCTCACCTCTTAACAAGCCACTATCATTTGTACTGCGATCAATTAATCACACAACACTTTTTAAAGTTAATCGTTTAGGTTACTTTTATACAGAAATACCAGAAATTCAGTTCTTGGAATTCAAATGTTAGAAGGATTTTTGTTTTTCAGTTTTCAGCGACCGTGACAGAATCTCTTTGGGATTTGCGCTGTTGTTTGAGCAGCATAAGTCATGTAGGGCTTCAGATAATTGTGGGAATTGTCTGTTGCTGAATCTGTACTTTGCTGATCTGAGCAGTTGCTGCTCAAAGTCTCCAAACCAAGTCAGATTGCAGATTTCTTTAATGAAATTTGATACATGCCATCTCTGAATAAGATTAACTCATATGTTGCTTCCTCTCACAGAGTCATGTTGCGACTGCCGACTGTCGGTCAGGCTCTAGCCCGAGCTGCCAAGAGCAGTCTGGCTCCCTCCAACACCGGTAAGCTCTAAAGTGTGTGTGTGTGTTTATACAAGTCTGTATATACATCTGTGTGCGTTTGTCAAGGTAAATAGCAGGTTCCTTACTGTAATTGCTATAGGTTCTTGTGTATATCTGTAAAATAGAATTATATTTATATATATATTTGTCTTAAATGCAGGTCTACTTAATATACAGATTTACCTCTGTGACACCTTTGTGGGAACATATTAAAACATATTAATTTGCATCATGTGCATTTTCAGTGCGTACATCAGTGCGGGCTGCCAGCAACATGGTGGAAGTGTTTGTGGATGGGAAACCAGTGGAGGTGGAGCCAGGAACCACTGTCCTCCAGGTGAGAGGCATCAGATCCATGTACTTCAAACTAATACAGATAGTGACAATGATTTCCTGGCAATGATTTAGTGTATATTTCAGTTTTTACTCAAAAAGTTGAAAGACCTGGTGTTACCAAGCATTACTGGCTTTTATTAAGTAGATGCTTCTTTATTAAAGTATCATGAATTATTTATCCAAGTACTTGCTTACTGCCTGTAAGACAACAGACTGGTGCAGTTTTCCTAATTTTTGTTGTTGTTGGCTGATTTCTCTTTCCTTTCCCTGTCAGGCGTGTGAGAAAGTAGGAATCCAGATCCCCAGGTTCTGTTACCATGAGCGCCTCTCAGTGGCAGGAAACTGCCGTATGTGCTTGGTGGAGATCGAGAAAGCTCCAAAGGTAACAAGAGGTTATCTGTTTGTCTTTAGCCACATTATTTTAGTAGCCACTAGGTTGAACAAGCACTCAAGAGAGAGTAGTTGCAATGGAATAGAAACTGCTGTAAATGTTTGTGTTTGAGTGTCTTATTTGATTTGTTGTGGGTCTTCAGCCGGTAGCAGCCTGTGCCATGCCCGTCATGAAGGGTTGGAACATCCTCACCAACTCAGAGAAAACACGCAAAGCCAGGTACAAGTTCAAATATGAATCAATCTTTTGTAAAACTTTTAAATATGTTCCTATAGTTAATAAACGATTGTAAATGAGCTTGATGAACGTGTGTTTGCATCATCAGAGAAGGGGTGATGGAGTTCCTGCTAGCCAACCACCCACTGGACTGCCCCATCTGTGATCAGGGAGGAGAGTGTGATCTGCAGGTAATTAAAGGACAAGGTTATGGAAGTTAAGGTGCCAGTTCACCCACAAAACAATGGAAGTAAATGGGATTAAGGTTGATTGGAAAAAGTCAGTGTAAACACAATCTGCATGCGGTGTTCCCAGGATCAATCCATGCAGTTTGGTTCAGACCGCAGTCGTTTCTCAGAAGGGAAGAGAGCAGTGGAGGACAAAAACATCGGGCCGCTTATTAAGACCATCATGACCCGCTGCATCCAGTGCACCCGCTGTGTCCGGTAATCATGAACAGCCATACTTATGTCTATAAGGAATAATGTGATAATCTTATTGTTTGCTATTGTAATTTCAATTGGTGAAATATACTTAGTGAGATCTTTTGTTTGTTTGATTTAAAGTTTTGCCAGTGAGATCGCTGGTGTGGAAGACCTGGGAACAACAGGAAGAGGAAACAACCTGCAGATCGGGACGTACGTAGAGAAGATGTTTATGTCAGAGTTGTCAGGCAACGTTATCGACATCTGTCCCGTCGGAGCGCTCACCTCCAAACCCTATGCATTCACCGCACGACCATGGGAGACGAGGTAGGACAGGGTTTGATTCTTCAGTTAAGCTGATGGACTAAGAGTTTCTGCTAAATTAGTTTTTAAAAATCTGATCTTCTGCTGTCTCTGCAGGAAAACCGAGTCGATCGACGTGTTGGATGCTGTGGGCAGTAACATCGTGGTGAGCACCAGAGGAGGTGAGGTGATGAGGGTGATGCCCAGGCTGAATGAAGACGTCAATGAAGAATGGATCTCTGACAAGACCAGGTGAGACAGACCCCAGCCCGAAAATATAAACCTATTATAACATGTTGCAGATTCAATAAAGAAAGTTAATTGTTGCTATGTAGCTTGACTGAGGAGTGAAACTTGTAACTTGTGTGTTTTCAGGTTCTCCTACGACGGTCTGAAGAGACAGAGGTTGACTCAGCCAATGGTTAAGGACGATTCAGGTCAGCTGACTGCCACCACCTGGGAGGATGCTCTCACTCGTGTCGCTGGAGCAGTAAGTGTGTGTCTGCTGCTTTATGCAACCTGTCTGTTTATTCCTCTTTCTGTACTTGTACTATGGAGGATCAAGGATGTGATATCAATTCTCTCTGTCTGTTAAAAAAGGTATCATCGTATGTGCATTAATGCTCGTCTGTGTGTGTGTGTAGCTGCAGAGCGTGCAGGGCAGCGAGGTTGCAGCCATCGCGGGAGGGATGGCTGACGCTGAAGCTCTGGTCTCCCTCAAAGACCTCCTCAATAGATTAGACTCAGAAAACCTCTGCACCGAGGAGGTCTTCCCCATGGCGGGGGCAGGGTAAGTCTGCTTATGTGGTCATGAAGGTTATGAGTCTCTTTAGGTGTGCAGTTTGTCACCATTCTTCTTGCTCGCTCTGCAGCACTGACCTGCGCTCCAACTACCTGTTGAACTCGCGCATCACTGGCATTGAGGACTGTGATCTGCTGCTGCTCATAGGAACCAACCCGCGCTACGAAGCCCCGATGTTCAACGCCAGAGTCCGCAAGAGGTAAATTCACACATCACAGAGAGAGACAGAAACATGAGGCTACAATTAAAGTTGGTAGTTATAAAATTTAAATATATGATGACACAATTGATGTCATTTAAAGTTGTGGCTTGTCAATTATTTCCACTATTTTGTCATTAGTCTGCATGATATTTGATGGACTTATGTTTGTAATCGACCTCCCATCATCTTCCTCCTCTGTCAGCTGGCTCCATAATGAGCTGCATGTCGCCATGGTGGGTCACAGTGTTGACCTGAGCTACACGTACGACCACCTGGGAGAGGAGACTTCGGTGCTGAAGGAGCTGGCTGACGGCACACACCCCTTCTGCCAGGTAACGTACACAAACATGAAGTCTGATCAGGTTTGGAGGGAATTCGGTGCAAGATGATGAACTGATGTTGTTCTTTTCCCTCTTCTATTCTGCCTCTCCAGGTGCTTTCAGCTGCTAAGCGCCCAGTGGTGGTGGTGGGCAGCAGTGCTCTGCAGCGAGAAGACGGAGCTGCCATTTTGGGTGCCGTCTCCACCATCGCTCAAAACGCAAGGACCAGCAGTGGGGTGGAGGAGGGGTGGAAAGTCCTCAACGTCCTGCACAGGTAGAACTTGTGTGAAGTTTGTAAGATTTAAAACACGATTGGATGCCTCCTGCTCATACTTGTATTGTGTGTGTGTGTGTGTGTTACCAGAGTGGCCAGTCAGGTGGCTGCGTTGGATCTGGGCTACAAGGCCGGTGTGGACGCCATCAGGAAGAATCCACCCAAAGTCCTGTTCCTGCTGGGAGCTGATGCCGGCTGCATCACGAGAGCTGACCTGCCTAAAGACAGCCTCATCATCTATCAGGGTACACTCTCTCACACATGCCACAAAGCATCCACACATTCAGCAGATAACAAGAAAGTCAAACTTTACTTATGTCCGTTTTCAACCTCTCCATCCAGGTCACCATGGCGACGTAGGAGCAACAATGGCAGACATCATCCTACCCGGCGCAGCGTACACAGAGAAAAATGCCACTTATGTGAACACTGAAGGCAGAAGCCAGCACACCCGGGTGGCCGTCACCGCCCCTGGAATGGCCCGAGAGGACTGGAAGATCATCAGAGCTGTGTCTGATGTGAGCAGGATGTTTCTCACAAAGAAAATACAAACGCTCCTACTGCACGTCAACATTTAATTTGACCAAAGAAACGTGTGTGTGTGTTTGCAGCTGGCTGGAGTGGCGCTGCCCTACGACACCGTGGATGAGGTCCGAGCCAGACTAGAGGAGGTTTCTCCTAATCTGGTGCGGTACGACGACATTCAGGAGGCAAACTACTTCAAACAAGCAATCGAACTTGCCCAGGTACACAAACGCGCACACATTCACAGAAGCAATTTTTCCGACACTTCTCTTGATTAACCCGTTTCCTCTCTCAGGCAGTGAATCAGGACCTCATAGCAGCTCCTCTGGTGCCACCTCAGCTGACTGTGAAGGACTTCTACATGACAGGTACGAGTGTTTTTATATTTTGGATACGCCGGTTAAAATACTCTATATGTAGAAATGTAAAATAAACTTCTTACGCCCGCACCTTCTCTGTTTTCAGACTCCATTAGCAGGGCTTCGCAGACGATGGCCAAATGTGTCAAAGCCGTCACAGAAGGAGCCGCTGCTGTCGACGAGCCATCGATTTGCTAAATCACACCCGCATACAAGCAAACGATAATAAACTCTCCATCCATCGTTGAAATAACCAACCGACAGTTCTCTGGAATATCTCAGCGCTGCTCCTTAATTTAAAGTTGTCCTCGATGCTTGTTGTACACACGTGAATTGTTTTCGCTCCCGACAACGAGCTTTGTTGAACAAAACTGAGAAACGTATACAATATAAATAAAATCGTACTTATGTCTTTACTCCAGTTTAGTGGTTTGTGTCATTGTGTTGCGCTCGTGTCGCTGTTTGTCCTCATGGGAAAGGATTCACATTAAAGGAAAAGACAAAATTCAATGGCGAATAAGAAAACATAAAGAGGTATAAGACAACACAACGACAAAGAAGAAAACAACAGAAAATCCTCTTTTGCATTTCAGGGCCAGCATGAAAATCTCACTTTTATACTTTAAACATTAAAAGACACAGACGAGCATTTGCCAAAAAATGCACTTTGACTGCTGACTTGCAGGATGTTTGAAAGAATCTGAGATCTTGTCACGAGTGAAGTAAATGAGCTCAGACTCTAAACGACCTGGGCCTGTTTGTTATCTGAAAGAAAACGGTACATTTCCAAAAAAGCTACAGCTGCAATTACAGCACCAGTGTAATTGCAGTTTCAGTTCCAGACACATTCACTGTGTTTGTTTTTGGGCGCAACACACTGCACCACACCCAAACTTCCAAAAACGTCCCTCCAGTTCCCCAAGCATTTTGATTGTTGAGCCTCCAAACCATTACAGTGAAGTGGGACTTCACCTTCATCTCAGAATCAGTATTCGGGATGTTTGCACGTCCCTTAAAAGTGTGTTTACACGTGTCTTGAATGGATCCAGAATGGGAAACTGGCGTCTGGAGCTGGACATCTCTCCTCCAGACAAATGGCTCTTGTCATATACTGTTCCCTGAGGAAGAAAGAGAGAGAGGGAGAAAGAGAGGGAGAGAGCCCTTAAAAGCAAACACAAGCAGAGAGGCGCACACACTTAAACACACAGAGACGGAGAGGAGAGAGTCCCATCCCTTCTTTCCCTGTCTGCTCAGTGTCTGACACTCATTTTACTCCATATCTGGAACTCATTTCCACTTAAAGGTGAGTATTGCTGCAACTTAAAGTGTTTACTTATACATCCACTTATCTATATATAGTTCTATGTTTTCATATTGTGATATATTCTGGTTTTCTCTGTAGGGTTTTCATGCCGAAACAAACAGGACAGCGGACAGTGGACTAACAGTGGCCCTGGCAGTAAAATGGTTCCAGTTAAACTCCTCATTCTGGGAGCTCAGAACACTGGAAAAACAGGTAAACTACACACAGCAGCACAAACACACACACACACACGATGGTCCTGCGAGTGTACATTTTTGGATTATGTAAGCGAAGCAATAATCCAGCTAAAGGAATTAAAAGGTGAAGTTTAGGGTTAGATTTTGTTCATGGTTGCGGAGGATTTTTGCTTAATATGGAAACGTTACACGGGTCCGAGGTTGACCCGTCTTCCTGAGCGCTGAAGTGGAAACGAACACTTCTGTGACCTCGTCTGACTGTTTTACTGTCAAACCACTGCCTGTCTCCCATCATGTCCACTTTCATGGTGGAGATTCCTTCACTGTGTTGGGCTTTTCATGCAAGAATTAGGATTTCCTTTAAATGTTGGGCTCTTTTTGTGTAACTTCATATCAAGAGCCCCGACATGAGTGACATATTAGGATCCTTTTCTATCAGAAGAAAACCAAACAGAAACCAAAACAACATCAATCTGAGATTATTTAGATTATTCTAAATCCGTTTAACCTTCATTTCACTCCTGTGTATATACAAGATTATTTGTATCACATATATGATATTTTCCTGTAAACGTCAGACATGTTTGCTGGATTTCTACCCTTAATATGCGAAGGATGCAGGAGAATGCTGGTTATGATACTTTTCAGGGATGAGGATTTGTCACTTTCTTTAACACTGTGAGAAAGACAGGCTCACTGACATGTCCAGCAATTTCCCAGCAAATAGTTCATGGATCTTGATGAAAACAATTAGACACATTTAGAGGAATGATATGTGTACATTATGCTCTGAACCTCAGAGCATAATGTCAAAAAATAGGTAGAAAGCAAGTTGTTATGCTTAAACAAATGAGAATATGAATTACAACCCATCCGTAAAGGCTCGAATAACAAGTTGAAGAAGCTTAAAGAACCTTTCTCAATGTGTCCCGCGTGAAGGAAAGTGAGCCCTCGAAACACCAGACGCTCAAGTCAAACAAACATGAATCCGTCCAGACGCCTTCCACACAAACCCTGAGAGCGTTTGTGCATCTGTTTAAACAAGTCAGGCCACTTCACAAGGAGGCTCCTTCTCAAAGCATCAGTGACATAATGTAATGTGGACACACTGATGAAATGTGGGATCAGATCGTGTGTGTGTGTGTGTGTGTGTGTGTGTGTGTGTGTGTGTGTGTGTGTGTGTGTGTGTGTGTGTGTGTGTGTGTGTGTGTGTGTGTGTGTGTGTGTGTGTGTGTGTGTGTGTGTGTGTGTGTGTGTAAATGTGCAGAATTACTTTGTGAGTGTCTGTTTTTGGCTGCAGTCACCGAGTCTGTTTTCTGTCTCCAGCGCTGTGCGTCCGTTTCATAACTAAACGCTTCATTGGCGAATACGACCATAAAAAGGGTAAGACCGCACAAGTGTTTATCCCAATAAACGTTAGGGACATGGAGAAAATAGTTGGGTGCATCGCTTCCATCAACCATTGAATAATATGAATATAATGTGTCTGTTAATCTGCCCCAGAGGTGACCTACAGATGTAGTCGGCTGGTGGACCAGGAAACTGTTGACCTGGAGATTTTGGACATAGCTTGTAAGGTAATGTTTGAAGTTGAAGTTATGAAGGTAACTGTGGGTCTGTGAATTCCTGGATGACTGAGCCCAGGGAGCAGTCAAGGCTTAAGGATCAGGGAAGTTTGCTGCCCCTTGTAGTGTAAAGTGATTTATTTCCTTTATTCATGCCAATAAATCATTTCAATGGTTTATAATGATATCTTTGACTGCGTCATAGTTCCCCCTATTCACTGAGGCATGATCTTCTCCAGGAGAGCACTGTGGCTTCTCTGGAGTCGTCTATCCGCTGGGCTGATGGTTTCCTGCTGCTCTACTCCATCACACAGCGCCTCAGCTTCCTGGAGGTCCCGCGCCTCAAGGAACTCATCGAACAAACCAAACAGAGCCTGGGTAGGAACAGACTCCTCTGACTGTGACATTGGAGATTTCATTGGGACATGTGGAGATTTTCACTGTAAATAATTCCAGAAGGAGATGGCAATAGTCAAAACCTTTCAAAAAGCCAGACATAATGGCTTTAATGCCACTTATTTTGTAAGGTTATTTTCATTTCTAATATCCTTACACAGGAACCTTACTATATATTATACTGTCAGTGTTTCAAAATGTTGTAGATGTATACTGAGGTCGTGAGCCAGCAGTATGATCTCCAGAGGAACAGTGTGTTCACTGTGTTCACTCTGTAAGTGCAGTAGGTCTCTGTTCATCCTCTGTTTGACATCTGTCTATTGTCATCCACTGACACACTCACACACACGCATCGTTGTACATTCCATGTTTAGAGCGTCCTGTAGGTAAGTGTTAACATGACACAGAACTAACATCATCATTTCGGTTTATTGTCTTCACCTTGTGTGTAGTATGTATGTGTGTATGTGTGTGTGTGTGTGTGTGTGGTTCGTTCCTACAGTGCTAGTAGCCAATAAGGCCGATTTGGAAATAGGGCGGGAGGTGACAGCAGAGGAAGGACAGCGAATGGCCAAGGATTTAAGGTTTGTGTGCATGGGAAGTTTCCATTATATTGTATTTGTTAGTTTGTACGAATACAAAACCTTTTCATTTGTCAGTTGTCAGAGAAATTCAAGTGAGTGTGTGCGTGTGCGTGTAGGTGTGGTTTCAGGGAGCTGTCAGTGGCCGAAGCCATTTCAGCTGTGGAGGCAGCAGTGTTTCAACTCATCAGGTGTGTTTGACTTAACTTCACACAGTTTGTGGTACACACACACACACACACACTCAAATACACACTTGTCCTCGAAACAATCTGTGTGTAGACCTGATTTTTGAGGCTGTGATTGATTTGCTCTTTGCAAAGCACAAAGGAAATGGAGGAGCGAGAAGATAAATCGTGGCTGGAAAAGAAAGGATTGAAAATCGTTAGAAAGACGTTTTGTTTTCTTTTTGTGACGTTTTAATTACATTTCAGTCACAGTTTATTCAATATCTGACGGCACTTGTACTGTTAAGTTCCCTGTGAGAACAAAACTGCTGAAGTATATTGATTATTATTGGTGACATATTGTGTCTTGTGTCCGACAGGCTGGTGTTGGATCAGCAGCGGCCTCTGCCTGACCGGCGCTCCTACATGCTGACGGTTCGCCACGCTCTGACCAGGAAACTGACGCGATCCAAGACCATGCAGTGGTGACCACAGCAGACAAACGCTTCGCCAGCTACAGTTACAGTGGGACATTTGATAAAACACTGCTGATTTCATGATATCGGCCCTGTAGCACTGAAACAAAAAGATGTTTGGACATTGTCTAGTTGAAGCTTCGACCTTTCTGGAGTCAGGGATCGTGCAGGAAGAGTCTACGACATCACAAAAATTACCCAATTGTGATGTTTTGCGATTTAAAGCTGATGAGTACAAGAAATTAAACTTTAAGCTAAACTGGTCAAACATGCAGTTTGTGATACTGCTGCCCAATTTCGGCGCATTCATCTGGAAAAGAGGCATAAGCAGGATGAATACAATGATTTAACAGTGGGTATATGTAGTGGGCTAATAAAACTAAAATAGATAGAAATATGTATTATAAAATATGATGTTGGTATATATACTGTACATCCATAGATGCATGTGTCCTAGTTTGTAGTGTTTTTCATCTTCCACTTGAGGGCGGTAGAGTCACAGTCTGCACAGTGGGTCAAATACACCAAATGGCCAAATGTATGTGGACACCCTGGTGCAGCTGGATGGAGAACAGAGAAGCAGAGGATGTAACAGCAGCAGATTGATTCCCATTGTTTTGGAATGAGATGATCCAGAAACCCAATGTTACGGTGTCCACATACTTTTGTCATTCCTGTCATTGTCCTCTCACATGATGATTTCTCTTACCTGTAGATAAACAACGAAGTTAAACTTGTACTTGTTGTGTGTGTGTAGATGATGTAACGGCGTGTAAAGGACGAGGCTGGCTTTCATCACAGTGCTGGCGTTATTCAGCTTGGTTTCTGTCGTTCCCCGTGTATCCCCCTCTTCTCATTGCTCACTCTGAACTTCTGAACTCCCTGATCAAAGAGAGATAGAGAGGAAACAAGAAAAAAAAAAAGAGGACAGACTGAAACAGGGGAGGAACACATTGGCATTTTATTTGTGAGGAGCAGAAGAGGGAAAAAAGTATAAAAGCTGCTGAGTCTGAATACATGTTTATGCAGACTGTTTTATCTCCAGCCACATGTAAAGATAAGATGGGAAAACCTGACTACTCGCCATCCCACCACACTGTTCACTTATTATACATGAACTCCTCCACCCAGCTGCCACCAACAAACCACCAACAAGCCCCTAATGGGCCTAATGTACCACCACAGAGGAATGGTGGGATCTGTCCTTCAAATGCAGGATTTAAACTACATAATGCAATTTCAAAGTATGAGACAAGACCAGATAAAACACAATAAGAAAAAAGAAACTGCCTCCAGTAGTTAGTTGCTTCAGTTAAGATGATTTATTCCTAAGATTATACATCAAAACAAATCCCTGTTATTTTCAACAACAGAACAGGAAATAAGTATAAATTAATGGTCTGGTTATGTTGATGGTTTGTTGGGGGTTAATTTTCAGATTAGGACTTAATGGGAGCCCTGTTAGGTTTTGTGCTGACCATTTGTTTCCGACTGCTTGGACGTATGAAGTCATTAATGTCAAAGTATGAATTTGTATTCACAGTCATGAGAGGGTGCTGCTGTGAATACGCCTGTTAATCTTCAGCAGAGGGGTTGATGAAGACAGAAGAAGTGACGATGAAGAGGAGCTGTGTGACAGTGACAGTGTGGTGAAGGAACCATTGACTCACTCACATATATAAACTGTGTGTTTTCCACCCCTGGGCTCTGATGCCACCGTTTCTCTCACACCGCCGAGGAGGATGATGACAGCAGCAGTGCACGGAGACGACAGGCAGTGACGTCACAGCGGTCACCAAGGCGATGAAAGGTCAGCATCCCGTGTCACCTCATTGGCTAAGAATAGAGGATGAGTCATACACCTGCATCGTCACACCAACGGCCAATCGGGGAGCTGCCTGTGGAGACGTGCATCAACAGATGAGCAGGAGACATAAACTACAGCTTTGAGATTCATATACGTTTGTACAGATCAGATCTATTGAAGATAAATACATGAATTCCTCCTGAATAACTGGACGTATTGACGACAGGTGACAGCTATTTATCTTGTGTGAACATATGAAAAGATAGATTCTTCCTCGTCTTCTTCATTGAGGCCCCTGTTCTTCATCCTCCCTCGCCAGCAGCCATTTGTTTTCATTCATAACGCCCCAGTTTGACTGTGAATTTGATTTCTTGCTAAAGTGACACAAACACAAACCAGTTTCTCTCTACGACGTTATTAAATCTAAATGATGCTGATGGTACTCCGTGTCTGCTGAGTCGGCGCCTGCTGTTTAGAAATGATTTAAAACCATAAAACTTTATAAGGTGATAAAATGTCAATGTGTTTATTACTTGTTCTGCTGCTCCCAGATGGGGGAAATATACAAAAAATAGAAACGTTTCATTTTAAGATTTCAGTTGTGATTGTTTTCATCTGTGGTCACTGGTGGTAACTGCATTTGTGCTTAAATAATAATACAGATTCTAAAATTGGGGTTTGATATGATCAAATAAATATAGCATTATAGAAGTATTGAGTTTATACTTATATAATCTTGTAGAATGTGTTTCCTACCTTATATAAAAAAATGTAAGCTTAGTTGTTTACACTTATTATTATTGGCACATTGATATAACTTCCATTTATCAATAGGTATTACTGTCCTGCCGGTAAAAACAAGTGATACAAGCAAAATGGGGGTGGTCCCATGAAAACCCAGCTCCTTTAAATGTGAATTAGGATTATTACTTGACAGTTGTCATTGTAAGGTCACTAAAGTTACATAACACTGATGTGTGTGAGACACCCTGTGCCTCGGGATGGGACACGTCCGTAAACTGATATTTGGACTGAGAAAAGAGACAGATAACAGAGGAGGGGTGGAAGCAGAGGGAGTGTAAAACGGAAAAAAGAAAAAAGAAAAACAAGGAAGGAAATAAGAGGTTGGAGAGTAACAGGAGATCATTAGGTAACCGTTTGAAAAGGAACATAAAACAGACCCACAGATGCATGATGGTAATCGCTGCCGTCCATTATGACAAAGGAGCTCCGTCTTTTCGCCTCCACCACACCCTCTGCAGTGACCTTGTTTGAACAGTACTTTTTAGTTTGGTCCGTGTCCTATCTGCCAACACGGAGGAGGCAGGGATTATGACCTATACTGCGGCCAACCTCCAATCGAGACACTTTGGCTTCACTTTTGGGGAGCAGTCATGTCATCCATCTTTATATACAGTCTATGGTCAATATCAAAAAACACAAATTCCACCATAAGTAAAGTCATAATGAATGTATGTGCAGAGTTTCATGGAAATCCATCCAGTAGCTGCTGAGATATTTTAGTTTTGGGTAAAAAGGTGGAGAGATTGAGTGGTTCAGTGCCAGTGTCTAAAAAAGTACCCAGATTGTGTAACAGGTCAGAGCTGCAGTATACACACACACACACACACACCTGCAACACAATGGTTTCTCTCGCCCCGCTGCAGGTGTTTCTATCTCTCTCTCTGTCTGTCTCAGTGTCTCAGAGCAGAAGCAAACCAGAGCAGAATGGGAGATTCTACAAGATTTATGACAAAAGTCAAAACAAATATTATTAACTAGGTGTGAGATAAATGGATAAGTGGATTAAAAACAGTGGTGGAAATTAATTAAGTGCATTTACTCGAATACTGTATTTACCTAATTGTTGCAAAGTTCTTCCAAACTGTTTTTCATCTGTGATGATAATGTGATTTGTTTTATTGCAATTTCAAAATGCAATTCTTGCTGTAATTCCAATGCATTAATAATAATATAACAGTAAAAAAAACTGTACTTTTATTTTGAATTCATACTTTTTTTCATATACTTGTGTACTTTTATTAAGGTGAATAGTATATCTGCACTAGTTTACCTTGTAATGAAGTAGTAGTGTAGTAGTGTGGTCTGGGTACTTTTACTTAAAAAGGACATTATTGAAATGAACTCTTAATTGAGTTGCCTTAATTGCGAACGTGCGTGCCCGTTATTTGACGCCGGAGGTGGAGGCAGGGGGGCGTGGTTTCTTCTTTTGAATATTCATGCTCGCGTGGGGTTTAGGGGGAGACAGCGCACGCGAGGAGCACGCGCACAGCTGGATGGATCCTCCACGTTGCTGGAGTTTGTCACCGGAGGAAGAGAAGCTGCACCGGGACACGGATCCTCACACCGGCGGCTTCACACTCCGGTGACGTGAGGAGCGGCAGCACTCACACACACACACACACACACAATCACACACACACAATCACACACAATCACACACACTCTCACACACGGGGAGAAGAAGGAGCCGCTTGGTTTCCATGAGCTGAATCTGATCGGTCCTCCTCACACACACGGAGCCATGATGGAGTCTATCCTGGACAGTCTGGCCGCAGAGAGACTCTACCCCACCGGAGGAGCCAACCTGTTGGACCTGGAGGAGCTGAGCGACGGAGACTTCCTCACTAATGTGGTGAGTCCTCATCACGCCGAACCCTCACCCGCCCCTCGGTGTGTCACTGCAGAATGAAACAAACTGTCACCTGGGAGAAAGTCATTAAATCAAACAGACCCCTGCTGTGTGTTCCGCCCGGAGCCGGACCTCAGGAGGGCGGTGATAGTTATTAGATCCTGACTGACATCCGGGGCTCGTGCATAGGTGTGTGCGTGTGTGCGTGAGTGTGTGCAGCTGGCAGGTGTTGCAGTCAATAGCACACCTGATTATTTATGTGAGTGTGTGTAAGTGTATGTGTATGTGTGTGGGAAAGCCAAAGCCGGGTTCCCATGACATTTCTGAGGCCCTATGGTTACGTTTAAGATGTCAGTTGTGGTTAAGTTAAGGTTAAGATATTAATTGTGGATAGGTTAAGGTTAGTGTCAGGCATGAGCTGGTCCTGGGGATAAGGTTTTGATTTGGCTTTGCACGATCAATGGAAATCAATGGAAAGTCCTTATAAGGATAGCTGCACGAGCCTGTGTGTAAATACATTGTTCAATACTTTCCAACTAAGTGTTAAACTAAATCAAACTTTAACTAGAACCAAGGCAAGTTGTCTTAATCAACAACTACAAATCTGAATCGCATCAAGTCCTAAATAATAATAGAGCCCAAATAATACTCAATTAATAGAGTAAGTAGATGACAAATAATTATTTAAAGCAGTTTTAAAAGCAATAATCATACAGGACCTTATTGAATGTGTAATGTGTATTTTATAACTGATTAACTTAAAATGTTGAGTGGAGTCATTGAAAAGTTAATTGTGTTGTTAACTAATTGAATCTTGCTCCACTCTACACAAACACACACACTCAGACACAGACACACACACACACACACACACACACAGAGTCCAGACTGTGAAAAATTAGACGACAATTAAATCCTTCCCCCTCTTTAAAAAAACCACCTGTTCCCACCTCCCTCGTCTCCGAATCATCCAAAAACAACAGGTTACCGGGGGCAACAGCTGCAGGCCCCGCCTCCCCCAGCACCTGAGACGCTGCATCTTTAATTTCAGCGGCGGACGAGCGGCGGCCGCGATGAACAACAGGATGTGGTCGAGCGGCTATCATGTTTTTTAATCAACACAATCATCGGCGTGTTGGTTTGAAGAAGCTCAAGTGCTGCATTAGGGACATAAGTAAATATGAAAAACACAAACGTCTCCATTAATATCATGGGGGAATCTAGCTCACGAGAGATTCCTAATGAATGACAAGAGATCTGTGGGTGTGTTAATACCAAATCTACTCTGTGCTCGACCAAGCTTTTCTTCTAATTCAAGGAAACAGCAGCGACAGCCTGTTGCACTGCTTCACGATAAATATCAAAGTATCACCGTCTGTGTCTTTTCCTTCTATCATCTCTCTCTCTCTCTTTTCCACCCACTCTGTCATTCTCTCTTTCCTCTTTTTAAACAGTTTCTCTTTATTTTAGCCGGTGAGTCAGCCGAGCAGTCTGCTTGTGGTTTATACCCCTCTGTCTCCGTTCTAAATAAAGTCGTCCACTCCGCTGTGAAGCCGCTGGGCTGGGCTGTGTCGCTGAGGACATGGGAAAGGGCGGCCGATGAGCCAACGCTTATACATACTCCAGTCTCTCCTCAGTCTGTAATCTGCAGCTGTGTGGATCAGATGTGACAGGGAGGAAATCACAGACAGGTTATCTGTTTATCCCTCTGTTTCTGTCTCCAGCTGTGTGCTGAAGGATGGGGTGGCGATGTGAGCGGCTCTCAGGGGCTCGGCCTCAGCAATCTGCTGCTGTATTTACTGAAACTCTTGGGGACTCTTGACTCTTTACTGGCCATTTGTGTGTCATAGATAAGCTGCAAACACAAATACTGACATTGCATCGCCTTACAAACGTGGATAAGTTGAACTTATCGGCAAACTGCTTCCAAATTTACACATCGGCTTTCATCTGGAGTCATGTCTGGCCACCTCATTGTTGTAAACCTAATATTCCTTCTCATTTTTAGCTCAAGCGGCTCACCTCAGCAGCTGCTTAATGCAAAGTTTGCCTTCTGCTGCTTTGCTGCTGCACTGGTAGCGCCCAGTCGTTGTGAGTCACCCCACCTGGTCACCATGAACAGCATCTGTCACATTACATGCCGGCCCATCCAGCGTTAATATAAAAAAATATTGAGTGAAAATAGAGAAAATGCTGGTACGTCCACGGATGACTGGAGAGCACGGTGTTGCACATTCAAGCAGTGCAAGGGCAGAAGTGATCGATGGCTGTTTCCACTGTCTGTCATCACGTCTCTGTTCCGAAGATGGTTGAAATATGGACGACACAGGGAAACGGACACTTTCTGCTCTGCCTGTTATTTATCTCAGTTCAGTTTATGTCCTGTTGATAACTACAAGGATAAAGTCTTCACCCCTCAAACCCTCATAAGCAGATAAAAGAGCCACTAGATTGGCTGAGAATAGCTGATCAAGCAGGATCAGGTGCTGTTTTTTCAAAGCAGGAAATCACAGAATTGTTTTAAGTTAAAGTAGGAGTTCAAATTCTATTAAACGTGAACATGCTTTGGCTGCAGGTTCAGCTGAACAGATGTTTCGAGGCTGATCAGCGACGATTGACTGCTTCTGGTCTGTTTTCTATGATCCAGCTGCATTTGTGCGTCATGTGCACTGGACCTTTTGACCACAGCGTAAAGCATGAATCACAGATAACATCATTTATCATCATCGGGTCAGAATGTAGCTCTCCTTCCTCACACTAGAAATGATTTAAAGAAGTAATCGATTATTAATAAATCATCACGATTTGTTATTCTTACTCAAGATAAGACTAATTCCACATTTTAAACTTTTAAAAGTCGAAAAGAATGAAACAATTGTGTGTTATTCTGAGACTCTGGGACCTGTTAGGACTGATTTTCTTTTCTATCATGTTTGCACTATTAATTCATGCTGGTCCACAAGCTATTGTAACCATGGCAACCGCTGTGCACCCTTTTAACATTTTATTAACCGTCTGCCAGAGATGCTGATTGTAAAAACACATCGGAGGGCCAGTTTCTGACCACATCGGCTATAAAACTTCAGAAAATAATCAGAAAAGCCCGAAGCACTACTGTCTTGTACAGTTTTCCTCTATTTGCACATAGCAGGTATGTTTATTTACTAGATTCTGGAGCAGTTTTATAGAGTCCGAGGTGGTGTCTTTAAACAAAACTCTTGTTTTTTTCTGATCAACCACCACAAATCCACAGATATTCTAATTACTGTCATACATGTGAAAGAAAAAGAGGAACTCATCCCATTTAAGAAGCTGAAACCAGAGATGATTCTATTCTATTCTATTCTACTCTCCGTTCAGACCCTGGACTCCAGCTTTAAAAGACACACCCATTCATTTGCATGCTTGTTACGGATTGGCTATGAAGCATTCAGAAGGAATGTGAGCAGGCATGCAGCAGTGTGTGTGTGTCTGTGTGTGTCCATGTGCGTGTGTTTGTGTGTGTGAGAGAGAAGGAAAAATACTCTTCTGCTGTTTTACTGAGAACTAAAGCTCAGTTTACTTCTGTCTCTACACACACACACACACACACACACACACACACACACACACACACACACACACACACACACACACACAGTCCTATCTCCCTCTCAGAAGCAGTTTAAGTGAAGCCAACCCGCTGCAGCCACACATCTCCACATGAAGCCAAACAGAGTGGAGAACATTGCCATTTTCTTATCTGTGGCAGGCAGCGTTCGAACATAATGACACGATGTTGGCAGCTCGTTCAGAAAATTGCAATTTCATTTTACACTGCAAAAAAAAAAAAAATCTCATGTGATATGTGACTGACTTTTATTGTCATATACAAAACCAGTTGAAAAGTCAGTCAGTGGAGTGACCGATATAAGAACGTGTTTTTGCAACTTTATCAAAAAATCACCACAATACGTTGGAGGACTTTTTATATTTAATATCAATAAAAATGAATATGATCAATTCAGGTCTACAAGTCGCACGTTTAGTGTTACCACTACTGACCTATCACAGATATATCAGCTTATGTGATGTCTAATATGCACTGATATGCCACATTTCCTGCAGCGTGGTGTCTTTTGGCTCTTGTTATATTATGAATAATGCGTCATGATTGGCTAACATCAGGACACCTTACTTTATATCACCAAATAATAATCTAATCATTATGTTTTTGACCGCACAGCACAGGTCAAGGTTTTGCTTTCATTTTAAGTTTCTTTGTCCTCTGTGAAATATAATACTAGCACCAGAAGAAGCAGAATCAGAATTGACAATTGATTAAATCCAAATTATGGTGGTTTGGAGGGCTAAATTTAAGACTAAGAACATTTTACTTTTCAGTGTATTTTCCTTTGGCGTTTACATGATGTTCTGAAGAGTTTACGATGGTTTCCACTGCTAAAGTCATGCCATAATGACATAAACTTTTTGGCCTGGCTTCCGCTGGCCCCGACTGTGCTTTCCTTCATCACTGTATCGCAGAAAATGAGAGGAAACGTCCCTCTCAAGTCTGCGAGCAGCGAATCAAGTGGCGTCTTTCTCTCCGTTTCACCTGAACCAGTGAGGCAAATGAGAGGCGACGACAGAGATGTGTTGAGATGCTGCCACCGTTAATTACAGGCATAACCCAGAGTCTGTCTCTGCATTTATAATTACTCCTTGTGTCTGTCTTCTCAGGCTCTTTTCCCTGTGTGGTTCACACCGCGGCCCCCATCCCCCCCTAATGACACACCAGCACCGAAATGAGCTATAAAAACTGTCAACAGCTATTTAACACTCCCTAATGTGATTCTTTTTCCCAGCAGTGTTTCAGGTAATGAAAGGTCCAGACCTCTTGGCTGCAGCTGTCCCGGTATCGAACATTTAAAACACTCTGGGCTCATTAAGCTTTTCTGTCCGAGCAGCAGCTTCTTCCGTATCTACATCTCTCGTGTTATCTCTGCCGTTCAAATAATTCCACAATTACCAAAACATACAAAAAATGAATTGGTGAATGTCAGTTGTCAGTAACCTTTTATCTGACCTTTTCATAGGTCAGAAAACAATATATTATCTGCACGCAATTAATTTTTGAGGATTTATCAGGGCACAGGTTATTTATGTTAATATCATAGAAGTTGGAAATAAAGTTGGATGTCGAGTCTATACTGTAGTTGGCATTCAGGAGGCAATCGAGAACATTTCATACGTGAGTCGTCCGACTGAAAACACCTCATAACAGGAGAGTGGATATTACGCAATCAGTCCCGAGAGGATGATACACATGTCTGCAGGGGTTTAGAAAAATCAAAACCGGTGCCATGCATACATCATCACGCCAAGTGACGGATGCAGAAGAGATGAGCCTCAAACTGGGCTGTGCTAGCTGTAGGTGAGAGCTGTATCACAAGCCCCAGGTGTGAGCGCATGGCAAACCTATGCCAGCGGAATATTGCAAAACAGGGTCACTACTGTGCTGCAAAGACTGGAGCAAAAAGCAGATGTGTGGCCCAGTGCTGCAAATTAAGCGAAATTAAAGATTCCACTGCTGCCTGTGCTCAAGTTAAATTCTATTAAGTAAAATGTCAGTATAGCTGGTAGAGAGCAACATACACACTAATTCAGTTGGACTAATGCAGCCACTGGAGCTCATCTGAGATGATTCATCAGCGCGTCTCGCTCCCTGCATCATTACAGCAATTCCACCCACATCTCTCCATCTAGGAAACTTTTCACTGTTTATCTTTCGAGTAGCCCAGTTTAAATGTGACCTATATTCCCCCCCGATGGAGTTAAAGGGGCTGTGTCGCTGTTATTTGAAGGGATATTGTTGTAACGTTGCTGTGCAGCAGGAGGACAAGGCCGCTCTGTCAGTAGTACTGTTGCTGTGTGTGGGTATGTTCCTTTTTATGAATGAATGAGTCTTCATTTATGTATGAAGGAGCAAGTGGCTGCAGGATGTGTGTGCACACAGCTTTTTGAGCATAGATCATTATATCCCTGTTGATCCTTTGTTTGTCCTGGATTCTTTTGTTATTCTTATTGCAGATGTTAAATCGCCAGGTTTCTTTTGCTCAATGGCTATTGCTTGTGTTAAATTGGCATTTCTTTCAGAATAAATGACCTAAATATGCACATTTTCCTGCAAACAACTCAACAGTTCAAGGTTGAGTTTCAAAACATCAGCACTTCTCCGCATGTCATGTACTTCTGTTATTTTGCCCACCGTGTGTATGCTGACCTTGTGTGTGTGTGTTTGTGCTCACGTTGCAAGGTTTCGTGAAACAGCTGCGGGCGTCCCACAGGCACACACTGAGATAATGTGTGTGGTTAATTGTGTCAACATCAGAAACAAAGTATTGCCTATAATCAAGTAGTCTAACTATCATGCCTGATTACGCTCTAAACTGCAAACACTTCTTCGGCCAAGAATGTGATTATTTGGTTGCAAGGAACGTTAAAATTTCACAAAAACACACCTTCACTATTGCATGAAGTTAAGTGCGTTATAAGTTCTAAGTGTGTGATCCACATAAAAGCAGCTGAAGACGTCTATAAACTGAGAAATACAGTTTTAAGAGGCCGTGTAATCAGTTTCTTGTGGACGATCACTTTCTGGCACAACACCGGCAACTCTCCTTTACGCTAAGAAGCTAAAGTTTGTCTAAAAGGTTGCTTGATTTGCTGCTAGCTGCTTTAAAATGTGTTGTGAAGAGTTTGTGATGTAACGACAAATGGACTAAGTTGGAAAACACTACCTGTAAATGTCCCCCTAATGAGGTAATAGAAGGTTTTTGCACCAATTCCTGTGTAAAAGAACGACAGCCAATGGGGAAACTCCCAAAACTTGGCTGAAAAATTTGCACTCTTAAATATAAACCGAGACTAAAAGGAAATGATGTAGTGTCTTATGTAAGCGTTGTATTAACATGCTATGGATTCATCCGAGCCGCCTGCTGCTTGATGACAGTGGAGTATGTGGGATGGAAAGCCAAAACGATGGAGCCAGAAGAGGCTCAAATGCTTCACAGGGCCGAGGGGGAAACTACGGAGCTGGACGAGTTCTTTGTCGGTTCACCAGAAGTGGCCCCAGCTCACACCACACATGTGATCCATTTTTATGACAGCAGAGAAAATATTGAAGTTGGTTCTGTATTTCTGTGTTTGTTATCCCAGCTGGGTCTTCATTGTTGCGAGTGGAAACTGATTTTAATCCGCTGTGACGAAGCTAAAGCTAATTTCCAGGAAGACATGCAAATAAAATCTTTTTTTTTTGTATTTGTTGTTAATCAAATCAGGTTATTTCTGTCACTGTGTCGCTCTGAGGTGGCACCACACAATCCAATCCCTGTGTGTGTGTGTGTGTGCGTGTATTGCTTTGTGCACATTTGCTCACGGTGACTCATATTGTGTGTGTTTGTGTGTAAATCAGTGGAAGCATAGCACCGCGCTGTCCCAGGCTTCCAGAGCAACGTCTCTCAGCTGAGTGACTCATTCATCCAGACTGAAAATGAATCTATCAGTGACTCTCTCCGCTCCATCGACACAGTCTAATGTGTCTGTCTGGTTTCGGACTCGAAGAGAAATCTCAGTCTGTACTTCGAGATCAAACCGCTGTTCGATTGGCAACAGAAAATTGATCTGCGTTCTTTGATAGCTGCTTGAGTCTTTTCTTTGTTTCATATCACAGGTCACCTCAGGTTCTGGAGAAATTAATGAATGGACGGAAAAAAACCAAATCGATTAATAATCAGAAATAAAAGTAATTATCAGTTGCAGCCATTGATTTTATAGTTCAGCTGAATCTCAAAGCTAAATAACGGCAAGAAGCAACAAAGCTCCTTGATCGAACACGTTGCTCCACATAGTCTGAAATAATTTTGCCTCGCTTCTTCTTGGCGTCCCGTGATGATCACAAATGTCCAATAAAAGAAAAACTGATTCATGAGAGTAAATTTTTTCAGATGTGTTTTTAGTTTGAGCGATATAGGAGTTTTCTTTTATCTTTTACTATATATGAAAAGTTTGCAGATGCCATGTTTGAATTATGATGGAATATGTATTTATTTTGTGTGTTAACCAACTAAAGGCAATGATTTACCATTGAAAACCTTTATTACCCTGCAAAAACTATTTTTGATCGTTTCCTGTGTTCCAGCCTTTCTCAGGTGACCAGATGGACGACTTCAGCAGCGAATTATTCAACAGTTTCTTCGACGACCATCTATTAGAGCGACCCCTGCTGGCAGACAGACCCTCACCTTTACACATGGACATCGACAGCAGCCCAGGTCAGCTCCTTCTTTTATGATAAAGCGTTATCATTACACTGTATTAGAATTGTACAAATAAATATGTCGATCACAGTTGTTGTTTCTTCCTATAACTTTTCTTCGGAGTTCCTACTTATTTCCAATGAAACCAAATCACAGTAGGTAGAAGACGTTGGTTGGTAGAATTTTTTCCGATGCCCAACCACTGTCTTGAAGTTGTTTACTTTGAAATTCTTTTAGTTCTGAGGTACTCTTTTTCTTCTCCTCTGTCTCACTCTCATGTAGATGACCTTGAATAACCTCCAACAGTCCAGCAGTCAGTTGCTCCACTCCTCAGCCAAAAGACCCCTGTGTTATTATATGGTTGGATTCAAGAATCTTAACACCACAACCACTGAAATCACTGAAAACGGTCTTGGCCTTTTCCCAGAGATTCAAATTCCGAGTCTCTGACTTCCAAATCTCCTGCTTGTTAACCAGCAGGAAACACACTGGACTTGCATCGCTCGCCAAGCAGGTGCTGCGTCTGTGGAAGGGGGCACCAAGCTGTGCGTTCAGGCTACAATGTGCTGGATGTTGATTCATATCCGTTTAGTTTGAAAAATAAATAAGCCTAGAAGGAGCTTAAACTACTGTCTTTAAATATTTTCTTACCCAGTCCCATCCCTCCAACATGTTTGGTGCAGTTTTGTAGTTTTTGCTAAATCCTGCCGACAAACGGACACAGGTGAAAGTGTAACCTAAAGTCTGAGACCACTTTGTCCTTTACTTCTTGAATTTGAAACTTGAACACTCCTCTTCCTTCATATCTTTAAGTCTTTCCGTCCTTATTATTTTGACTTGTAGGTGAATATCGTTTATATTCCGTGTCTGAAAAATACTTTTGAATGCAACAGATATTCAAGCGGAGCACAGCTACTCCTTGAGTGAAGACTCCGCCCCCCAGAGCCCAGCCCTGTCAATCAAAATGGACCAAGAGTCTGGTAGGTCACTTGATATTTTCAGGTTTTCTTCCTAGTTTTTGCTTCCTGGGAAAATCCACAGCCAATCAGAACTGCTGCAGATCATTATTCTGGTTCTTTGCCATGCCGGCTGTCAGCTGGTAATCTGGTTGTCTGTTCAAACCCTGTCTCTGATTGGCTG
Source organism: Hippoglossus stenolepis (assembly GCF_022539355.2). Taxonomy (NCBI): domain Eukaryota; kingdom Metazoa; phylum Chordata; class Actinopteri; order Pleuronectiformes; family Pleuronectidae; genus Hippoglossus; species Hippoglossus stenolepis. The sequence goes on along the minus strand of NC_061506.1, from coordinate 5,020,581 downwards.
AATCCACTGTCTGTCATATAATATGTGTTATGATTGGCTCAATCTGTTGTCTCTGATATGCTCGTGCCTGCAGGAGCAGTGCAATATAAAAAGACTGTTTCAAACCCTGCTGCCTCGTCTTTAAGCCTCTCTCATTCTCAGTGACTCATCTTCCCCATTATCCCCCCACTGTCTTCCTCTGTCTCTACCTGTCTCTCTCACTCTGTCCGTCGGTCTGTCTGTCTGCATGCATGCATGTCTTTTCTCCATTTGTCCCGGAGATCCTGCTGCTCACAGCATGATCCCAGTCTGAGCAGTTTTCCTCCAGCTAAGCCCTGCCCACCTAACACACACACACACACCACACACACACACAGAGACTCACACAACGCTATGACAAGCATATGGTTTTGAGTCTGCAGCTTTAGCCGAAGCCAGCGGAAACTCTCTCTCTCTCTCCTTTTCTCTTTCTCTCTCTGTCAGGTTATCTCTCTCACTCTCTCTCCCGGTCTGTATCTGCCTCCCCTGTGTTCTCTCTTTGCCCGCTTCACTGTCTCCTTTTAATTCAATTAAATCCACTTTAATGGAATGAATGTCAGATTGATTGCATTGCCAAATCAGCACATGGAGCAAAAAGAGTGTCGCTTTAGGAGAGAATGAAATTCCTGTTCCACTGCTTTCAAGCTATTTCAAGATATACAATGTGACAAAAATGTCTAAAAACTACTAGACCTTTGTGAAATATTTGTTGACTTTTGTGAACTTACATGATCTAGAATGTTTCCAACAATGTTCAAACCCAGAGGAAAAAAACACTGCTGCCAGTTATTCAGTCGTCTGTAATTTTAACTTCCACTGTTTGTATTGGTCAGTCGTAAATTGATCACGATTATCTGTTTGCTGCTTAACGTGAGAGAAACTCTATTACATCACCTCTCCCCTGAATATGATTTGTGCCTGAGTTGCGTCAGGTAGATTTTAGTAATGGCGGTGAGGACAACAACTCCCATGATCCCACGCTGCTTCACGACCTCATCAAATAGGTCTTTTAGTTATTGTTTTGATTGAGAGACCCTTTCTTTAACTTTCTTGTTTCCATGTGTCGTTGTGTAACTGTCATCGCAAACTCACATATGGAAGACATACACAGACATAAACACGTTTATCTTTAGAAAGTCGGGCCTAGGACGCACATAACTCATCCCTTCAAAATTAAATGCCTAACGTGACCTAGATCTTATTCTCAACCACAATCTGTCCTCACATCAGTAGAAAGACATCTGTACTCACACGCATCAACACACAGAAAAGCATATCATCTGAACTTGAATCCATTCCAGCCTATTTGATATTGAACTTTTTCCAAACTTCATTTCACAACCTGCATCTGCTCCACAAAGCCGGGGCATAAACTTTTGTCACGTGCTTTTTCCACCAGCTTTACATCTTTTATTTTAATGTACATCAGCTGCACAAATGAACCAGTATATAATGTATATGTTTTATTGGTTTTGTTGGTGTATGTAGAGGACTCTATTATTAGTAGTATATGCCCCTTTCACTTAATTTCCACAGATTTTAAACAGAACTGATAATTGATCATAAAATTTAACTTATTTGGATTTCAAGCAACGTTTCTTTAGTCGTATTGAGGTGAAAAAACTCCAGGAGAAACTGTGAAGAACTGTTTGATCGTCTTTGTGTGGGAGTCAGTGATAATCTCTGCGTGCTGACTGAAGAATTAACATTTTTCTGTGTCGTTTTTGTGGCTAGAGGAGCGTTCACTTATGACTTCAGGGCGATCTTCTGCACTTGATGCTCCACCTGGTAAACGCTGTGCTGCACTGTGTTTTCAGGATTGCCTGATCTGACTGCACGTCAGATTGCTCGCTGCATAGTTTTGATTTCCAGATTTTCTTTTCACATATAGTTGAAAAAACATTTTTGTGCCACAGCTGGATTGTTCGCTGCCATTTTGGCATCTAAAGTATTTTGACTGAGGCTGCTGCTGCTGCTGAAAAGTTGATCCAGTCACAGAAAGCAGTAGGTTCTGGCAGGATTCGCACATAAATGCTGGTGTCTTTCGTTGGTATTCAATTCTAATCTCCAAAGCTCACACGGATCCTCGTGCATGCTACACACTGTGTCTTTTTGCAGAACGTCCCAGCATGCAGTGAGAGCCCAATGAGGGGAGTAGCAGTAACTGCGGATGTTAGAGGTTTTTGACCTTTCAGAAACTCAGTCTGCTCTGAATGAAGGAATGTGCAGTAGAATTAGGAAGTATCTTGATCAGGAAAGTGGAAGTTCAGATGACAAAGTAATCCAAATACCTAAAAGCAAATGATATATAGTGAACCTTGGGCCCCTGGAGGTCTGAGGTTATTCTTAATGTTGATAGAAAACACTGTATAGACCATGGACTGTTTATAAAGATGGACGATGCTGCCATCTTTCGCCGATGACGGGGATGGAGCTGCGACTGAGTCGGCCTCAGCTGTCAATCATGACGTCTCACCCCATTTTTAATCACATCACTTCCAATCGTCAAACAGCATAACAAGCCAATTCATTCACTTCATATGGAGTTTCATCCAGAGGCATTTTAAACATGTTGGTCACTCACACACATTCACATACTATTCAGCAAGTTGTAACTTTCTTTTCCGCTCTCAGCCTCTCGCTGGCGGCGAACTTGTTCTCAATCAGTGAAAGAGAAGCTGTTTGTTTTACTGCAGCTCCTGTGGTGCTGCTCCATCTTAAGTTTTAATACTGCTGCCGTCCCACTGAGATCAAACAGTCACCACCTCCCCTCAGTTCGCTCCTCTGAGACGATTCCTTTACATGTTACCCACACACGCAGGCTTTTGCTTTTAATTGTATTTTCTGTTGATGCAGCATCCCAAGATAATCCTGTAAATGAAAGGATCAGGATCTGGACTGCATCTCTTCACTTGCAAATTACCTTTCATTATTCAAAAATGTCCTCTGAAATGATGATTATTTTGATCACGTTGGAACCATCATCCTCTTACCATTATCTCTATTCATGTTGTATGAATAGATTTTTAATTCACAATAATTCCTTGCATACCTACATTTGTGCACGTACACTATAAAAGAATTGTGGAAGGAAACCTGTGTGAGGTTTTGACTTTTTCTTCATCAGTTGCAGATGTTAGGTGCAGTCATGTGAGGAATTGCCTGTTGTCAATTACACGTTAATGAAGCCAACATGCAAATCGAAGTAAAAACCCTTCTGTCAGCTAAACAGTCCATATGATGAGCAGGTCATTATTTGTCCCTGACTACACCTCATAGTATTATATTTATATATATTTTTATGTTGCAATGTGACGGAAAAAGGGGCAAAAGACAAAATAAATATTCATGCACGCCTCTTAACAAATGCAGAGAATAACTGGGATGCACAGGATGAATCTATGTATCGGCTAACAGCTTCTGGTATTCATTAAAGAAGTAGTTGCAGAAAGCTTCCAATCAAGCGCTGGCTTAAAGGAGGAAGGAGGTTTAACAAGGCTCAGGGAAGCAGCAGGGCCCGGCTCATTAAGAGAGACTTGGGGGGGTCTAAGTTACAGAGGGGATGTGCGGAATAAGTAAACTTATTTTTGCCAAACCCTCTTTGAATCTACTGTTCGTGTTGCTGATGAAAACTTCTGTCTGTAAGTCAGAGTTAGAAAAGGACCAGAGCTGAAACGCACATATAAATATTAATGTGAACCTTTGACCCTTTTCCTCTGGAGCAAACATCGCTTCACAAAGTCGATTTCTCTACATGTCTTGACAGAGCTTTTTCACAGCAGACATTTTGACATATCATAGCTGCACGAAAGCAGAGTGTCCCAGCAAGTTGGATGGTGAGTCACCGTGCACAACAAGCTCAGCGAGGTGGAAACGGAGAAAGGGAACGCAGTTGTTTTTAATATCATCAACGGCTCCAGTGAACTTTCTGCTGTGACGTGCCAACATGTCCACTGTGAAAATGTTTGTCCAATGGGCTCAATGCACAAATCGCCGTTGAAGGTTACTGACCCCTTTTTGAACGCTACAAGTTCCTGTTGGTGCACATTGAATAAACAAAAAACAGAATGTGGAATCAATACGGATGATACCAATAAATCAGTCCAGCTTGAAACCTCTCGTAGTTGGCCAATTTCTCTGACGTCAGTGTTTATTTCTGATATTAATTACAGTGCAAATGTTGGCTCCATGTTTGACAAGAAAGAAAGAAAGAAAGATAGATTTGTTTTTAGGATGGATTCTCTCCGTGCAGATCTATTCTGTGCTGACACGATAACAAGACGAGCTACCAGCTCTGTGACGGGCACACACCTCCATCCTCTACACACACACACACACACACACACGCTCATATACCCACACAGCTTGTAAAGTTCAGAGCATTTTACCAGCAGAATGTTGCTAGGAAACCAGGAGGTGATTAAAATCATGTTCACACACACACACAGAAGCCCCTGTCTCTCTAAACTGCTACTGCTCTCTTTCTATACACTACAGGAGCCTTTTTGGTGTGTGTGTGTGTGTGTGTGTGTGTGTGTGTGTGTGTGTGTGTGTGTGTGTGTGTGTGTGTGTGTGTGTGTGTGTGTGTGTGTGTGTGTGTGTGTGTGTGTGTGTGTGTGTGTGTGTGTTGTGACAAACATCCTGGTGTTCGTGTTTTATTCCAAAATGCTGACTCGATTATTGACCACACGCCTCCTTTTCAACATGCAGTTCCGTTTTAGTCGCGATTTCACTTCTAAAAAAGTTATGTCATAGTTTCACTTTAGAATGAAACTTAAAATACAACCCTCACATAAAGACTGTAGCGGAGACGTTATTTGACTCTGATGTTAGTTGGACTCCTTCCTAATGAGGGTCCATTGGAACGACGCCAACATCAGTTCACCTTTTCAAAGGGCTTTAATTGAAAGCATACATACTTAACAGGCCCACTGGTGGGCAGATCCCTATAAACTCCATCACGCTGTGCAGACGAGCACAGTGCAAATGAGCAGGAAGTCATTTAGATCAAAATATGTCATTTCTACTCTGTATTTCACTTCCTATGATAGATGAGGGGACGGTCAAGATTTAGATACAAGTGCAGTATAGGTTAAGCTCTGGAGCTAACATTTCCCAAAATGCAACTCAATGGTATCATTCTTCAGAGTAGACCCTGATATCACCATGACATCATTATGGATGTATACACCAGGCTCAGTAGTTGTCCCCGTGAGCAGTAAATTGCTTCTTTTTGTGTAAAATTGTTGAAAGGCTCCTTTAAACCCACCTAATGAGAAACCTGGCGGAATGATCAGATTTGAGCTGTGAGAGAAACGGCCACCTAGTCGGTAACGTTGGATTATATAATGCTGCGGGTTGCTGCATCTGGATTCCGTCTCTCAAAGAGGAATTAAAATAGCTGGACACTGTGCCGAGTAAAATCTGGAAGCAACCAAATCTGGAGCGTGAACAGAAAAACAGCTGTTCGGTTTTCCTCGGCGCAGTTATCCAGCTAACTCGGTAAACCTATTTTGTGAGGCCTCCTTGGGGGGAGACGTGACCGTCTCTTCCTCCAGGAACCTGTGAGAGGCTCCTGGAGAAGTCCTGTGGTGGTTTTCCCATGGGTTACTAAACTGTAGGAGTCAAGACTGCCCTCAACCCACTGGAGGAGGTTTTGGAAAAGGAAACTCAAGTCTATATATAATATAAGCTCTTAAATACCACCATGTTGTTTGTTTGAGCCAATTATATATATTGTGTGTGCAGGGGGGGTGCAGACTTTGATGTTATGCATATAAAGATGGTTGACACTTCTCCACTTCCTCCCACTATCCAGGAATTAAGACAAAATATCCCGGATACGAATGCTGACATCTTGTGCCTTGGACGTCATTTGTAGTTTAAATTCCCCCTTAATCACTAATATGAGTATAATACTTTTTTTTTACATGGTAGTGAGTTACTCCTATGTGTGTGAATCACTGGATTTCAATCATCAAAGTTCCTTTATAATTTACTTTTGTACAGTTTTAGTTTTCTGCACAAACCCATGTGTATTTGCTGAAGAATTGTGATGATAATCCACAACAGAGTTCATTTCAGGAGCTGCAGGCAGGACTGGAGCCTCCTCTTCATCCTGCCCACTGGGACATGAACCAGGACTAACCAGCTTTTCTGCAGCCCTGCACTTGGGTCCCTAAAAATACTTTCTCCAGGTCACAGGAGACTAAACCGTGTGATGCTTCTCGAAACATTTCCTCGCTGTGTTTTGGTGAACCTCCTTGAAATGGTGCCCTGCCCTCATTGCAGAGTGGCTGAATTATGCATATTTTCTACATTGTTTAAAGGCTGCGATGGGTTACTTCTCTCAGGAAGGATCCTCGAGACGAGTTGCTGGGTCAGCCCATCTTTTTATTTCAGGGTAGATGCACACTCGCTGGAGACAAATTATGCACCGCAGTTGCCAGAGCGACGTCGTCCAGCAGTCTGTAATAACCAGCCTTGTCAGGAAGTGCTCAAATGATTTGGGGAAGCTCCTTTGAAAGTGTGATTTATAAGCTCCCTGCTACTTCCCATCGGACGACCTACAGCGAAGCCTCCCCAAGAGAAATGCAGTTGTTTACTGAAGTTGCTGCAAATGATGAAAGTTCATTCTGCTTTTCGAAAAAAAAAACACTGAGCTTTCTGGGCGGAAATTAAAGTACTTGAGTGTTACAGTCAAAAGGTGTTTTTCAGTTTAAAATCAGTTTTTACATATAGAGCTCCAAGAGCAAGAAAGCTTTAGAAAGTTTCACAGCCATTGAGCCACATGTGTGTTTTACGACCAAGAACTTTGAACTTGAATACATTTAGTACATGTGTATATAAATGTCCATTGATGGTTTGATGTTCTGCCTTTCCCTTAGAGTTCGAATGGAGCTTCAGTCAGGACCTCTCCGCCATCTTGGTGAAACAGGAGGAACCTGATGTGGGTCAAAGGTTAGATCCTCCGCCTCTGGAAGGCCCGCCTCTCATATTAAGCCCTGCACCCCCGCACCGAGGATCGGCCTGGAAACACGCGGTGAGTAAATCCACACCACAACGATGAGGCGCTGCATGTTGACGGTAGCGGAGTTCACCGGCTTCACTGTGCGTTCTTGTGTGTGTGTTGTGTTTGCAGGAGCGCAGTCAAGACGACATGAAGCCAGTGGCTATAAAAGATGAACCCAGAGAGGTCGGACAGTGTCTCAGTCTGCCCAGCGGTACATGAAGCACAGACACATGCACACACATTTTAGTGTCTCAGTTCCCACTCATCCACTGACAACATCCTCAGTTCAAAGTACAACTCGCTCATTCAAGTCTCTCCCCAACTGTAGACGATGCTCTCCAGCTCCCGCCCACCCCCCCCAGCAGTAACCACGGCGACAGCGACGGCTCCCTCCCTCCGTCCTCCCCGCTCCTCCCTCTGCCACCGTCTTCCCCTCAACCACAGCAGAGGCCAGGAGGTCGCGCCTCTTCCTCCTCCTCCTCCTCCTCTTCCTCAGCCATCTCCTCCTCACCTCTCCTCACTGCACCACATGTGAGTAGAAGAGCATAAGAAGTCACTTCGGGGCTATATGAAAGTTATTATTGGGTGTTTAAGCCCCTCAGCAAGTTGATATATTTGTATACATTTTGTATCCAGACTTTTTGGAACTTATACACATTGTGTCCTACTGTGAATGTAGAGAATTAGCCTGTAGGGACTGAATTTACTCTATGACTTCAGTATACTTGATACTAATTTGTTTTGATGTGTAAACCAGCTATAATCTTGGGGTTGAATCAGTCATTTCACTGGTTGACAAAATGTGGTCAATCCAGCGAAATCTGAATAATATTTCTATCAGATTCAGCCTCTTTTTCCTCCCAAGACAAATGAATCACATTTGTGCAAAAGCAACAATATTGTTCCTCGGGACCAAATGTTCAATGTCAGCAAAAAAAGAAAATAATATCAATGTGGTTTTGAAGCATCCGAGCTCTGAGTAAAATATTTGCTGTTATTTTTCTTTCGTGATGCAACAGAATCCTGTTTTTTACTGAACAATAGCAGCACCCACATGGATGTTTTATTTATTTATTATAATTTAAATTTGGCACTGGGATAACCTCAAGTATGAAAGCCATCAGCTGACTCCATCGAAGCTTCAGGTTTCAGCCAGTGGCCAGAGCTATTATGTTTTCAAGTCTTCAAATTCACATATTTGAATTTCTTAAAATTTGGTCTCACAAACAAAATTTTTGTGGTCAAAGGTCAAAGTTAAAGGTCACCTGGTAACCTAATATTTCAATATTTATTTAGTTTCATTTTAAGATGAATTATTGATACTGGTTGTAAATACATATTGATGAAGTTTTTGTTTTGTTGTGCAGAAGCTGCAGGGCTCAGGACCCCTCATTCTGACAGAAGAAGAGAAGAGGACCCTGGTGGCTGAGGGTTACCCGGTACCCAACAAACTCCCCCTCACCAAGAGTGAAGAGAAGGCACTGAAGAGAGTCAGACGGAAGATTAAAAATAAGGTAAATCCTCTGAGATTTACTGAACTTCTGAGTGACCAAAATCTAGTCGGATGGACGTGGTGGCGTTACTCTGACGTCAAAAAGCTCAGACATGGATCAAATTGTGATTGTAAAACAGAAACCGTAACGGAAATACTATGATGATATATTGGAGCTGCGCTTTCACTGAAGCTCCTGTAAATTACTTTAAAAAAAACTAAGATATTAATATTTGTCTGTTTTTCCTCCCAGATCTCAGCTCAGGAGAGTCGGAGGAAGAAGAAAGAGTATGTGGAATGTCTGGAGAAAAAGTAAGGCTTGGAAAAAATCTTAACTCTTGTTTTTCCATTCCTCCTCCAGGTTTACCTTCGTATCCGCTTGTCATTTTGCAACTTGCAATCATTTTTTTCTCATTATAGTCTCCTCAAATGGTTTTAAAGTAACAAACTGCGTTATATCAACTTCTGAAACCAGAGATTCAGAATGCTACATTTTTTGCGGAGTTTACATTTCATCACTCGTCCCGTCTCTTCATCTTCTGATTCATTAAAGAACATCAAAAGTGAACAGAAACTCTTTTCCTCCTCATTCCCTTTCTTTTCCTTTTTGTTATTCCTTGCTGTGGCACGACTCCAATAACCTGCTGAACACATGGGTCAGATTCAAACCGTCTCTGGCAGGGGGAGAGAAAGAGAGATGAAAATGTGGGCCTGTATTTATGTTGCTTTCATTGCACAAAGTCAATAGGTGCAGTCATTCGATACGTTACGTACCCAGAGAGGCTCCTGCAGGTGGTCACAAAATGTCCTCGTAATCCCTTCAGAGTTAAAAGAAAGATATGTCGTCATCCTTTAACTGAATCAAGAGAACGGAGAGATAAGAGGAGGGGAAAGGAAGAAATCCTCCTCTTTGTGTTGATGTTTTCTTTCTTTTCTCGACATGAGGACAGAATTACCAGATGACCCTTCGTAGAGAAAACAGCATGACGACTCGCGGGGAAAGAATGTGTTTGAATGAGCCGCAAACAAACCCAAAGAGGAGATCAGGAGGATTAGAAAGAGCAAGAGATTAGCGAGGTGTTGAATTGATAATTGAGATCAGTGGGATTAGCAGAGATGGCAGACTGAGGAAGAAAGTCTTCAGCAGAGAATCTCATCTCTTCCTTTTTTTCAAAATATCGAAATCAGGTCTTTGACGTAAACAGATTTCTTTATTCACCCGAGGAACTTAAAAATGCTTGAAATCTTCTAAAATACCTGGAAAGATTGATCCCTGGTGGTTTTGAATATGTCCTTAACTCGTCTACATCCTAAAAATGAACGAGGTGAAGGAATGCAACACACTCACACAACAACATGACGCCTCTCATTGGTTTTGAAGTACATAAAGTAAAGTACTGGACCTGGTGCCACTGCTGCAGGAAATATAAGGATCATCCATAGAATTCATCGTTGTTGTTATAGTTGTTGAGTTATTTCAGTCTGGACCTCTTCATCGAGCCTCTATCGTGTCTAAAAACAGAATTTGTGTTAATACCTCTTTGGCGTGAAATGAGAGTGACATTTGGACTCAATGTGGTCGTGTGATAATATCTGTGATCCGGATATCAGAATCAAGATGTTGATGGAAATGTTTGCCTCTCTCTGTGTGTGTCTGTGTGTGCATCAGGGTGGAGAGCTACACGTCAGAAAACGGCGACCTGTGGAGAAAAGTAGAAAACCTGGAGACTGCCAACAGGTGAGACACACACACACACACACACACACACACACACACACACACACACACACACACACACACACACACACACACACTCGACATTAACGTTGTTGTGTCTCTGAACACTCTGAAGCAGAGGCAGAAGAAACTGGCCCTTGTTCTGCCTTTAATCTGTCTTCTAAAATATAACTGAGCTGCAGCCTACTGTAGATTATACATACTAGCGTTTATACTCTGTATATATAACAGAATGTGTCTAAACAGAAATTTATCTGCTCCATGAGTAAAGCTTCCCCAGCTCCACTGGTTTCCTCTGTTATTATAACAATATGAAACCAGCCTGGAGTGGGTGGGTGGGTGTGGTGGGATGGGATCCATGGTTTTGGGTTGGGGGTCTGTCCTGCAAAGTCTGTAGCAGCGTCAGTCTGTCATTAAAGCTGCCAGTTAACTGTAGCTTTCCTCATGGTAAGCAACCCCCTCCCTGCCCACCACACACACACACACACACACACACACACACACACACACACACACACACACACACACACACACACACACACACACACACACACACACACACACATGAATGTTAAACCACCACACAGAGGAACAATGAGTTGGCACAAGGTGGGAAACATGAGTCAGCACACAGCACGCCGTCTCGCACATTAAAGTCCACATTGTGTGTGGGTCTGAGGAGAAAACGTCTGAAATGACTGAACTAAATTTAAAGCCCTGGTTCCTAAAAATGGCCCAGATGCAGTTATTAGTGGTCATTTAGTTCTGCACTGCACGTCTGATTCATGCAGAACTGGGTTCGTGCTGCCGGTTTATTAGACGTACAAGAATAGTCTTAACTCAAATTACACGCTGCATTTAGATTTGCATTTTAAAAGTGCTCAGTTTCAGCTTTGCGCAAGTATTCTTTCATCTCACAGGTTGAAGAGACCCTCAAACAGAGTAGTAGTGGTCGTACTAGTAGTGGTAGAAGGAGTATTAGGATTAGTAGTAGAAGAAGTAGTAGTAGGAGAAGGAGTAGAATAAGTAGTAGTAGTAGTAGTAGTAGTAAGAGTAGTAGTAGTACTAGTAGTAGTAGGAGAAGGAGTAGAGTAGTAGTAGTAAAATATAATCTAATAGAAGTCTTACTATTAGAATTAGTAGTAGAAGTCTTAATAGTAGTAGGACGAGGAGGAGAAGTTGAAGAGTACTAGTAGTTGAATTAGTCGTAAAAAGTACTAGTAGAATAAGCAGTAGTTGTAGTAGTAGGAGGAGGAGGAGGAATAAAGGAGTAGTAGTAGAGAAGTAATAGTAGTAGCAGGAGTATTAGTGCAAGAATAAGAAGTAGTAGTGGTAGTAGTAGTGGTATTAATAGTATTCTTTGCAGTAATGTCAGGTCTGTGAGTCCACTTCAGATACTGGCTCTGGATCAGTTTAGCTGAGCACACACACTTGAAACAAAGGGAAAGTGCACTAAAACTAGAAGAATCTGCCTCAGAGTGTCTGTTTCATGTTGATTTAATGCACACACACTTCCCTTCGCCCGGTCGACCGCCACGACCTTTGGAAGTCCTGTGTATTTTAAGCAGAGGCAGTAAATTGCTGTGGTTTCACATCAAAGTCCTGTGTGAGTGATGCTGCTTCGTATCATGGCATGTTTTTTATTGCAGCTCTCAAAACACGCCAGTGCACGGAACAGGCGTGTGCGTGGAGACAGACACTGCTCCGCTCATTGTTTAATTTGATCACAGAATATGTGATTGGCCACTTTACTGTCTGGTTCCAACTTGTCATGACTCAGAGGGTTGAGGAGAAACTGGTTCTCTGTCTCCGCTCAGTGGTCAGAGTGTGTCCCGACAGCTCATACCATCAGAACCCTGCTCTCCAGATCCCACAGCACTTTATTGTCGTGTTTTAACTCCGTCCAGCAGCTCTACTACACTCGTTACTCTCTTGGGCCGACTGACAAAACCACAGCATATCACATCGTTAAAGTGGAGAAAGTCTCTGGTGGAACATTGTAGAGTTCAGGTGAAATAAATCGCATGTTTCTCTTCTTGAGGTTTTCCAGCACTTTTACATGTTCCGAGTCTACTGTACTTAGTGGTGGATGGAGAGTTGACCCGTGCACATACTCTGAGGCTTGCAGAATCACTGACATCTTTTAAATCACTCCTTAAAACACATGTTTTTTAAAAGCCGTTTATTAATCATAGAACATTTGGAAAAAGGAGGAAATCCGCACATTTAGAAGTTCTCGTCGAGGAGCCGGAACTTCTGGATGTGCAGATTTCCTCCTTTTTTTTCAAACATTCTGTGATATTTCATTAATTCAACTCTCATCAAAAATGATTATACTTGAATTGCTTTCTGCTCCTTAATAATTGGGTTATTTGAGATTTAAATCGGGTACTTACAGACGTGAGAAGTGCAGAACAATGCAAACACAGAATGACAGACATTACAAACCAGCTTTATTAAAAGAGCAGATAGTTTGAGACCTAATATTTGTCTATAATCCTTGTCGTCCTCTCCCCAGGTCTCTCCTACAGCAGCTCCAGAAGCTTCAGTCATTGATTTCAGGGAAAGTCATTCCCCGTTCTTCTAAAATGGCCTCAACTCAAACAGGGACATGCCTCATGGTAAAATACTCGTGTTGTTCTTAAGCTCTCTACAAATACATACACACAAAATACTATACATGTATATTTTTGAATTGCTATTATGTACATTCTGTTGGTTTCTGACAAGAGAGAACACCTCTCCTTCTTTTTCAAGAAACTACGCCTTAATGTAATTTTCGTAAATGGTTTTCTGTTCAATTTCTTAACATGCATGTCAAATGGATAATAGTTTGTCTGGAGACACTAATGAAAGTCTGGAATTAAATTATCCCAGAATCCGACTTTACCCTCTGTTCAGTTCTACACCACAATTCAAGTCTCGTGTGACTAATGTCTTTTCAAAAAGGGACAGAAATACATCTGGGTCCAGCTCTTCATTATTATTTTAAAAAATTAACTCAAAGGTTTTTTTGCCATGTTCATAGCTGATGTGCAAACACCTGTAGAATTTCAACAGCTTTATTAAGTGTTTCTTCCTCTTTTTGTGCAGATGGTGGCCGTGTGTTTCGTCCTGGTGTTGGGCTCCTTCTCCCCTTGTCTCTCCCCCCTCTCCTTCCTCAGTCACACCTCCTCCTCTTCCTCTCACTCCTCTCAATCTCCCCCTCTTCCGTCAGCGGACCTCTACACCACTAGTCAGGGTGGGTCAAGAAGCATTTTCATTTCACACCATCCTAGTGCACAGTTTGTGATGTTCAGAGTAAGGACAGAGGGGAAAACCCCTTTTTGAAACCAGATTCCATCACGTTAACCACCCGCTTAATTCTGCCAGGAACCGTCCTGTGAGTGTTGAGGGAAAAAGTCTGCCTGGCTGCATCAAAGCTGAAATCCTTAAATTGGCCACATTACCCTACAAATGTCTCAGCGGGAAAAAACATCCTGCCACTTCTGTCCTTTAGATTGTGATATTTTGTGTGTAAAAGGGAGAGTTTCTGTAAAATAGTTTTGGATAATTTGTCTGATTAACAGTTCAAATCCCAAAGATATTGATTTGCAATCATTTAAAATAGAAAAATTCACATTGAAAAAGTAAACGGACGTAAATATAATGTTTGGTTTTCACGTGGTCACATTTCTACCAAATTCTACAGAATTAAGTAACTTCAGGCCAAACTACATGAAAATAAAAATTGCTGTGTGTTTGTGTTACAGTCCGCTCCCGCAGCCTGCTCTTCTACAATGAAGGGGCCCCATTGGAGGAGAGTTTAGTGACATCAGAAGGGGAGAGGCTACAGTCAGAGGCCCGCTCCCACATCCAGACGAGCCGTTACACCGCTGACGCCCACAGAAACCACACAACTGGGCCCGAGTTAGACCGGAGGTAAGAGACTCATACTCTGACCTTTATGTTTTTTATATCAAACTCTATTCACTCATTTTGTTTTCATCTGCCCGCAGAGAAACAAAACCAGACGAAGCCTCGAAGTTTTTCTGACAGACTGCATGACCCCTCCTCCCATGACCTCTCACCTCTGACCCCAAAACCACCACATCCCTGGACTCACCCAGGTTCCACATCAACGTCCGTCGTACGGTACCCTGTCCATCTTCAACCCTCATCCTTTTCGTGAGTGACTCAGACACTGCACTCCTCCTGAAGTCATGCTTCACCTCAACAGTCTGCTACACCTGAAGATACTTGATTTTAAAGGGACCTTATCATTGGAATTTCCATTTTTATGGATAAAGAGATAGTGAAACGTTTAAATACCCCAAATAATCCATGTGTATTCATATTTTAGAGATGCTTTAAAACAGTGTGTTAATTCAAGAGCCTCTGGACAGTGTACAGTAACTTACAGATACAATTTGTACCATAACAAATAAAAATTACAATTTCAATAGGGCCTCCCACTGTTCGGTGCTCGGGCCCTAATAACTTAAGATAGAAAAAGCTGACTTATAAATGATTAATCAATTATCAAAATTGTCGTTGACCAGTTTTTCTGCTATCATCTAATTTAATAATCACGTCAGCTTTTATTTTCGACCCGTACATTTGAATGCAACTTGAGTCTCTCCCAACACTTTACCAAAGCAGACATGCCAGTGTGTTAAAAAACGAACACATCCTGTGCCATTGTTTAAAAGTGCCTTTCAAATGTGACTAACTCAGCCTTATACTGTATCTAATGGCCACACATGCAATTATAAACCTGGAAACTTAACTTTAGCTACGTTACACATTTTGTTTACATGTGGTCTTTGGGTTCTTGTTCCTAGTGTTCAGGATCTATTTTAACATTTAATTTTAAGTGCCTGTGCAAGTATTTGGGGGCATAGTAGCAAAACCTTTATGTTAAACCGGAGCCAGCTTTGGTCTGAGGAGCATAAATGAACAGTTTTGTAATGTGTTTTTAGGTTGTTACAAATTAACATCTGATGTGTTTTATTTAAAACATATCTCTGCAGTTAAAACTTGTTTTTCACTTCCACATTCTTACCACATTATTACTTTTTGGGCTGGAAACCGTGTTTTCATTCCGACAGAGTATTGAAGGGGTCCGACAGAGGCTGGGGAAACATGACATAAAAATATTTTTATGGAATTTCAAAAATTGTATATGTAATATATTTGCAGCATCACAAAAAGAGCATATTTATTTTATGCAACAAAAAAAGAAATATTGAACTTGTTTTAGTTTATCCTATTGTATAATTTTTTTTCTAAATAATGTTTACAAAAAAAAACGCAAAAATACAACTTATAATATATTCTGAGCATCAAAAAAGGGCATATTTATTTTATGCAAAAAAAAAGTAATTGTCTGTTGTGTTCTGGCATTTAGGATGATGTGAAGTTTTATAAGATGTCGTTTACATGGTGTTTCATGAATTGTAAAACTTTGACATGATCTGTTTGTGTCTTTTCAACTGTAATACAGTGTTTGTTTCACTGCTGTCGCATGAAATCCTCTGTTGTGATCAAAAAATGGGTTTCGCTTTCACTGATTCTTTAAAATGATTCTATTTTTATCCTTTGACTTAAGTTCTAAACCAAAACGTCCAAAGAAATTGATCAAAAACCAACTTCAGATATTGACAATCATGTTTAACATTATTTTTGTTATAAATGCATCCTGTAGCCTCTTAGCAGCAGAGGAAACCTCTAAAACATCAATACTAACTGTGCTCATGCGACAGCAGTGCATGTTGTATTTATTCCTGTTTGTAGAAAGTGTGTATATATTGATGAAGCCAATCAGGGTACTAAAACATTCTAGGAAGTAAAAGACATCTGAGGGAACACCAGGACATTTTAAAAATGCTTTTATTTCTTGACCACTATTCTGACAATGTCATGGTTTTCCATCAGATTTTTCCTCATCCAAGTCCGTGGAGGAAATAATTCCAAATTCTGACGATAAAATCATCCAGAAACATTATTTTTTTTGTTTGTTTCGTTTTGTGTCCCTCGTGTGCCGAGTGTAAACAAAAGCATCACGTGACTGCAGCCCGTCACTCCGCCATTGTCATTCTCAACCTCTACAGTTTCAATGCACCAGTGTACATAAATAATAACAACCAAATGTGCAGATGTTGTAAATAAAGGGCCTTGTTTTTTTTTTTATTGTATTGTGACGTAGTCCAAGACTTAAACCTGTGGAAAGTGGGAAAAAAATTTAATATCAGTGGAGCTTTTTGGGATTAAAGTGGGGAGGGTTAAAAAATGTAACAGGAAGGGTGAGTTTTTCCACTTGTGAAGAAACCTGGACGACACAGTAGCTCGACACAGTTTGAATCAAACACCAGGAGCTGCATGATTATTCCAACTTCTCTGTGAACATCTGAACAATGTCCAGAGAGAATAATCCAGCACTTTCCAGAGGGTTCAGTTGTTTGAAATGTGTTTGGATATAACGTTGTCCTGGTTTGTTGTATAGTGCATGTTCCTCCATATATAAATATGTTATCTTAGTGTAGTCAGTAGAGTAGAAACCAGCAAAATATAAAAAAACTGCATCAGCAACACCGTGTCTGTGGACTTTCTTGCTTTAAATGTGAGTACAAAAAAAAAAAAGACATGATTTCCTCTGATCGTAGTCTTGACTCAGTCTTGATCCCCTTTGACCTCAACATGAACTTGACTTGCCGTGAGACCCCCTCTGGCTCGAGTCCAGGCTGCATTTCAGCTGAAGTGTTTGAGTATGAGCTTTTTTCTGAGGTCTTCTGCCTGGCTGTCGCGGTCCTCAGGCCTCTGTTCCAGGCTCTCGGGTAGCTCGGGGGGGTCTGTCCTTTCCAGAGTCCAGGCGTCTAATCCCGACTGTAGGGAGGCGTTGTGGAGGACGCAGCAGGCCAGCAGGATGGATGAACTCCTCGCTGGAGAGTACTACACACAGAAGAGGAGGGATGAATATCCAACACTGCTCATGATACTGGTCGTTGCAGTTTTCATTTATTTTTTTATTTTACCTGTAGGTATCCTTTGGTGCTGTCTAAACATCTGAATCTGGTCTGGATGGCTCTGAAGGTCCTGTCCACTATCTCAAGTGTAGCATTGTGCGCCAGATTATATTCAAACTCTGCAGAGGATTCTGGGTTGTTGACTGGGGTCATCAACCACTTCCTCAAAGGGTAACGACAGTCACCTTGGAAACAGAAAACATTTAACCCCTTACCTCCCTTTAAACAACAAGCATCTTAAGTGGATCTTTTAGTCAGGTTGATGTTGGGAGTCTAAAAATCCCCGTCTCACCCAGCAGCCACCAATTCTCAGTGTCCTGCAGCTGTTTGCCGAGAGCAGACCTTTCTAGAACTTCTGCGTCATTGAGTCCACCCGGCCAGTTGGTCTCTGCGCTGAGCAGCAGTCCTCGGGCGTCACACACAAGCTGGCAGGCTACAGAGTGAAACCCTTTCTTGTTCACATACGTTGAGTCTTCGCTGTTTGGAGCTTTGATGGCGACCTGGAGATGAAGAGCAAAGAGGGAGAAAGACCAATCAGTTGCCTGCTATACAAACTGATAATTGTATAGTTAATATACTTTATTATATAAACCTGAACACAGTCCAGCACTCCCCCAACTCCTGGAAATCCTGCCATTTTCTTGAAATCCTGGGAGGACAGCTCTCTGCTGGAGGGATCCCTGTTTGGAAAATGTTATAAGTGTTATTATGCCTTTTCTTCTCCACCTTGAAGGCTTAATAATTAAAAAAATAAGGCTGTAAACATGGTATTTTTTCTGAGCGTCACACTGGTCAAAGGTTTTTCCATTCAAATTTAAGAAGGATGGATTGTTTACTTGTGAACACCTGAGATGCTGCATTTTCCTTGTGGAACTGTAAAGTTACTGAAGTGTCGTGCTTCTATACCTGTTGAACACGATGAACTCCGGAGCTTTCTCCACCAAGGCTTTGGTCACGTTGGACACACATCTCGACATCGAAGCCTGGCTGATCCCTATGGTATCTCCCATGGACGTCTGGAATGAGCCAGATGTGTAAAAGCCCAAAGCTGCCAACACCTGGACATCTGGACTGATGGCTCTGGACCGCTGTGTACGTCTAGACACATCCTAAAACACAGACATAACAAAGCAACATAGTGGTGGACGCATTCAATGTCATATCTGGCATGTGTGCGTTCATTGAGTGTGAAGACACACTCACTTCTCTCAGTAATTCCACCAGATAAAGAATGAAGTCTCTTGGGAAGCTAAAATGTTTGAGGAGGAAGGTGTCGGAGACAGAATCCAGGTCAAAGCGGTCCAGCGTCTTTTGACCTCGACCATGTAGCAGTAGATCACAATCCAAGATGGCTATAGGGATCGCCATGCTGTGGATGATAAACAAATACATGAATACAACACATGAAGTCAAAAGATTACTGTTGTATTCTTCTTAGTATATTTACTTCCTGTTTACACCATCATCTCCACAGACAATTGTTGTGCTGCAGATTTAACAAACTATAACAACGTTGTGTTGCATATTGACCACAGAGTTTATTAATTTTACAAACTAGCCTTGTAGCCAATATAGCCTTTGTTAGCTTAAGCAATCTGAGAATATGACTTCCCAGCGAGTATTTTATTCATATATATAGTTTCCGCTACATTTATAGTGTTTAAACACAAGTATCCATTCAACTGTATACGATAACATATTAAAATAACAGGGGTTTAAACTGTTGTCACGCTTTAAAGCTAACTCTCTGGGAGCAGCTAACACAAGCTAGCAAGCTACTTTGTGTTAGAACTGTCTTAATTTGCGCTTTTCGGCCCAAGTGGAAACTAATCTACACCCGTTTCGCCAACTGGGTATAATTAAAAACAGAAAGTGTGATGAATGTGTTATGAATGTTTGTAATATTAAAGAAAAAGGTCGCTTACTTCACCCAAGTCGTGCAGCATTTGTCAACCAAAACAAGCCACGGGAACACCTACCTTTCGGTTCAGAGTCGCAGATTCGACACAAGGAAAGTGCCACCGTGGTGTTTACGTATAAATTGACGTTTCGTACTAAAAATAATAATAAAATAGCTCATATGTATTTGTTTTCCTATTTATGGGATTTCTTTGTGTTTTCTAGCCTTTATGTGACACGTAGGTTTTCACAATGATCGACGAAAGTGCCTGTGTGGAAGCACTGCGACCCAAGCACGTTGACATGGAGGAGATAAACAGACGAGCAGCCCCGTCGTCTTCAATGTTGTGTACATCTCAGATGGATGTTTAAATTGCCGTCGAGCACAGTTTTTCTCGTCGAGTTAGTTAACCCGCTTTTTATTTTATCGAAGCTTCGTCTTTAAGGCAACAGCCGATGTAAGTTTTGCTTTGTGTTTCACACTAAAGTGCGTTGTAGCCAGCTAGCTAGCTAGCGCTAGCGCGTCACACAGTGTGTCACTGACTCACTCGTCTCTGTGACAGGAACAACAAAGTCGACTATCGATTAAATTGCTGTTTTATTGCTTTTAAATATATCCGACCGTGTTGTGTACATTGTTAAGTGGTTGTCAGCGTCCTGTGGTTTAACATGACCTCCAAATCCTGCTGGACAATCTCATGTCATCGTGGAGGCCTCGCGACGTGGCTGGGGACAGAAGCTGCTGCTGCACGGAGGCTAAAAACAACAGCTACAAACAGCGTCTGTCGTGTTATTGATGCAGACGCGTTATATGCGTCTTTATTCGTCTTTTAGGCCTCTGAGCTGTTTGGTTTAGGCAACATGCAGATGCGATTAAAACTGTGAATATTCACAAATATCTTTGTTGACACTCACTCACCTTCTTCAGCAATATATAATTTAATAATTCAATTTTAATGAATATAGGTTGGATGCAGTTGCAAAACAAGCTCATGCTCAACATTATAGAAGGTTGTTTTTATATATTTTTTTACAGTTGAAAGTGGAATAGGAGTCTGTTTTTCTGCCCATCCCTAAGTGACTGTCATGTTGGATTGCAGGGTCGTGTCAACATGGACAGTGACCTAAGTCCCCAGGATAAAAAGGACTTGGACAAGTTCATCAAGTTCTTTGCCTTGAAGGTAACAGAGAGATATGTTCTTTGTTATGAGCTTGAATCTAGACATGTCAATGCCGTCTACAGCCTATCGAGTGTCCCCGAGGCCTTGTGTTGTCTGTTACACTTCTTAAACCAACTTGTTTTCCCACTTACCACCAGTAACGGTGTCCCTGCTACTCTGGATGCTCATGTAAACAGCTTTTTGTTTCTAAGATGGCCGCTCACAATTCGATTTCTCATTTCGTGTTGTGTGTGTGTTTGTAGACTGTTCAGGTGATAGTCCAAGCCCGACTCGGTGAGAAAATCTGCACTCGCTCTTCCTCATCCCCTACAGGCTCAGACTGGGTAAACCCATTTTCCTTTCCCCTATTATTCATTTGTAGTCATTGAATAGATTGTTGTAGTTTTGTATCTGTATCTTGTTGTTGCACACTGTTTTCTGCTTGTATAAGTGTAAAGTTTAGTCATATTGTCCCCCAGTTTAATTTGGCCATCAAAGACATACCAGAGGTGACTCATGAAGCCAAGAAAGCGCTGGCGGGTCAACTTCCAGGCATCGGACGCTCCATGTGTGTCGAGATCTCCCTG
Source organism: Hippoglossus stenolepis (assembly GCF_022539355.2). Taxonomy (NCBI): domain Eukaryota; kingdom Metazoa; phylum Chordata; class Actinopteri; order Pleuronectiformes; family Pleuronectidae; genus Hippoglossus; species Hippoglossus stenolepis. Next base: position 4,999,671 of record NC_061506.1, on the reverse strand, counting down.
AAGACATCAGAGGTAAAAACCCTCCCTCTGATCATCTACTGCTTCCATTTTCTTCTTTTGTAAAATAATGATCTCAAACTCTGCAGATACTTTATTGTAAGCTTTATTAACTTGTCGTAAATAATCACATCAGTTGTCAGGGCTTTTAAAACATGAGTGGTTGGTGAAGTTGCACGTAGAAATTACGTGTATTTTATGAATTAAAGTTACCAGATGACTCATCTACTCTTGTATGTCTAAACAATTGAAAATGAAGATGTACATTTTTTGTTTTCTCCCAGATTTATGTCCCTCTGCTCATCTGTTCCTCTGTTTCTTTCCCACTCAGGGAGACTCAATGGAGTTAGAGACTTGGTGCCTGGAGATGAATGAAAAGTGAGTTACGGGTTGTTAGATGAGATAAGAGGCCTGTCAATGCCGTCCATGTGTCTGTGTACAGAACTAGCTTCGAGGACCACAACATTTTAAAACTGTAGTAATAGAACCAGTTTTCACAATACTGATGCTGTAATGGTCACTTCATCATGTGCTGCACTAGTGACGACTGCTTCCCCCTGCACGGCTTCAAAAATAACACAGCTTTGTGAATAAGTGTGGGAACTGTTGAGAAGTTCAAATAACCCATCACAGTGAGCATCAGCTGCTTGGAGTCATAAATGGGTGAAGTTGTCCTTATGTCAGTGACATTTTGTTGTTATAACACATCTCTAACGTTTAATGTTTTCACCCTGTGAGGCTCTAATACTAGGAAAAGTTGAGAATGAGCCTACATTTTCTGTTTTGTTTCGCCTCTAAAGCAAAGGCCCCCATTTTAAAGTATGTCTTGTAATCCACCAGGAGCAGACTTCCTCATTTTGAATTTGAGTTCAATAAGTAAGACCCAAATGACAAAAAGTGTATATATTTTTTACATTATTACGATAGTTATTTGAAAGGCCTCCAGACTGCTGTATACTAATGAGTCTTGCTGTTTTCTGTTTCTGCTGCAGGTGCGATAAAGACATCAAGGTGTCATATACTGTGTACAACCGTCTGTCTGTGCTTCTGAAGTCTCTGCTGGCCATCACCAGAGTAACACCCGCCTATAAACTGTCCAGAAAGCAGGGACATGACTATGTCATATTATACAGGTATGTGGACTCTCCCGGTCACTGTTTAGCTGTGAGTATTCAGTCCAGTCGTCTAAACCTCCCTGTTTGTTGTGTTTCTGTCTCTCGTCTGTCCAGGATTTATTTTGGAGAAGTCCAGCTGAATGGATTAGGGGAAGGTAACTGTGACCTCACCTTATTGACTGACATTTCACAAATCACTGACAAAGCATACACAATGACTTAACATTACAAAAGTACAGTTGGACAAGAAGCAAACTAATTATACATTACACTCAGTTTTGAACCTTAGTCACATCTAAACCCAAACGCCCTCTTTGTTTTTAAGGTTTTCAGACAGTGCGTGTTGGTGTCGTTGGAACCCCTGTTGGCACAGTCACACTTTCATGTGCCTACCGCACCAACCTGGCATTTATGTCCAGCAGGTAACCAGAACTCTCTAACTGGTTTTCTTAGAAAGGAAGTTATTATTAGTTATTATACTTATTGATTTTATACAACTGTTGAATTGTCGTCCTCTGCAGGCAGTTTGAGCGCTCCGCTCCGATCATGGGCATTATCGTGGATCACTTTGTGGATCCTCCCTGCGGCAGCCAGCGTCCTGCAAATATGGGTCACCCCTGCAACTACAGGTAACCACCAAAAGTTCTGGAAGTGAAAGCAGCCGTTCATTTTAAAATGGAGACACATCTCAACTTCACTTATGAGTCCCTCATTTTTAAATGTATCAACAGAAAGAAAAAACTAAGTTATTTTGTGTTTTGTATTTTGTGTGTGTAGAGCTCCAGATGATGAGGACGGAGGACCGTATGCAGGAGTTCAGGATTCACAGGAGGTCTGCACCACCTCCTTCTCCACCTCCCCTCCCTCTCAGGTATGACACTTACTCATTTCTTTTATCCTTCTTTATTTAAACTTGTGACTTTTTCTCTCCATTTCCATACCTGTTTTTTATTTCACTTTCTCTTTTCTCTCTTTGTCTTTTCTTTCCTGATGTCCTTTTATTGAATGTTTTTTCCGTGTGTGTGTGTCTGCATTATCTCAGTGTGTGTGCACACTGAGTCCGTCTCCCTCTAAACTGCCCAAGCCCCTCCCTCTGGACAGTCTGCAGCTTCCATTGGCTCCCGGACTTGTCACTCACACTGTGAGTCTGTGCTGGCAACCGTGTGTGACGCTCTGAAACTGCACTGATCAACTCGGCTGTTCTGTCAGATCCCTTATGTTTTGTTTTGGGGTGTGTGTTGCTCCTTGTTGTGCCGGAGCTGCATCAGAAACTTTGTTTCACCATCATCCTTTTGTCCTTGTTTAAAGCTCCATCACTTACTAATAGCTTTATGTTGTGACTCCTGTTTGCTGGTGTTCACTAGATTCTTTTCCATCTTAATCTTGTATCATCATCTCCTTCGCCTCTGTTCTGACAACAGTATAGCTGCTTTCAGACATGCACTGAACTCCGGACATTCCCAAGAGTTTTTCCTGTCAGCCCCCTAATAAAATGTCCCAAAAATGTCAGACTTAGCCCAAAATTCACAACCAACCAGTGGGCATGTAGATGACATTTCAAACACACAATGAACATGAAACTGAAAGGAAAAAAAAGAATGAAAATGTCTCATGATGAACAAGAGCTGACATACACGTAGAAGACGCAGACAAAGATGTCTACTTGGAAAGACAAATAGATTTGAGAGCTTTTGGTGACCAGGGCTGATGCCAGTGTTGAGGTGCTGTAAACAAACTCAAAAAATCTCTTCCTGGGTTGTTCATATCTGAGTGGCAAAGTCCGGAGAATGTCAGGACCCAGTTGTCCGGAGTTCAAGCTGAAAACAGCTTATGTCTCCAGGGTTTTTCCTAATTCCCTACGTTTCTGTTTCTCTCCAGCTTTATGCTTCCAGATTATCCTACCATCCTCCAACTCTAGCAGGAGCTGCTGATCTTTGTCACCCCGCTGCCAATCCTAACCAGGTGATGCTGCACCAATCACCTCACTTCCAGACACAGTAGAGTTTGACCAATCCAACAGCACAGCCATTGTTATTGGCCATTTTATCATAAATGCTGATGGCAGAGATCAGACTCTAGTCTACAAAAGATACACAGCCACTGTAGACAACAGCTTTTCCCCCCCAAAAATAAAAATAAATAAAATAAAACTGGTTATCAATAAGATTAAACTTTGATTGAAATCTCTGCCCTTAAATACTATTATACTGTAAGTACCATTGTTTTTTGTTGATTTTAATGTTCTCCCTCTTCAGGTATTGCATGCTGTGAGGGAGGGCGGGGTTATGCTGGTTCCTGCCTATCCTCATGGAACAGACACCCACCTGACAGCCGAGCACGCCCCCCACACCCCTGGCAGCAGGTAAATCTCTGACATCGCATCAACGAAGTTATTCCCTTTTGTTGTAATGGTAATAAAGTGCTGCGATAGTAACATGTAGCAGGTTGGTTGACAAGACGTGAACTTGATGAAACTATTTATAACCTTGTCTCATCCCCGTTTCCAGCGGTGATGACGACGGTCTGTTGCACAGCGATGAAGGGAGGAGTGCTTCTCCCTTTGACCCGGTGGAGTCTCTCAACGCGTTCACGAGGAAAGTCGGAGCGTTTGTCAGTAAACCCGCCACACAGGTAAATCCCATATAGTCTGTTGTGTTTATCCACTCGTGTTTGCATCACTGAAGGGAACACTGAATTTCGATCTGTGTGTTTGTGTAGTTAACAGCAGCCAGTCTGGACCTGCCATTTGCTGCATTCGCTCCTCGAGGCCTGGACTCGGAGGAGAATGATCCCATGGTAACTGTTGACCTCTGATGTGTCGTCTGATCTTGAAATGGACAATGAATAATTTTCTTAGAAAAATACAAAACTGGCAGATAAAGTTGAAAACTTTTGGGTTTTTTGCATTAAGATATTTTTGTGTTTGTGTTCAGGTGCAGCCCCCAGACTCCCCTCCCTGCCCGTCCCCCCTGCAGGCCAGCCTTCACTCTCAGGGCTCGGAGGGATCGGGGCAGCAGGACGATTTCGTTATGGTCGACTTTGTACGTACTCATTGTTTAAGTGTCTTCTGCTCACTCACTACTGTCTTCAAAATATAAAATGTTTACTCACTGTTAATGAAAAGAATTGTCAGATGGTCCATGGTAATTTACGATACACGTGCTGGAAAACAAATTAACACTACTCAAATATTTTTCTTAAAAGAAACCTGTAATTTTTGTGAATTTGAAATAATGCCATCCTCCTGTTTGCAGAGACCTGCCTTCTCTAAAGACGACCTGTTGCCGATGGATTTGGGCACCTTCTACAGAGAGTTTCAAAATCCTCCACAACTGGCCAGTCTCTCTCTACACATCAGCTCGCAGTCGATGGCCGATGACCTGGTAACACTTTAGATTTTTACTGTCAATGTTTTTAAGTAGTGTTCTGATACTGCAGAGTGGCGGGTATCGGAACAGCTCTAATTTTAAATCTTGTTTTTCATGGTGTCCTTTAGCAAAAAAGTTAACAAATGTATGTAAACAACTGATTTGCATTTTCTTTCTGCAGGACTCTCTGCCAGAGAAACTGGCAGTCTACGAGAAAAACATCGACGAGTTCGACGCTTTTGTGGACATGCTCCAGTAGAGGAAGAGGAGGGGGGAAGAGGCCGACGGGAGAGGACTGCATTCTAGTACGGATGAAATAGCTAAGGAGAAAAATTTAAGGGAGAAGCACACTGGAGGCTCTGTAGTTGTTTGTCCTAAATCACCATGTTTTAATGTGAAGCACCTCGTTTCCTCTCAACTTCCTGTTCAGCACACGCGCCACCTCTTCACTGTAAATACTGTATTATTTCCTCTGACACCCCCTCCTCTTGCTCTGGTTGTGTAAATTCAAACTGATAATCTTCTGTGTGGCACCAAACTTCTTTTTTTTTGTCACTTTAGACAGCCATGACATTCAAGGACAGACAACTTTTAACTGTAGTTCACTATAATCTCTCCCACCCTCGAGGTTTCCTTTACACCATGGCCTTTCTGATCATATCTGACCTGAAAGATGAAATCAAATCTTGACCAGACTTAAAAAAAAAAATTTTCTTCAACAAAAGCTGGTCTTAGAGAAAAATTCCACTTTGGCCTCACGGTGGTCGTTCATGATGTGTAGTGAAAAATACAGTTTCAAAGTTAACTTGAAAGCCTGACCCGAGCCAGGTGTTCCCAGCTGGCCTGGGGATATAAACTTTCAATGTCAGTCCCAGTGGAGAAAGAAGTCATGACAGCCCTTGTATGTGTAGAGAAATCAATTTGTTGTGGAGCCACGCCTAGTTGCCAGTTAATAAAGTGCACTAGTCTAATGCAACAGTCCTGCAGTTAATCCTTCGTTCAATATTCAGTTTGTGTTGAAAAGGATTCTGTAGGTTGAGCCATTTCCACGCCATGATAGATGAATTAAAAACTTGCTGATACCATTAACTTGGGTTTTGCAGGTTTCAACAAGTAGCTTACGTAAAGTACGACAGATATGAAGGAATAGCAGAGTTGCTGAATAGTTTAAGATGAGGTGAAGTAGCAGAGTGAGAGACAGTAGGAATTAGTCTTTCCCAGTCAATTTTAATGGAGGGAGGATTTATTGCAGGGCTGTTGCCTTAGTTTTCTTCTAAAGTGTCAGCTCTGAACTTCCAGCAGTCTGTACATCCTGCTAATGTATATTTTGTAAAGGGCGGGGGGGGATAAACAGCTGTCTACAAAAGGCACCAGGTCAACATCCATGACTGAGTTTGGTTGAGAGCTTTAATTTAAACATTTGTGTCCTAATAAAGCATGGTTGCTCTGTTGAAACAAAGGAGGAAAGTCGTGTCTCAATTCTCAAATGGAATTTTATTGTTGGTATTTTCTGCAGTTCTATAACATACCTGCAGGACTGCGAAGGGTCGAAAACCATAAAGAATAACAGTATGGTAGCACGCATTTTACAAATACTCTACAATTCATGTTCCACCAGCATGTCATACGCGTCGTGGTCAGCTACAACTCAACTTTCTTGTCCGAGAACCCCTAACTCTGCTACGTGAAGGGGCAGAGAAGCGTCCAAACATTTCCAGTGAACAGCTGTCTGAAAGGCTATGGAGGAAAGCTTCTTAAATCAATGTCAACTCTTTCCAGACAATGATGATGTAAATTTCCTAACTATTTATATTTTCTAGAGTTAGCCATTTAAACAAACATGCCGTTACTTTTGAAACATACCCTCTGAGGTCGCTTCCCCCCAGGAAATACGGAACCAAAAGAAATAAAATAAAAATACAAAAGGAAAAAAAAAAAAATTCACAGGAGACAGGCAGTGTTTGCCCAGTGTGCATTTTCACCTAATTCAATTGCTCAGTCCAAGAGAATGTCCTGTCCCCACTCCCCCCCACTTCGGCCCCTCTGAGCCAGACTGTCCAATGAGATTGTTGGGCTAAGTGGAGAATGAGTTCCTCTGGGCGCAGAGACAATTCAGGGAATGGTTGGAAACCAAACGTCCGGATAGAAGTTGAGTAATGGCGATGAGACGCGGGTGACTGATGCACTCTCCTTCCCATTTCCTTGGATACAGGGTTAAAGTCTTGGATGGCCAATGTCTTCCATTGTCATAATTATCCAACCTGCTCCCCCAGTCTGCTGAATGTGGGTGGAGTTAAACAATCGTACGATGGGATGGGGGGGGTGTCCATTAACACTACAGATCGGAGCAGGAGGAAGAAGAGGGAGTGTACGGAGGAGGTCCAGGAGCTCAACTTTTCTTCATGGGCTTTATTTATTAAATTTTTTTTTAAAAGGAGCGGGGAGGTGACCGGGTTTCAGGCTCAGGCAGTGTTCAGTAGGTCCTGTATGGCTTTCTGCTGCGTCTCGTTCAGCGACGATACACACTGCGTCCATAATCCTGCCGACATCTGGAAGACACGACAAAAAGGGTCAATACCATAAAAAAGTACTACTTGATGTTTAGTCACCTAAAATAAATCACTGAACAGACACCTTGGACTCCAACTGTGGTGGTGCTTAATTCTAAATCCATATCTAGGGGACATTTCCTGACATGGTGACATAGCTGTGACTCACCTGTACTTGACGGATGTCATTTGCGAGACGTTTGCTGCAAGCGTCTTCGCTCTTGACCGATTCATTTGCAACACCCTCTGCGATGATGAGGAAGATTTTGGGAAGGTTGGCGTTGTCTGGCCCGAGGACGATGGGGTTGTTGCTGCGGAGAGAAGATGATAATCAGCAGGAGGGAGATGATGGGTTTCATTTTTTTTTTAAAAATCAGCAAATATGTGGCAGTAGTCCTACCTTTCAATGAGGTCGCACAAAAAATCAAAAGTGTGCACGGCCTCCTCTTTGTCCTCGTTGAGTGGTAGCCAGCTGAGCCAGTGGGGAAGAATCTCGTTGACGTTGACGCACTCCGGCCGAAACCTCATGACCTTTCCGACAGCGGAGATGCAGTTCTCTGTGGCATTAACGTTTTCCTTGGCGCGCGACTCGGCTGCCTGGATGACTCTGACCAGCAGCGTGATGGCCTCTGGAACAACGAAACACAAGACATCAACAAGATATCAAAGAAACGATACAGCAGCATCACCGCAAGCAAGACCAGTAACCAAGACGTACCTGTACAGAACTGGCGGTAGTTCTCTCCTCCATACTGAGCCATGACACCAACGCCGTAGGCGGCTGCCTGCCGAACCTCTGGGCTTGTGTCACACACCGACTGCATCATCGGCTGCAGGAAATACTCTGCGTATTTGAAGGAGGAGGGGCTGCAGTGCTCCACCACGTCGTCAAAGATGCACAGACCCCACTGTCTGTCCGCCCACGGCCTGTTGGGACACTTAAGACGAGCAAGACGATCAAGTTAGTTACAGTTTCTCCCTCAATATGTGAAGTGAATCAAAAGTCAATTTGGCACCATCTAGTGGCCACTTGTTAAAAGGCCCACTCTTTTTTTCCCCATAGACTTTTATTGATACAGAATATATTGAAAATAAAACACTAAGAACTTACAATTAGCTGTACGATGAGCTGCAGCAGCTGTTCGAACCATGGCAGCACCTTCTCTTTGTAACTACTGAACACTGAGTGCAGGATGTCTGACACTTTAGTCAGGATGTACACATCATTCTCATCCTGGAGAAAAGAAAAAGGAAGGTGTTGCATTGTCGTTAAATATAGACGAAGTTTCATGAGGCATTTATTGTACCAGACAACCTCCAGCTTTACTTAAATATAAACATTTACCTCGTCTTGTAATGATTCCTCCACCTGCTCGTCATAGTCTTCATCCTGTCTCTTGGCTGTGAAGACAAAGTGTTGATCTGATGTTAAATTGTACAAAAAGATAAATTCTGAAGCACAAAACAGAGAGACAATTTTTTAAGGTAGTCTATGGTTGCGATGAAGCCTCACTCTGTCTGAGCTCCTGGTTCTTAAAATGCTCCTCCAGTTTTCCTTTCAAGATGCCACCCAGCTCCTCGAAATGCTCATTGTTCAGACACCCGTCACCCATCAACTCAATACACTGACGGAAAGCACAAACTCACATCAGTCAGAACAGAAACTGGACACCAAGCCTTGAATTGTGCTGATTGTTTTAAGTTAAAGTTACCTTGGCAAAAGAGTGCATGATTTCTGACAGGACGTCCGAGTCCGGCTCTGTGCCGATGGCCTTGATGAGGGCGTCGCACATGAAGTGCCACATCTGGGTGAGGTACTCGGGTCCTCGAACACGAGCGCACTCCAGCAGCAGGGGCATGGATTCGGCTGCAGCCACTCGCACACGTGAGACAGTTATGGAAATGCCACAAACACGGCTGATATTGTGATGAACAAATTAAATTGATCAAAAAACTTTTAGATGTGAGGAGGAAATTCCAGTTTTGGTCAAAAGGATATCATCATGGAAGTAGAACTTGAGTAGAGGAACCATCAGCTTCACCACCTGCTCCGTGTACTCAACAAAACCTTCCTTCAACTCTTTGGCATAACACACCTGAAAAACAACACAAACATTTTACTAACAAGGATGAAACTCAACATCTAGATCCAGGTATAGATGAACAATGGCTTTATGTCAGTGCTACTGGCTGTTCCAGATCTGACTCATTATCCCTCGGGATCCTGTCAGTTTGGAAACTTCACTCTGATCAGGCACTCACCAGCATCTGACAGGCAGTGGCCTTCTCCTCTAGACCGGCCGTCTTTATGCCAAAACTCTGCTGGTCGCCCAGGTTGACAAACTCCCAGCCGTCATCCTCTGATATGTTCTCCATATCCTGGGCTAAAAGACAGACGTTTTTTTTTAATAAGATTGTCATCGCCTGCTGTTAAAGTACATTTAAAAGCCCCATTGTGTGACTTACTGTCGAGGAGGGCCACCTCAGGCTTGATGGAGGCCGTCTTCATCAGCGGACCCATCACCACGGGCAGATACTGCTGAAACTCCTTCCCCAGGATCTTACACATCCTGGCCCAGGCTGAGATCATGTACGAGATCTAAACCACACACAAAATGTGACAGTTTGACTACGTAGAAAGGAATAATAAAAAAAACGTAATAGTTCAAAATGTTGTCCATGTCTTCTTACCTGAGGATCGTCATCCTCCAGGTCATTGAAGTCTGTCTGGGTTTTGAGGAGCAGCTGCATGACGGCAGAGGCATCTGGCATGAACTAGAAATAGAACAGAAAGAATAAATAAATAGGAAGTTCTCTTTGAGATCTCAGCGGAACGTTCGATCACATGCTTCACGGATGTACCTTGTCTTTGCCGACAGCCAGGCCGATGAGACTGATGCACTCTATGGTCTTGCCGCGAAGCAGCCGCAGTTCCTTCTGCACTGCATTTTCTACGATGTGTTTGAGCGAGGGCATGAACAGGTCATAGTATGGCACAAACTTCTCCTCAGCTGTGTCGGCCACCGAGGCGATGGAAGTCACCACTTGCTCCAGGACCAGTTTGGTGCCCTTCTGGATCAACTGTGGTGGAAGAGAAGACACGGTAAAGTGGATTAGTTTTGCGAGAAACATTGTATAATTCTCTTTCGTGATGATCCCACTGTTTTTCTTTTTTACCTCCTGCAGCTTGGCAACCATAATGACGTGAAGGTGCTGCACCAAGCTGTCCAGATAAGGGATGAGCAGGGATTTGGGACAGTCCTCTGTGAAGTTGATGAGGGCGGCAGCAGCGTGCGCCTGCACCCGAGGGTTACTTTGGTCTTCCATGGTTTGAAGCAGGGCTGAGATCACCTGGAAGGGAGACAGACAGGGTGAGTCTTCATGGTCCAAAAGATGATTTTGGTTGTAGCTTGCAAACATGATTCTGCATATTTTTGTTTTGCTGCAGTAGGTGAGCTAAAGGAGTGCCCCAAAAAAAAAAAAAATCGGTACGATAACTGAATCTAAAGATCACGATCGACTACAGAAGCTACTGAACTTGCAGCCACCAGAAAACGCCCTTTTAAATACCTTATCGTGGAATTTCTTTTGGAAGGTTGGAGCAAAGTCTGTGGCCATCTGTCCGATAGCATTGCAGGCAGCATAACGCACTCTTGGATGCTGAGGAGAGAAAAAAAACACCATAAAATATAGCAGCTACCATGTTAACAAATCCTTTAACCGTAGTTACAAAAACTAAAATATTTCTTACAGGGTCAGAGCAGAAGAGGAGGACAAAGCTGACGATCTCCTGGAGGATAGCCTCCATCTGCTGGTGGCAGCCCTCACCAATGGCCGACAGCGCCATCAGCCCAGCGTGACGATACTTCCAGTCAGCTAGGGACAAAAACGCACGGTTAATCTCATGTTCACAGTGACCGATTTAAAACCTTCAATGTGATCAGTAGGTTTACTTACGGTTCTGCAGCATCTGCATGATGTGCTGTTTGATCATGGGCAAAATGATCTTTCCACCCAGGCCACAGGCGATCCTGTCCAGAGCGCTCTCCCCGGCCACAGCGTTACTGGTGAGTACACAAAAGATTCTCAAAGATACTGCCAAACATGTTCTGATCCTTTAGATCTCTCAATTTAGACGCCATAACTTTTCATCTTGTATACAAAAATTAAACTCCTGGAGCGAAGCTACAGAAAAAACTAAATTTTCCTATCCTAACCACAATATATGTCCTGCTGATGATGTTCCAGTCCTTACCTATCAAAGTCATCGTCCTCCAACTCATCAGCCATGGCCCACTCATCGTCATCCTCCAGGTCCACCATCATAGCCAGCATCTGGGGCACTGAGGACACAACACATAACAGTTGTCTTGAACTATTCAACCTAACATCTTAAGGTGGGATAAGACTAATGGGGGAACTCTGAGTTACTTGATATTAAACCAAATCCTCACCACTCGAAGCTACAATGGCAGTGTGTTTCCTCAGCATGGCAGCTGCCGTCTCAGATAAGGTGACGATGACTTCCAATGACAACTGCCTCTGCATGTTAGTCAGGTTGGTGTCTGCACACAACTGAGAAGGGGACAGAGATAAGTGAGTGTTGAAATTGAATGCATCATTTTGAGCAGTAAAGTGATAGCTTGCATTATGCTGCTCTCTGACTCACCTTCAGACAGAGCTGCAGAGTCGCCTCCAGGTTGGGCCTCAGGTATTTGGGCGCCGTGTCTGCAATTTCCACTAAAGACTTGAGCACAGAGTCGTCACTCTGGTAGCAGGACTCGTTCACCGCCTGATGAAAAACAAGATGACTTTCTGTGTTGCAACTTCATTCATTCTGAAGCAAGCAGCTAATGCTGAATTCACACTGCTTCTGTAATCTGAGGGTTTAACTTCCAACTCTATCATGATTAGTCACTGGCAAACAAACTGAAACCCTGTTGTTATGTAGCTTAAGAAGGATTCAAACATTTATAGCTGTTGGGAAATGACTTGATATATTGGACATCCTATAATCTAGTCTGATGCTAACTCGGGTTGTATAATAATATAATCACTGCTGGGAGGAGCAGCTACTGGTCTTGTTAGCACTGTACATCACGGAAATGTGTTTTGTTTGAATTAACTTCCTTATTCTCTCTTCAATGCAATTTGTATTTGCTTTCCACATAATGGGCCTAGATGGTTAGGACCCACACAAAACAATAAACAAAAAAGTCAAAGTATCGTTGTTTAAATCTAATGTAGAGGACATCAAAACTCAGACGTGCTTGTGTCTCACCTGCAGGATTCCTGGCAGCAGGTCGGAAAAGTGCTTCAGCAGAGCGGTGTTGCCTTCGTTGGACAGAACGAAGGATGCTGCAGCCCGAGCCGCCAGGGTACGAATCTGAAGGGTAAGTATTTAAAAAATGAAATGCACATTCATAATCAATCTGGAAATGATCTGCCCTGTGACTGTTTTAGACCTTACCTGTGGGTTAGCCTGGTCCTGCATGCACTGAACAAGCATACGTTTGATAACCTCCATGTAATGCTGCTGCTGGTTGCCAAAAATTCCTGGGAAGTTCCTAAAATGAAACCAAATCACATAATCACCCACCGCTGCTTATGCTGAAACAAGGAAGTAGTTTGATTAAAACTGGGGCTCACCAGAATATGTGGAGTGCCGCCTCTCGCAGGCCGACATTGTCAGAGTTGACAGAGTCAAACAGAAACTTTAGCAACTCTGGCCACTGGTTATTTCCATCATCGTCTAGATTTTTTAAAAAGGCACCACAATAAGAGGATTACTGATCATTTCTGCACGACAACCATCACTATCTAAAATGACAGAATGTAGGCAGTACTTTAGAGCAGAAACAAAAAAAACAATCAGTCAGCGCACAGGTCAAAACTTCAGGTTGTGAAAAATCTCTGAGGATGATTACCAATGAGGTTGCGGCAGAGCTCGGCTGCAATATCGCAGACCTTCTTGCGGATGTTTGGCAAGGTCTCCTGCTGGATGCTGGTCAGCAGTTCTGTCTTGATGACCGTCTGCATCTCCATGGTCAGGCCCGGGTAGATCTCCTCGAAGGACGATGACAGCAGCCGCCGAAGCAGCACTGCAGCCATCTGTCTGACCTGAGTGGATTAAAAAATTAGTTTCAACATTTTGTTACACTCCCCTCTGTGGCCTCCAACACCAAAGTACATGACTGAAACTAATGTTTTAGAACATAGGACAAGATAGAGAATATCCCTTGTATGTTTGAAGGTCTAGCGCAACCACCAGTTGATGTTATTGGACGCAAGAGACCACCAGCGAATGTTAGCAGCATATCTTCAGCGGTGTATGTTAGTGTCATCATCATCAGGTGTTTTTGACCTTTTAATTGCAACAGCTTTACAAGCCGAACCTGGGGGTACACTAAGGCTAAAGGTAAATCTGACTGGCTACTGAGCAACCTGATGTTGGATGTTGCAACAAATCTGTGACGCAAATACATTTATACAACTTCCTTTTGGATTTATCGAGACACCCAACAAAACCCACTGCTGCCAAAGCATGTAAGAATGAACTGGGTGTCTAATTAGAATAAATGGGTCCCCCCCCAAAATAAAAGCCACTCTGACAAACCCTGCAGCATCCCAGAGTCACCCTCCCTGGGCTGAGCACCTCCATGCCTACTCTCATTTCAAGACTCTAAAAATACCAGCCTCGAGGTAAAGAAGAGGAGAGGAAGCATGGAGGACCAAGCAGCTGGTGGACTCAGACTCAGAGTAAACATAACAGCCAAAATGCCAAAACTGTGACTCATGGGACTTCGTGTCAGGGTGGGGTGAGGGCACACGTGTAATAACACACGACATTCTTAAAATGCCGTCAATCCGGTATCTTTTCAAAGTGAACATATAACAACACGTACAGTATGAATCCTTTTAACACAAAATGTCCTTCATTACTGGTTCAGGAATTGCCAGGGTTAATACTTTTTACATTTGGCTGGGACGCTAAACTTAAAGATTTCAGTAGCCTTCCTTTAGTTCAAGCCAAAAAAGTCTTGGTACAAACCTCCTCTGCAGCAGATGCATCTCTGATGGCCTGCAGCAAGAATGTGATCTTGTTCGGGCCCGGGATAGTGTCATAGGTCTCCTGCAAAGAACATTACGGAAAGTGGTAAGGATGAGTCGTCCTATTTGGTGCATCGTGAGCAACAAGACAGATGTACAATTTCAGATATTCCATGGAAAATGGATCACTACCAGTGAGAATGTCAGTTGCTTTATCGCAGTCACAAAGAAAAACGATTTTGCACACACCTGTACTTCCACGCTGTGTCACATTTCGAGCTGAAACAGATGCTGTGGTCTGTCAGCAACTGTCCAGAAATCTTTGTAATTTTCTCATAGTTTATGACGGACGTAACTCAACAAACCTCAACTACATATTTTATTTTCTGATGCATTCTGCCCGTTTGTGTTGGTCTCCACTTGCAGTGGTTGTAAGCCGCATAAGAAATGCAAACACATAAGGGGATGGGCTCCATGGAGATGCATGAGACCTTGGGCGTGTGCTCCGGGGACAAATAACTGATGGAACTGATCATGTGCAAGTGGGGCTGATGGTAAATATGTGTTTATCAAGTGATTGAACAGAGGCTCCAAGTTAACACAAGTCGATGTCTGCTGGAAAAATGCAAATGAGCAAATAACCATAAAAAGGTGTTTTTAAAGTGAGCTAATTTGCATGACAAAGAAGAAGGACATGGGAGTATCACTGTGGCAACAGGAAAGACATTTAAATAGAAACTGCACGGCCACATTTGAGTGTTTTAAGTTAGCAGATGTGTAACAGTGAATGTAAATACAACACAACTCCTTCATGTGGTGTCTCAAAATAACCTTATTTCTACTCACGAAGTCTGTCAAACATCAAAACTACTTTTACTGAACATCAAGTAGTCCAAAGTATTTCAATGTGACTTTACAGTATTTATGAAATTTACCTTAAAGACTGTTAGATGCCCATGGACACTGTCCCGTAGCTGTAATCACTAGCTGTTCAAGTACAGCTGTAAAGTCCCCTGCATCTGGATCAATCCCCATTATGTGTGTAAGACAGTTTCTATAAAGGATAGATTCCAATGAGCTTAGCATCGCGACAGACAGTCTGTGTTTTATAAAAGGAAAACGCTGACTGACTGAATGGGGGGGCTTTGAGATAAGATTCAACCCCCTCATGCAAAAGTGGGGAAACTGGTAACAAAAGCTTTGCCGCGACCAGGGGCCGATCGGGGTGTGTGTGTAGGGACCAGGCCAGTTAGACTCTCACTCAGCCCCAAACAAATCCCCAGAGAACCTAATCCAGTGAGAGGGACGAGGGGGTGTGTAGTGACGTGGCTGTAACTGAGATAAATAGCTTTATGGATCACGTCAGTGCAAAAACAACAATAAGGAGAAACAGCATGTTTTTAAAAGTGCTGTGTTGTGACTTCCACATACAAATCACTGTAGGCCAACTGCACAAGTAACCTGGATGCTAACATAGCTAGCTCTGAAGGAACTAACTCCACACTGGATCCCATGGCTGGTTTGTTTTCCTCAGTTACACACACAGCGACTTAATGATCTCATCTAACTCGTGTTTAATCCCATGCTAACCAACCACGTCCTGCATTAGCTCCCTGGCTAATGGAGTGGCAACACGTAGCCCCACGCTACTTCCTGTACTCCACTAGCTAGGGGGCTAGCTCCACTGTCAGCTGGGGAAATGGGGGATCGGCGCCCGGTTAATGGGTAAATTCACTTTCACTCAGCCCCGATGAGGGTCTCGTGGACACACGGCGACACAAACGGTCACAACCGGGCGAGTTCGAGCGAGACACGCGTTGTGTCCACACAACTACGCAACACGGTGGAGGTAGTTAGCCGAACAGTGCTTGGTGTCGGCTTCTCGTCGCACGTGGACTCTCTCGGAGCTTTGACGTGAGGGCTCGGTGCGCGCGCGGCCAGGCATGCTAAGCTAACAGGCGGCTAGCCGAAGCTAACCGGAGCGAACCGTTACCTCCAGCCGCCGACCTTGTCAGCGGCGGGGGGACAGCAGCGCTCTCCCCCCCGGTCTTTACCTCCGATTGTTTCCTGACGTCGTTGTCGGGGCTCATCAGGTTGCCCAGCAAGAGGTAGAACTGCTGCTGTTCCGCCATTGCAGTGAGGATCCGAAAGGAGCAGCCGGGAGGAGAAGCGGCGAGACGAGACCGGCTGACCCTGCTTCGGTCACACGGCGACGGCGTCCTCCCATTGGTCCGTGTTATCAGGGCTACTCTCCGCTCATTGGACCCCACCCGTGTCAGAAACGCACGCCATTGGCTCACGCGGATCATCGGCGCGCACTGGGTGGAATCGACGCACGAAAGGGAATGCGATGTTCCTATTGGTTGATAGTGAATTACCAAAGCGCGGGAAGTTTCTTCAGCGTATTGTTGTGGATGAAAAGTAACTAAGTATATTTACTCAAGTACAATGTTGAGATACTTTCCATTACATTGTCAATTTTATAATATTTAAAAATATAAAATTAGCTGTCAGAAATTATTTTGCCTCATTCATAGTCATTTTATTTTATTTTATCTATAGTATGATTATATATAATAAAAAAAATGGGGCCACAGAATAAGTAACTTTACAAGTACTCAGGTACCTTACTAAAGTTGTTTTGTGTTCACTTATATTTTCTACACCTTGTATAACACACACAATAAATTCTGCATGTTTTAAACCCCTTCCACACATGAAACATGGGCTTGTGTTGTTAGAATGCAATATAATAAGATAGATGCCTACATTTCCCTCAGGATCAATAAATTATCTATATATCATTTTTCATCTATTTGTATATCTATCTGAGATGTACAAATACTGTATTGAGTATAAATATACTAGGGAGTCTCTTTTTTTTAATTAGGTGAATGTAATACGTTTTGTTTGAAATAATCCTGTTGTATTTACTTGTTTCAATTTAAGCAACTTTATGTGATGTTTACTATGAGTAAATAAAATCCTGACAGATGTGACAACGTTGGAAAAATTTGGGCCATCTTACAAATGCAAAGTTCCCCACTAGGTGGAAGCAAAGCGTTGTTTAATTTCTGCTGGAGTGATTTTGTTTTTTCTCAATGAATCCAGCCCAACACTATCAAACGCAAATGACACCACTTGTGTGTTTGCATACAGGCTTTAAAAATAGCTATTACACACTTCTAACACATGGGGTGGACACACAGACCCTGGCATGATAAACAGTGAATCAAGAAATGAACCGTGAATCAAGAAATGAACCGGAAAACAAGACAAAACAATAATTTAGCTCCAGTATGTTTGAGGTGGGAAGGAAAATAAGTTCAATCTTTAATTCTACATATAGTAGATGTTGTTTATACATTTTGAAATTGTTAAAAAGTAAAAACAAAGTTGAAAAGTTGTATGTGGTCCCATGTGTGGGGCCATATGGTTCACAGCGCCCCCGGTGGTCGGAGTTAAAACCTGCAGCTTGTCACCGGTCAGGAGGCTGCAGCAGCTCCGGACCTGAGGACCAGAGGGCGGCTGCTCCGTCTCTGTCCCCGAAACCACATCGTTAAACCCGGCCAGGACCCCGAGATGAGTCCACGGTGAAAAAAGGTAAGCTCCACTTTCATTCCGCTGCATCCACTCTTCTTAAAACATGACACATTAACCCTCTTAATGTCCTATTTTATCGACATGGGAAGAAACATCACCGAACTCCATTCAAAAGTCAAAGTTTTGTCGGTGCCGAGCTTCTGGTGAAGCAGATTTAAACTCAAAACTATTAAACGACCATGTGTTCGTGTCCAATCTTTTATTCGGCGCCACTTTACGAAATATCAACTGTAAAATGAAGAAAATATAATAAAAGACACTAATTCATGAAGTTGCCAGTGCGCTAAAGTGACATGTAGCTTCTGTCATCGATGCTAATGTTTAATTCACAGAGTTAACGAATTTCTCAGTAAATAAATGAATAAATACAATAAAGTTGCACATTAAATCAGAGACATTAGTCCTTAGCAGTCAGTTGAATATTAACAAATATAAATGAAAGCTGTTCATTTATAAACTTTTCATTTATCTGTACCATTACTGTACTTTTACTGCGTTACATCTGTCAGAAAATATCTGTACTTTCTACTCCACTACTTTTTTTTTACAAGGTATTTACACCTGCTGCATGTACTCCTGTGTAGTCGAACAGTGCATATATAAATATTCAGGTTCTTGTGCTAATTTTACTTTTACTTGAGTTTCTTCGTATGGATTTATTTGTACTTCAACTTCGGTACAATGTTTTTTGTTGTAAATTATTTTATGATTTATTCACACAGTGGTCAGTCAAAGGTCAAAGGTCACAGTGACCTTATATGAATCTGGAAAAGAATTATGTCGATCTAAATACAGGAAAACTATCAAATGTGACCACTGTGTGGTGCTGAGTTGCAACCCAATGGCAAAGCATGGCTGGAGCGTGTGTTCCTGAAGTGGACAATAATACAGGTGCTAGCAAAGCTTAATAATCATTAGCCTAACATGTTGTGTTTGAGTATGAAGTTATTTTGGCCCAATGATGTTCAGTTTTCTTGCTTATCTTTTGTTTTGGCTTTAATAGGTTCAGAAAGTAACTCATTCAATTTTCATGTGGATCTAGGATTTTTTTATTATTATTTCTCAGAGAGTAATGCACGAATCTTGATGGAAAAAAAACAGGCATATTTAGTGGACTGATATTTATGAGTATGGTTTCATAAGCGGACTGTTGAGTGCCATTCTAGTTTTATTTTCTGCCACATTCTAAATGTGAGTGGAAACAGAGCTGCTCCCAGTCGTCCACTATACATACGAGGACTCACTGCTGCTAATATATAAGCCCTAAATGGAAGTGGTGTTAAATCATGAAGTTGGACGCCTGAATGTGTTACCCACAAACCTCCGCAGTCTCACATGAGGTCAGGCTGAAGTGAAAAAGGAGAGAAAGATGGATGAGGAGAGAAAGGGCGAGTTTAGTGCTGATGGGGGGTGATGGACAGGCGGCTGGGCGTTAATGTTTTCTCTGCTCACGTAGCCTAGAACTCACAGAAGACGCTCCGTGTGTGTGTGCTCAGCCTTTATTTATTCAGGGGAAGTTGTTAGAACTTAATGTTTTTCCCGGAAAACTCAGAAAGCCAAAGTCTTCCGATTTCAACTTGCAATCTTTAATTCACAAGTGAGTGGCAGTCGCGGTCATGGCACCTATTGGTAGTTGGTCAAGAAATAGCTCAAAGGTTAAGGAAAAGGCTGCACCTGAAACCACAATCTCTCACTTTTACATATCTATTTCTACACAGGTAAATAAACAAGATATGGAAAATAAATAAAACTTGTCTGGAGCTGTTTTACTCAAAATATATACATTCCTTTTTTTACTGTAATAGCGCCTGGCTAGCGCCCTCCAGTCCTTTTCTCTAAGGCTTTATAGGCTAGTCCTGCACCTACGTTAAGATAGGCAAAGATATCATTTAATCTACATGCTTATGATTCCTCAAAAGTATTTGGACAAGGCTTTTTCTCTATTCTCTACATTGTTGTGTGTGTGTGTGTGTGTGTGTGTGTGTGTGTGTGTGTGTGTGTGTGTGTGTGTGTGTGTGTGTGTGTGTGTGTGTGTGTGTGTGTGTGTGTGTGTGTGTGTGTGTGTGTGTGTGTGTGTGTGAGAGAGTCTCCTCAGCGCAAGTCTTTTATTACTCCTGTAGAAAGGTAAACCTCGGCAACTGCAGGGCTTTAAAAAACCAACACACAGCCGGGGCTTGTTTTAAAAAGGAGCGAGCCGAATGTTTGAAGTATTAAAAAGTCAATATTTCTTTGTGACACACAGGCCGGTTTTCACAGAGGAGCGCTATGTGCCGGACAAGGCAGCCATTGAGGGCCTGTGACGCGGGGGGTGGGGATGAGGGGGGGTTCGGGCGCTGGTTTGGGGGTTAAGAGATGTTGGGAAACCACTGTACGCCTCCTTCTGCAGCTGGTCATGGATTAATGGAAGTCACTGGAGATTAACTGATATTCAACAAAAGCTGAAACAATTACTGGATGAACAGATTAGACGTACAAGGAAAACTCATTTGAAATAATCATGTGACATCATATTATTGTTTTTTCCAAGCCTATCAGATAGGAACGTTCTCTGATAGTAAGATAGTAGTTAGATGCTTGGGCATACAATGGGCAAAATTTGAAAAGCAAAAGCCAGACTCTAAAGAAATCCTGAGACACTTTCTGAGTCATACACAGTGACGCAGAAGTCATCATATTCACTTGTTTTAGTTACGAGCTTGCTGGCGTTCTTTTAGCCCCCCCCCTGAAGTCCACTGTCCTCGTTGTTTCCAAAGGTGGCCATCTTTCAATGGTCCTGCTTTGGCTTTTTCCTCCGCTTTCTCCCCTGCATCTCTCTGTGCCTGTAATCTTTCAGCCTCAGCAGTGACAGGAGGGTTGTAAAAACAGAGCCAGAGGAGGTCATCCTGAAGTTTGCACAGGAGCGAGCCATTCATCCTCTCAGGGGGGTTTGGTTCTCTTCGCTGTGGTAAGGCTGAGGCCGCGAGAGATGAATATCCCGCTCTGTAATGGTTGTGGATGAGGCTGGAAAGTGTTATTTTTCTCTTATGCTCTGCTGGGCACAGGGGAAGCTAAACGATCCTGTCGTTTCTCAGTGGATATGATTAATTGGTGCTATTAATTCCCGAATAGGAGGTCAGCCCTTCGTCTTCTCAGATTGGCAGCACTTCTACAGCCACATCTGACTGGTGTCTCTGTCAACAGCACGAAGACACGTCGTACCTCCTGCTTGTTGACACAGACAATGGATTTGACTCAGAGTTCATCCATACAAGACTGGGTTAATTTGAAAACTCTTTGCATTTTGTGCTTTCCGGTCATTTTCATAAAGAGTTTGGTCTTTTTAACTTTCCTGTCAAACAGCACTGGTCAGAAATTAAATTTCCCTTGTCCACACTGGAAATACATCATTATCCTCATATATCATATTAATTCAGACAGACTGTTGAAGACTCTTTTTAAAGAGGCAGAAAAGTCATTTAATTTTAAGAGTGGCAACGCATCTTTTATTTGCTGTAAAATATTGCAGTTCTTCAATGAAACAACAACACGATTATTCGTTGCCGTTTGCTGTGCGTCAGTCGCGTCAGGTAGATTTTCATCTGCAGTGGTGGTGGCAGCTTTGGTGTGAATTTGTTGATAACGTCACATTAAATCTTTCCAGCTTGAAAGATGCTGCAGTCCCATTAAAACAATAATGTTACATTGTATTAAGGTGGAATGTCCTCTATCACACTAACTTTACTTTACATTTAGTTATCAATGCCCCATGTTTACTCTTTCTGTCTCTGGTGGTGTGTCGGGAGGTCAGACTGGATTTCACTGTTTAAGCAAACGGATGTTTCACCAACGAATGTTTGCCTGAGCTAATGTCGTTTGCTATTGACTCTCGTCTCCTGATTCATTTGCACGCTGATGCCACTGCAGCTGTGTTCGACCAACACCAAGGCTCAGTTTGTATCGGAATGATTTAAAACTTTACACCAGAACAGTCTCGCTCTTGTCCGTCTTTACCCACTTATTTAGTCAGTTTGAGGACGTTGTCTAACGGTCCTCAGCATCTCAGTAACTTGGACATAAAGACGCTTTCATAAGTTGATGGAATTTCTTTAGATTCATAGTTGTCTTTTTACATATGTCTTACAAAATCCTACATTTATTAGTCTTACTTTTCTTTGGTTTTGTCATTAGATCGTTGCATTTTACCCCCTGTGCTTCCACCTGTTGAAATACACCAAAATCTGTTTAGAATCCTTTATATTTTCAAAGTTTTCTGCTGAATATTGGAGATAAACGCTGGTTTTTAATGACTTCTACGTCTTTTTAACTGATCTAGAGTTCAGCATCACTCTTGAACTTGCTGGACCTGATTCTGACAATTAAATTGAAGCTGCGATCATCAGTCAATTACAAACTTCTCACAGGAGATGGTACCTGGTCACCAAAGTTACATCGAGCACGATCAGGCTGAGGAGTGGGAATGAAAGAGGAAACATTCTCTCTATTCCAAGTCAGTGAACCATCAAACTCATCTTGAGGCTGCTTTAAGTTATAACTTCAAGTTTTGACCTGTTGACAAGTGATCTGTGGTAAATGCAGTGCAAAAACACCACAATATTCACTATATAAGAACAAAACACTGATTTAAACGATTGAGCTGATTACCACCTTAATCTGACCTTTTTTTATTGAGACAAAATCTCAAACTGGATCTTTCAAGCATAACAATACACACTCTCACAGCGGGCAGACGTCCCCTCTCCATTCAGAGAGTTAACAGTTTGTTCTGCACAAACAGGAATGCTTTGCTCCCCCCTCCTGCTTTACTCCCCTTCCACCTCTCTGCACACACTCTGGTCAGCGTGCCACTGTGTGTCGATGTGAAACAACTTCTCCCTCCCTTGTTTTTCATACCTCGTCCTTTCTTCCCTTCTCTCTCACCATGTGAAGCGTCGGGATCCGTGCCGCCCGTGTGTGAGTCTCTCGGAGCAGTTGGGTGATGGTGAACAAGTAAGTTTATTCTCCTGTATATTTCTGTGTGCATGCACGTCTCCCATGGGGAGGTGGGTTCTTTCAGTGCAATTACTTATTCTTTTGTGCCGTCCTTTTCAGTCTTTGTGTCCAACTCGCCTGGCAGTTATTCTGTTTCCTCTCCGCAGGCTCATTTCTTATGATCAATAATATGACCCTTCACCTCTCCCCTCTCCCCCCTCATTTCACTCCCATCCTCAGCGTATATATCACTCAGTCTCCGACTTCGGAGGCTGCAGCTGCGTGGATAGACATGTGCTCACACTCAGGGGGGGCTCAGGTAATGTGTGGCGGATATTTTCTTTGTTCTGAGGCATGAGTGCTGAAATTGGAAAGGGGAGGGCAGACAGAGGAAAAGACCCCCAATGAATCAATAACATCAGTCTGTATTCTGACATTATGTCTGAATGTGTCTTGTTTGATGAGCAGTTCTTTGTCAAGCAAGAGACACAGGTTGTACTGACTATACTCTTGGGATACGGATGAATATTTTTGACAAGAAGCAACATCTAGAAACATGTAACTGCTGCTACTACTGGCAACAGCCATCATACCTGATTACATGATTAATAAACTCATATCTTTAGTTGATTAGTTTGTAAGGGAATATTTATGGAATGTGCTATTAGTCATGACTGGAAAATAATCCCTGGCACCACAGGGATCTTTACAAACATGCTGCTCTCTTGTGTAACCAGAGTTGAGATCCTTCCCTCTGACAGCAGCATCAATTAGATGTAATGAATTACTCATTAAAATACTAAGACCTTTAGTCACACAAGAGATTCAAAGACTAGAGACAGTCTTAGTTTGCATGATAGTATGTCACGTTTACCACAGCCATGCCTGGTACAATATGTCCATGCACAACATGTAGTTATAGTATATTTAAGAATAACTTAAAGGAAAGCTTGGCTTTCCAAATGTAAAACAACCTACTCCCATACAGAGAATAGAATAAAAATACATTTGTTTTATTGTGCCAATAACCATTTAAATCACATGCACAAAATGATAATTTTAATATTTTGCATCCATTTGCAGCAGCTCCTGAAGGTGTGGATGATTGAACATTTTTATAATGGTGTTTGTTTATTTTATAATTATTATATCACATGATGATGATAACAGGTGGAGACCGTAGACTGTATATAAAAATTGACGACATGACCGCTCCCCATAAGTGAAGCTAAAGCGTCTCGATCACCTCCTGCCTCCTCCATGTACACATTAAATACAAGGTTTGGTTTCATTAGTTATTTGATGCTATATAATTGTTATTTGATGCTATATGATTGACAGCTGGGACTGACTCAAGATTGGTTTAGCAGGTGTGTCAGCCGGACCTCGAAACCGCAGCTCCATCCCTTGATTGCTGCTGTGCAGCCTCTGGCTCCCAAAGTGCAACATGGCAGTGTTTGTATCCAGGATATTTTGGCTTCATTTCTGGACAGAAGTGGTGATGCATCGTCCACCTTTATTTACAGTCTATGGTGGAGATCTTAACCTCCGTTTAAAATTGGTCTGGGATCTTTTTTCTTAAAGGTTGTTGATGCCTGAATACCGTTGTTTGCCTTCAGGTGTCTGAGCATGTGAAGAAATGTAGAAAATAATCTGTATAATCATTTTTGAGGTGGCAGTTTGTGGTGTAATTAATATATTTACTGTTTGTGGCTCTCAATCCTCTTAAATGATAATTCATTTAAGAGGATTGTCTATGTGCAGTCAACTGGTGGTTGCACTTTGAAAAAACAGTACATTTCCTGATGGATCAGTTTAACCATCTCGGCATCTGCATAGTGCCTCAACTCTTGATAACCATACTTGGCAAAGATTAAAATTCTAGTTACATGCAGCTTTTCAGTTGGGACTTTTTCTTTGCATCCAACCACCTTGTGACAACCGTCTTAAACAAAACAAGCTATGAAACCCTACCATTTGACTATCACATACATAGAATATTGCTCTCATGTTAGCAAACCAATACCTGTTTACACATTCAGCAGACAGAGCAACTTCAGCATTAATTACCTCTGCCAAGGTTATGTTTTTGTTTGTTTGTTCATTAGAGATTATGCGAAAACTACTGGACAGATTACCACGAAACTTAGTGGAAGGTTACTGTATGCTTCAGGGAAGTTGATGCAAAAAGACCCTACAGATGCCGAAGATCACACTACCGTGTCTTTCACATTACACATAGGTACAACTGGTACAAATCAGACTGAAATGATGGAAACGTGTGTGAAAGGCAAGTTAATAATCTCATATGGTAAATAAACTTAACTCTTAGAATTTGAGACTGCAGGTCTCTTTCTGTTTGTGGATGCTGTTTGCTTGTGCATCTTTTCCTTCATCTTTCATTTGATATTAGTGTGATATTCGTGATGTGGAGAATGGGTCGGCCAACCAGTAATTTTATTTCACCTCTACTGAGGGAGGACGTGGGCTAGTGATCCTGACAGAGCAGTTGAAGAGAATGCAGCAGGTATGCATTTGTTAATACACCCTCCTTGTGTCATTTATTCGAGAAAGCAAAAGAAATTGGAGTCGATGATAAGAGAACAGAGGGAGACAGAGAGGGAGATAGGAAGAGACGGACCGGTGCAGCTGTGTGCCTCTTTAGGATTCCTGCTCTCTACCTCCTCTCGCCGGGGCCAAACCGGCATCATTAGGTTTGGCAAATTACCCGAGCAGCCATTGTGGCGCGGCCATGGCACGTTAGTGTGTCTTTTTAACTGTGGCTAAACTCAGTCTATTCACTTGTAAAAGAGAGCGGCCATTGGCAGATAGTTGGCAGGTTGCACAGAGAGGCCATTCACCCCGGTAGGAAGGAGCTGAGAATACGGCCTCGGAAATGGTCCTCTCTGAATATTTTGATGGAGAGACTCTGGATGCCCTCTCAGTGTCCATTTGCTACAACTAACAAATCTCCATGAACTGACTTCATTGCTGATTAATACTTTTTCATAGGTGAGGGATCAGTTACCGTCAAGCGAGAGCAACTCTCAGAGAATTTACTTTTCATTCTAGCTGCTGTTTTGTGAGCCTTTTCTTATTTAAGGAGGAATTTAAAGTTTGCAGGTTTTCGGTCGTGGGGAGATGCTGGGAGGGGGGTTCTCTGTTTCTTTTAATGAGAGTTTAGACAAGAGAGACGTCTACAAAGGTCAGATACTGGACTCCCTCCTTTTCTTTCTCATGTCACGGAGGAACAAATTACAGGGCTTCTGAATGAAGAAATAATTGCTTGTAATTAATTTCCTTGTCATATTACCTCGGTAAAGAGGATTTGTCTGGATTTGAATGAAGCTCGCCTGAGATGTGCACCCAGTGTCACAGCATGCTCATTTTGTCGCCTCTATAATCCTGGTGGAACTGCATCTGATCGCGAGGGGGACAGTAAATGTTTTGTGAGGTATAACCGAGGAGGATTTACTCATCCTGAAAAGAAATAGCACCTTTACAGTGTCGTCCCGCTCATCCTAAAGAGGTTCATCCATGCCTTACTCTCCCCTTCATCAAATCAACTCATTCATAGATAAGCCGTGGGCTGAAGGCATCCGAGTGACACACACCGCGGGAGGGCCGTCTCTGTGGTTCCTGAAAAGACTGAAATGTTCTACTCCTTCAGTTTTCTAAAGACAAAGCCAGGAGAGCTTGAATAGAAAGTTCCTGAAACAAGACAAGTTCAGTGTTGCTTTGATTTTGTATACATGCTTTTAAAGCTCGAGATTCCCTGCTTTTTAAAGGGTGGGGTGTGTGAGTGGTGTTTGTGACGATTAGGTGTATTGTGAGTTGGTGGAAAAAGATGCAATGTCTTTGGAGGAAGCTTGCAGAGAGAAAAAAGCAGGAGATTTTGTTTTTTGGAGTTTTTTCTTAACACCAAAGTTAAAGACCCACTTCCCCTATTTCAATCAAGCTGCACCAAATTTCACAGACTTATTAATATCAGTTTCCTAAATATGCCAGATTTTTTAATCAAGATCCATGACTTGTTGACTTGGAAATAAATAAAAACGTCAAAAAAAGTCCTGTCTCACAACGTTAAAGAAAGTGCTCAAAATATTCCTGTATACACCCCTTTGTCCCAAAACATGCCAAAATTTGATGGATTACTTCTTGGCTCATTTTCCATCCTTGCACCAAGTTTGGAAATCCTTTCGGTGGTATTTGTGTACACAAGCTGACAAACAAACACACGGACAGGGGCAAAAACCTAATCTCCTCCTAGTTTTACTTTGGCAACAGTGGTTTTATTTTACTCTGGAGCAGCTGTGTTTATCTCCGACAGTGTTAAACCCTTAAGTAAAAACATTAGCATCGTAGTTATGCAGAGTCTGTGTTTCCTCTGAGCGCGGTGAAGGCTGAAGGTGCTTGAGCGAGGAGTC
Organism: Hippoglossus stenolepis; assembly: GCF_022539355.2. NCBI lineage: Eukaryota > Metazoa > Chordata > Actinopteri > Pleuronectiformes > Pleuronectidae > Hippoglossus > Hippoglossus stenolepis. Next base: position 4,972,594 of record NC_061506.1, on the reverse strand, counting down.
ACAGGCGGACACATGCTGTAAGTTATGGAGAGAAAACACGAGGCAAACAGAGCTGTAATGTATACACCTGTCATGTGTTGGTGTGTTGATACAGTGAAGCCATTAGACTCTCAGGCTCAGAGGTTTAAATCCTGGCAGTGTTCATCTCCGTGTGGGGGTCACATGTTCGCTCCGTGTTCCTGCGAGTTTCCCTCCCACAGACCGGTCACATGAATCGCAGACTCTGTATTTCTAATCTCTTCACAGGTTGTTCGAGCTTTATGGTGTTTTTCCGACACAGGCAGCTACACCAGCGAATGAATGGATGAATGCTCTGACACGCTCCGGGCTCCAGGAAAACACAGCGAGGCTTGAATGTTTGCCACTTTCACTTCCTACGGTTCAGTCAAGGCCGCTTTCCTCCCTGTTTGCATCTGGCAGCAGATCGTGTTTCGGTTGATCCTGATCTCGTCAAGCACTGAAAACCTTTCCCGAATTCTTATCAGATAACACATGATGTATTTTATTGATTAAGAAGTCTCTTATTGACACAGTGTTATTTGCTTTTAACCATAACTACAAACTTTCTCTCATCTTAACTTAGTAGTTTTAGTTGACTAAACTTAACCAAATTAGTGACAGAACAACCGATGTTGCCATGTAGTTATGGCGACTTGTTAAGAATCTGCATCTGTACATTTCCCTACTGTCTCTGCAGACTCTGACTGACATCCGCTGCCGCTGCTTCTCATTGTCCTGAAGAGATAAATCCCTGAACATTAGGCCTCTCACTGTTCGGCCTTTGCACGGCGAGAAGAGCACGGCCACATAACAAAAGTGAGGCCAGCGGCGGAGCCTCTGTTCCCATCGCTTCATTAAGCAGCAATGTCGGACCCAGCAGGTTGAAAAACCTCTGCCTCCCCTCCACAAACAGACATTCAACACTTCTATTCTGCAGAGCACACAGCACACGCAAGCAAACTGACAGAAAGAGGGAGCTGCTGAACTGTCGTGAAGAATACTAAGCCTTTAAGAACTACTTTATCTTCCAATTCGGACAAAGTTAGAACCAGAAGTCTGCATCAATCTCTCTTCCCTAAGACCATTTCTCTTCAGACCTCAGCTGCAATTTAACAGTTTTTCTTTCAAACTCCAACAGCTTTATAATCAAACATGAGCACTAGTCCCACTCCCTGTTCTCTAACATGTTTTCTCCCCAGTTATAGAGATTTAAAACAGCTTTGTCTACAACTTTTTCTAAGGGCGCCATTACAATGACTTCAGTGCATGTCTGAAAGCAGCTTGAATGTCTGTTCTCCATCATGTTAGAGTTAAAACAACCACCTTTGGTTTGCCTACAACCTTTTAAGGGTGCTCTTACGATGAGTGTCTTCCCCTTGAAAAAAGACCATGCTGGGATCAGGAGTGTCATCCCTTGCTTTGTGTATCTCATGCTAAAAATAAATGCTCTCCTGTGTAAACGGCTGTAACAGTAAAACTGAAGAAGTGCTTTTGGCCTGTGTGTCAATATGCTGCGGTGAGAAATGAGCAACATTTGTATTTGTCAGCGAGATTTTACTCCTGACAGTTTGAGTTATTTGATAACACTGAATGAAATTCCCATTGCTCAGATTGCTTTCACTGGTTCTTCAAGATCATGAACTGATGTAGGAAAGGAAAATAAAAGAGGAGAAGGAGAAAGAAATGGAGGTGGGTGATAGAGCAGAAGAAAAGCCAATCACAACCAGCAAAATACAAAATGCACTCAGACAACGTCTAATAGCAAGTAATTAATTTAATATTGTCTGTTTACATGATTAAAAAACTCTTGGTTTGGTTGATCTGCAATACATTGTAGATACCTGCTAAGTCCCCAGACAATTTTTGAATGGGCCTTTGCTAAAACCACGTGCACATCACCATCAGACAATTATCTTTGAGCAGACTTCATGTACATAAATGGATTTTGATGTTGACACAAAGGCTCCTCATGTGGCTCGCAGTTCAAAGTTCACCGCCCGTGTTTGGCACTGGGCCCAGCCTCGTCTCTCAATGGCTCTCCTCAGTCATGAAGAGCCTCTGCAGACGGCACCCTCGGTCTCAGAGTCGGCATTAGAAAGATTTTGCGGCCCGGTCCTTTTGAGGTGAATCAGCCGTGACCGACTCCTGCTGACACTGAGGGGCTGGACACCCAGCAGCGGCAGAGGGGCCGTTGAGCCGCAGGACTGGCAAAACTAATTTGAAATGGATGGACAGGCTGACAGAGAACAGGGAAGGGCGGAAAACAAATGTGGATTTAAGATGGATTAAGAATTTCCACCATTAGTGTTTGATTCTCTGTGCTCATGTGCTCCTCTCTTACAACAGGTGTTTCCTGAGGACCTGATTGAAGACTGAGTGTGGTTGTAGCCATGCTGACGTCAGGGTGGGGGGTGTGGGCCCTCTCCCCCTGTGGCCTTGTGCTGCTGATCTGCTCGTCCGTCTGTCTGTCCCAGCAGCCTCACATCAAACTCGCAGACTGCAGCAGAAAGGAGCATCCTGTTGTCTCCTACCAAAGTGAGTACATCAACACCAGTTATCTGTAGAGAGAGGGAGGGAAATGAAGAACTTAGTCTTTAATTTGACTTACAAGTAGAGTGAACAGTCAGGGAGAGATTGTCATATTGTTGTCAAAAAACATGACTGGGTAAATAACTGAAGAAGAAACACTGGGAAACAGCAGAATGCAAACTGGGACTAAACAGAACCACAGAGACTAAACCCACCACGTTGATTAGACACAGGTGAAACTAATTAAACACGGGGCAGGTAATAACAAAGTCCTAAAAAGTCCAAATACTAATGAAGTCTTTTAAAAGCTGAACACAGAGGCAGGTTCATTAGATATGCTATAAGAATGAGCTTCCCTCAGACTAATAAGGTTCAACCATGAGAATGTTCGTGACGTTGATATAAAAGTCCTGCAGTTTTTGTTGGTTTATCTCGATTCAAAATCAGTTTCCACTCTGCTCTTTGTGTTTTGACTGAAGAAGTCATGTTATTCTTGTATTAACGCACCTTTAGACACAAGGTGAAGTTCCAGGTCAGGTGGGTAATGTCACCAGAAAATAAAATAAATTTGAGGCGGCCACTGGGAAAAAAAGGCTGCAACGCTGGACTCTAGGAAACTAATGAGAACTGGTACAGGGGAAACACAGCTTGGAAACTAACTAGGCTAAGGGAAGCAGTGAAATAAGACAAAGGTGACATATTAGGGCTGATGAGGCAACGTGAAACACACGAGGTTCAGGGAGGGAGATCTGAATGAGACGGGAGCTTAGTGATGTTAAACAAGAAGCAAGAAGTCCAAAGAATGGACAGAGATTGCAGCGAAACAAGCAGTGGATGAAACAACACATCATCAGTGCCATGTCCACATCTCGCTCCTGGAAGGTTTGAAGCTTTGACTGATCGAACAGTTCACATCTATCCTCAGTTTCCCCTCAGACTGTTTTTCATACTCTGGCTTTTTCTTTCAAATGAGTGTGTTTCTAATTCTGTGTAGTTAACCACAGGGGTCAAAGAGCGAAGCCTCGGGACACGGCCGCTGTTAGAAAGACTCACTTTTCATGCCGAGCAGAGTGTCTGCATGGACACAGGTCATAATGTGCGCAGGGAAATGCACAAAAGCAATTTGGATTTAATAGCTCCCTCTGAAAATCACAGTTGCTCAGGTGATGGTTTGTATTCATGCGGTACCGTCGTTAAAAGTGGAGCTGAGGACAAGAGTGAAAGGTCAGTTTTATCTCTGTTTGCTCACAGTCTTAATAAATCTTACAAAATATTATCTGAGATTAATAAGGAATAAGTATTGCAACCAACTTTCATTCAGAGATGATTAAATTCAGGTTCTGTATTCTCCTTGTGCATCAAGCCTCACACTTATTCGTACATCTGTGCATTTATCAGACGTACAAGTTTAGATTTAATTAATACATCCAGCTGTTTAACAACTGGGCCCTTGTTTATGTTATTTTGACTGAATGTCCGTTTCCATTCAGCTCAAATTGCTCGTCTGGCAAACTGTGCTGTTATTGTTTTGGATACATTCGTCCCCCCACAGGCCTCTTCAAATAGGAGGAATTTAGGTGAGGCAGCAGAAGCAGTGTTTAATGTTCAGTTCTGCTGAGCTGTATCCTGCTGTGGTAGATTCGATTTATTTGATTTTATCTAGAATGACAATTAACATAGTAAACAAAGTCATAAGGTAGAAAAACTGAGTTATTTCAACAGTTATTGTAAGTAAAATCTTATTTTATTGACTTCATGTCAGTTTAAATTGGAAACATTGCAGGGGTGCAGATTTTACTGAAGCAGCTAGAATGCGACATGTGGTTTACATCCAAACACAAACCTCAGACCCACGTTAATTTTCCTCAACCGCTACACGAGCAGAAAAAGAAACCCCAATGGATGTATGTATTCAATCATTCACCTGCCTAAACTTCAACCTCTTATTCTGCCCCCGAATTTTTAAAACCTGGAGTGTTGAACCCTGGGACTCGGCCTCGTTCTGGTGTCACTTTCTGACTGATTAATTGACACATCAGTAAAAACACTGAGGGAGTAATTGAAGACTGTGAGACAGGTATCATTTGGTGAAGAGGGATTCCCACGCAAATAATGGACAAGTTATTTCTTCCCCTTCTTCCTTATTCTCCTCCTCCCGCTTCCTCTTCATTCTTCTGATTTGCTCCTTGTCTTCCTCCTGTTCTTGCTCATTATCCTGCTCCTCCCACTTCTTTCTCCTCCTCTTATTCTCCTGCCTTTTGTCTGTCCTCTCATTAATCTTTTTCCGCCCGTCATTGTTCATCTTTCATAATGTCTTTCTCCCTTTTATTTCTTGCCTTTTTTCACCCCTCCTTCTATTGAACTTGTCCTGCGACCATTAACCCTTTACTCCCCCTCCACCTCTCACTCTTCATCCAGTGTTGACGCCGTGGATGTCGGAGTTCTCCCATCCAGGAGTGAAGGATTTCTCCCAGCTGGCTCTGGACCTGAGCAGAAACCAGCTCATTGTGGGAGCAAGGTAACAAATAAGCAAATAACCATCACAAGTGTGCAATGTGATAAAGTAAATGTAAATCATCAGGTTTATAGGATGAGATCAGGGGAGGAAATGGGAAACTTAAACATGTGGATCATATTAATGACAACACTACAAGAAACTAAATAAGCTCAATACTCAAAGAGCGAGATTCAGAATCATAACCAGTCTATCAAACTCAACCTCTGTGTGTCTCTGCTGCTTATTTCTTATTTTCTTTTTCAGAAACTTTATCTTCAAGCTGAGTTTGAGCAACGCCTCCCTCATACAGGTGACACCAGCCGAGATAAAGGCTTATTTATTATTATATAAAACGAATTTAATGTACAATGTTTAAATCTACATGATTATACAGTACTATATATTTTGTTTCTTCCACAGGCGACAGAATGGGCACCCAGTGACGATACAAAGCGCTCATGTCAGAGCAAGGGCAAATCTGAGGTAGGGTGCAGTTTGTATCACACACAGGAAATGGGTCACACTCAGTTTATGTTTACTCTGTTGTTCAAGTTTAATGAACGATAGAGGGTCAGTTCTTTCTCATGAAACAGAGATGCATTTGTCTGCAGGAGGAATGTCAGAACTACCTCCGGGTTCTGTTGATCAGTGGGAGGACGCTGTTCACGTGTGGGACCAACGCTTTTGCCCCCGTGTGTATGAGCAGGCAGGTTGGTACAAGAGTTTATCATGAGATGTCACAAAGCAAGTTACCAGGATCCTCCAAATATTAGAATACTTTTTGGGAAATTAACAAAACTAGTTCAGAAAATGTTTTTGTTTGACCATAAAAACTGTTATTTTTCTTATGATCAAATAATCAATTAAATGGCTGACCATTTTAGCCCTGAAAAGGAAGTAGGTCTTTGCAAAGGAAGATAATGATTAAGTGTTTTTTGCGTAATATAAGTGATATATTTGGAAAATGGTAGAAGGTCAATATTAAATCAATATGTCCTTGCAAATTAATTGAAAGTTTTGATTGAATGTCCATCCATTGAATTGGATGGGAGGTTGAACGCAGCCTAAAAAACAGAAAAATACATTTCCTGTAAAGACTTCAGCTGTTTCCATCCTCCTGTCTGTCCTTCTCTCAGATTGACAACATCAGTGAGGTGTTGGACACGGTGAACGGTGTTGCCCGATGTCCCTACGACCCGCGCCACAACTCCACCGCCATGGTAACGGAGAAGGGCGAGCTGTACGCCGCTACAGTGATCGACTTCTCGGGACGTGACCCAGTCATCTACAGGAGCCTGGGGAACATGCCGCCGCTGCGCAGCGCCCAGTACAACTCCAAGTGGCTCAACGGTAAAAAAAAGCACCAACCAGATTTGTTTACAGCCTCATGTGTCTGTTTGTGAACATCATATCTATTTCTCTTTTCTCATTCAGAGCCTCATTTTGTGTCCGTTTATGAGATCGGTCGCTTTGCCTACTTCTTCCTGAGAGAAACGGCAGTGGAAAACGACTGTGGCAAGATGGTGTTCTCTCGCGTGGCGCGGGTCTGCAAGAACGACATGGGCGGTCGTTTCCTGTTGGAGGACACCTGGACGACCTTCATGAAGGCCCGACTCAACTGCTCGCGCTCAGGAGAAATTCCCTTTTACTACCACGAGCTGCAGAGCACCTTTTACTTACCAGAGCAGGACCTGATCTACGGCATCTTCACCACTAATGTGTGAGTGATAGTTATAGTCATTGATGGCATCATTAAAGGGGAATGTCAGTGATTTTTAGAGTGTTAGAGTCTTACTTGTCAACGTTTGTCATTTTCCTCAAGCCTCCACTTTTGCTTTCCATATTTTCTTTCGTGTTGAATTACTGCGATCTGACCATGATAACACCCCCCGTCCTCCAGGAACAGCATATCAGCTTCAGCCGTCTGTGCCTTCAATCTCAGCGCCATCACTCTCGCGTTCAACGGACCTTTCCGCTACCAGGAGAACCCCCGCACTGCCTGGCTCTCTACCCCAAACCCCATACCCAATTTTCAGGTAACTCACATTTCGAAAGACTGGATCCAGTGGACATGTCTGACAGACATGGTGTTAATAGATGTGAGACTGTTGCAGCCTTACCTCCAAGGGGACAATAATTCATCTCTGTGTGAGCGCACACCCAATTTGTTAGTACAGGACAGTATGAAGAAAATTCTTCTCAACAAGTGCTTGGCCACTTTTCAAAATGCTATCCAATGTGAACTGCAAGGACACTTTCAATTGCAATATCATATAAGCAATAAAATATGATAGAAATTACATAAATAACATTGTGATATGTACATAATGTACAGATTTCACTACAAAAAGATATTATGGTTAGAGAAAGTCCCTGAGACCCAACACATGCTCTTCTTAGTCACAACAGTCTCTTTCTCAAACACTGATCCTCCCTTCTTCACTCCTCAGTGTGGCACTCTGGAGGAGGGAGGCCCCGGGGGGAACCTGACGGAGCGCAACCTCCAGGACGCCCAGCGACTCTTCCTGATGAACGACGTGGTGCAGCCGATCACCATCAACCCGCTGCTCACCCAGGACAACCTGCGCTTCTCCAAGCTGGTAGTGGACATCGTGCAGGGCCGAGACACGCTCTACCATGTCATGTACATCGGCACTGGTGAGGATTCCACTTTGGTAGAAGTTACACTACTGATTTAAAATCAAAAGTTAAATAACAGAACTTTTTTCTTTGTCCATCTTGTCAGAGTATGGCACCATCCTGAAGGTTCTCTCCACAACCAACAGAAGCCTTCAAGGCTGCTACCTGGAGGAGCTCCGGATCCTCCCTGACGGACAAATCCGGCCAATCAAGAGCCTGAAAATTCTCCAGAGTGACAGGTCCTTGTTCGTGGGACTCGATGACAGATTGGTGAAGATCCCATTAGAGCGATGCTCCAACTATCCAAACGAACGGTACAGACCTCAAGCATGAAATCAATCAAACTTTATTTGTACCTTTCATACGGGTTAGTGATATATATTAAATAGGAGGAAAAAAGTCAATAAAATGGTCTAAAAATCCATTAATAGACCAGTAAAAGTGAATAAAATTTAGAACATAGATACACTAAAATAATGCCTATAAACCAAACTTAATCAGAAGATGGGCAACCAAAGTTTGGCTGCTCTCAGGTCCTCAGGAAGACTGTTTCAGAGGCTTGGAGCATCGTGCACGTTGGAACAGCTGATAGATCAGAGGACCTGAGGAGCCGTACTGGTTCAGTATAGTATAGATGTGACTCAGTGTCTATAATAGATAATATAATATGTATTTGTTTTAAGTTAAACCATATGGAAATCCACAATCTGCAGCAAATCATTTAGTAAATGTTGCACTTCAAATCTGTGAGTCTTTGTGTATGAATTTTAGTGTGAAAATGTACTTAGTCAACTTGAGAAAAAAAACCATTAATTAGGTCAGTACCATTAAAGAGACAAACACGTGTGGGTCTCCGAGTCTGCACGGCTCACAGTTAACGCTGACAAAGATGATTATGTTAAGAGCCCATTTTATTTTCCCCTGTAAAGAAACTGCTTTTGAAATGTCACTCCATATTTTGGCTTGCCCCAGAGCAGAAATTACACAAGTAGGCTATTAGTGAATTTGTTGACAGTAAACGCACAACTAGAATATGCTGACAACCTTGCAAAATATTTTATGATGTACTGTACAGTAGTTCCTCGGTATTAACACAATAGAAGTTCTTTGATAATCTCAGAATCATTAGACAGCTGCTGATTGTAGGCAGACGAGTTTGTGGTGTCATTTTAAATCAAACAATTTGTAGCAGGGATTCTCGATTATCCTTCAGCTTCTTCAACTAAATGTCTGATCTCTTGTTAGCTCCTGCATGGAAGCCAGGGATCCTTACTGCGGCTGGGATCTCAAACAGAAGCGTTGCACCACCATCGAGGAGAGCTCCAACATGAACCAGTGGATCCAAAACATCACAGAGTGCCCAGTAAGACACGCACACACACCTGTGTAATGTTCTGTACTGTATAAAAGGTAGAATAGGTATAATATGTTAAAAATGTCTTTCTGGAGGTGAGGAACTTAACGCAGGATGGAGCTTTCGGTCCCTGGGCACCGTGGCAGCCTTGTAACCACGATGACGGCGAGGGCTCCATCAGCAGCTGCGCATGTCGGTCCCGCTCATGTGACGGACCGGTGGCCCGATGTGGTGGCGTCGAATGCAAGGGTCCCACCATTCAGGTGGCAAACTGTTCCAGGTACATGTCTTTATGATATATTATACTAATAAATCTGAAAATATTATATATTAATACAACCTAATATTACAAAAGAAGGAGTGATTAAAGTTCCAAGGTTATTGCATTTAATTTGTTTTTATTTACAGTAATTTTAGCTAAAGAGTAATAAATAAGTGGAAGAAAGTTAAGACAATTATGTCGCCCTTGTAGTTGAATATTTTGATTGCTATTCAATTGCTAATATATGCTATTTTATACAAATATATATACATATATATGGTATTTATGTTTCCTGTTCCTCAGGAATGGCGGCTGGACTCCCTGGTCTTCATGGGGCCAGTGCAGCAGCAGCTGCGGCATCGGCTTCGAAGTGAGGCAGCGCTCCTGCAACAACCCCTCGCCTCGCCATGGTGGTCGAATCTGTGTCGGCCAGGGTCGAGAGGAGAGGTGAGGATGTAGCGGCCATCTTTACTGCATGGCTTGATTAAGTGTTAAAATATCACCACATCAGTGACACAGTCTAGGCACAAATTTAGCTAAGCTAGAGTTATGAGATTTGACATATACTTTGAAGCTCAGATAAAACCAGGAAGACCTGAGCATGCTTTAATTTTCTGTTTCCAGGCTGTGCAATGAGAAAAGGCCATGTCCCCTTCCAGTGGCGTGGACAGCGTGGAGCCCCTGGGCTCACTGCAGTGCCGAATGTGGAGGTGGGGTCCACTCCAGGACCAGAACCTGTGAGAATGGAAACACGTGTCCTGGATGTGCCACGGTACTGCAGTGCTGAAAAGTCAGGGTTTGTGGTGAAAGTAAAACCAATCCAGATTATTGATGAATTCATTTGCAAAAGTAGACAATCTGCTGTGGGATACTACATTTATATTTATATAAATTGTACAAGTAGAAACAAACGAGTAGAATTTCCTTGCTCCACAAAAGGTCTATGATGCCTCACAAGCTTCACACTTAAAAATGCTGCTAATTGCAAATCTTGGAAGCTACCACCTGTGCACGCCACAAAGTTTGCAGTCTGACCTGATGGCGGCATGAGAAGGAAGAAAATGTCAGGAATAGAATCTTAAAGGTTCAACCTTCACATTGCAGTGCTCCCATAGTAATAAGCTAATGCAGAGTGGCACTCAGTAGAGCGGAAAAAAAGAAAGTGGAAAAACAATCGTGGATCCGTCCCCTTTGTCCAGACCTGCACCAAAATGTAATGGATCTCTCTTGGCTCATGTCCCATCTAAGAGCCGAGGAAAATCGGCATAGTAGTTTTTATGTGCAAACTAATATAAAAATTAAAAACATGAAACTTCATTGAAAAGTAATTAAATTAATCTTTCAAGTAACAGAAAAGAAAGTGATCTGACACTCTTCTGCTTGCGGGGTAGAAACATTTTTAATATCAGGCACATGCTGTTAACCTTGGGTACCTGTGGTTTGAGCTGTGGACGCAGGCCAGCTTATATAAAATGGAAGCTTTTTATTGTCATATTCCTGCAACCATCCATTAAGAGTCGCCCCATCTGACTCATCACTGATGAACCCACTCCATAAGAAGTGACTGTGAAGCATCATTTTATGTGTTCAGCAGGATGCAGCTTTGTTAAATGGTCCCATTCAACACAGTAATTGGCTGCATAATAAACTCGCTCCAGTAAAAACTGCAGTATCCCTGTTGTTTAGCAGGATGTATTAATGCAGCACTGTTTCTACAAGCTGTTCATAATGAATTATAGGAAACATTAGGACGTATGGTGTCGGCATATAAAGTAAATAAAGCATTAGCTACAGTCTGTGGCTCAGCAATGTCTCAGCAATGTCTGCTTCATCCACTCCAGGAGTTTAAGGTCTGTAACCTGGAGGCTTGCCCTGAGGTCCGCCGCAACACCCCCTGGACTCCCTGGATGCCGGTGAATGTCAGTCAGAACGGGTCCCGGCAGGAGCAGAGGTTCAGGTACACCTGCCGGGCTCTGCTGCCCGACCCGCAGCAGCTGCAGCTAGGCAAGAAGAAGGCGGAGACCCGGTTCTGTCCCAGTGACGGGTCTGGAGCCTGTCAGACTGACTGTGAGTATCTGAACAAGTCTTTTCCTTCTCTCTGCAGAGTAGTGAAAACAATCACAAATACAGCCAGGTCAGGTACCATGGCAACATGATTGTTACCATGGAGGAACACATGGTGCAGTGATTAGTGTTTCTTCAAATGACGTCTTGGTTGAAAGAAGGCAGTGACATATGAGGTATATTCCAGCTTGGGCTTCAATGGGACATGGGAGGTCGTGTCGTCCATCTTTATTTACAGTCCATGTTTGATGCCAACATAACTTGGGGATCACGTACCTGGGAGTAACTTTCTAGGTTTGATTTTAGTGGAGCTGCCAAGTCAGGTCCGAAGTCTAATTTACTGTATCTGTGAAACCGTGTCAGCCATCAGCAGATTGATGAAACATCATTGATCTGTTCCAACGAGGATCGATGATGTTTCCTCCGCTCCTCAGAGACACGACAGGTGTTTCTCCTCTTGAATTCTGAGTTAACACAACTAGATTGTAGCTGCCTATTTGTGTCTGAAGAATTACTACTTCATTTTTTTATATAAGGGTTTTTGTCTGCTGAGTTAAAATGTTTAAAAAAAAATGTGTTCCAGCTCTGGTTGAAGACTTGGTGAAGACCACTGGCCGCACTCTGTCCCAGCCCCAAGATGCCCGCTGGGGATCCTGGGAAACGTGGTCCGGTTGTTCACAGCAGTGTTCCAGAGGCTTCCGAACCCGCAAACGTATGTGCTCGACGGCAGAGGGCAGGACCAACCCGAGCTCCTGTGTGGGATCCCCGGTGGAGTATCAGGACTGCAACACTCAGCCCTGCCCAGGTAGCTGGAGCATTTTGGCAGCGTAGTTGCAAAAATGCAGAAAATGTTAATAGTATTAATAAAATTTACTGTATGTGCATGTACCAGTGAGTGGAGCTTGGTCTTGCTGGTCCTCCTGGTCCCAGTGCTCGTCCAGCTGTGGAGGTGGACACTACCAGCGGACTCGGCAGTGCAGCAGCCCGCCACCTGCTAACGGAGGGGACATCTGTATAGGCCTGCACACTGAAGAGGCTCTCTGCAACACACATACTTGTGAAGGTATGAAAATATATGTAAAGCTGCATTATAGAAGACTTTTAATGTAAATCATGATGTATTCAAAACGCCTTGAGGGAATTTATTCAAATTTGGCACAAACATTCAGTTGGACTGATGAACTGATTCGATTTGTGAGAAGGCTTTTGCCATTTTTTTTTTTTCCCCTTTTAGTCATATTTCCACTTTCTAACTGTTTTAAAAACTTCTATACAGAGTTTAATGTCATTTAATATAACTGTCACACCATAAATACACTCGATAGATTCAGCCTGTCTGCCAAGATTGAATAATGTTGTTTGTATGGATGCTGATGGGAAATCTCCACACAGCAAGTGAATCAATATTTGTGTTGAGAAGACAAACAGCGGGGTCGTTGGAGCGTATCCCAGAATGCATCGGCTAAAAGATAGAAATTAAACAGAAAAAAAATATATCCTCCGAATTTACAACTGATCCAAACGTGGACATTTATTTGGACTTTTAAATAAAAGAACAGACATTGACATCAACTGTAAACTTTAGAACCCAACGATTTGTTCTTGTGCCCTTTTGTCTACGTCTCGTTTTCACTGCGTCTTCTCTTTCGGTCATCAGGTTGGGGCGAGTGGACAGAGTGGGGGGAGTGCGACGAGGAGGGTCTGCAGCATCGCAATCGTCGCTGCAGTGAGGACGTGGTGGCTGAGGCCGGACTCTGCCAGGGCAACGTCACCCAGTCCAGGCCGTGTCGGCCGCATGAGGTGCCAGGTAAAAGCCCGTTTGTATTTTTTTGCCATTCACACAAGTTAAAAGTACAAATTAATGGGGATCCTGTTGACATTGTTTGTCTCTTCTGATCTTTTAGCGCTTTAAAGATTAAACTTCACTACATTGATTTGTGTTTTATTTGTCTTTCTCCAGTCGTTCTACCCGGACAGGACGACCACAGCTGTGGAAGTGAGTGGCATCTTTCCATGAGCTCTCTGAGACTTGTTATTCTTTGTTAGTGCCTGACACACACCTTCTCTCTCTGTGTGTGCGTGTGCGTGCGTGTGCGTGCGTGTGCTGTGCAGGTGCTATACCTTCGCTCTCCTGTTGAATCCAAAGTGAATCAATATCACCTCTGTTTCGTTGAAGCCTCTGAACATGTAGCAACACCTAGTTATTGTTGCAAGGTCACAAAGTTTTTTTTTTCCACCCGTGCACCACACACTTTGTAGTATATTGAGTTTTGTTTGCAGCCTTGGGCCAATGTGGTGTGGGACTGGACTTTTGATAAAGTTTCATTGCAGCCAGGAGCAACATCAACTTCCAGTTTGAAGTCATTCTTTTCCACCCGCTTGCCTCAGCTCAGGTTTTCTTCCTCATGGTTTTGCATTATCTCTAATCTCATCCTTTGCTCTCTCCCCTGCGCCTCCAGCCTTCACCTTGTTCCAGCTGCTTGCTGTGGGCTCAGCTAGTTTCTTTGCAGCAGCGTTACTCTCAGCGCTGGCCTACACGTACCACCACTCCCTGAACCGGCCGTCAGCAGAGTCAGCGGTGATCCATCCCAGCACGCCCAACCACCTCACCTACAACAAGCAGGACAACAGCACGCCAAAGAATGAGAAGTACATCCCCATGGAGTTTAAGGTACCACTCGTATGTTTCCTCAGATTAAAGAGAGAAAGACCAAATGACAAAGTGATTGTTTTCTATCGTCAGGTGTCATTTCTGACAAGAATTATCTTTGTCTCTACTCCGTAGACACTAAACAAGAACAATCTCCACGTGAATGACGAGACGTGCAACCACTTCCCCTCCCCGCTGGCCTCCAGCAACATGTTCGCCACCACCTACTATCCTCCCAGTCTGGGCAAGTATGACTTCCATCCAGACTCCCCCTGCAGGACCTACATGCACAGCTGAGAGAAAACAACCCTCTTCAGCAGCCTGAAGGATTTCAAAGTCCGGAAGTCAACACCAAAATCATCATCATCAGGTTCCAGAGATCTTAAATACTTCTGTAAGTCTGTGTGATCCACAGACGTCACTGTACACAGGTACTATTTCTTTAGCAGGGAGTCGTTTAAATTTAGAAATTCAGATGAAACTCCTTCTCAGTGTGTGAAGGTGAAAGCAGAAATCTGACAGTACGAGCTAATTCAGAGCACAACACTGTAAATCAATGGTTAATGAGTCAAAGGAATAGTTTGACGTTTTGGGAAATACACCTTTCTTCTTCTGAATGTTAGATTTAAGTTTCATTTCTGAACAGTGGGTGGAAGTGGAGACGCGTCGTCCATCTTTATATAAAGTCTTTGGTCTTTACACAGAGAACAAGTTGTGGTTTTAAGCGGAGATAGGTGTTTTAACTTCTTTTTTCAGAGGCCAAAAACCTGTGTGAACCACCTGTAACTGGTAGAAGAATCTACCGCCTGATGAGCTGGTCAGACGCTCAAAGCAGTAACAACACGTATCTTCCCTGAAACCATGAATCTTCTCTATTACGCTTCAGTTTGTGTTTGATTTAAACCAACAGGATGCAGTTTTGAATGTGTTGCCAGGCGCGTTATTGACTGCAGCTCCGTACTTAAGGCACAGGCATGAGATCGATATTGATGTTTGCATTTCGCTCCCTGGGAGAAAGCACATGGACATATTACCCCAATGATCCACTATAACAGTTTATAACCAGCGCCCCTTCCATCTACTCAAGGAGGAGCCATGTTTGATTTAAACAACCACCTGCAACTGAAACCTAACTCTCACTTCACCCCCCCTGACGTGCTCCACTTGTGCTCAGGACAGTTTGAAAGCTTGATAAAACCCCCCCCCAAGATCCAGGGCTTCAACAAAGCTCCACACATTACATGTAGCTGGATTCCTTCTGGACCGAGACAACACTCATCTGCTGCTAATGTGTTATTGTCAGCTGAGTTCAGAGGACTTACTAATCCTGTATAGGGACTTTACAGGCAGCTTGGTCGCTCGTTAAAGTGTCGGCTGCCTTCAGCAAAGACTGAGAAACAAAAATATCCCCTCACTTCATCTTCACTGTGAGTGAACGGAGAGAAGAAATGAACGGAGACTTGCAGATTTCTGCCTCATTTGCTTTAATTTTCACGTTTTTCCGAGTTCACAGTGGAAAACACTGACGAGGACGTTTTCATCGCTGGCGCCTGCTGACTTTTCTGTTATTTCCACAGATGTATTTGTGTCCTGAAACAACTTGATGGATTTTATTCGTCACACAGGGACAGTTTCACCCCTGTTTTCTGGATGTTTATGCGTTAAGGTTATTTCTCAACAATCACCAAATACAACACAGCCGTACTTGAACATTCCACAGCATGAACACAACCTAAACGAGCCACACACAGGTAACTTTGTCATAAGTAACAATACAATATATTAAACTGTGATGGAACTTTGAGATCGATGTTTGATGTAAAGAGAGCAAGGTGAAAGTTATTTTAATGGACTATAACTATGTTTTTCTCACTTAATAGAGAGCAAATTTTGGAGAGAGCCTCGAACAAAAAGAAACACTTTATACATGTTGATATTCGTGTATATGTTGAATATACATACCTAAAAAAAACTGGAGTTAATTAACTATAAGTGTTCCTGTTGGGCAATTTTTTCCCCATAAATATAACCAAATTAAGTTTGCAAGACATTATTCAGACATACAATAAAGAATAAAACAATAGATAAACAATAAAATAAACAATTTGCTTAAGTTGTGCTGCAGAAAAAGCCCCAAAAAGTCAACTACTAAAGCTACAATATGTAAATGTTAGATTTAAGACTTACACTGACTCTACACTCACGAATACGACAGGATCTTGCTGAGCTTGTCAAACTAAACTTCTCCAGGATAATATCTGACTTTAAATTCAGAAGAGAATCTACATTATATGGGTTTTAAATCCTTTTCAACACGTTCAGACAGTCACCATCTCGGCTCCTGGTCTGTTCCATGAGAGTATTGCTGATATTTAAGTTGATCCTGTGCTGTGAAATGTATATAATTACATTCAGTATCTTGTGTTTCTGAAATGTAAATGAATGCAGGTGTTTTTCACCGTTTGCAGTTTTATGTAGCATGAAACAAACGTCCCTGACAACGTGTGTGTTCACGTTTGGGTGCCTGCAAGGAACTGCATGTACCGAGGAATATACGACATGTTTGTGTACAGACAACCTGTTTTGTTTTTTTTAAGTTGTGTATTGTATTTAAAGGTCTTAACAGCTGAATCCTCATTGGACACAATATATCCTCACAACTTGTCAGTGAATCCCCTCGAACAAAAACACTTCTGCTGAATATGACTAAAAACTGCCTTTTGGACACTGTGAACTTTTGTTACTCTATATTTTTTATAATGTACACTGTAAGAAATATCAAAAGTTGAATAAATCAGTTTTGGTGCCAGTATTTTGATCATTAATGATAAAAAGTGTGTGTGTAAATATTCACTAAAAGCAGTTACTAGCTTATCTAGATAAGGTTGTGATACACATTTAAATGACTAATAATGGATTTCTGGAAAGTAAAGGACCTGCATAGTAGCTCAAAGTAAAAATGTTTTCCTTTAAGCTCCAGTTTGACCATGTTTCAATTCCAAAGAGAACGGTAAACCGGTTAAAAGTTGTTGGACTAATGCACAAGCAGAAAGTTGCTCTTCTCTCAGTGACTTCACTCCATCCACCTCCTTTATGTCTTTAATAATTGACCAGAGCTAAGAGCAGAGACGACTGCAGGTAAGTCTTTGAGACCTCGAGCATCTATTGGTGATTTATATTTTTATTTTACAGGTCGAGAGTTTGCTGCTGAACAGAGAAGCATTAAAACACATGGGAAAAGTAGGAATATACACACTAGCCCATAAACATTCCACTCTGGGCCCACCTTTTTCAAATTTGGACTCGACCCTATGCTGGATCATCTTCTACCGGAAGGCCCAGTTCTCGGAAATCCCACTTTCCACAGTCGTGTTTCCTGTTAACACTGCTCAGGTGTTTGCAGCCTGATCGCTGCAATAACAGCCCGAGTGGAAAAAAACACCCGAGTTAGTAAAAGAGCCAATGTCCACCCATCTGCTGCTGAATGTTCTAAACCAGTTACCGACCAGGCTGCTCTCCAGTGTTTATTGTTCATAGCTCAACGCTGCTCGACTGTCTGAGAGTTTAATCCGCTCCTAAAACCACCGCGTCACCGAAATAGACGACCCTCGTGTGCTCGCTCTCTGTGTTTACTTATTTATTTTTCTGCGGAATCTGTTTTTATTCCTGCGTCCCATTTAGCAACTAGAAAAACTGGGAGCAAAAGTCCATAAATATTACACAGGATATCAAAGATAGACTCACATTCATGAAGATGGTTTCAGTCACTGTCTACTTGCAAACTTATGAAACACCCTTTTTATTTGCTCTTCTTGAAGTATAAAAGTACATGTTGTCCAGACTCAGGAGGTCACTGTGACCTTTGACCTCAGTGTTCTTTCTCCTCTCACAGCAGACACACAAACCTCCGCTGACCAGTAACTCCACATCAGTAGAACCCAGAGCCAAACTGTTTAATCCTCCCACTTTAAACTCCGTTAATCCACTTGACAGAAGATTTGTCTGATCAAAGTGTCCGTGCACATGTGAAGACATAAGTCTGGACCATATGAAAGTGCTCAGTTTGTCACTTGTGTCACATGACTCCTCTGTACGAGCCACGAATACAATTTCAGTTTTCTCGCCCGAACCAGTGGAGCCTGGTGTTTTTATCCATGAGGGATTCCTGCAGTGTCAGAGTGGTTTATGTGTGGAGCGTAGAGACTGAGGTGTAACAGGTTGGTAACAGGTGAGTGTGGAGCCTCCGGTAGAACCAATCAACGACTCAGAGAAAGAAGCTGAGCGGTCCTTCCTCCATTAGCAGATAGCAGCAACAATAATAACAATCTATATTTGTGTAGCAATAAATAAATGAAGCATTATGGCACTGTTTATTTTTTTATTTTAGGACAACTGATGAACAAAAGAACATTTTCATTATCGTTTAATCTGCCAATTATCAGGTCATTTAATTTATGTGAGAAAGAAAGAGAACAGTGTTGATTCCAATGTGACTGATTAGTTATTATAGGTTCACCAACCAT
Source organism: Hippoglossus stenolepis (assembly GCF_022539355.2). NCBI lineage: Eukaryota > Metazoa > Chordata > Actinopteri > Pleuronectiformes > Pleuronectidae > Hippoglossus > Hippoglossus stenolepis. The sequence continues at coordinate 4,954,075 of NC_061506.1, read as the reverse complement.
TCAAATCCTTTCTCCAATTATAGAAAACAGTTCAAATCCAATTATTCTCATGTTTTAATATCATTTATATAAAAGCACAGTTAGTGCCAGTGGTGAGGGACAAAATTAAACCCTTACCATCCTTTATGTATGAGTTTATAGCAACTGTAGCTGATTATTCACAGCCTGCACCTGTAAAATAGAAGTTATAGTATAGTATATATTAATTTACTCGAAATATTGATTGAGTTTAATGTTAAAAAACAACTATCCTGCATTTCTACACAATAAATATGAACGTTTCAACCTCAATCATGAAAAACACTTGATAAAAAAAATCAGGTGCATTTTTCGCTTTTCGCCTGTTTTCAAGACAATGCTGCCCCTGCTGGACAAAAAAGAGGAATTGCATGTGGTTTCCTGAGAGGAACGAAGATTACTGTAGTAATCAATTACTAATATTAACGTTACCTACACAAATACAACCAAAATACAACGTGAGGCACATTTTGTTTAAAAATACAAATCGTTTCTTGTTATTTGTCACCTGGTACGTCTGTAATAAAGTCCCCCCCTGGAGTCTTTACAATAGTTCCTATGTTTAAAAAGACCAGGTGACTATTTAAACATAGGAACCTTTTAATATAAACACAGAAAGAAATATTCATTTTGAATATTGATTAAGTTGGTGAGTACATGTATTTCATATTTAAAATGTTATAGAGATTAAATCGTTTGGTGGTGAAACAATGAAAACACTTCATTAAAAAAAAATCAGGTGCATTTTTCGCTTTTCGCCTGTTTTCAAGACAATGCTGCCCCTGCTGGACAAAAAGAGGAATTGCATGTGGTTTCCTGAGAGGAGCGAAGATTACTGTAGTAATCAATTACAAATATTAACGTTATCTACACAAATACAACCAAAATACAATGTGTGGCAAATTTCTCCTTTTAGTATTTTTAATAATAGGAACTATTCTAAAACCTAGGGAGGGGGGGACTCTTTTAATGAGGGACCAGGTGACTATTTAAACATAGGAACCTTTTAACAATAGGAACTATTCTAAAACCTAGGGAGGGGGGGACTCTATTAATGAGGGACGTAGGTAACGTTAATATTAGTAATTGATTACTACAGTAATCGTCGTTCCTCTCAGGAAACCACATGTAATTCCTCTGTTTGTCCAGCAGGGGGCAGCATTGTCTTGAAAACAGGCGAAAAGCGAAAAATGCACCTGTTTTTTTTTTATGAAGTGTTTTCATTGTTTCACCACCAGATAGTGCTGTACAGTGGATACGTGATGGAACGATTTAATCTCTATAACATTTTGAATATGAAATACATGTACTCACAGACTTATCAATATTCAAAATGAATATTTCTTTCTGTGTTTATATTAAAAGGTTCCTATGTTTAAATAGTCACCTGGTCCCTCATTAATAGAGTCCCCCCTCCCTAACCTGGGGTTTTGGAATAGTTCCTATTATTAAATAGTTCCTATGTTTAAATAGTCTCCTGGTGTCTCTTTAATAAAGCCCCCCCTCCTCATGTTTCTAAAGTGGTTCCGTCCAACATTCACGCACATTGCCGCACAGCCGTTGAGGCGCGTGTCCCGGGCAGAGCATCTCGGTTGCGGGAAGCTGCGGGTCGCGTGCGCCCCGTGTCCGTGAGCTGGTGTGCGGTGTGAAGCTGGAGCGCGCGGCCCGGAACCCGCCACCTCCCCGCTGGGCTGGACCGGAGCAGCCCGCCCTCTGGACCGAGGTCCTGGCTGAGATGTCCCGGCACATCTACATCCGGAACAAGATAGGAGAGGGCATCCAGGCGCCCATCTTCCAGGTACTACATACAGATACATCCTTTATACATATTATACTATATCCAGGTACTCACACTACATACAGATACATACTTTATAACTTATTATATTATATCCAGGTACTCACACTACATACAGATACACACTTTATAACTTATTATATTATATCCAGGTACTCACAGTACATACAGATACACACTTTATAACTTATTATATTATATCCAGGTACTCACAGTACATACAGATACATACTTAATATATATTATACTATATCCAGGTACTTACTCTACATACACAACTTCTAAATAATAAAGAACACTTAAAAACTCTACATACACAACGAAACGACTTCAAAATAGTAAAGAACACTCAAATATAGTGGAGATGATTTTTTTGATCGTTTAATACATTATATTTTATTAATGTGTCTTGAGGTGTTTTGAATAATTGGCCTAGAACAAGAAGAACTCTTTATAAGTCTATGTTGCCTCGATGCTGCAGCTTCACACTTGGCAGATAGTGATGAAATTGTTCTCATGTTTAACTCAACACATGATGAAATAAAAGACAAACTCTGCCATTCTCCATAATGTATTTTAACTGAGTGTGTTTGAGTTAGTCCACATAGGATAAGATAACTTTATTGTCACTGCACCAGTACGTTACAATTAAATTCTGTTCGAAGCCCAACCTGTAGATGCCCATTAGAATAAAAGAATAAACGCACCATGCAAACTAAAGACACTATAACGATAGAAATAAATAAAAACAGGTAAAAGAACATTTTACCTTCAGTTTGAATTTGCACATCTGCTCTGATCTAAAGTCAAACTGGAACTGGAACCATATTGTCCTGCTGAATAATGTTCTTTAATCACATCAATGTAATCTTGCTGTAATATTTACCTGGTAATTATGTATATACATGTAAAGATAATCAACCAGTTCCTGCCTCCTCCACTAACTTGATTTCCAATAATCTTGAATAGTGATTTCCAGATTGTTTTGAAGTGTCTGTAAAGATCAGCCCCTGCTCCATGGTAACTCAGTTTCCACTGGAGGCGGCTCACAGGTCTCTATCACAGGATATTCATAGACTCGCAGCTTCTAACTTTATCCTTCATACGTCTCCTCAGCTTTTGGCCGCTGGCGTGAACTGAGGGACAGAGGAGAGAGATGCTGGCCCAGATTAATGGCCCTGTTTTTATACATTCACAGAAGTAGGTTCTGGCTTTTTTTTTTTACGGTGACATTGTCATTCTCTCTGGAGGCTTGAACAGAAATGGAGCAAATCACTTGGCAGATAATTAATTTCGCTCCCTGGAGACGACCTCCGCTGGTATATTTGGACTTTGGGAAGAGAAAGAGACGGAGAGAAAGTCAGGAGGTGTAGAACAAGTAGGCAAGACCAACATCCAATGCAAAAATATACAGTATGATACTATTATTAAGAATAAAGTTTATTCATACATCATTTTAAAACACTGTTGGAAGGTCAGACTATTAAGATAGTCAGCAAGTAAGTATAAGATTTATATTACATGTTACGTGTGTGTGTGTGTGTGTGTAACTTTATCTTGTTATTTGACCTTATTGAAGCCCTTGAATCTCTTTGGTGAATGTACAAAGGGTTTTGTGTGTGAATGACACCTTGCGTCCTCCTGTTCTCCTGCAGGTGAACCGAGGGACTTACTCGAGGAGGAGCCGACTGAAGAGGTCTGACGGCAGCACCACCTCCACCAGCTTCATCCTCAGACAGGTAGAGAGAGAGAGAGAGAGAGAGAGAGAGAGAGAGACTGACTGAGACTGACTGTATTCATAGAAACGTTAAGAGGGATTGTACAGATTTAATTAATTCACTTTCAGGATTAGTGCACGTTGGATCGTTTGTTTTCCTACTGACGTTATTTAAAATCAGTATTTGAGCGACAACTTCATGGAGAAAAACGTGTGTCACGTTTAAATGCGTCCTGTTGAGTTTGCGAATACAACTTGTGCTGTACAATAATATCATGATGAGAATATGTTGCCCTTGTTTCTATCACATCTATCAGCACAGATGCAATTGGGTGACATCGCCTGCAGAGGGCAGTAATTTGCTGCTAGCAGAAATTTGCAGTGCAGCAATAAAAGAGGAAGCGAATAAGAGAATATTTTCTTATATAAAGCATAAAGGAAAATAAGGCCCACTTCACTGCAACACATAGTAAAGTGATGCATATTTCCCTGAAAATACTGCTGCTGCATTAGAAGTGAATTCATTTCCTTGACCGTTTTCAATATAAGACCCAGACCTGCAGCTAATGGTTCAACTTGTTTATCAATTAATGTTTTTGATAAATTATCTGTTCGGACCATAACACAAGATCGTGGCCATCACGATTCTCCAAAGCCGAGGGTGACATATTTATATCGATCAACTAATGAAACAGACGTTATTTGTGTTGCACTTCTCATACAAACAATGTCACACAAACTACTTTACACAATAGAAGCATTCGGGGGGGACTTGGACTTTATGAAATCCTGGTCACGGCCCTGGACCAAATTGGATTTTCACTCTAGCAGTGGCTCCACCGCTCGTGATTTAATTCTCAATTCATTTAAATACGTGGATCAAATCTATACATCTAATTCAAATGTATGTATTTCTGCTGTCAAGAGAGAATAGATGAGCAGAGGAAGGATGAGAGGAAACAGGGAAATGGAGGATGCTGCTCCCCTCTTTCACTCCTCCCTCCCTCCCTCCCCCGATCCCCCGCTACCTCCTGCACTTACACAAAAAAAAAAAATCAAGGAGAGCGCTCATCCAAGCTGAGTGGACATCCAGCCAGCCAATCAGCTCCTTGCACATTGGCTGTGTCATCAGGCTTGGATATTGAGGAAGGATCCACCGCTCTGCTGCTGCTGCTGCTGCTGCTTCTGCCTCTGCTCCTCTCGCTGTGTATATGTATATGTGTGTGTCTGTGTGGGTGCGTGTGTATGTCCGTGTGTGTGTGTGTGTGTGTGCGGACGCCTGATGAAATGAAATGCCAGGATTGGGCTACCTCCAGGGAGAGCCTCTCCATCCTATAATGTGAGCCAGCCAGCAGCACTGTGGGATCAGGGAGAAGCTGCATCCATCAAGCGACGGGGCCTCGGGAGGACCAGGCGTGATCCGACGGGAGGGGAGATCTTTTTTTATTTATATATATAAATTATTCTTCTCTGCTGAGGAGTGAAGGGATTGTCGTCATCCCTCCCATCCTTCCTTTTTTTTTGCTCTCTGTGGTGCCCCCTCCTCACGCCTCCGCCTCCACTCTTCATTTTTTTCCCCCCTCATTCTTCTAGAGGCACTCGTTGGAATATCAAACCTCCATGTATGACAATTTGTACCTGCATGGATTTGAAGACTCGGAGGCGGTGAGTGTCTGGATGTGTGTGTGTGTGTGTGTGTGTGTGATAATCTGCTTTTGTGTTTTATTGATGGAAGTGGCTCAGCTGCACACACACACACACACATAAGAGGCCTTTAATTCTTTTTCCAACAGCACACCGTAGCGTGATCGTGGGTTATGCTTGACTGGAAGGGGGTTGGGTGGGTGTGTGGGTGGTTGTCGGTGTGTGTGATGGGGAGGGGGTGCACATTAGGCAGATGGCTTCTGACGTGTGACATTCACGCATTCCTGTATATATATATATTTCTCCCAATGTGTGTGTGTGTGTGGCTGCGATCTGTGCCGTGAGGGGACCACCGGAGCCAGGAGGAGCCATTTAGTGCTCACCACCTCTGTTCCAGAGAAGATGGAACGTGAAAGCACTCGTTTCTCCCCTCGAGGCCCCGTCGCACGACCACACGACAAATCCTCACGCGTCACATTTCTGCATTCATCCCCTTTTTGTTTTTTCTCTAAAAAACAAAATGTGCAGCCGAGCGTTTTCGTGCCTGACCCTGCGACTGCGTGCCGCGCGGGCTCCGCCGAGGCTCGCTGAAACATGCATCGTGATGTCATTAAGTGGACTCTGATGCTGATGAGTCACATGCCGGAGCTACTCCATTGGATAATGGCTCGGATGCTACAGTGCAACCTCAAAAGCTTCCACACGGTGTTGGGGCGTGCGTGCATCACGACAACGTGACACATTTGTGACGGTTAACGGCGTTTACATATTGTTGTTGTGTGAGTTGTACTCGTGAGAGATGGAAAACTGGAAAGACCGAGATATCCTCATTTACTTTCTAGTGTGGGTTCAACCCCCGAAATACTGGAATCCTACAATTCCCATAATGCAACTCAACAGTGTCTTTTCATGACACACTTCCTCTCTAATAAACGTCCTTGTCTTTCAAACCTTACATAATCATTTCGTAACACTGGCTTTTCTCGTAACAATTTCTATTGTCCACTTCCAAATGGAGATAACCTTGATGACATCACTATGACATCATCATGGGTCATTTTCCTGTCACACAACTGGAAAAACTGATTTGAATGTGTGGAATTAGTGGAATGCTCCTTTAAACAACAGATAATAACCAGCAGAGATATTTGGGATTTTCCTGTTTCTCCATTAACATGTGTATTATCTGAAATTTGGGTTTTTCTTGGACGTGCCACTTTGTGATTAACACGCACCAGACGAGCGGCGTGCTGAAGTCAGGCGCTGCCTCTGCTCGTTTGTGAAAAGCCAAAAGTGCTTAGCTATGACGACGAGCTTGATTGATCTCCTCGAGACTAATGGTCTTCCTTAATTGAATCATCATTAGTGGCTGAGTGTTTAGATTAACACAGCAGAGCGAAGCAACTTTGGTCCGGTTACGTCTAAGCAAGAAGAAAAAGGAAGAAATTGCATTACTGGAAATCTCCGAGATGCCTCAACAGACTGGGCTGATTAAAAATATCCCTGAAGTGCTAGAAAATGGAGAAGAAAACTAAACAAAGTCACAAACCTTAAAACGTCCATTTTGATATCGATTGCTGGAGCCTCTGTAACCTGCCTGATGGATGCAAGTGGTGTTAATGCACAAAGTTTATAAATCAGATATTGTATATTCAGACTTCTGTTTCACTAGTAGGATCATTTCACATATTTTTGAAAACAATTCCTGGATCAACACCAAGTTTTTATGGCTTCTCTCTTAGGTCACGTTCCACCAACATTTCATGGGAATGAGTGGAGTAGTTTTTGCGGCAGATAGATGTTAAAACTAACTTGAAAACGTTTATTTTACAAAATAAAAAAATGCAGAAAAGATTAATGCGTTAATTTTCACATTTGATGTAAGAAAATTGTGCTAAATTTGTCACTACAAGATATATATTTTTGGTTGTATTTGAGCTTTCTTTTTAGTTTGGTAATGAATAAATATATATATATATAATTATAATAGAGCCTCAATTACATTTCTTAGGAATCATTTCCATTTTTTTCACGTGTATATTGGAAATTTCTCACTCCCCAATATCAGTATAGGCCTTGGCCGCGTGTGTTCATGCAAACTGCTGACGGCACGGGAACAGAAATTCCACTTTGTCTGAGATGCTCCTGGCAGTCTGCTCCCCTCTACTTCATTTCACCTGGTCTGCAGTGGCGGTGCCAAGCCACCACTCTGGATTTGGCAGGACCGACGCAAAACCCCCAAAACGTCTGACAGTCATCTGTCAATTCACTGTTATCAGAAGTTCTGATTGTGTGACGGTTAAAGGGAGAAAGCATCAGTGCATCAGTCCCACTCTGACTAAAGATTAAAGATATAACGACTGGACCTACGTTATACAGTTTGTCATGTATTTACATTATCTAACGTCACCTGAGCACCGTTCTAATTGTATTATATCATGAGGCTCCATAGTTGTTTGTTGTAACTCTAAATATCTGGAAAAGTTATGCTACAGTGCATTTTTATTACAATTATAACAACGTCATGAGTCTGTGTGAACCTCAGAGCCCATGATTCCCGACTGTTCTCGGTTAAATGGGTTTTCAACAGTGAGTCATGTGCATTTGATAATTTGCATTAGTCATATGTAGATCATTCATTTTCAGAGATTTGCTGACTTTACTGGTTCTGACCCATCGTTTCAGTCCCAACACTCCGTTACGTTTGAAAATCATCAGGTCTCTGTTCTCAGTTTTACATCTCAGCTTCTCTAACCTAAGGTGTGATTTCCGTTCCGCAGGGCTCAGCTGATTCATACACTAGTAGACCATCAGACTCAGATGTCTCTCTGGAGGAGGAGCGGGAGGTCCCGGCCCCGGTCCCGAGCCAGAGCCCAAGCCAGAGCCAAGGACCGGGACAGAGCCGCCAGGAGAGGGAGCAGCAGGCCACCACTCAACTGGAGAGAGCCAAGGTGCAATCCTGCCGTCTAGTTAATATTAACTGGCCAGTAAATATTCTGTTATTCCATTAATATTCTGTTAATACATCAATATTCTCATTCTCCGTCCTCTAGACTAAACCCGTGGCGTTTGCTGTAAGGACCAACGTCAGCTACTGTGGTGCCCTGGATGAGGATGTTCCAGTCCCAGCCACGGCCATCTCCTTCGACGCCAAGGATTTCCTCCACATAAAAGAGGTGATGTGTTTTTTTTTTAAATTAAATACGACACTTACTTGAATATTTTTTGATGCCAAATACTCATGAGAAGTTTTTCCATTTTCCCTGTGTTCTTTTTTCGCCATGTTATCGTCCTCAGAAGTTCAACAATGACTGGTGGATCGGTCGGCTGGTGAAGGAGGGCTGTGAGATCGGCTTCATCCCCAGCCCCCTGAAGCTCGAGAACATCCGGCTCCAGCAGGAGCAAAAGAGAGGACGAGTCCAAGGGTGAGTAACAGGAAAACACACTCATCCCACAAACTAACTGCCACACAGCGGCTAAAATGAATATTAGAGGTAACTGCTGAACATTATTCTTGTGCTACGAATGTTACAATGCACCTAAAAGAACTGGGGATCGAAATTCAAATCAGTGCAGAGATGTATTTTTACTTGAAGCTTTTTATGTTGCACATTCAAATTCAAATGGCAGATACTGGTCCAACAGGTTAACCACCACTTTATCTTTTTACTTTAAGCTACGATTACGTTTTCAAACATTTGTTGGTTCCTTTTTTCAAATGTGTTAATTTCTGTAGCTGTAATTATCAGCCTCGCTGTTTCCTTGTGTGTGTGTGTGATGTGTCTTGAAGGTTCTGTCGTCCAGAGCTCGTACAGTAACTCACATGCACTTCCTTCAAGCCTCGTTGTTGAGTTTAATACTAATCCCACTCGACTGCGGTGCCTCAGCGTTTCACTTACTCCTTTGACTCCTGTGGCTTTTTGTCACCGAGCGTGTCTCAGGCGGGCAGAGACGTTTGAACCCCATTAACCAGGACCATGTTTACACTGTAACTGAGAAACGCTGCCATTATTTGTGGGGCTGATTATTGTATATATTCATATATGATCAAATGTGATTATTTTATCACTTTGCTCTTTTCCTTTGCAGTTACCTCATCACTAACCCCTTTTATACACCTTCTCTGGCATTTTCCGCATTAATACCAACCTCTGTTTCTGTCTTCTTCTTCTTTTTATCCCCTCTTGTCTTTTCCAGTAAGTCTGGAGGGAACTCTTCTTCCAGTGTAGAGGATGAGGTCTCGGCCTCTATCCGACCCCTCATATCCTCGGCAGGTGAGAGCACCGGACGGGGGCGGGGGACGAGGGCTGGTAGCGGCCGGCTCAGAGCCGAGCCTCCTGAACCGCTGCGGCATAGCGAGAATAAGACTCCAAAGCCTCTCTGCATATAGAGCATAAGTTCAATGCGTAGAGTTGTTGGTACATTTTCCCATCATCCTCCTCTTCCTCCAGTTGAGGACTGCAGGCGCTCTGAGACTGGAGCTTACCACAGTGTGAACCCAACGCCAAGACTATGACCCCCCCTCTGAAGTGCACTCATGTGACTTTGTGAATATAACAATAGGACAATAGAAACTGTGATTCATGTACATATTTTATTTAATATCATATGGTGCTGGTTATTTTTGTCAGGCTCATGTGTGGTAGAGATGTTATGGTGACGCCTCTAATCCACCGCAGCTACTGACGACACTGTCACTGTCTTCTCTCCCCTCCCACAGGAAAGCAGAAACAGAAAGTGGTAAGTTGGTGACGGTAAAAAAAACAAACACTCGTTTACCATCTACTCGACTGTTGTTGTCGTCGCCATCATAGAATGACAGGAACGAGTCGCTCCGAGACATTTTAGTCTGACGGGAAGTTGCGACCTCGTGCCACATCCGAGAGCACGAAATACTTCAGCTCGACTGAAGTATACGGTGCAGCATCATCACCATCACTGTGATGCCAAAGTACGTTAGTGCTAAGAGTCAAAACTGCAACAACATACAGAGTTTAGTGCATTTCACTTTATTTCAAACGTCTTTTAAAAGGTCAAATAAAAATACGTCACAAAAAAGATCAACAACAAACTTAACAACATAAATATGAACTATAAATACATTGTGCTTTTTCTCCAGAAGTATTTTTTATTTGTTTTAATATATTTGACACTTTTGAGGCACATTTCTTTTTGACTTATTTAATATATTTATAATATAAAATGTATATCTGTATACTAAAAAGATAACATAATATATAAGTACATAATATACATCATTTTTTAAGTTTTCCTCCGTGATAACTGCCCAACTTCATCCAAAAAGAAAGACCTTTTTATTTTTTTGTCGCATATTTCCCTACGATTTACACAACTGTGTAGTATCTCGTGTTACCACTTTGGCATGGTGCAGTGTTGTGGTGCTCTTTTTTACTGTGATCTTTGGTCTGGTATTGTGTGAATGGGTCCTACTGTAGTTTATCATCCATCCATCTGTGTAGCAAATGAGAAAACCTTGATTAGTTGATCAGAAGTAATTTACTAAATTATGTATTTATTCCTTAAGATGATAAAACAGTCATTATCAGGAAAAGCGATGTAAACTCAGTCAATATGTTTTGACATTTTGCAGGAATTTATTGCGTCAGTATATTTGATTTAAAAGAAAAACAAACAATTAGCACATTATCATTTGCTACATGTCCCAACGTGGAAATATATGTATGTCAGCCTCCCATTCAACACATGACTCTGCTTTTATCTGTTTCTCTGTGTTTGAGTCTTTTTGGGTCCTGTTGTTTGCGATGAGTCGACCGCCGCTGATCAAGTATCTTTGCGTTAACAGACGGAGCACATCCCCCCGTATGACGTGGTCCCCTCCATGAGGCCTGTGGTGCTGGTGGGCCCCTCGCTCAAGGGTTACGAGGTGAGCTGGAAAGAAAGAAAATCTGCCTTTTGCTCGTGTGGATGAATGTCGCTGAGTCAGTCTCTCTGAGCGAAACCTAAAAATAAAGCAAATAAAGAAGTGATGATTAAATGTTTGTCAGTGCAATAATGACAAGATTACAGGAAGGAGATGACTTTGCCTCCGTCGCCCAAAATAACTTGCTGTTGGCGCAATTAATTGTGAGCGTGTCATCGCCCACGTTAACATCCAGATTGCAGGCAGACTAATGAGGAGACTAAGAGGTCAGATGGAAATATGTTGTGTAATTGGCAGATTTGAGCTTTTGTGGGAAGAGAAGTCTTCATTGAACTTCCTGATTGCTTTTTATGAAACTGTTTACATTAATAGAATATTATTTTTGGACAATGTGATGGATGCAGTTTAAATGTGCAATGGACAAAAGGGAAAAAACATCTGTCTTTGCTGCTGCAGGTAACAGACATGATGCAGAAAGCACTGTTCGACTTCCTCAAGCACAGATTTGATGGCAGGTAAGAAAAGTTATGCCCTGTGATGACTTTTGTGTTTAATTCTCATTGGTTATTGTGGTTTATTTTGTTAATATGTCAATTTACCCATGCACAGCGGAGGGACTTTCACAAAGTCATTTCTGGCCAATGAATTAATTTAGTTTTCTTTTTAAAGAATCTCTTTGTTTTTTTTACAGGATATCGATCACACGTGTCACTGCAGATATATCTTTAGCCAAACGCTCTGTTCTCAACAACCCCAGTAAAAGGGCCATCATCGAAAGATCCAACACTCGCTCCAGCTTAGGTAAGAAAACTTGGATTAATTTGCAGATTATCTTTCTAGTTTTGATTATTTACTAAAATATTCGTTATGATTTTTCCAGGGGTCAATGTAAAGTCTATACATTTCTTGTTTTGTCCAAACATGAAGCCAAAGATATTCAGTTTGATTTAATATCTTTTCTTTGAATCATTTCTCGTCCGATCAGCTGAGGTGCAGAGTGAGATCGAGAGGATCTTCGAGTTGGCCCGCTCCCTGCAGCTGGTGGTGCTGGACGCCGACACCATCAACCACCCGGCGCAGCTCCTCAAGACCTCCCTGGCCCCCATCATCGTCCACGTTAAGGTCTCCTCGCCAAAGGTACTGTATAATATACTGTGCTCAGTCGCAGGTTTTTGTAAGACTAAAAAACCTTTTTATTCAGTGGTTTACAGGAGTAATCAACCCTGGACCAAAATTAAAGGTTCAGTGTGTAAGATTTAGTCACATCTAGTGGTGAAGTTGCAGAATACCCCTCCAGCTTAATCTCCCCTACCAAGCATGTAGGAGAAACTTTGGTGGCCTTGAGGTATCAATACTCAGAAGGCCAGAGTCAGCATGTGGTTTGTCCTTTCTGGGCTACTAGAACCATGGCGGTGCAACATGGCAGCCTCCATAGAAGAGGACGCCGCTTCAGATGTAAATATACATGGCAAATTCTTGGGTAATGTTAACAGCACTTTGTGGAGCTGGTGAAGGCTTCAGATCTTCACTGAAGCACCTCTGCATGGACCTGCTGCACTTTCTCTACTCTGGGGTCTACAGACTAGTCCAGACCCTCCCAGACGCTACACCTGTGTGTCTTCAGACCATCACTTCCTGGTCTCCCACACTGGTTTTTACACTGCACCCTCCTAGCATGCAAAACGCTCGCTTTGTTACAATTGACCAGTGTCCAAACAAATTCTGAAAGCAACGACCGAGTATTAGTATTTTTAAGAAAAAAGTCATAATATTACGAGAATAAAGAAGTTTGACGCTAGATCTCATTCTTTCTTTGCCACAACCAAACATCTCCTCATCTGTGTCTGTGGTTCTTTCTTCAGATTAGATTCAGTTTCTAACACAATCTTTTCAAAGTCCTGATACTTATGATAATTAGATGCTGATGAGCCAAAAGATGAAGTATTTTGTCATCTGTGAAACTTATACTAAAGTATAACATGAGAAAATGCTAAGGTAACAGGCTGATATTCTGATATTAAGTTAAATCTCGCCCCATCAATATGAATGTAGCTGCACCGTATTCAGGTTTCTGTTTGCATCAGTTGTTTTATGTGTCTGATCACTCATTTATGACAAAGAGCTTCCATATCCCTTTGCCACTATCACACTGCACATGTGGTGACGAGGGTGCACGGCGATCCGACACAAATGCACCCAAATCTGTGATAGCTCCACTGTAACCTGAGCGTCATGTACCTTTCGTGTGGTGCCGTCCAGGTCCTGCAGAGGCTGGTCAAATCCAGAGGAAAGTCCCAGAGCAAACACCTGAACGTGCAGCTCGTGGCGGCGGACAAATTGGCCCAGTGTCCTCCGGTAAGTGTCCACATCCTAGTGCACTGGCTGACGATTTGCTTTTTCAAATCTTATGGCATAGCATCGTCAGTTTCCATCTCGTTTCTTTGCACGTCATCTTTCTTTTCCGTTCTCTGTCAACAGGAAATGTTTGACATCATCCTGGACGAGAACCAGCTAGAGGACGCCTGCGAGCACCTGGCTGAATACCTGGAGGCCTACTGGAAAGCGACCCACACCTCGATGGCAACGCCCCTGAACCCCCTGCTGGGACGCAACCTAGGCCCCACCACCCTCACCCCCTACCCCACCAGCATCTCTGGACTGCAGGTACAGAACTCATCCCGTGGTCCCAAATCAATGTTATGAACCTGAATATGAGCTTTTTATATTTGCTTTAACGCTTTTTCACACCATGACTGAATATTGTGGGTCTCGGTTGTAATCTCTTCTGTCGTAGTGTAAAGAAATCTTGTCCAGGATCAGTGCAAGACGTAGCAGACTAATTAGTTTTATACAAAAATGTATGCCTCCATGCAGTTGAGCTATAATCCGCAGTGTGTCTGTGTTAACCAAGTCAAGATGGTGCAGTAAATTCAATGCTTGTTTTGGCTTTGTTGGTAGAAATGTAGTGTTAGGAACATGTAATCTACACAGGCTGATGTCCAACTGAGTGGTGTTGTTCCTGCTCTGTTCATGTGATCAGCAGACCCAAAGAATGCGACAGAGCAACCACACAGGAGACCATTCCACCCTGAACGAGCGACGCAACCTGATGACGTCAGACGAAAACTACCATAACGAGCGGGCGCACAAGGGACGCAACCGCATGTCGTCCGGCTCGCAGCATAGCCGAGAGCAGCAGGACCCGTACCAGGACTACCAGGACCCCTATCAGGATTCATACAAACCACACCGCAATCGCAGTTCACCGGGCAGCTACAGCCATGACTCCCGGCACCGGCTCTGAGCCCACTTCTCCCACCACTGGGGGCCCCAAGTGGCCCAGATTCCACCCAAAACTAACGCTGCAACAGAGCCAAGATGGTCCCAAATTGTACCCGTTTGGTTTTTGCATTTGTTTCTTTTGCATACCTGGCTGTTTATTTCTCTTTCAAAGTCAAAGTCATGTACAGATGTCAGGTATTTATTTTTGAATCAAGCTGCAGGGCAACCCCGTCAATCAACAGCGCGAGTAGTCAAAGAGGTTTCAGGAACGTTTAACTTCAATAAATTCCTTCAAATTTATGTTACTGGGACCTTTTGGGAGTTGTACTAACGCGATGCTCAGCAGACGTGCAGCAGCTTGTTGCCCGTGTCAGCAAGCGTATGATGGGTAGTGGTCAGGTGGTGACGGTGCGTGGGCGTCTAAGTGCCTGGGACATCGCACCCGGTCGGACGGAGGTCCACTGCACACAGACTGCTGAAGGCTGCTGGGCCATGTATAAATCCTCTCACCATTTAGCTTATTGCATGCTGATAGATGATCAACCTCCGCATCCACTTCATTGATATTTTGTACCGAGCACTCTGGATTCTTCCACGATGAGGTATAGATACGGAGGTCCGATTTCTTTCCGAGGTTTGCGGGGGGGCGGGCGTGCGGATGACTTCTGGCTGCTAGTTTTGAAAACTGGTGCTTCAAATTCCCAAACTATTTTGCTATTCGAAAAGTCACTTTTGAGCAAGGCCAGCTTTTCTGTAGCATAGCGTTAGGATTTCATTTGGGTGAAGACCCTCGCCGTCATAAACCGGACAGATTCAGATGGTGCTGGGATCAGATCTCAGTCGTGCTGGAGGGGAAGGCCATACTGCTTCTGTTCTGAACAGCTAGCACTTAGAGGGAAGTGTTGGACTGTGGCGTGAAATACAATAGCAAAATACTACTTGAGATGCATTTGATGTTGTTGAGATGTGGAGCGGCATAAAAAACCAACGGTGTGAAAACCTTCTGAGCAGTTCAGGATATTTTAGCCCCTGCCAGTGTGAATACGAAGATCGGGAACTGTTTATTTCTTTCTTGTTTTGCATTTATAAGCGATGAAAGTTGTTAACGTGCAGATGTCGCTCGAAGCGTCAGTCCGCAAGTCATGCAATTGGTTGATTTATCGCCGTCAAAGTTCCTTCTGCTGGTTTTAGGGGATCGGAGGATTTTAAAATGTGACGTGGCAGGGTCGGTTGCATCATGCATCATCTCTGTGTAGCTGGCATGTTGTCCTGACTGCAGAGCATGCTCCCTCCAAACGTAAAAAAAATAGAACCCTCCTGTAATCAAGTTGATGTTTGTAGACGTATAGGGCGCCTTTCTCCGAGAAAAAAAAAAAAAGAAGAAGAAAGAAAAAAAAAACTGAAAAATGAGGCCCAAATTTTAAAGATGAATGATATCTCTGGAACCCTGAGGTTTGTTACTAAATATTCTGAAATGAAATGGTACACCGGAAACTTTTTACGTGTTGGTTTTTGTCCTTCAGGAATGTTTCAGTGGATTGCATGACTCATATGAGGGAGACGTCACCATGAAAATAGTTTCTAATTATTCAGAATTTTGTTATATGGTGGAAAGTGCACTGAGAGAAACACTACAAAACACTGAGCTGAGATGATGATCGTTTACCTCACAAACATGGTGCTTCACGTGAAAGCAGAGGTTGCTAATAAAGATTTTAAGGCTTGTTATCATAATACAGTGTAAAATATTATTTTAAATAATCAAGATTATGGTTTAATTGTTTTGTATTTTCAGATAACAGTAGTCGCCACTTTTAAATCTGAAAACTGCCTTGAAATTATTACTTTTTGCGAAACATAACATTAAATTTAACTGAAAGATTAAATTTGTTATCTTGAAACTACGAGATAATTAAGTCGTTATCTAGTGTAGTAAATAAGAGGACCATTAGAACGTGATTTACAGTTTGTAGTCGGAAGATAACGAGATAAAGAGACGGAGGAAATTGTGGCTGCTGTCGGGACGTGTTATTTATTTCATGTATTTCCCAGACAGTGTGTTTTTAATGTGTTTTGTGACGTTTTTCAACACACATTCGCTGAATCTTATGCTTAGATCAGTTTGATTTTCTACGTTGAACCAGTGCAATGCCAAAAGCTAAATAACTGAGGAATGAAAGTACATTTTTCAAAATAAAATACACAAACTGAGATGCAACACTTAAAACGTAAAATAATTTAAAACAAAATTTTTCTTAAATCAGATTTGTAAGGTTTTTGGCCATTAATTTATTCCTTCAATAGATCCTAGTATTAATTTAAATGAAGTCAAGTTTTTTCCTTTATATTCTGACTTTTCAAGTCGGACGCACTGCCAGATAAATATATTAAAAGGAACCAATTGTGAAATAAACATTGTTTTTGCCGTCCTGATGTTTTCTCCGACATCGAATGCGTATGGTGGGAAACAGTCGCTATAAAATCTGAACCTTTTGGCGTCTTCCCCTCTGACAAAACGTAATAGTAATAGTAAGCATGAGTGTTACATCGATGATCCATTTCCTCCAACTTTACAGAAAGCTTTGTGCTTTCTGAAACATTTATATTTTCTTATATTTCTCTCTTTTTAAGACTGAAAGAAAAGAAGAATATAAGTTCAGAGCTGATGCTTTGACGGTGATCCCTTCTCCTTAAAATCATACAAGTCAAATCTTCCCTTATAAATAATTAGAAACTCACAGTATCTCACAATGACTCATGAGGTTGAAGTCTGTAGCACTTTTCACCCCAAAATCAATTTGGTGTCAGATGTTGTTTGTCAGGATGTTAGAACATAGATAAAAACTCCGTCCTATATTTAGGGTTTTAGGATATTTGACTGTCCCTGATAGTTTTATAGCCTGACACAGTTTCAAGATGTCTTGACCTACTTTTCAAGACCTGATTAGAATAAGTTTCAAAGGGCTCCTCCTCGCGTCACCAACTACAACGTAAGCCTGACATGAAATACAAATACAGCTCTTGATTTATTGATTTAAACTTAAAATTAGGCATCATATTCTCTGGATGGACACTTTGTATAGATGTGGAGAAATAGTCGCATAGCACAAAAGAGTACGCAAAAAAAGGTGGGTTTTAAGCAACTGTTCCTACAATGTGAATCTGGTATAAGATGGAAACGAAAGTGCATAGTGTTTACAGACATGCTTTTCTGTCTCATTCTGCCCCCTGGCATTAAAATCCCATTGGTTGTTTGGACAGGGAGCCATTTTCCATTCGAAATCAAGCCAACCAATGTCGAGCTGGGCTGCTTGAGACAATCAGAAGGGATTTCCAGACCAGCATCCCACCGGCCCTCTCTTTGTGAACGCCCCGACGCGAAACGATGACAGAGGTTTGCCCCATTTTGAATCGTGGAGGTAGATCAGAACTAAAACAACACCACACTCACCTCAAAAGAAAAACAAAAACTCTCCATCCTGGCCTTCTTTTACATGCCTTTCACTTCTGGCAAAAAACAAAAAATCACCACCAATTGTATTTTTCATGGACTAAATCTCAAGGTGAACACGAAATACAAAACTTAAAGGGAGGATTTTCTTTTGGTAAAATGTGAAGAAGAAAAAAACAAAAGAAGCAAAACACTTATTCCAGTAGATAAGTATTAGATGAATATTTGCTGGTATAATTATTTTTATAACAAATAAATGTACATAATGTCTTTGAGAGATGCTATTTGCTGTATACTTGTGCTGAAATGAGACGACACCCATGCGGGACACTTGGAACAACAGCAAGGTCCAGTATAAAAAGTTTCAGTAATGTGCAATACAAACGGCATGCTGTTTTAAAATGAGGAACTACATGTACTGTACTATGCAACCTGCAAACTGTACATCGCTTTATGCTCTGGCTTCTCCAACCCACCCTTTTCTGGACTTTTAAGGGATTTTTTCTTTTTTTTGTGTTTGTTTTTTTCTGTGGAAGATGAAAACCTAAGCAGCTAATGAGGTATTGCATGCATAATATACCATTCTAATTTATAAAAAAAAGAAGCTATTGAAAAATAAACGATATTGGAAGTGATTGTGTTTTAAGGCAAGGGTACAAGTGACTTAAAACATTTCTTTTTCAAAATAAAAGAGTGGTTCTGACGTTGTCTAAAGTGTGTTTTTACTGTAATGAATGAGGATCACAGAACTCAAATGTTCTTTGTCGTATTGTGGTTAATTTTGTTGCTGCTTTGATTGGCAATTAAATGATTAGCAAAGACTTGAGGACATCACATAAAAATCACTGGGGTTTTCAGTAACATCTCTGACATCTAGTGGTGAATAGTAGGTACTTCCAATTGTTTTTGGCTACAAGTGAAAAGCTGCTATACAACTTGTGCCTTATGCTCAAATTTTGGAGAATTGGAACAATTTAAAGTTAGTTACTATTATATATATGTATAGACAACAAACACTGGATGAGTTTTTACACCAAAAGCCATCCTCCTCCTGCAGCGTAGAGGTAAGGCTACAGGTCTTGATAGCAGAATGTTCTTGGTTCAAAACCTGCTGATGTTAGCTTTATAGAACATCCGTTAAAGGTAATCCGGAAAAGTCATAGGTTAGTATGTCGTCTGAAAACTGACAAAAAAGTCACAGGTTAGTATGTCGTCTGAAAACTGGTAAAAAAGTCCTGCTCCAACAGACTGAGCTACTTGGTCAGACACCTGCTGTTTCCTTCTTATGCAAACCACCAATGAACTGTTGAAGTCCAACGCTCAGATTAAAGACTTGAGGACCCAAAGAGAAAGGATTATGTCTCTGGTCATGTAGCTCAGTCCTATAGAGGATAGACTTGCAAACCAAAAGTCGTGAGTTTGATTCTTATGAAAGTCCATCCTTTAACAAGTGGAGCTACTTGAGTTCTCAAGTCCTACTCACTGAGACTGAGTGAAATTATGAAGTTATACACATGAAAGACTTTAGAACCCAAAGAAGGAGACTTGTGTGTCTCTGGTCAATAACTCAGCTTCTTAGAAGATGGACTCTCATAAGAATCGAACCCACCACTTCAGACTGCTTAGTCCATCCTCTATCAGACTGAGCAACTTGGTGAGGATAAAGAATGTTCTGGGTCCAACGCTCATTAAACTCGTTCTCTCAAGTGAAAACGCACTGTACATATAGAACATCCGTTAAAAACATTCCATCATCCTCCTGTAGCGTAGAGGAAAGGCTGCAGGTCTCGCTAGCAGAATGTTCTTGGTTCAAAACCCGCTTAGGTTAGTTTTAAGTTCTCTTGTGAAAATGCACTATACATATAGAACGTCCGGTAAAAGTATTCTGTCGTCCTTCTGCAGTGTTGAGGAAATGCTACAGGTCTTACAACCAGAAGGTTCTTGGTTCAAATCTGGACACAGACAGTTTTCCATTCTCCCATTCAAATCCATTTGGAGGCAATTTTGTATTGTTAACATGATACAAATGAACAAGACAAATAGAACATCTGTTCAAAGGACTAAAGGAGACCTCCGCTAGCCTAGAGGAGATGCTGCAGGACTTGGCTCCTGAAGGTTCTTGGTTCAAATCTGACCAGAGCCAAACTAGCCTTGGCTTTGGCTTTGGAGCAGGGTGTCGAGTGTTGAGTGTAGGGGAGCAGGTGGATGATCCAGGGGAGCAGGTGGATGATCCAGGGGAGCAGGTGGATGATGCATAGCTGTATGAATGAACCCAGTCCTCACAATGATGGGTGAGTCCAACAATGTGTCTCCTGCCAGAACAAGGCAACTAACAAGGCAACAAGGAACAAGGCTCCCATGACTAGTTGCATGCTCCACATGCTTCGCATGCAACTATTCAACTAGCTTAAAAGCATTCTCCCATGCGAAGCATGGGAGAATGCTTTTCATTTTTCAGACGACATAACCTTTGACTTTTTTTTCATTTTTCAGACGACATACTAACCTATGACTTTAATCAGTTTTCAGGCAACATACTAACTTACTACTAACTGGAAAGGATGTAAATTTGCTAAAATACAAATTTAGTTTTAGTTAATTGATCCTTTTTTTTAGAACCTTTGACTGTTTGCATTGGATTAAACCTTGAACCCACATCAGATGATATATGAGGCAATGTTCAATTAGTTTCAGCCATTCAACAAGAGATGTTAAACTGTCTTCTACACACACCTGCTCCCCTGGATCTTTATTTATTGGTGCGCCGGGACTCTGTGCAGGACCAACCTTTTCCATGAGTCAGTGACAATCCCACACTACCACCACTTTACATCTTTTCCCTCTGCGCTCAAGAAGAATCAATTTGTCTTTTGTCTTTGGTTGAAGACACAGCTACTGATATTATATATTCAAGTGAAGAAAGATATAGAGTGATATAGAGTGAAAAGAGATTTATTTTGAAGAGGGTACATAATATTTGAATGGCAAAAGGAATTAACTGAATGAAGACATATGGTGCCAAATCATAATACACATTATCTCAATGCACTTTACATAGAAGATGTTAAAAATAACAGAGAATTCCAACAGTTCCTACAATGAACAAACACTTTGGCGACTGTGGAGAGAAGATAAGTCCCTCATTAACTGGAAGAAACTGTTGGAAGAACCGGGGGGGTGGGGCATCATCTCCATCTTTTAGTGACCATGATGGTAATGAGGGCAGCTGCAGTAATTGCTATAGGCGCAGCTACTTTCAGTAGCCGTTTAACACGGAAACCCCAGGATTCAGCCGCAGGAGGTTCTTGAGGCTCTTCGGTTGGAGTCTGCGTGAAGGTGTTTTCCAACTCGGAAAAAGGGTTAGAAAATTTTGAAATATCTAAATCAGTCTCCTGGCTTGCACTGACATATCCCTTCTTGTGTGTTCGGTTCATTAACTGCATCTTATTCTTCTGGCAATGCAATTCATGTAACTCTTTCTCCTGTTCTGTATAGATGTTATTCTCAGCCAAGAGCTTGTTTAACTCCAACTGAAGCAATGTAATCTCTGATTGGATCTTGTCTTTTTCGTCCTTACAAACCCTGTAGAAGGTTTCCAACTCGGCTAGACTCTCCTGTTGCTGTTTCTGCTGGGTACTGACTGTTTCCATCTCGGCCTGAATCTCTTGTTGCTGCAGTGACCAGACAGTTTCCACTGCAGCTGGAGACTCTTGTTGTTGCTGCGTACACATTGTTTCCAACTCGGGTGGAGTCTCCTGCTGCTGCTGCGTACAAACAGTTTGACAGTGGGTCGGAATCTTCTGTTGCTGCTGCGTAAAGACCGTTTCGATCTCGACTGGAGTCTCCTGTTGCTGCCGCATACAGACAGTTTCCAACTGGGCTGGTGTCTCCTGTTTGTGCTGCGTACAGACGTTTTCGACCTCGGTTGGAGTCTCCTGTTGCTGCTGCGTAATGACGGTTTCCAACTCATCTGGAATCACCTGTTGCTGCTGCGTACAGACAGTTTCCAACTCTGGTAGAATCTCCTCTTGCTGCTGCATACTGACGGTTTCCAACTCAGCAGGACTCTCCTGTTGCTGCTCCTTACAGACGGTTTCCAACTGGACTGGAGTCTCCTGTTGCTGCTCCATACATATGGTTTCCAACTCAACTGTAGTCTCCTGTTTTTGCTGCGTACAAGCGGTTTCCAACTCAACTGTAGTCTCCTGTTTTTGCTGCGTACAAGCGGTTTCTAACTCGACTGGACTCTCCTGTTGCTGCTGCTTATGAACAGTTTCCAAGTCGGAAGGAATTTCCTGTTGCTGCTGCGAACTGACAGTTTCCAACTCGGCTAGAGTTCCCTCATTCTGCTGAATGAAGACAGTTTCGAACTCTGCTGGAGTCTCCTGTTGCTGCTGTGTACAAGCAGTTTCCCACTCGGCTGGAATTTCCTGTTGCTGCTGCGTGCTGACGGTTTCCAACTCGACTGGAGTCTCCTGTTGTTGCTTCGTACTGATGGTTTCCAACTGAGGTGGAGTGTCCTGTTGCTGCTGCGAACAGACGGTTTCCAACTCGACTGTAGTCTCCTGTTGTTGCTGCGTACAAGCAGTATCTAACTCCACTGGAGTCTCCTGTTGCTGCTCCTTACAGACAGTTTCCAACTCAACTGGAGTCTCCTGTTGTTGCTGCGTACAGACGGTTTCCAACTCGACTGGAGTCTCCTGTTGTTGCTGCATACTAATGGTTTCCCACTCAGCTGGAGTCTCTTGTTGCTGCCGCAAACTAGCGGTTTCCAACTCAGCTGGAGTCTCCTGTTGCTGCTGCATACTAATGTCTTCCCACTCAGGGGAGTCTCCTGTTGCTGCTGCATACAGACAGTTTCCAACTCGGCTGGAGTCTCCTGTTGCTGTTGCATACAGACATTTTCCAACTCGGCTGGAGTCTCCTGTTGCTCTTGCGTACCAGTGGTTTCCAACTCGGCTGGAGTCTCCTGTTGCTGCTGCATACTAATGGTTTCCCACTCAGGGGGAGTCTCCTGTTGTTGCTGCGTACAGACGGTTTCCAACTCAACTGATGTCTCCTGTTGTTGCTGCGTATCAGTGGTTTCCATCTCGGCTGGAGTCTCCTGTGTCAGTCTCCTGTTGCTGCTCCATACAGATGGTTTCTAACTGGGCTTGAGCCTCCTGTTGTTGCTCCATACAAGCAGTTTCCAACTCCACTGGAGTCTCCTGTTGTTGCTGCATACAAGCGGTTTCTAACTCAACTTGAGTCTCTTGTTGATGCTGCATACTAATGGTTTCCCAGTCAGCTGGAGTCTCCTGTTGCTGCCGCAAACTAGCGGTTTCCAACTCAGCTGGAGTCTCCTGTTGCTGCTCCATACAGATGGTTTCTAACTGGGCTTGAGCCTCCTGTTGTTGCTGCGTACAAGCAGTTTCCACCTCAACTGTAGTCTCCTGTTGCTGTTGCACACAAACATTTTCCAACTGAGCTGGACTCTCCTGTTGCTGCTGCATACAAGCGGTTACCAACTGAGGTGGAGTCTCCTGTTGTTGCTGCGTACTGAAGGTACTAATGGTTTCCCACTCAGGAGGAGTCTCCTGCTGCTGCCCTATACTAGCGGCTTCCAACTCAGCTGGAGTCTCCTCCCATAGCGGTTTCAACTCCTGAGACTCCTGTTGCTGCTCCATACGAACGGTTTCTAACTCGACTGGAGTCTCCTGTTGCTGCTGCGTACTGATGGTTTCAAAATCAGCTGGAGTCTCCTGTTTTTGCTGCCTACAAGCGGTTTCCAACTGAGGTGGAGTCTCCCATTGCTGCTGCTTACCAGTGGTTTCTAACTCGGCTGGAATCTCCTGATGCTGTTGCATACAGACATTTTCCAACTGGGCTGGAGTCTCCTGTTGCTGCTGCGAACTAATGGTTTCCCACTCAGGGGGAGTCTCTTGTTGATGCTGCATACAAGCGGTTTCTAACTCAACTGGAGTCTCCTGTTGCTGCTGCGAACAGATGGTTTCCCACTCAGCAGGAGTCTCCTGTTGCTGCTCCATACAGACAGTTTCCAACTCCACCGGAGACTCTTGTTGATGCTGCGTACTAATGGTTTCCCACTCAGGGGAAGTCTCCTGTTGTTGCTGCGTACAGACGGTTTCCAACTCAACTGATGTCTCCTGTTGTTGCTGTGTACCATTGGTTTCCATCTCGGCTGGAGTCTCCTGTTGCTGCTCCATACAGATGGTTTCCAACTCAACTGTAGTCTCCTGTTTTTGCTGCGTACAAGCGGTTTCCAACTCAACTGTAGTCTCCTGTTTTTGCTGCGTACAAGCGGTTTCTAACTCGACTGGACTCTCCTGTTGCTGCTGCTTATGAACAGTTTCCAAGTCGGAAGGAATTTCCTGTTGCTGCTGCGAACTGACAGTTTCCAACTCGGCTAGAGTTCCCTCATTCTGCTGAATGAAGACAGTTTCGAACTCTGGTGGAGTCTCCTGTTGCTGCTGTGTACAAGCAGTTTCCCAATCGGCTGGAATTTCCTGTTGTTGCTGCGTACCAGTGGTTTCCAACTCGGCTGGAGTGTCCTGTTGCTGCTCCTTACAGACAGTTTCCAACTCAACTGGAGTCTTGTGTTGCTGCTGCGTACAGATGGTTTCCAACTGGGCTTGAGCCTCCTTTTGCTGCTGCGTACTAATGGTTTCCCACTCATGGGGAGTCTCCTGTTGTTGCTGCGTACAGATGGTTTCCCACTCAGCTGGAGTCTCCTGTTGCTGCCGCAAACTAATGTCTTCCCACTCAGGGGGAGTCTCCTGTTGCTGCTGCATACAGACAGTTTCCAACTCAGCTAGAGTCTCCTGTTGCTGCTCCATACAGTCAGTTTCTAACTCAACTGGAGTCTCCTGTTGCTGTTGCATACAGACATTTTCCAACTGGGCTGGAGTCTCCTGTTGCTCTTGCGTACCAGTGGTTTCCAACTCGGCTGGAGTCTCCTGTTGCTGCTCCATAAAGACAGTTTCTAACTCAACTGGAGCCTCCTGTTGCTGCTGCATACTAATGGTTTCCCACTCAGGGGGAGTCTCCTGTTGTTGCTGCGTACAGACGGTTTCCAACTCAACTGATGTCTCCTGTTGTTGCTGCGTACTAATGGTTTCCCAGTCAGCTGGAGTCTCCTGTTGCTGCCGCAAACTAGCGGTTTCCAACTCAGCTGGAGTCTCCTGTTGCTGCTCCATACAGATGGTTTCTAACTGGGCTTGAGCCTCCTGTTGTTGCTCCATACAAGCGGTTTCCAACTCAACTGGAGTCTCCTGTTGTTGCTGCGTACAAGCAGTTTCCAACTCAACTGTAGTCTCCTGTTGCTGTTGCACACAAACATTTTCCAACTGGGCTGGACTCTCCTGTTGCTGCTGCGTACAAGCGGTTACCAACTGAGGTGGAGTCTCCTGTTGTTGCTGCGTACAAGCAGTATTTAACTCAACTGGAGTCTCTTGTTGCTGCTGCGTGCTGAAGGTACTAATGGTTTCCCACTCAGGAGGAGTCTCCTGCTGCTGCCCTATACTAGCGGCTTCCAACTCAGCTGGAGTCTCCTGTTGTTGCTGCGTACCAGTGGTCTCCAACTCAGCTGGAGTCTCCTGATGCTGCTGCATACCAGTGGTCTCCAACTCAGCTGGAGTCTCCTGTTGTTGCTGCGTACCAGTGGTCTCCAACTCAGCAGGAGTCTCCTGTTGCTGCTGCATACTAATGGTTTCCCACTCAGGGGAGTCTCCTGTTGCTGCTGCATACAGACGGTTTCCAACTCAACTGGAGTCTCCTGTTGCTGCTGCGAACAGATGGTTTCCAACTGAGGTGGAGTCTCCTGTTGCTGCTGCGAACAGACAGTTTCCCACTCAGCAGGAGTCTCCTGTTGCTGCTCCATACAGACAGTTTCCAACTCGACTGGCAGACGGTTTCCAACTCGACTGGAGTCTCCTGTTGCTGCTCCATACAGACAGTTTCCAACTCCACCGGAGACTCTTGTTGATGCTGCATACTAATGGTTTCCCACTCAGGGATTCTCCTGTTGTTGCTGCATACAAGCGATTTCTAACTCGACTGGACTCTCCTGTTGCTGCTGCTTATGAACAGTTTCCAAGTCGGAAGGAATTTCCTGTTGCTGCTGCGAACTGACAGTTTCCAACTCGGCTAGAGTTCCCTCATTCTGCTGAATGAAGACAGTTTCGAACTCTGGTGGAGTCTCCTGTTGCTGCTGTGTAGAATCAGTTTCCCAATCGGCTGGAATTTCCTGTTGCTGCTGCGTGTGCGGTTTCCAACTCGACTGGAGTCTCCTGTTGTTGCTTCGTACTGATGGTTTCCAACTGAGGTGGAGTGTCCTGTTGCTGCTGCGAACAGACGGTTTCCAACTCGACTGTAGTCTCCTGTTGTTGCTGCGTACAGGCAGTTTCTAACTCAAGTGGAGTCTCCTGTTGCTGCTGCGAACAGACGGTTTCCAACTCGACTGTAGTCTCCTGTTGTTGCTGCGTACAAGCAGTTTCTAACTCAACTGGAGTCTCCTGTTGCTGCTGCGAACAGATGGTTTCCAACTGGGCTTGAGCCTCCTTTGCTGCATACTAATGGTTTCCCACTCAGGGGAGTCTCCTGTTGTTGCTGCGTACAGACGGTTTCCAACTCAACTGATGTCTCCTGTTGTTGCTGCGTACCAGTGGTTTCCATCTCGGCTGGAGTCTCCTGTTGCTGCTCCATACAGACAGTTTCCAACTCCACTGGAGTCTCCTGTTGTTGCTGCATACAAGCGGTTTCTAACTCAACTGGAGTCTCTTGTTGATGCTGCGTACTAATGGTTTCCCATTCAGCTGGAGTCTCCTGTTGCTGCCACAAACTAGCGGTTTCCAACTCAGCTGGAGTCTCCTGTTGCTGCTGCATACAGACATTTTCCAACTGGGCTGGAGTCTCCTGTTGCTGCTGGTTACCAGTGGTTTCCAACTCAACTGATGTCTCCTGTTGTTGCTGCGTACTAATGGTTTCCCAGTCAGCTGGAGTCTCCTGTTGCTGCCGCAAACTAGCGGTTTCCAACTCAGCTGGAGTCTCCTGTTGCTGCCACAAACTAGCGGTTTCCAACTCAACTGGAGTCTCCTGTTGTTGCTGCGTGCAAGCAGTTTCCAACTCAACTGTAGTCTCCTGTTGCTGCTGCACACAAACATTTTCCAACTGGGCTGGACTCTCCTGTTGCTGCTGCGTACAAGCGGTTACCAACTGAGGTGGAGTCTCCTGTTGTTGCTGCGTACAAGCAGTATCTAACTCAACTGGAGTCTCTTGTTGCTGCTGCGTGCTGAAGGTACTAATGGTTTCCCACTCAGGAGGAGTCTCCTGCTGCTGCCCTATACTAGCGGCTTCCAACTCAGCTGGAGTCTCCTGTTGTTGCTGCGTACCAGTGGTCTCCAACTCAGCTGGAGTCTCCTGATGCTGCTGCATACCAGTGGTCTCCAACTCAGCTGGAGTCTCCTGTTGTTGCTGCGTACCAGTGGTCTCCAACTCAGCAGGAGTCTCCTGTTGCTGCTGCGTACTAATGGTTTCCCACTCAGGGGGAGTCTCTTGTTGCTGCTGCATACAGACGGTTTCCAACTCAACTGGAGTCTCCTGTTGCTGCTGCGAACAGATGGTTTCCAACTGAGGTGGAGTCTCCTGTTGCTGCTGCGAACAGACAGTTTCCCACTCAGCAGGAGTCTCCTGTTGCTGCTCCATACAGACGGTTTCCAACTCGACTGGAGTCTCCTGTTGCTGCTCCATACAGACAGTTTCCAACTCCACCGGAGACTCTTGTTGATGCTGCATACTAATGGTTTCCCACTCAGGGGGATTCTCCTGTTGTTGCTGCATACAAGCGATTTCTAACTCGACTGGACTCTCCTGTTGCTGCTGCTTATGAACAGTTTCCAAGTCGGAAGGAATTTCCTGTTGCTGCTGCGAACTGACAGTTTCCAACTCGGCTAGAGTTCCCTCATTCTGCTGAATGAAGACAGTTTCGAACTCTGGTGGAGTCTCCTGTTGCTGCTGTGTAGAATCAGTTTCCCAATCGGCTGGAATTTCCTGTTGCTGCTGCGTGCTGACGGTTTCCAACTCGACTGGAGTCTCCTGTTGTTGCTTCGTACTGATGGTTTCCAACTGAGGTGGAGTGTCCTGTTGCTGCTGCGAACAGACGGTTTCCAACTCGACTGTAGTCTCCTGTTGTTGCTGCGTACAAGCAGTTTCTAACTCAAGTGGAGTCTCCTGTTGCTGCTGCGAACAGATGGTTTCCAACTGGGCTTGAGCCTCCTTTTGCTGCTGCATACTAATGGTTTCCCACTCAGGGGGAGTCTCCTGTTGTTGCTGCGTACAGACGGTTTCCAACTCAACTGATGTCTCC
The DNA here is from genome assembly GCF_022539355.2 of Hippoglossus stenolepis. NCBI lineage: Eukaryota > Metazoa > Chordata > Actinopteri > Pleuronectiformes > Pleuronectidae > Hippoglossus > Hippoglossus stenolepis. The sequence continues at coordinate 4,925,900 of NC_061506.1, read as the reverse complement.
TGTTGTTGCTGCGTACCAGTGGTTTCCATCTCGGCTGGAGTCTCCTGTTGCTGCTCCATACAGACAGTTTCCAACTCCACTGGAGTCTCCTGTTGTTGCTGCATACAAGCGGTTTCTAACTCAACTGGAGTCTCTTGTTGATGCTGCGTACTAATGGTTTCCCATTCAGCTGGAGTCTCCTGTTGCTGCCACATACTAGCGGTTTCCAACTCAGCTGGAGTCTCCTGTTGCTGCTGCATACAGACATTTTCCAACTGGGCTGGAGTCTCCTGTTGCTGCTGGTTACCAGTGGTTTCCAACTCGGCTGTAGTCTCCTGTTGCTGCTCCATACAGACAGTTTCTAACTCAACTGGAGTCTCCTGTTGCTGTTGCATACAGACATTTTCCAACTGGGCTGGAGTCTCCTGTTGCTCTTGCGTACCAGTGGTTTCCAACTCGGCTGGAGTCTCCTGTTGCTGCTCCATACAGACAGTTTCTAACTCAACTGGAGTCTCCTGTTGCTGCTGGTTACCAGTGGTTTCCAACTCGGCTGGAGTCTCCTGTTGCTGCTCCATACAGACAGTTTCCAACTCAACTGGAGTCTCCTGTTGCTGCTGGTTACCAGTGGTTTCCAACTCGGCTGGAGTCTCCTGTTGCTGCTCCATACAGACAGTTTCCAACTCAGCTGGAGTCTCCTGTTGCTGCTGCGTACCAGTGGTTTCCAACTCGGCTGGAGTCTCCTGTTGCTGCTGCCTACTAATGGTTTCCCACTCAGGGGGAGTCTCCTGTTGTTGCTGCATACAGACGGTTTCCAACTCAACTGATGTCTCCTGTTGTTGCTGCGTACCAGTGGTTTCCATCTCGGCTGGAGTCTCCTGTTGCTGCTCCATACAGATGGTTTCCAACTCAACTGGAGTCTCCTGTTGCTGTTGCAAACACATATTTTCCAACTGGGCTGGAGTCTCCTGTTGCTGCTGCATACTGATGGTTTCCAAATCAGCAGGAGTCTCCTGTTTTTGCTGCGTACAAGCGGTTTCTGACTCAGCTGGAGTCTCCTGTTGCTGCTGCGTACTAATGTCTTCCCACTCAGGGAGTCTCCTGTTGCTGCTGCATACAGACATTTTCCAACTGGGCTGGAGTCTCCTGTTGCTCTTGCGTACCAGTGGTTTCCAACTGGGCTGGAGTCTCCTGTTGCTGCTCCATACAGACAGTTTCTAACTCAACTGGAGTCTCCTGTTGCTGTTGCATACACACATTTTCCAACTGGGCTGGAGTCTCCTGTTGCTCTTGCGTACCAGTGGTTTCCATCTCGGCTGGAGTCTCCTGTTGCTGCTCCATACAGACAGTTTCCAACTCCACTGGAGTCTCCTGTTGCTGCTCCATACAGATGGTTTCCAACTCAACTGGAGTCTCCTGTTGCTGTTGCAAACACATATTTTCCAACTGGGCTGGAGTCTCCTGTTGCTGCTGCATACTGATGGTTTCCAAATCAGCTGAGTCTTCATTGCTGCTGCGTATCAGTGGTTTCCTACTCAGCTGGAGTCTCCTGTTGCTGTTGCATACAGACATTTTCCAACTGGGCTGGAGTCTCCTGTTGTTGCTGCATACAAGCGGTTTCTAACTCAACTGGAGTCTCTTGTTGATGCTCCATACAGATGGTTTGCAACTCAACTGGAGTCTCCTGTTGCTGTTGCAAACACATATTTTCCAACTGGGCTGGAGTCTCCTGTTGCTCTTGGTACCAGTGGTTTCCAACTCGGCTGGAGTCTCCTGTTGCTGCTCCATACAGACAGTTTCTAACTCCACTGGAGACTCCTGTTGTTGCTGCATACCAGTGGTTTCCAACTCAGGGGGAGTCTCCTGTTGTTGCTGCGTACAGACGGTTTCCAACTCAACTGATGTCTCCTGTTGTTGCTGCGTACTAATGGTTTCCCAGTCAGCTGGAGTCTCCTGTTGCTGTTGCAAACACATATTTTCCAACGGGGCTGGAGTCTCCTGTTTTTGCCGCAAACTAGCGGTTTCCAACTCAGCTGGAGTCTCCTGTTGCTGCTCCATACAGATGGTTTCCAACTCAACTGGAGTCTCCTGTTGCTGTTGCAAACACATATTTTCCAACGGGGCTGGAGTCTCCTGTTGCTGCTGAATACTGATGGTTTCCAAATCAGCTGGAGTCTTCCATTGCTGCTGCGTACTAGTGGTTTCTGACTCAGCTGGAGTCTCCTGTTGCTGTTGCATACAGACATTTTCCAACTGGGCTGGAGTCTCCTGTTGCTGCTGCGTACCAGTGGTTTCCAACTCGGCTGGAGTCTCCTGTTGCTGCTCCATACAGACAGTTTCCAACTCAACTGGAGTCTCCTGTTGCTGCTGGTTACCAGTGGTTTCCAACTCAGCTGGAGTCTCCTGTTGCTGTTGCAAACAGACATTTTCCAACTGGGCTGGAGTCTCCTGTTGCTGCTGCGTACCAGTGGTTTCCAACTCGGCTGGAGTCTCCTGTTGCTGCTGCCTACTAATGGTTTCCCACTCAGGGGGAGTCTCCTGTTGTTGCTGCATACAGACGGTTTCCAACTCAACTGATGTCTCCTGTTGTTGCTGCGTACCAGTGGTTTCCATCTCGGCTGGAGTCTCCTGTTGCTGCTCCATACAGATGGTTCCAACTCAACTGGAGTCTCCTGTTGCTGTTGCAAACACATATTTTCCAACTGGGCTGGAGTCTCCTGTTGCTGCTGCATACTGATGGTTTCCAAATCAGCAGGAGTCTCCTGTTTTTGCTGCGTACAAGCGGTTTCTGACTCAGCTGGAGTCTCCTGTTGCTGCTGCGTACTAATGTCTTCCCACTCAGGGGGAGTCTCCTGTTGCTGCTGCATACAGACATTTTCCAACTGGGCTGGAGTCTCCTGTTGCTCTTGCGTACCAGTGGTTTCCAACTGGGCTGGAGTCTCCTGTTGCTGCTCCATACAGACAGTTTCTAACTCAACTGGAGTCTCCTGTTGCTGTTGCATACACACATTTTCCAACTGGGCTGGAGTCTCCTGTTGCTCTTGCGTACCAGTGGTTTCCATCTCGGCTGGAGTCTCCTGTTGCTGCTCCATACAGACAGTTTCCAACTCCACTGGAGTCTCCTGTTGTTGCTGCATACAGACAGTTTCCAACTCAACTGGAGTCTCCTGTTGCTGCCGCAAACTAGCGGTTTCCAACTCAGCTGGAGTCTCCTGTTGCTGCTGCATACTGATGGTTTCCAAATCAGCTGGAGTCTTCCATTGCTGCTGCGTACTAGTGGTTTCTGACTCAGCTGGAGTCTCCTGTTGCTGTTGCATACAGACATTTTCCAACTGGGCTGGAGTCTCCTGTTGTTGCTGCATACAAGCGGTTTCTAACTCAACTGGAGTCTCTTGTTGATGCTCCATACAGATGGTTTGCAACTCAACTGGAGACTCCTGTTGTTGCTCCATACAGACAGTTTCCAACTCCACTGGAGACTCCTGTTGTTGCTGCATACTAATGGTTTCCCACTCAGGGGGAGTCTCCTGTTGTTGCTGCGTACTAATGGTTTCCCAGTCAGCTGGAGTCTCCTGTTGCTGCCGCAAACTAGCGGTTTCCAACTCAGCTGGAGTCTCCTGTTGCTGCTCCATACAGATGGTTTCCAACTCAACTGGAGTCTCCTGTTGCTGTTGCAAACACATATTTTCCAACTGGGCTGGAGTCTCCTGTTGCTGCTGCATACTGATGGTTTCCAAATCAGCTGGAGTCTCCTGTTTTTGCTGCGTACAAGCGGTTTCTGACTCAGCTGGAGTCTCCTGTTGTTGCTGCGTACCAGTGGTTTCCAACTCGGCTGGAGTCTCCTGTTGCTGTTGCAAACACATATTTTCCAACTGGGCTGGAGTCTCCTGTTGCTGTTGCAAACACATATTTTCCAACTGGGCTGGAGTCTCCTGTTGCTGCTCCATACAGACAGTTTCTAACTCAACTGGAGTCTCCTGTTGCTGCTGGTTACCAGTGGTTTCCAACTCGGCTGGAGTCTCCTGTTGCTGCTCCATACATATGGTTTCCAACTGGGCTGGAGTCTCCTGTTGCTGTTGCAAACACATATTTTCCAACTGGGCTGGAGTCTCCTGTTGCTGCTGCGTACTAGTGGTTTCTGACTCAGCTGGAGTCTCCTGTTGCTGTTGCATACAGACATTTTCCAACTGGGCTGGAGTCTCCTGTTGCTGCTGCATACAGACAGTTTCCAACTCAACTGGAGTCTCCTGTTGTTGCTGCATACAAGCAGTTTCTAACTCAACTGGAGCCTCCTGTTGCTGCTGCGTACTAATGGTTTCCCACTCAGGGGGAGTCTCCTGTTGTTGCTGCGTACAGACGGTTTCCAACTCAACTTCTGTCTCCTGTTGTTGCTGCGTAACAGTGGTTTCCATCTCGGCTGGAGTCTCCTGTTGCTGCTCCATACAGACAGTTTCCAACTCCACTGGAGTCTCCTGTTGTTGCTGCATACAAGCAGTTTCTAATTCAACTGGAGTCCCTTGTTGCTGCTGCAAACTAGCGGTTTCCAACTCAGCTGGAGTCTCCTGTTGCTGCTGCATACAGATGGTTTCTAACTCAACTGTAGTCTCCGGTTTTTGCTGCGTACAAGCGGTTTCTAACTCGACTGGACTCTCCTGTTGCTGCTGCTTATGAACAGTTTCCAAGTCGGAAGGAATTTCCTGTTGCTGCTGCGAACTGACAGTTTCCAACTCGGCTAGAGTTCCCTCATTCTGCTGAATGAAGACAGTTTCGAACTCAGCTGGAGTCTCCTGTTGTGCCAAACTAGCAGTTTCAACTCGCTGGAGTCTCCTGTTGCTGTTGCAAACACATATTTTCCAACTGGGCTGGAGTCTCCTGTTGCTGCTGCATACTAATGTCTTCCCACTCAGGGGGAGTCTCCTGTGGCTGCTGCATACTGATGGTTTCCAAATCAGCTGGAGTCTCGTGTTTTTGATCCGTACAAGCGGTTTCAAACTGAGGTGGAGTCTCCCATTGCTGCTGCGTACCAGTGGTTTCTGACTGGGCTGGAGTCTCCTGTTGCTGCTCCATACAGACAGTTTCTAACTCAACTGGAGTCTCCTGTTGCTGCTCCATACAGACAGTTTCTAACTCAACTGGAGTCTCCTGTTGCTGTTGCATACTAATGGTTTCCCACTCAGGGGGATTCTCTTGCTGCTGCTCCAAACTGATGGTTTCCAACTGAGGTGGAGTCTCCTGTTGCTGCTGCGTACTCAGTGGTTTCAAATTCGGCTGGAGTCTCCTGTTGCTGCTGCATACAAGTGGTTTCTAACTCAACTTGAGTCTCCTGTTGTTGTTGCTTACTAATGGTTTCCCACTCAGGGGGAGTCTCCTGTTGTTGTTGCGTACAAGCAGTTTCCAACTCAACTGGAGTCTTGTGTTGCTGCTCCTTACAGACAGTTTCTAACTCAATTGGAGCCTCCTTTTGCTGCTGCGTACTAATAGTTTCCCACTCAGGGGGAGTCTCCTGTTGCTGCTGCATACTGATGGTTTCCAGCTCAGCTGGAGTCTCCTGTTGCTGCTGCGTACAGATGGTTTCAAACTCGGCTGGATTTTCCTCATTCTGCTGCATGAAATCAGTTTCGAACTCTGGTGGAGTCTCCTGTTGCTGCTTTGTACAAGCAGTTTCCAAATCGGCTGAGACCCTGTTGCTGCTGCTTATGAACAGTTTCCAAGTCGGATGGAATTTCCTGTTGCTGCTGCGTACTGATGGTTTCCAGCTCAGCTGGAGTCTCCTGTTGCTGCTGTGTACAGACATTTTCCAACTGGGCTGGAGTCACCTGTTGCTGCTGTGTACAGACATTTTCCAACTGGGCTGGAGTCACCTGTTGCTGCTGCATCCCGAAAGTTTCCAACTCAAACAAACGGTTCGAGATTTTAGTCATTGCTAAATCTTTCTCTGTAAGTGCTGTCACAAATTCCTGCTGTGTTGTTTTCACTAATTCTAGTTTCATTAACTGCATCTTATTTCTCTGGCAATTCAGTTCATGTAACTCTTTCTCTTGTTCTGTATAGACGGTAGCCTCAGCCAAGAGCTCATTTAACTCCAACTGAATTGACCTTATTTCTGATAGGAGCTTGTCTTTTTCGTCCTGACACATCTTGCAGGTGGTTTTCAACTGGGCTGGAGTCTCCTGTTGTTGCCGCGTCCTCCCAGTTTCCAACTGGGAGAAAGGCTTTGAGATTTCAGTTATGGCTAACTCTTTTTTCTTGATTGTAGTAACATATGCCTGCAGCCTTGTTTTCTCGTTTTTCAGTTTCATTAACTGCATATTATTCTTCAGGCAATGCAGTTCATGTAACTCTTTCTCTTGTTCTGTACAGATGTTATCCTTGGCAAAGAGCTCATTTAACTTCAACTGAAGCAATATTATCTTTAATTGGAGCATGTCTTTTCCGTCCTGACACATCTTGCAGGTGGTTTCCAACTCGGCTGGAGTCTCCTGTTGCTGCTGCCTACCGAAAGTTTCCAACTCAAACAAACGGTTCGAGATTTTAGCCATTGCTAAATCTTTGTTATTGAGTGCTGTAATAAATTCCTGCTGTGTTGTTTTCAATAATTCTAGTTTCATTAACTGCATCTTATTTCTCTGGCAATGCAGTTCATGTAACTCTTTCTCTTGTTCTGTATAGACGGTATCATCAGCGAAGAGCTCATTAACTCCAACTGAATTGACCTTATTTCTGATAGGAGCTTGTTTTTTTCGTCCTGACACATCTTGCAGGTGGTTTTCAACTGGGCTGGAGTCTCCTGTTGTTGCCGCGTCCTCCCAGTTTCCAACTGGGAGGAACACTTTGAGATTTCAGTTATGGCTAACTCTTTTTTCTTGATTGCAGTAACATATGCCTGCAGCCTTGTTTTCTCGTTTTTCAGTTTCATTAACTGCATATTATTCTTCGGGCAATGCAGTTCATGTAACTCTTTCTCTTGTTCTGTACAGATGTTATCCTTGGCAAAGAGCTCATTTAACTTCAACTGAAGCAACTTTATCTTTAATTGGAGCTTGCCTTTTTCGTTCTGACAGATCTTGCAGGTGGTTTCCAACTCAACTGGAGTCTCCTGTTGCTGTTGCATACAGACATTTTCCAACTGGGCTGGAGTCTCCTGTTGCTGCTGCATACCGAAAGTTTCCAACTCAAACAAACGGTTCGAGATTTTAGTCATTGCTAAATCTTTCTCTGTAAGTGCTGTAACAAATTCCTGCTGTGTTGTTTTCACTAATTCTAGTTTCATTAACTGCATCTTATTTCTCTGGCAATTCAGTTCATGTAACTCTTTCTCTTGTTCTGTATAGACGGTAGCCTCAGCCAAGAGCTCATTTAACTCCAACTGAATTGACCTTATTTCTGATAGGAGCTTGTCTTTTTCGTCCTGACACATCTTGCAGGTGGTTTTCAACTGGGCTGGAGTCTCCTGTTGTTGCCGCGTCCTCCCAGTTTCCAACTGGGAGAAAGGCTTTGAGATTTCAGTTATGGCTAACTCTTTTTTCTTGATTGCAGTAACATATGCCTGCAGCCTTGTTTTCTCGTTTTTCAGTTTCATTAACTGCATATTATTCTTCGGGCAATGCAGTTCATGTAACTCTTTCTCTTGTTCTGTACAGATGTTATCCTTGGCAAAGAGCTCATTTAACTTCAACTGAAGCAACTTTATCTTTAATTGGAGCATGTCTTTTCCGTCCTGACACATCTTGCAGGTGGTTTTCAACTCGGCTGGAGTCTCCTGTTGCTGCTGCCTACCGAAAGTTTCCAACTCAAACAAACGGTTCGAGATTTTAGCCATTGCTAAATCTTTGTTATTGAGTGCTGTAATAAATTCCTGCTGTGTTGTTTTCAATAATTCTAGTTTCATTAACTGCATCTTATTTCTCTGGCAATTCAGTTCATGTAACTCTTTCTCTTGTTCTGTATAGACGGTAGCCTCAGCCAAGAGCTCATTTAACTCCAACTGAATTGACCTTATTTCTGATAGGAGCTTGTTTTTTTCGTCCTGACACATCTTGCAGGTGGTTTTCAACTGGGCTGGAGTCTCCTGTTGCTGCTGCATAAAGGCGGTTTCTGACACGGCTGGAGTCTCCTGTTGTTGCCGCGTACTCCCAGTTTCCAACTGGGAGGAACACTTTGAGATTTCAGTTATGGCTAACTCTTTTTTCTTGATTGCAGTAACATATGCCTGCAGCCTTGTTTTCTCGTTTTTCAGTTTCATTAACTGCATATTATTCTTCGGGCAATGCAGTTCATGTAACTCTTTCTCTTGTTCTGTACAGATGTTATCCTTGGCAAAGAGCTCATTTAACTTCAACTGAAGCAACTTTATCTTTAATTGGAGCTTGCCTTTTTCCTTCTGACAGATCTTGCAGCTCCTGTACTCACACATATCGGTTTCCTCTGACAAATCCATGCTTACTTCTTTTGACGTTTCTGAAAGGAATTTAAATTTTGACTTGAAAGTTGGTTGAATTAAGTGCTGTAGTAGAAGCAGCAGAATAAAATGCCACTAACACATGCTAACATCCTTTGGTAGTTGGTAACCTAAATTGTGCAGAAGACCTTCAACCGTACAAGGGATATTCAACATCTTTTAAGTATTACTGCTTCTTCTTTGTACTGTTTATGACAAAGGTTACATCCACTTAAAGGTCAAAGGCTACAGCAAAGTCAAAGTGCTTTCTATAGTGCCTCTGTAGAATGTTGTTAGAACAGGAGGGGGAGGTTTGTTTCTGAATGATTCCACAGCGTTACTATGGACATTAAGTGTATTATGTACCGTGTGCTAGGGTAGGTTGTTATCACACCAGACAAGTGGGTTCACTTTCTCTCTGTAGGCTGTCGTCGTCTTTGCTGATGAGGCTCACCAAACTTGATGATGTAGTTTGAGTTATACTATAAAGGCACTACCTTTGTAGGGCATCAAGGGGAACAACAGAGGGCTCAGAACGCAGCCCTGGGGGACCCCAGTGATCAGGATGATGGTCCCAGAGGTGTTTTTTCCAACTTGCAGTGAGGAAGTCCAATATCCAGTTGCGCAGTGGGGTGGTGATGCCTAGTGAACCAATTTTTTTGTATTTTTTACATGTGCTGTGTAAAAAAACAGGTAAAATGTTTTCTAAATGTACTTAACTATGTTTTAACAAGTTTTTGACTTTTCCTAAAATTGTGTCGTGTTGCACTCCCTATTGTTAAATATAGTTAAGATAAATCCAGATTAAAAACACGGGCATTTATACCTATAACCACCACTGGGTATAATTTACCCCTATACAAAAAACAGATCTTGTAGGCACTTTCAAGCAGAGGCTCCCGCCTTCAATGCTGAGGAGAGCGGAGCTGTTCAACACCAAGGTGCTGAAACATGACAAAATCACACTAACTGTGTATCAGTGCAAGCCCAGGAGAAATGTCACCATCCAAGAGGAAGCCAGAGACAGTGACCTATAACAATAAAACAAAAGTCTGGGTTGACATGCTTCACCAAATGGCTCACCAATACTCCATGAAAGGTTATTATTAAGACATCGCAACACTCATTATTTTTCTTAATTGTAGCCTGTAATTCAGATAAACTGTACACTGCACTACAATTCTCTCTCTCAATTTAATTCAAAGGGGCTTTATTGGCATGAAAGTTTTCCAAAGCATCAAAATTAATTACTCTATAACTTCCCTCTCTCAGAGTGGCACGTGTAGATGGCCTGTTGCAATATTTAGTAACATGCTGGATTTTCCTGCCATCAACACATGTGTGCTGTACCGGAGCTGCATGCATGACAGCGTCTCTAGAAGGGACTTCTTGCTTCAGCTGGACCAAGAGCTGTGCGCAGAGTGGATATCACTGCGCGTGTCCCTGCCACTCGCTGGTACAGAGGAGACTGACCTGCATGGTGAAGGAACAATTTTGTAATAATATCACACCACCCAAATATGCAAATATTTCCTTTTAATAGGCCTTCATCATCACAGTGCCCTCATGTCACTAAGATTGTGACATAGTAGGACTGCCCGTAGGGAATTTCACTACATCTGGCACAACTCACTTGGACTCACTGATAAATTGATGACATTTTCTTATATTCAAACTTTTCCTTTATGTTACGTTTCTTCTAATCAATTACTCTGCTGAAGTAATAACTGCTATCAGTCCATTTCATGTTTAACATTGTTTATTGTGCATTTGTCTTTTTCTTTTACAAATAAATTACACATAAAATACCAACACCTACTACAAATGTGTATTTCTAACATGATATCAATAATCAATTTATAAAAGTTATGACTATCGTTAATACCTGCGTATCACAACATCCCTAATAAACACACAACAAAGAAATGGCTAATGTGTGTTCTAGCAAGGTAAATGCCATAGTGCAGAATGATGTTTTTTACAAAAGCTTGGCGAGCAGCTAGCTTCTACTTTGAGTCTTTCACATCAGTGCTATGAATGTTTTACCCCTTCATTCATGATTTCATAGACCACACATTCACTTGTTGGCAGTCCAATCACAAACTGCTCTGTAGACCTGCACTGCTGAGCCCTGTCTGAGTCTTTGCTTTGTCGAAAAACGCATCACCCTTTCCATCCGCAGCCACCGCAAACACCTTCGTACAAGAAAAGGAGATGATGTTTGGGGAAACTGAGTCTGAATCTGGAGTAAATGACAAGTTGATGCTGATGCTTGTGTTTTTCCTTTTACTGGGGTGATGTTCACTGAAAATAAATAAATAAATAAAAGTCTCCTCTCCATCTCATTACAGATTCCACAGTAATTTTATCTTATTAAAACATGGTTTTATAGAAAACTGACATGGTGATCTGTCCCGGTACTCTGGTCGGTAAAATGTTTCCCTGGAGAAGAGAGAAAGAACAAGAGTGAGTTTGATCACAATCAATCATTTGTCAACACAACTTGTCTACTATGGGTCTATAAGCATCCTACTGTATAGTACACAAGCAAGGTATATATATTGCATATAGAAATTCATTAATATTCTACAAAGTGCCAGTGTCTCATGGCCTGGACAATGTTTAGTGTCTTCTATTTTTAAAGTCAACCAAAGTGATTGAATGTTGTTTTTATTGTAATATCAGCCCTGCAAGGCCACACAGTAATTTAACTGATCTTTTTGACCAGTTAAGCGCCGTACCTGTGTTCGGCAGCTTCCCTCCTCTGCTCAGTCTTCCTTCAAGTGGTCAATAAGCCCCTGCGTCTGTTCGGCCAGCTTCCTCTTCTCTGCCTGTTCCCTTTTAAGGGCCTCCTCGATTTTCTTGCCTTGGTAGATCTTCACCCCGGCGAACCCCAAACACAGCAACAGTGTCTTCAGGGCCAGGATGTACAGGAGCATGGGGACATTGTCCAAAACCTGGGGACGGACAAAGAGAGTTCATGTCTGATGTGGGACTTACTACAAAGTCGCAGAGGAAAGGCATCTCTGGTGGACACAGAGCTGCTCTGAATTCATAACGGCTTCATTTTTGATTGACGTGAGCCCACCGGAAATAAACCATCTTGTGAAGACAAGAGTGCGTGGGATTGAAATAATGGAAAAGAAAGCTCTGGAACCCTGGAGAAGATGTTGCCCCCCCTCTCTTATCCACCAGAGGCCTCAGCTGTCTATGGGGTTAAATTGGTCACAGACACGGGGGGTGGTGGGTGAGAGAGGGAGGCAGCTGCACACCATGTGTATTCTAGACTTAATGTAGAAGCAGCAGATCATGCACCAAACTTAAACATCAAAATCTGCCACTTTTAACATCTCTATACACATACTTTCTTTAACCAACCCCCCCAATTCATAGGTTTACTGGCGTCGGTTTACTAAAGACACCACACTCTATGTATTTTTCAACAAGTGGCTTTAATTCTATACATGTCTCCACTTCCCTCTCTCCCAAGTCAGTATTTAAACTTTTACGTTCTCAGGTAATCCGTCGCATTACACGACACTTTAGAGACAAATCAAACCTCAACGTTAAAAGTCACTGAGCACGAAGACAACGTGCGCAAAGCTACTCGAACATAACTTTACTCAACCGGCAGTAAACACAACGCGACGAGCCAGCACGCACAGCTGAGTAACGTTAGCATCATGCTAGCGGGGGGAGAAAACAGACAACGAGCTTAAATTAAATTAAATTGCGAACCCTAACTGTACAGCGATATTGACACATTCATAATCTTCCTTTAAAGAGAATGTGAAGTGTATTTACCTTCCAGTTGATCATTTTCTCGCCGGAAGCGTTGACTTCAGCTGTAGTAGTTTTAACTTTAGCTAACGGTGTTAGCCAGAGCTAGTTTAATAGTCCTCTGGAGAAGGCGGGGCTTGTACTTTAGGGGCCAATCAACACGCAGTATCGGTCGGCCGTCATCTGTGTTATGTTCACTTGCCCAAGGACACAACCCTACGCAGATGATAACGTGTCCGGTTACTGCCGACGACAGAGCCGGAGGTGTTGCTCAACCACTGCAGCACTAACAAAAACAAACAATCAGAGGTACAGCACGCATTAAAAAATAATCGAGCTGTTTTTATTATATATTTATTTAATTTGTAGCTTTTTAATTGTCTTTATTAGCGATGTCCACATTTTCCCGTAGAGAATGAACGCATCATTACCCTTGACGGAATGACGACATGTGCTTGAATATAGATTTATTACTTTACTATCACAACTTAACTTTAGCCACAATATACAAGTACCATTATAAAATAATATTAGAATAAAACGATTATTCAGGTTGTTTCTTCTTCAAATAATAAAACCCAGGACTTCTGGCTCGTTCAGTAAAGGTTTGTTGTCGCTATGGATTTAATGGCTGCGGCTGAGTCTTGTAGCTTCTTGCAATCACAAGTGTTGATGATCAATTTATAACGGATCAATAAAAACAAGATAAATATGATGGTAGGTTAAAGATGTTCAGAATCAGGATATGTTTTCACTGTCACGGTGGCCGAGAGGTTAAGGCGTTGGACTCGAAATCCAATGGGGTTTCCCCGCACAGGTTCGAATCCTGTTCGTGACGTTGCTTTTTTGTTTTGTTTGCGTGGCTTCTCCAGCGACTGGCCTGCTACCGTAAGTCCTCAACAAAACCTAACAAGTCCTAACCAAAGTCCTAACAAGTCCTAACAAAAGTCCTAACAAGTCCTAATAATTTATCTACCAAGTTCTAACAAAAGTCCGAACAAAAGTCCTAACAAGTCCTAATAATTTATCTACCAAGTTCTAACAAAAGTCCTAACAAATGGTAGGACTTTGGTTACCGTTAATGTGAAATATGTTTGTTAGATGTCTTTTAATTCAAAACATATCTGTGGTCAGAAAAAGGCCGGAAAGGTCCTGCAGAAACAATAAAAAGAATCTGAGAAGCATGGGTTTACCTGTCAGTTTATTATTTCTATGCATTACATCTACAAAAGGTGAATGATTTATTTATAAGTTAGTGTAAACATATCAGTTTTATTGGCATTAGAAGTGTGGAGGGAGTCACTTTCTCTATCTCCTTTTCTCCCCCCCCCCTTCTTTCCTCTTTTTCCTTCCTTTTCCCCCATAATGATCAGGACTTGGCAGGTAATTGTTAGCATTTGTGTTGCATTGTTAGGAATTGAATAGTATTCATAGTATTAGGATCGGTTAATGCAGTGTCTATGTATTGTCGCCATGCACTACAGCATTAATAACCACAGGAATGTCCCATGCAGCCGTTTGCAGCGCGTCTTGACTCTTAAAGTGGGCATACTTTTAAAAATAATGCCATAATTAGTGATACAAAAATCCCTGTCTCTTTGTGTGATCCTGCGCCGTGATTCTTAAAATCCTCCTTCTTTATGTCAGCTTTTTAAATCTGGACGCACGTCTGTGTTTGTTGTCATGTGGCAAAATTAATATTTAGATAATCAGACGCCTTCTGCACGATGGATAAGTGCCTTAAACATTTGCATTTATCCGCACTGGGTTACTTTTACCAGGCGGCATAAATGTGGCTCAAGGTTACAGTGATCTGCTCTGAGAACAGTATTTTTAGTAAACGTCCCAACGGCTGCTACTACGACTGTGTTTTATTAGTTACCACATCTACCATATTTCCACAGGTGACAAAATAAATACTTATAATAGATGGAAACTCTAGAAAGTAAAAAAAAACATATGACTGGACACTCAAATTAAATTTGCTGTAACAAATTTCCAACCATCTAAATATAAAATATTGAACTCACAGTTCAACCAGGGGCCTCATATTGATTTGTGTTGTTGTGTAATTGCAATAAGATTGTCACTGTGGGACAAAATCAAACACAGTGAACATAAATACACGTCAACGGAAAGCAGTCAACAACAAGAGCTAATAGAAGAGATCAGCACATTTTGTGATTAACAAAACTCCCACAGAGGCTCATGTTCAAGTATATATTTTCATCTGATCCCACATGTACCTTTCTGCTAAAAGCTCCCACTCGTGCAGCATATGTGTATCAGTCCGCAGCTGAAACTAGTCCCCAACAGATGAAATGAAATTAAATAAAACTACAAGTGAGACATTTTTTAAAAGATGTAGATGTTATGGTAGAGACCAATGGGTTTGAGTCGGAGAGCTACACATTCGTAGGAATGACAGAAATAAATGAGCTGCATTTACAGAAATAAAAAAAAATATACAACAAAACAAACAAAAACGTATTCTTTGTGTCTTTCTTAAATCTTAAACTCTTTGGATGGGGTTAAGGTTAGAGGACATGAGGATGTGGTCTCAGCCTGTGTCCTTCAGGTCCGGGACCATCCTCGCTACCTGCCGCACAGTCACGATCAAATTCATTCTTGTTGAAATCTCGAGGATCCATCTTCCTCCATCCTCATCCTCCTTCACTTCAAAGTTGTACTGTGGCTGTTGGGTAGGACGTCCTGTGTTGTAACGGAGAGCACAAGTGGTCTCGATAACCTTCCCTCCGGCTCAGCAATGTTAAAAATCATCTGTCACTAGAGGTAGGGTGTTGCTGTAAATGTCCTCTGACCCATGCTATTGTTTCCGGTCACTTCTTCGCCAGGTGCCATTGGTTATTCCCTATGGAATCATTTCACAGCAAAGGAGAACAGTCCCTGTGGTGTCGCGGCGTGTTTGCATCGTCGTGCTCGGGAAGTCTCGCCCCTGGGAAGCCTCGGTCTTGCAGCGTGTTCCAACTCCCCTCTGATTGGCTCAGTAGCGCCCCCTCTGGTTTGTTCTGGACATGGTAAGCGGCAGAGACACGGAGGAGAGAGAGGAGACCTCCCAGTAGAGCGAGCGAGACAGGAAGAGCTGGTAGAGGATCACCATGGAGATGGACTGGCACAGGATGACACCGATAGTCACCACCTGCAGAGAGGGAAGACGAGGTGGAAGAACAAGTTGAAAACGCAGGATCTGATTGGCTGCTAAGCAATACGTCCACTAGAGGGCAGCGCATACTTGAGTTTCAGGCAACGAGAAACATGGTGACAGTGGATGAACTTTAAAGTCTCATTCAACCTGAAAATTTAAATTTCAACCACTATTTGGTGCTAATGATCGGATTTCTAACATGAAGTCATTAAAACGTTATGTATAACATGACCAGTCCCTGAAATCCCAGACTCAAACACATCAGAGTGCTGCTTTGCTGAAATGTTGATTGTGTGCGTTTACAGACCTTCTCCCTCTGGTGCTCGTTGAAGATAACAGCCGTGAGGACGAGGACCGGGTGACAGAGGAACCACAGGAAGCATCCCTGTAAACACAGAACGTGTGACCACATGAGGAGCTGTGGGGGAGGATTGTGCTCGTGAGGAGGCTGCGGGCGAGCGTACGGCGTGGTGTACCTTGGCGAAGCTGAGGTAGAAGTCTCTCTTCAGGGTGCTCCTCTCGGTGGAGATGATCTGGTAGAGGACAGAGGCCAAGAGCACGGCCAAGCCCACCCTCAGCACCAGGAGGAGGATGCCTGCCAGACTCAGCCCGGCGTGGTAGCTGTGGTGTTCCCTCTCGGACTCTAAGTATAGCTCCCACAGCAGCAGCACTCCCTGAAGAAACAATGGTGATGTTTCCTGAACCAAAATAACATCGGTCTTACATATTTATTTGAAATAGGTTTTCCTGCGTACATGTGTGACGACTCCACCGACAGCGACAGCCGTGGAGGCCGGAGAGTGTTCCCACTGCAGAGGTCTGGACTGAGGCTTCCTGCCGCGACTCAGAGTCCAGCCCATACACAGGCTCAGCAACATGTACAGCATGGACACCTGGGACACCATATCCCAGACTGCACCGGGGCAGGAAGGGAAAGTACATAACATAATTAGGTTAGGTTGCGTTTACAAATGCAAGAAGTTCCTCTGAATCGTATAAGAAACTTCAGAAGCAGAGAGAAGGAAAGAAAAGACGTGTTTAGGTACGAGGGTCTTACATTCTGCCAGGCTGCCCATCAGAGGAATACCGATACCATCTCGAGAATACCTGCAGAGAGGAGGGAACAAAAAACAATACTGGATTATTTCTTCCAAATCAAAGGCTGGTTTGAGTTTCAGTTATTAAGAAGTGAAAATGTATGTTACTTGGGAGTTCTGTGGTTTCTACCTGGCCAGGTGGATGTACTTGCAGAGAGCGGAGCCGCCCTGCAACGCCAGCGCCGTGGTGAGCACTTTGAAGACGGTGTGCATGGGGCCTCCTTTCCTCAGGGCCTGGTGCAGGGGCTTGATGTAGATACAGCAGGCGATGAAGAAGGCGAGCAGCAGGAGGAAGTAGAAACTGTGGAGACCTGAGTACAAGAGAGAGTAAATTAATGATTTTTCAAGAAAAATATCAGATACACCCGGCCAGCGTTTAACTTTACACTTCCTATTTAGAAAGTTTGCGTTCGCCCCGTCTCACCTGCCTCCTCCGCGCTGAAGTGCTCCAGAGGATTTCCGGCCGCGTCTGCGTTCAACAGCAACACGGTGAAACTGAGATCAGGGTGAGACGGAATCACGGCGCTTTCCTGGAGACGCAGAAACATAAAGAGAAAAGAAATGCAAGGAGAAGAAGAAAAAAAACTTAGTGTGACTCATTGCTTTTAATTGTTTGCTTGAACAGTTTCCTATTGTTTGCCTTAAATTTTTCATCAATAACTTGTAAAGCACCTTGTTACTGTGTTGTGAAAGCTTCTTTATAAATACAGTTTACTACTATTCCAACTTTAAATCGGTGGGGAGGTGGTTTCTTTGTAACGTTACCTGACACGTGTATCTGTCAGCGTACAGGGCCTGCCAGGCTGTCGGGGACGACTGTCGAGGGATCGTCTGGTTGTGTTCTTCCTGACTCAGAGGAACTGCAGGAAGGAGGAAGAGGAGGACAGTGAGAAGGATAAATCAATACAGCGGCACCGCGTCTGCAACACGCTGCTCCTTACTGGTGAAGTGGGCTCGGGCCAGCCGCTCGCTGCAGCTCAGGGTGTCCAGGTCCGGGTCCGTGTCCTTGTACAGCAGCAGTATGGACTCCTTCTCTGTGGCCAGAGCCGAGTTGTCCAGCCGACACACTAACAGACCACCATCGCCTAAAGAGAGAAGAAGAATCTGATGTTAGAGAAATAACTTATACTGGAATATCACCTCGGGTTTGCAGTGCGGTTATTAAACACAAATCCAGTTTAGTGAGGCCATTAGTCAGTCGACTGAAAATTGAGCATCAAACCTCATAATAGGGGAATGAGTTCATTTTGGTGGTAGATATAGTTTCAGCTTCTCTAATGTTCCGGGTTCTCTGGTTTACATCCAGCAAACAGAGGATTTCTGAGGTTGCACACACGTTTGTCTCCAGTTGTCCGGGCCCTTGGAGTTTTAATATTCTGTTGTTTTATTCTTTTTCTTTGCTCAGGTTTAAACCCTGCAGGGACCCTCCACCCAGCTCAGTGACCTCTGACCTCACACACACACACACACTTACATACAGTGTTGTGATGTAAAGTGACGTCAGGGATGCTGTGCACACGATTAGATAAAGTGATGATGACGTGCACGTCACACGCACAAAAATGGACACAAACCCCGCATGAGAACGGAAGGAGGCTGCGATCAGTGCAGGTCTGAGGTGACACGTTAGCAGCTCCTCCTCCTCCTCCTCCTCCTCCTCTGTTACCTTGGTACATGAATGAAGAGATGAACTGGCCGCGCGTCTCCCGCGCCGCGTCGCTCCTCAAAAGTCCCGTCACGGTTTTCCCGCGAACCCCCGCGCCGAGCAGCACCGCGGCCGCGAGCGCGCACAACAGCCTCGCCATCCGTCCCGCGTCTCTCCCCGCAAAAAACGTTCACGCAACAATCAACTCAATGAGCCACGCAGCCAGAGGAGAAGCCGCCGCGTCAAGCTGCACCGGGGAACCCAGTCAGGACCGGATGTTGTGTGTTTCCGCTCCCAAATAAAAGCTTCGCGTGCGTGTGTGTTGTTAAGATCCATAGAACAAAATGACAGAAAAACCTCACGTAGATATAAAATTAAGACAACCATATGTTTCTTAAAGTTTCCCTAACCCATACTTTAGTAGATGCAAGCTACTGTTAATCACTGTATATGTAAGGTTTTAAATAATTATATGTGACTTTATTAAAAGAATAACACATGTAAACAAGTCCTGTCAATAGCTTCATACTCTTATTTTGACACTACTTCCGGCCACCTTGCCTGGGCGACACTGTTGACAGCTTGAGTGATTTGAGTGAGACCCAATCAGAGAGCGCCGACTTGTCTACGTCACAAGGAACGACCAATCGGAGAGCTAGGAAGCTGTCTTCTCCGCCTCGACACGTATTCAACGTGTCAACACTGCCGTAAAGGAGAACCGTAGCTGTCGCAAAACGACGCGTCGTCAGTGCGGAAGCAAACAGAGGATCAGTGTGAGCTGTCAGGCAGAGAAGAGGAGGAAGAGGAGGAGGAAGAGGAGGAGGGGACAGTGAAGATGAAGTTATTATAACTGTGTGTGTATGAAAAGATGGACTTTAACACTGTCCTGGTGACTGGAGGCTCCGGATTCATGTGAGTTCACTCCACTGTCACTTTGAACCTCTGTCTTGAATGTGTTCTATTACATCCACATTGCAGCTGCACTGACACACACAAACTGTTGAGTGGTATGATTTCCTGTATTTAATGTGTTTATCATTATTGTGTTGTCGTATCTTGAGCCTTTCAGTATCTTGGTTATTTTGTTACAGGTGAATGTAGCGTAAAGTATCAAGTGACAGAAAATTCAAATACTTGTTTACATTAGTTAGCATCTCTTTAGAAATCTGTTAAAATCACTTTTCATAGAACAATGTCGTTGATAATTCCCATAATTCAGTGTAGCCACAGATCCTTGTAGGTTCTTTGTTTTTAATTTGTTTGCTTTGTTTTAGTGGAGTTTGTGTATGTGTGTGTCATTTCTTTTATTCTCTCAATGGGTTAATAAAGGATAAAAAATAATAATTAAAAAAAATATATATTAGAAGGTAATAAATTGCTATTTCAATATATTGGCCAACAAATATATTTTTAAATGATTCCAAAGATGTTGTGATCAAACCCTTATGGCAAAGAACTGTAACCGAGGCTTGATATTTTACAGTTTAATCATAAAACCTAATTTTAAATCACTATAAATAAAAAGAAAACACAAATATATAGAATTTGAATTAAGAAATAAACAAAACATTTTCCTACTGTATCTCTCGTCCTCCAGCGGCTCCCATCTTGTGTGTTCACTGGTCGACAGACACCCTGACTGGAGAATTATTAACCTGGATAATGTGAGTTTTCACTTCCTGTGTTTGTACACAACAAATGGCTGAAAATGATATATATATATATATAAAATATAAATGTATGTGTTTCAGCGAGTTTCTCCCGTGTTTTCCAGTTGGATTACTGCTGCAGCCCCAGGAGTCTGGAGAGCATTGAAGACAGAGCAAACTACACCTTTTTCAGAGTGAGTGCTGCTGTATTCAAATATTTTACGACTAAAGATAACCTCTGTCTGAAGTGACATTTGGACAAATATGATATCCTGTAGTTTATATATATTATTTTCTACTTCTTCAACAGGGAGATGTGTGTAACTCGCGGTTGGTCGACCACATTTTCAACACAGAGAACATCGATGTGGTTTTCCACCTGGCGGCCAAAACACATGTCGGTGAGCAGTTGTTCTCACTGAGGTTACATCTCTACTGTGCAGATACAACTGTTTATTTCATTCCCACGCACTGTGCTGTTGTTTCCTCAGAGTCGTCGTTTGAATCTCCTTCCACTTTCCAGCGGGTGAACGTCGACGGCACCAGAGTTTTACTTGCAGCTGCACATCAGGCCAGACACCGGCCTCAGCGCTTCATCTACGTCAGCACCGATGAGGTGTACGGAGCTGGGCTGGACGAGGTCAGTGGAGAGGCTGGGTGGAGTTTGTGTTTTTGGGTTCATGTGTGTTTTACTGACTTGAATATTTGGTGTTTGTCGTCTGCAGGTGTTTGATGAGAGCAGCCCGGTGAGGCCGTCCAACCCGTACTCTGCCACGAAAGCAGCCGCAGAGTTCCTGGTCAGATCCTACTGGGATGAATACAAGGTAGATAAGATAAGATAAGAAAACAACAAGATAAGTTAAGATACGATAAGATAATATACAATAAGATTTAAATATAAGATAAGACAGGATACTATAAGATAAATTATTTGCCCTGTTACAGCAGCAAACTATTAAAAACAGACATCCACAAAAGCAATCAATTTATTTCCTGCATTTAAGGCTTTTTCACGCAGGTTTAAATGTGACTAAGATGCAGCGTTTCTTGCTTTAGTAGAAGTAGTTGGACTTGTTTTCCTGTTATGATCGATTTTAGTTTAAGAAACATGGTTAAATTCATTTGATGAGCTAAATTCAGCTGTTTATCTGTTACCAGTTTCCAATCATCATCACCAGGAGCAACAACATCTACGGGCCCCGGCAGTTCACTGAGAAGGTTCAAGATCCTCACTAACAACTGCTGCTAATGTTTGTTTTTGTAAAAATATGAAATAATAAGTCAAAAATCATCTTTCAGGTCATTCCGAGGTTTCTCACCCTGTTGCGAATGAACAAGAAATGGTAGGTTTGTCAGACTTGTATTTTGAAAAATGTGAATCCAGATAATTCGGTATCTGTTTGACACGTTCTGCACCGCAGCACCATCCAGGGAACGCTCCCTAAATCTCGCCATTTCCTGTTCATCGACGACGCCGTCAGTGCCTTCCTGCTGGTCCTGGAGAAAGGGATTGTGGGCGAAATCTACAACATGGGGTCAAGCTGCGAGATTCCCATCATGCAACTGGCCAGGCAGCTTATAAGGATGGTGCGTTTCAGTGTTTTGCTTATTCAAATATTTCAACTACTATTTATTATGTACGTATTAATAAAAGTGTATTTTTTTTTATTTAGGTGAAGAATGTTCCGGACTCGGAGGTGAACGATTGGCTCGACTTTGTGCCTGACAGGTGAGTCAATTAAGTTCAGTATTTACTCAGTCTGCAGATGTATGAAACAATTCCAGGAAATAGCCACAGCCTCGCCCTTCATTAAAATTCATATTTTGATGGCTTGTTAACGCTATGACCGACATCGCCATAACAACACGAGACACATGTGAACCTACTGATGCTCTACAGGCCGCAGGTCGACCTCCGCTACCCAATCACGTGCGAGAAGCTGCAGCAGCTGGGCTGGAGGGCCGAGGTGTCCTGGGCTGAGGGCATCAGACAAACTGGTACAGTAACACACACATTATCAAACCATGGACTGTAAATAAAGATGAACAAAGATCTGAGATAGTTTCATAGTATATAATGTGTCGTAATAATTCCAGTGTTGTGTCTTCCAGTAAAATGGTACCAGGAGCACCCAGACTTCTGGTCAGATGCCGGCGAGGACTTGAGACAAATCCGGGGCGACCCCGCGCTTTGACGAATCGAAGACTGAACTGAGTCACCAGGCAGCGATGTTATTTTTTTTTTATTTCACATATTTGTGTGGCACAAATTGTGTTATGGCTGATTTACAGCTCAAATAACAACTGGTGCTTCATTAGCCTCAGTATTATGTCTGAATGACCGTTGGACCAACCGAGGTGCAGCCTCTTTTTAACCAAAGCTTCTACTGGAAATGGATGCACTTTATCTCGATATTAATTACAGATTCAGCTGATGTTGTCTAGCAGACCTGTTCTGCTCAACTTTGGCTTGTTCACTTTTTATTCACATAGTTTAGATGTTTGAAAAAAAGCTCTGAATGTACATAGAAACCTGAAAGCTCCTCATTGTGCTCTTGAAGATCTCGGAATTTGATCGCCGTTTCTCGACAGCATTGTTTGTTTTGGTGTTTCCCTGAGGGCGAATACACAAACTGGTCAAACTGGGCTGAAAAACCAAATGAAGAACCACGTCATCTCTCGCTGTCACATCTCAAACTGCAGCTTCACATTTGTGTCAGACCCTGGATTTATTTTGGAACCGTTGATGGACTTTCAGGAGCTTGTACAAACATGTACTTGTATCTTTCACACATTTTTCTTTCAATCCTCTGTGTACATTTCAATTCAGCAGGTAGCTTGATAATCCAGTGACCAAATATTGTAGTGCGGCGCAGAACAGGGAAGACATTAGGTCATTTGTGTTTAACCAATGCTGCCATTTTGCACATTTGGAGCGAGAGTCTGTGCAGGAGCGATCGTGGTGTGGCGACAACTTAACATTTCAAACTTTAACAGTATTTTGTCTAAAGATATTTTTGTTATAACAGCAGCCTCATAATAAGGTTGAGAAGTGAACCACAGCTAATTTAAAGTCCTTTATCTCAGTCAGGTGTTTTGCGCTTGACATTTTTTCATATGATGCTGAAGAATATTTTTAAGCAGAAATAAACTTGATATTTTATAGCTGAAGTCGTCTGTCCAGGTTTTTCTCAAACATCTAGAAAACACACACACACACACACGAAAGGGGAAGAAGAAGAAACATCACGACACCAGTAACATTTGCAAATCCAAACCTTTATTTGTGGTAAAATCAGAACAGATGCACAGTTTTCTTTTCTTCGTGCAGTGCTCCTCTTCGTGCACAACTGCTAAAACTAATACATAAAGCAAATGCTAACTACCAGGCCGGTGCTGCTGCGTGTTCACACTGGGGAGGGGGCTTCTGGCCAGTCAGTAATGGCCACAACACCAGGCTCCATTTCATTTCAGTGTCTAAGCGGAAACCATTCCTAAATAAGTCTACACACTTTCCTTTATTAAATGTCGGATCACTTTCTAAAGATAATCAAACTGAAAATGAAATAAAGCCGCATAGTGTTCGTGTGTACCGGGTTTCCCAGAGTGCCGTTTGTCATAACGGCAGAAGAGCCATAACCTTACTCACGCAAATATCTGAGTTTGTGCACAGAAAACGCTATAAAATGTGATTATTCACCAGCGGTTGATCTGTCCGTGATCACAGCTTCACTTTGGCTGCAATGCATTCTGGTCCGTTGTTGCTGCAGTCATGGAAACTACAGAGTGTCTCTGCTAAGTGGACCTTCAGTAGAAATACAAGCTACGGTAAGATTCTCATGCACGACGGATCAGCCGCCTGTTGCAAAAGAAAAAAAAAGAAAAAGGACCGCAGAGTGGATCCTCATTTCTGATTGGCCAGAATCTCCCCAGTGACAGAGTTCACACACTGACGCCTGAAAATATGCAAATCACAACAACATAGCAATAGAACCACAGTTAATTCTGTGTTATGAAGACTTTGAAGGTCGCCACTTGCCAGACATTCACCACAAAGGGTTTTTTTTAAACGGGAAGGAAAAGTGTAAAGACTCAAATGAAAAGAAAAAAAACAACCGACTTGGAGAGAATCTGGACACTTGTTTTTTGTACTGAATGTTTTTTTTAAATTACATTTTTTTTACAAAATGGTCTTTGATCGTAATGTTTCATTTTATTTTATTTTTTATCCAAACCTTGGCATACATGGTGGTATTGTCTCAAATTTTGTTTGCCAATTAAAAAATGGCTGTTTATGGATGATTATCATTATTGGCAATGGAACCTGTCGCACAAACAGGTTTTATGGATCTGATACTGAGTCCAATGTGACTTTAAAGGTAACTCGTGTAGGACGTTTCTCTTGATACATCACTGTCACAATAAGGGCCAGTGCTTCAGCTCGTGAGACACCACGTGCACATCTTCACATATTGTACAGGGGAAAGGAGAGGAAGAGTTCACCGACGCATTTTCTCAAATCAAAACAATTTATGCATCTTGATGACAAAAAAAATCTGCCATATTTAGGAGATATTTATGAGTGTGTGCAATTTGGTTGAAATACAAATAAAAATATAGATCTTGCAAATTTAAATGTGGTTTTATAAGGTGAATGTTGGGCTGTAGGGACTATGTAAAAATAAATAAAAGAAAGAAAGATGTGCACATGGTGTAAAAACCTTTGTATCGGCCTGTTTTAGAGAACTCTTTTATTGGGAAGTTTAGCCTTTTGGCACCAGTGACAGTATTGTTGCTTTTGGACTTGGATTTGTATAAGAAAGCTTGTAACAGTGACATATCCAAAGAGAAATCCCTGCACGTTGCATCTTTAACATTAAAAAGCTCACACTACCCCAGAAAAATAGAAATTTTCACTCATACCAATGACATTCAACATTCAAGTGCCAGTGTTTTTGTTTACTGTCTTTTGGTCAAGTCACTTTGTAAAATATCAACTTTTGTATTAGGCTTATAAAAATAAATATTTCTCAGAAATGCTTGATAAATTACACAAACTAGCAGCGAAAGTAGACTCGAGAACTGCGCGCGAACAGCTGAATCCCACGGTTGCTGTTAACTAGAACTCCACCTGGTCCCGAAAAAAACCAAAAGAAAAACGAAAACAACTGTTTCATATGTGGAAGAACCTTTCCATACGACACACTCACACACACACACTCATGCACATGCACACACTCATGCACATGCATGCACACACACACACACACACACACACTTTATTGTTGAGAAACCTCTCCTTCTACTTCACACTCACTCACGCATACATACCCCTCGGAGGTTTTGAAGGACGTGTGCTACAGAGGACTAAAGTAACGAACTAAAGTATATTTTGTAAAACCTATCGGGGGTTTGAAGTTATTCTACAACAGAGGGGCCTGCAGGCCGCAGCAATGGGACATAGCACCAGTAATTGGTCACTGACCATCAAAATACTCCTGCTGGCAAGTTAAGTTACCGCAGCGACGCATCGTGCCATGGTGACAGTGTCAGTGTATCTGTTGCCGTGATAATGCTGTATACAAGTGTATCCAACTTCCCGATCTGCTCCATTAGGGCTGGGTATCAGCTTTGAATTTAAGGCATCAAAAAAGGTTTTGAAAAATATTCAAAAACCATAAAATAAAGTGCTGGATTTAAAAAAATACTAAGTTTTCTTTCAGAGGGAAAAAACTGAGCACGTCTTGCCTCGAATTAACAAAACTGATACAGGGATCATTAGGATTCATTAGCAAAAAAGAAAAAATCTGTCTGGAAGACAGTGATGGATGAACTAACTTCCATCCATTGAGCTCTGCTACTTCTGTGGCTAAAAAGCAAACAGCAGAAGTGAGAGGAATCCAAAATGGAACACAACACGGCAACTAAATTATATTTCTCTTGGCCTTTACTCACCTTTCTGAAAGTTTTCTAAATCTGTTGGAAACAATGTATAATGTATATGTTTTAATTGTGATTAAACCCCGTTAATGCTCAGCACTTGTGAATTTTGCCAACCTGGGGTGACTTCCATGCACGGTGAGGTCACTACTGTGTCAAAGTACCCAGCCCTAACCCACTTGCTCCAGTCTTTTCAAGGCACCGTGCACATCGCGTCAGAATTTGAGCCGATTCCACTTGTGCCAGTTTGTGCTTTGAATCCAAACGGAGCACAGACGGAAACAAATCCTGGAGACGGCAAAGTGAAAGCAAACCACGAGTAGCTGTATCTCTATTGCACTTCCTTTAGAGGCCCAGAGCCTCGCTGGGGTGGGGAGGGGTGTTTTGACGAAATGGGTGGTGGGGTTTGGGGCACAGTGGTAGTTTAAGTGTTGCTCCAACTCAGTTCAAAAGTAACTACAGCTGATCGATTATAGTCCGTCTTCCTAGAAAAAAAAGAACTGGATACATTGCATATTTATGTGCGTGCTCCGAACACTACGACGTGACCAGATTGCTCTGTACACAAGATGAAGAGTGAGGTAAACTCAAGTTCCCACAATTCCCTGCTGTAAATCGCCAAAGTTAAAAATTCCTATCTACACTACCAGCAGTCAACAACATGCTCAGACCCTGCCTTAAATCATAAAGTCCTAGCATCGGTATCACCGCATGTGAAATGCCCAGTCACTCCCCTGCAGCCTGTAATCACGCCATTATTCCACGGTTAGCCTATCTGCCCCCTAGTGGCTGTTAGAAGGCACGGCAATGTCTACACGGAACCAGATTCTTTCTCCAACTTTTAACTCTGACACCATTTCCTTCTTGAAGGTATTTTAAACACTTGGAATTTTTATTGAACTACACCAGCTGCATAAAAAGCCACGGATTCAAGTAACAAATGCTGACAATTTCCCCCTCGAAACAGGGACTATGTAACAGTGTCAGTTTGCAAGTGCTAAACTCGTCGTATTCAGTCAATAGTTAAA
The DNA here is from genome assembly GCF_022539355.2 of Hippoglossus stenolepis. Taxonomy (NCBI): domain Eukaryota; kingdom Metazoa; phylum Chordata; class Actinopteri; order Pleuronectiformes; family Pleuronectidae; genus Hippoglossus; species Hippoglossus stenolepis. The sequence continues at coordinate 4,899,182 of NC_061506.1, read as the reverse complement.
GGTAGACACTGATATGTAACAAGTGCCTGAAAGCGTCCAAATGTTCCTACTCCAAAAAAAACCCCTCAAAAACATCAACAATGAGGGGATTTTGAGACGCTTATGGGAAACGTAACACAATTAAGATTGTGTATCATCAACTGTGTAAGGAGCTTCAGTCTCTACGTTTCCCGGTGTCCAAGAAAAAGTGCAACTTAAAAAGAGATCTGTCCACGTGTAAAGTGAATTCTAAACTAAGCAAATCCTTCATTAGTGATTGTCATCTGCAATACTATCTTCAACATATGGTCCAGTCACTAATTTCGGTCTCCCTGCTGCTGCTGCTTCTTCCTTCATTTAACAGTTGCTGTAAGAAATCTAAGACGGAGACTATCCACCATTGCTGCAGGAGAAGTGTTTAGAATCGTTTATCAGGTGCTGAAATAATTTTTTGGGACACCTCGAACACAGTTCTGGTCAACGCCGATTTAACCAGCGCTTCATTGTAGTTTAGCCGATATTAGAACAACAGAGAGAACGATGCGCTACAGTAACAGTTGAACCACATTTAAACAGCAACTGAAAGAAAAAAAACGCCAACTCATTTTCAGTTTTCGGCTCATTCAGAAGGTCGACGTGGTCGAGCGTGTTGCGTCTTTACTCGATTGCCACAACTGCCTCTCCTGCTACAAATAGAAGCTTTTTGGAAAATCTACACAAATGAGATTTTGCATGTGATCCGCTGTCTGCTCAGTCCTCTGGCATCAACTCAGCCTCAAACTCTTCTCGAATCGCGCCAACTACTTCGCTGAACCTCCTTATCAACTTGTACTCGAGGGACACGGAGTCAACGACTGACCCGAGCATGACAAGAAGTGTAAAAAAATAAATAAAAATAGACGACGGGAAAAAAATAATAACTAAAGCCTGCTGTAGAATTATAATCATTGGTTTGGCATTTTTAACTCCTTGACCAAAAAACAACAACACTTGCATGTTTTGTTGCCTTGATCCAGCCTTGTCATGTGTCAAAGCCAGTGGGCAATTTGAGGGAATCTGATTGTGTGTGTACAAAACTGTAAAGAATAAATCTGCTGAGCTGGTTCAAATTGCCCACTGAGCTCAGTTTGTCAGACACTGCATGGTCCAATGTCGAGTGATCAAAGATAATCTTCTACACATCAAGTGTTGTTTCACTTTTAATTCACATTCTTTTTCAGTGGAGATTCTTCTTTCTATTTTAAAGAGCCTAACTATATACACAACCTAGATTTTCTTTATTTCACTAAAATTATCGATGTAAACAAAACAAATTAATACCCTGATAAGAAATAATAAATTTCCCCACCAGGCAGCAACAGTGCATTTTGGCGTATTCTGCTGCTGATAAGACACAGTGGGGGATTGGGCTTCTACCACTGAATCATTCAAATGACAGTGGAGGTTCTCTTATATGTTCAAACTGGGACCCAACACGGACATCATGGGTGCAGGTCAACTGCTACTTGTAGCCTGGTTCCATGGCAGAGCAAAGTGGGGCTAACCAGGTATTAAGCATAGATTATATCAAGGTTCTTAAATCTTCAGTTCTTTTATGCCACTTGTCGATTAGCACACTTTATCCGTCCTATATCTTACTGTGCTATGCAGACGCAAGGATTCTTTGGAACAACGTGGGACAGCGCTGGCCAAAGCGTAATCTCTATAAACAGACTCTGCATGTGAATATGCAGAATCTGTAGGAGAGGGAGCAGGTTTTAGTTGCTCGCATGTAAACAGTATGTGTGGAGAGCTACGAAATGCATCAACTATCGTTCTGTAAATGTATTTGCACTCAGATGCCGATAGCTGTTAATAGAGATTAGCCAAAAATTTTGTCTGGACATACATCTACACATCGCACTTTGTATGTTGTGTGATACAAAGAAACTAATCGGACTGTCAACAGCATACAGCGAACGGAAGTCTGAGTCTTGGCCCGGATATCCGCCGTCTACACCAGAAGCCCCAATAATCAGATAATTCATCCTTAGACAATAGCTGAGTGGCTCAGAGATTTGTCAAAGTGTAGCACACACCAGCAGTGTTGCATCATTTCACAATAACAGACGCACAGGAAGGAAGCAGCAGTTACGTCGCGGTAGCTGGAATGAACAGTTGCACTTTGATGCAGGTAAAATAACATCACTCAGCGACGGCTAATGCCAACATGCTGCTGGTGTGCAGCTTACATAGAAAGTGACGGGTGCAGCGGTTGGTTATGAAGAACATAATTTGACTCCGATGTGTGTCGGAAATTTTGGGGCTGTGTTTGTCTGCTGATATCTTTGAAACATTGCAGTGAATAATTTGACTTCATTAGAAAAACTCAAAGAATAATAAGGGAAGCACCTGCAATCTAAAGCCGAGTAGACATGGGTGGAATACAGCACAGTAAGACATGACGACACAATGACTAAAATGTGCTACAGACGTGTGGTTATATCTCCCAGAAGCCCCAGCATCTCCCTGCTGTGAAACAGATTAGGCTACAGATTCTCTACTTTTATACCCGACCTCAACAGATCTGTAAGACCTAACAAATAAACTGGAATTACTTATTTTAGAGAAGACTCTTCATGTAACTCTCCAGGATAGAGTGAGCAAGAATTTTTTTTTAACTATTATAGCCGTTTTTTTAGTTGTGTTTCCCCTTGAAAGAAGCTTTTTGGCAAACAAGGGTTTTTCAATGTTTGTGGTGGAAGCGGAGCCAGTTTCCCAAGAGCATGGTGGCACTAAGATGAACATCCAGAGTCACTGATGAAGTTTTGTAACTGTTGTTTTCAGCAGCAGCAGCCATATTGTGGTTTTAAGTCAAATTGTTGCAGCGCTGCTTTGGCATCACTGTAGGATGTGGTGCAAGAGACTCAAATCTTGGAAGATTTGTTTTGCTTTTTCATCGCCAAAAGATTGTCGATGCTAAAAACTTGAACTGCAACAGGACAGATCTAATATAACATTTTTTTAGAACCACATATTTGAAGGTAAAGACTGCGAGATCGAAGCATCTGCTGCACAGCACAACCTAACTCTCTCTCAGTGACTCCCTGTTGAGCATTAAGTGACCCAACAATTAGTGACATTATTTTGAGAAACTCAAACTCGAGCTCAAACCAGAGCTATAGATGTGACATACAGGTCAATGAGTCAGACTTTGTTTCCCAAAGGCATAAAACCACTGCTGTTGTCTCTATTTATTACCTAATAAAGCCAAATTTAATGTTTTGTTTAATCCATTTTAGTGGCTCTGGATGAGGGTGTTTAAAAAGTACAGAAATGTGGCGACAGTGGTGATACGCAGTTGGGAATCAGCTCATCAGAGACCTCCAGATGAATTTGAACTTCAATAGACAGATAAGGAACAGTGTTGAGGTTCCTCACCACAGTTTTTATTTAGTTTTTTTTTTTTTGCCAAGGTTTGATTTAGTTCAAGCCTAGTTTGTTTCCTTCCAAATAGAAATAAAGAAAACATGACTGAACCCATACATGACATTGAATACACTTTTTTTTTCAGTCACAGTTGGCCGATACTTGTGGCCAGTAACGCATAATGGCAATAAAAACAATGGAAATAAGGGACAAAAGTTCAACTGCTGAAAGGCACAGTACAGAAACAAATGATTCTCCATTATGTTTTGCTTTAAACAAAGAAATGCTATTTGTCATTGTGATATTAACAACCACTGGAAGCGTCCCAGCTCCTCGTCTCCTCAGTCTCATTATTCTCGAAACGAATGTTTTAAAAAGGTGACAAAAAACAAATTTTTGCGGTTTCTTTACCCCTTTTTAAGAATCTGTGATGTAAGTGAAGTACACCTCAGCCTCACCTTTCTCTGCGCTATGTTTTAGAAAAGTTCCTGGCCGGTGATTTACAACATGGCCATGCGTTACATACAAAGATGGCGTGTGGAGGGACACAGGAAGCTGGCTTTGGGTGAATACAGACAAAAATAATGAAGCCAAAACTAAAATCTTAAACTGAAATAAATGAATATCCCTCTGTCTTCTACAACTGTTATGGAGAAGTCCACACGCTGTCAATCTTGTGTGTATCATATAAAAGAACACGTAAAACTTTATAACTGGTTATTTCTCTTCAGACGTGTCACAGAGGGAAAATACTTTAAAATGTCCTTGCTGAAAACAAAGGATGCTGCTAGCTTGAAGTAAACCTGTGGCTAGTGTTAAAAAAAACAAACCCGCTAAAATTGAAGAATCCTTTTAAACTGTGACCAATTGTAAGAGGCGAGAGTCATCGGGAACTAAGAAATCAAAAAATCAAACCGAAAACTGTAACGACGAAGGTGGAGATGGATAGAAGAGGAATTAAAAGATTTAAGCGCATAGAGATGGAAGGGGGGCTATATAAACGAGTATAAATAGTCCAATAACATGCACATGGATTCTTGGGGTTTATGGAGGGGATGTAGACAGACGGAGTGCAGACGACAGTGTGGGGGAAATGAGGGAGGATGATGAGTGAAAAGAAGAAAGAAGAATGAGTGAAGGAGAAGGGATGGAGGAGAGAGGAGGAACCTAGTTGCCCCACCAGTCAACTTGAGAGTGCGAGTAGCTGCCGCCGTAGCCGTCACTGGTGTAGAAGTTTCCAAATCCAGCTGAGACAAGAAACAGAGGAGGGAACTCAAAGTTAACAAAATAAAGGAGTCAGCTTTTCAGAGAATATGCTTAGGTTTAGGAGTGTGTTTGTATTCTGTGCCTTCGGTTTTAATCATTAGAAGAATGATCATATATTGAGTAGGAGATAATTGAAAACACCAGATATGTCTTAATGGACAGATCCTCACCTCCTCCAAAGCCTCGGGTTGCGCCATGTCCTGCCTGGTTGCGTCCTCCACGTCCTCCGAACCCTCCGGCGTTTGCTCCAGCGGCCGTCTGACGATAATCACGTGCTCCAAACCCTCCAGCGAACCTGGTGGTGAAAATCAATGATGTTATTTATATCAAATATGCAGTAATAAAACAGTGCAGCCCCTACAATGAGAAAAAAAAAAACCTAAAACTTTTACATGACAACCAAGATTTAGAGTATGTTTACCTCTTAGAGCGTCCTCTGTTGGTGCTCTTATGCTGGTGTTCATACGCCAGGCTCTCAAGCCAAGAGGGAACTTCCTGTTTGGCCTCTACAAGGATGTCCAGCAGGTCTTTAGTGATGTTCCCATTCTTATCATTGAAGAACGATGTGGCCAGTCCTACAGGGAAAAAAGAATCATGTAAAACGCAGCGATTTGTGAGGTGTGGCTCAAACTGCTGAAAGATCATGCAACACACGTCATGTTGTATTCCACTGACATTAGAGTGGAGTCTTACCCAGGTTTCCGACTCTTCCTGTACGACCGATACGGTGGACGTACTCCTCTATGTCGCTGGGCAGATCAAAGTTAATTACGTGCTTCACGTTGGAGATGTCCAGACCCCGAGCTGCCACCTGAGTACACAAGACAAAACTTTCAATCAATATCAATGCTGAGTTGGCATTCCCGCTAACTGGTGTCTTCTTATTCTGGATTCTTCTCCCGTACGTTTTCCGGTCACCAACTAATCCCACATATTCCAAACATCCAAACGTTCAACTTGTTCAAGACAAGTGTTCAACCCCTCAAATATAGATATTTTTTTGAAATATTCTACCTTTTCTGCTAATTATTTTGTATTTAAATTAATTGGTCTCTATTTACCTCTTCATACTTTGCGCTAGAAACTTAATTTAAACAGATCAAGACATTCAGCTATTAAACTTGTAAACAGATTTTTGATATCTTGTATAAAGTCTTGTTTCAGATCATAATTGAGTAGAGGAATAACTGAGCACTCTGACTTTAGCTGAAATTTTAGAGGTACATTTATTCTCTTTCACACAAATCAGCTCAGACTTCATGCATTTTCACATTCCCACTGGGAAACACAAATTTCTATTATGCGTCAAGTAAATACCTGATTACATATTTTAATATAATCTGTGTTATTTCTTACTGACCGCTGTGGCAACCAGAATGGGGCATTTTCCTGATCTGAACTGGCTCAGGGCCTCTTCTCTGTCTCTCTGGGAGCGGTCACCATGGATACTGGTGCAGGCGTAGCCCTCCCGATACAGGAAGTCCTCCAAGGCATCGGCACCTTTCTTGGTCTCCACAAAAACCAGAGTCAACGAGTCCTTGCCTGATCAACCGAGAGAAAACGACACAAGAAGTTAATCATTGAAGGCGAGTGGCTGATCCTGGTGGTCGTACCAACACAAACAGCAGATTTTAAGTGGCTGAGAATGAAGTAGCTTCTGTGTTTAAAGCTCGGATGAAATATAATTACATTTTATGAATGAAGGCCAGCGAGCTTGATTGTTTTTTCTTCTGCACTAGAAGAATCAGCGGGGGACCCCCTGCTGTGTTCACACATTGACTTCTCTGGACATTACACTAGAAAGCCAGGCAGATAAAGTCCACATAAACTGTGGAGCGTCTCACTCAGACATTTGCATTTACACATGCACCTCCTCTGGAGAAAATATAGAGGTACTGCGGAGTTCAGTGCATTTCTGAAAGCAGCTTAGATGAACTTTCAATCCTTAGAGTCTGCTGATGACACGGCGAAAAATAAGCATCAGACTTTGTTTTCCAACATGCTGTAGATCTGACTTGTAACTAATAGACAGATATTGCTCACAGAAATCCCAGGTCTTAAACTTGAATGTGATAATACCTAGAAGAAATTGAAACACTCAAGAAGCAATTCACCAACTTAGTTTATCAGTTGTTAAAAAAATAAAAAAAAATAAAAAAAAGGAGTTGTAGGTACGAAACATGCTTAACCACAATGAAAATCTTAAAATGTTTCAAATCCGTTTCTGAGCAGACTCTGGCACATCATATATCTACCAAAAATTCAGCACGCACACGTACATGTCGGAGGCTTCAACGCAAACGCTGCTCACTCACTTTGAATGGGGTGATGTCATGCGTTCCTAAACTGCATTTTGGTTCTGTCGCTTTACTTTGCTTGCACTGCATGTGGTAGAAAATGAGCAGCAGCCAATCCAAGGGCGTATAAATGAATCCCCAGGCTCAAGTGCGAGAGGAGGAGAAGAGAAAGCTGGTGAACCTTGTTTGTGTTCATCTAGTTGTGGATTTTATTTCCAATGTGTTTCTGTTTGGCATTCCATGGACAGGTTAGCATGGCAGGTTAGCACGAAAGCAGAGTAGGAAACTGATTATTGTAGACATGATGATTGCACCAGCACAAAGCGTCGGGCTCGCCTTCCATCAAGCGTTAACACAACATGTACGTGAGAGTCCTCTTTCAGGTAGTTAAATTCCATGATGTGACACTTAAATCTTGATAACATGCACCTTATGTAGCCATTGTTCTTATCACAATACAATAATGTTCATCTGTGCAACAGGCAGTGGGGGGTGCAGCGTGAATAAGAAAAACAAGAATAACTAGCTAACAGCATCAGCAGCACTGCGACGAGAGCCCCTGATGGAGAGAGTTTGGTCAAATGCTCCTGCTCCAATGTCATTACCACCTGATGTTAAAGTGGGCCACATTTATCCACTTGTTAGCGGTTGACAACACCACATGACCACACTCTCTCCATCAAGGATTTGGTTCTGACACGAGGACACCACAAAGAGATGCCCCAAAAGAAAAACAACCACACAACAGGCATGTTTGGTTTAAGCTGAGCAAACCTGACCCATGAAATGATTCACAGAACAAAATCAATTCAAAAAAACAAAAAAAACACGAAACACAGGATTCTTCACCCACAAAAAAGAATAATAAAAAGGCAAGCAATATTATTTTAAACTATGGAATGACAAGATACAGGTTCATTGATTAAGGATCTTACCAGGTTTCTCTATGTTGTCTCCAGTATTGTCCTGTACCTCGCTCGGGATGACTTGGGATAAAACCACACCAAACCACCAAACATGTAAACTGCACTCAAATCACCAGCAGAAAACCAACTGTGTGTGTTTAATGTTGCTCAAGGACCAAATATTTGCCGGGATCACATAAACGCTTTTACTACTAATTTCTTGACGGGTTACTGTTTAAAAAGAAAGGAGAATATTTGCTGATTCCTTTGGGGTATGAATAATATTTCTTCTGCCTTCCTCAGACCAAGACAAATATAATTGAATGAAATCACGTCTAAACGCTCTGCTGGATGTTTCTTGCACGAGGCAAAAGAAAAAAAGAGTAAAGTAATTTTATCTTGGCAGTGTGTTCTTAACTCATATTGATGGTACTAGGTTGAAATGTGTCTATTTTCACTGAACAAACCCTAAACGTAACTATGTGAACGGTTGTCAAACATGGGATGTTGATGTACATTACTCTGATTGGGAGACACATAGTAATGCACAGTCTGATATGTAAGGACGACAGTAAGTCAATGGTAAAAGGATAGGGGAATTAAACCTACACTGTGTATATGTGTGTTTGCAGTAGCTCAACAGGTTAGGTTACGAGTTCTCACTATGTGACTGTCTCACCTGTAGCACTGAGCAGGTCCAGGAGGAAAGACCTCTTATCGCTCTCTTCCACCCACACCACTTTCTGAGTGATGTTCTCTGAGGTGGAACCCACTCTGCCCACTGCCAGGAAGATGTACTCCTCCAGGAAATCCCTGGCCAGGATCTGCAGGAGGAGCAGACCACATGTTCATTAAAAGATTTTAGCGCTGTTATTTTTATAACTGTAGAGCCAGAGGGACTAATTGTAGGAACTGAGGAAGTGGAGTTTACTGCAAACACACCTGGATCTCTTTAGGAAAGGTAGCACTGAACATCATGGTTTGCCGGATGCCCTTGTGTGGCATGGTGTCCTGCTCCACAATGCGCCTGATCTGCGGTTCGAATCCCATGTCCAACATGCGATCTGCCTCATCCAGGACCAGGTAGCTGAAGTGAAGGAGACAGAGGATGAAGCCTTCACAATAAAGCTAAAACTGTTTTTATAAAATGCATTTGAATAAAACATCTCATTCGAAACAATAAAATTAAACTGGAGAGAATAAATGTTTTTTATTCATCACTGCCTCCTCCTGTCCATGTCTTACTTGCAGTAGTCCAGTCCGATCTTGCCCCTCTCCATCATGTCTACCAGTCTTCCTGGTGTAGCCACCAGTAGGTGGCAGCCTCTCTCCAGGTCTCTGATCTGCTGGCCAATGTCTGCTCCTCCATACACAACACAGGGACGCACTTTGGACCTGTAGGCAAACTATAAATAGAACAAGGAGGATAAAGATAAATAATAAATAAATAATTGACAGCAGGGAGGGTTAATGTGTGTGTGCATGTGCATGTTGTGTACCTTCCTGGCTTCATCATATATCTGCAAAGCCAGCTCTCTGGTTGGAGCCAGTACCAGAGACATTGGGTACTGCTTACGACGTCCGTACTTCCCATTCTCCTGTATAACAAGGATAAAACACCACAAAACAAAAGATTAGTTCAGAAGTCACCAGAAAGGCCCAAACATCACCTCTAACTCAAATGTGTGCTTTGAATGTGTCTGCGTCAGGCCACTGTCACAGTCCCAATCAAGCACAATTGAACTCAGCTGCACAGTGAACACTTTGCTGTTACCTGTCCAGAGGCTTTAGCTGCATTCGTAGTTTCTCCTGGTCCCTCATTGTAGATCTGGCTGAGAATCGGCAGCAGGAATGCTGCAGTCTTTCCAGAACCTGCACAAAACCAAACAGCATCATCTCAAGAATCTAACATCAACATATTAAAGATGTGATGCCCTCCATGTACAGCATGTCCTACCGGTCTGTGCGCATGCCATGAGATCTCTCTTTGACTTGACGATTGGAATGGCGTATTTCTGGACAGGAGTCGGTCTGGTGTAGCGACTCAGAGCGATGTTGTTCATGATAATCTCACCCATGTCCACATCTTGGAACTACACAGCACAAACACAACCATAACGTTCATGTAATTGTGCAGCTGATGTATAATATTGTTAGATTTCTAATTGATTAATTTAACAACAGAAACTCACGCTCTCAATGTGGTGGGGGCAGTTCTGCCCTGTGGCCTCAACAGGAATGTCATCATATTTCTCAAAGTTAATGCCTGTGTTACTGGCAGCGAACAGCTCACTGCAGAGGAGCAAAAGAAGAAGAGAGGCAGAGCAGGTTAGTCCAACATTCAGAAAATAATCTGATGCAGTTTCAAGCTTTGTAATACCTCCACAAAAAAAAAAATACACTAAACTCTTCTCTGGTCACCAGTGACATTTGTTTAAATACAACTCATGTTATTTTTGTGTATAATCTTTACAGGGGCATTTAGATTTTTCTCATATTTTGTACGCTTAGGAAAACATCGCATTGATTTCAGAAGCCTTAAAGACAGTTTTAATGATGACTGATATTATTCCCACATTAATGACACTGCTTAAAAAGGCACAATATCCATGTCATAAAAACTACTAAATTACAGTTTGTAAAATTACAATTCAAGTGTCTCATGTTTGTTTGCCAAATTCAACTTATTGTTGTAAACAATACCAAAAACACAAATGACACAAGGGAAAATTTCTATTCTTTGTACAACACATACTTATGTAGTGAATATTCCAGTTCATCCATTTACCTGACTGAAGTTTATTCAAATATCCAATATTCCCTGTATGGACCACACAAAATCCCACTCACTTTTCAAGGCGCTCGTTACGTGGTGTTGGTTTGGACCAATCTCCTTCATTTAGGGACTCCTCCACCCAGCGGCTGTTTCCTCCACCTCCTCCACCACCACCACCAAATCCACCGTGCTCGAACCTGAGCGTGACACATGCGTGATACAAGATGCTGATGTATGATGCTGCGATGCCGTTTTCCAAATTCTGCACATCTAACTGAAATGCATTTCACATTAAAACATGGGGGTTTCTGTGGCGTCGTAACCTTAAAAGTTGTTTCAGGACAGTGACAGACAAAAAAAAGAAAAAAGAAAAGAACAAAGACGTCGTTTGACCGACTGCATGCCTCATGTCCTTACCTCCCTCTATTAGCGTTGCCCCTGTCATTGAAGAATGCAGACTTCCCTCGGTTGTTACCAAAGTTGCTATAGGCGTCCTTGGCTGTGTTCCAGCCACCTGCATCTGAGAGATGAAGGAATGAATGAACATAACAGTGGAAGAGGAGAGATTTCATACATTCAGTGTTAGTGAAATATGAGCAATCTTTTCTCAAGTATTTTGATTTTAAGTGTTCAACAGTTCATCTTTCCTCTGGTTCTGATTTTGGATAATTAACATTTTTCGAATGTTCAAAGAAGTCACCCCTGCCTGTCCCTTCATATCTACATGATTTAACTCCATATGATGACAACCTGAAAATATAATGCCCCTGACCACAGTTAATACCGGCGCAGAGGCATAAAACAAGACATTAATCACATTACTGCAGTTTGAAATGTTAATTGGTAAAGATGTTCTCTGACAAATAACTAAGATGTACGCACTGTAATAGAAACTTTAATCTGGGTGCTGTGATGCAGAATCCCACCTTTGTTTTCGAAGCCACCAAATCCCATTGGCTGTGCTGGGATGATGGGGTTGAAGGCTCCTCCTCTGTTACCACGGTAACCGCCTCCGCCGCCTCTTCCCCGCTCCATGCGAGGCGGGCCCCGATTAAATGTGTTCCCGGCCATGCGGTTGTCATGGTAGCCATTAACAAAGTTGTTGCGCCCTCCGTCCCAACCGACTGTAGGTGGAGAGGGGACAATAAATGAACCAGGTATCAGAGAATACGTCACTGAACAGAGACTCTGAGATTGTTTCTGTTCTTCACAATGACAAAGTGATAAAGATTATTTTATATCTCTGTAGAGAAAGAGGTAATAATAATAAAAAAATAATAATCAGGTTTTTGGAGGGAGTTTTCTAAAGATATCTGTTTGCAGCAAACAAATGAGGAAGAGGAGGTAGAAGTGCAGCGAGAAACTTACAGTTGGCTGGAGGCGCCATGGCGTAGACACCTTGTCGACCAGCGGCGAAGGCATTTCCTGCTGGATGGGAAGAAAGTGCTTCAATTGTGATTTTTCCTCAGTGACAGATACAGTTAATAAAAGGTGCCATGTGGAGTTTTAGGCCACTCGTAGCATCTCACAGATTTGATTTCACAATGAGGAATGTTTTGGCCCATATCCTGTCGATGGTTTCAAAGTATTGCATTGACGAAAAGAAGAAGAAAAGTGGACGCTGGGATGGAACAGTGCACGATTTCAAACGTTCACAAAATCTGGGCTTTGTGAATGTTAGGTAGGAGGTAAATAGGAAAACTCCACAGGACAGCTTTAACTAAACCTCTCACCATTTTTGGGAAGCATCTTTGTTCTGTAAATGCGGAGGAATGTATCGCCCTGTAGACGGAGACAACATCAGTGACTGAGTTTCCTTCCTTCGAGGTCTCAGAATCTGACTGTACAATAATATAAATAAAGACACTCAGTGACTGTGGCGACCACTGATCGTGAAACTACAAAATGCAAAAGCATTTTAATTAAGATATTTAAGATGCCCTGTAGACATGCTTTTATTTATCCACAAAACGTATGCTCCTTGGTTTGAAAAGGTCTTCTTCTGGCTGTCCTGTGCGCACCTTCTCTCTTTAGAATTCACTTAAGCGTTGATTTTGTAAACCTTATCCTTATTATATATTATTCATCATCTTCTTCACATGCACGATGACCTCTTTACTCCTCATATTGGCAGACAACTCCACCTCTGTCTAAACGGCAACTCACCAGCCCACGTGAAACCCACACTTGCCCAAGACACGCCAAGGGTCCAGCACATAGCATTTGGGGGCCATGTCTTTAAAGGGTTATGTTTATCAGGGTACTTTTTGTGCAAAACACAAGAGCACCAGTGACTTGTAGAAAGGAATTTGTGGTCGTAGAAAATGTTGTGTCCTTCCTAAGTTGTTCTTTAGGAATAGCTCCAGTCCTGCTAGCATGGTTAATTGATTGCGGTGGAAAGATGTTCAGGTTTGTGAGCGTGTGTGCACATGAACTAATAAAGAGAAAAACAAACAAAATAAAATAAAAATATGAATACATTTTGCCTCCTTACTGCTATTGCCTCCAAGTTGTCCATCTGCAGCACTCAAGTCGAGGACAGCAAGCTGGAGAAAGAGAGACAAAGAATTAGGACAAACAGTTAACACACACACACAAAGCTTCATCTATCCTTCACCCTGATCCAAGTGTTTCCATTGAGGTATTTTTACCCCGAAATTGTAAACACACGTAAAATACCTGAGTGGAGACCACCGAGGAAATCACTCACGGCCTACATGTACATGTCAAAGACTGTATATAAAGATGGACAACATAACAGCTCCCAAAAGTGAAGCCAAATCATTTTGATGATTCAGTATAGATTGTTAACCCTGCCTAATACATGTTGACTGCTCCGCAAGGCTGAAGCCAAAGCATCTCAGCAGTATAGGTCATAAATCCCACCTCCTCTCTGGTAAGTTCGGTTTTAATGAGTTATTTGGTGCTATAGAAACAAGGTGACGCATCATGATTGACAGCTGAGACTGACTCACGATTGGTTGCAGGATCTCGATTCTATATGTGCAAGATGGCAGCGCTATCTGGGATGTTGACTTTTCATTTCTTAATAGGAGGAGGAAGTGGAGATGCCTCTTCCATAATTAGTCTACGATCAATAAACCTCAAATTCAGGTGGTTTTTAATCACAATTAAGTGTGTTCAAATGTTTATTTTTTAGTAAATGGGTCAAAATGTGTTATTTAATGCTATAAAACAGGGTGAGACGTCATGTGTGACGGCTGAGGCCGACACTCGATTGGTCGATGGACCCCCCATCTCCAGATGACATCATCGGTGCAAGATGGCAGCGCTCCTATCCTGGATATTGTGGCTTCATTTCCTGTCGTCCATCTTTACAACACAGTCAGTGGCTGATGTGCATTTGATGAGAGGAACCTGTGGGTACACTTGAGCAACATTTAGCTCAGAAGGGATCAGCTTCTGCATTAGAGCCTCGTCAGTGCAGATGCATTCGTGTGCATCCTGAACGAGACGAGAGGCTGCTCGCTTTAATCAAATCACTCCCTCGCAGACATCTTGCCCATTACACGTTCATCTCTGAAACACCACCTGGGAACATAAAGTACTTTTTGTGGTGTCGGACACACACATGCACCGACGTTGCTGGTGACGCAGATTATATTTTTTTGAACGGCACGCAGCGGAGACGAACTGTGCATCGCTGCGTATTGCGAGGCGGGCGGTGCGCCACGGTGTCAAACGCCGCATTGTTTGCGTGTCGGTCCCGCAAGCTGCATCTCCGCATACCTCCATTTTATTATTGTATCGAGCCGCACGACAAACGCAGTGGAGATAATAGTTCAGGGGTGCGTTGCATGTGCTCACGCGGGAGGCCCGACGGGAACACACGGACGTCACTCGTTCTGTAGCATCAAATTAAACTGTATTAGCTTATCCGCATGCTATGCTAACAAACACGTGCATTAGTAATGGTCAATGTTTTCAAATTAATTTTGACGTAACACTCGTAAACTACTAAACTAACCCACATATTCGCCACATCCTGGTGTCTTATCCCCGCCCCGCCGCTTTAGGCCGCCTGGGTGCAGGAATGAAGCGCACCCGTGGCCAGCTAGCACGATAGCATCTGGTTAACCGTGGTTTTTAATGGGGGGCTAGCCGGCAAGCTAACATCCATCCCTGCCATTTTAACACTTTACCCCAAAAGCCTGACGCTGCAACACGCGTGGAAGGGACGCGGCTCACCTGCTGCTCCAGGCCGTGGGCATTCTCGATGGCCACATGACTCATAACTATGGAATATGGAGGAAAAATGTTGTCGTTGAAGATGGGGACCTCTTTGTTTGCCGGGGGTTGTTGGACGCGCTGTTGTTTCTTCCCTGCGCCGTTTCCGCGGTTTCCACGGCTGACAGTTGCTTCTCTGGCTCTCGGCGGTCACGCGTGTCCGTGTCCGGTGCTGGAGTTGAATTTAACGTTGCGGTGATTTGCGGGATTCTTCGTGCAAACTCAGCTGTTGTTCGGTTTTGCGCTGCTAGCTTCTGGGATGAGAGGCTGTCAAGGTAGCGCGGGTGAAACGGCGGCGCATATCCGGTGACGTCAAAATAAAAGTTATCCAAAGAGCGTCAGTCGATCTGTTAATGTGCTCGATATGTACCCAATTTAAAATTACATAAAATTGATGGGGTGTAATTAATCCAAATACACACAAAACAAATATTAATACCATCTTCCTCAACCAGGGGGAGTTTTACTTACTAATATGAAAATTTAACTGAAAGTCACTTTAAGGTATATCTATGGATCTGGATTTATTCTTACATGTGTATAGCCATGATAATTTAAGCCTTTTACATAAGGAATAACAACAAATATTCCAAAATCAAGTTTTATATACAGCCTAAATCCCCTTATTCCGGTCTGCTGTCGGCTAACACAAGCTAACTTGATTTGTGTCATAGTTAATCCAGACACCGCGAGACTTTAATCTCAGTTTGTCGTGACGTCACCGCTGCACAGTGAAGAAAACCTATAATTTAACTCTGTAATATTCATAAATTGTATTATATATACATGCATGAACTGTATATACTTATATACTGTATATAGTATTAAATTAAAGAACTTTTGTAATATTACAATCTAGAATACACAGAGCTGCTTGTCACCTTTTATTTATTTCTATTTAGATTGATTTTACATATATCAAGTCAGGATTCACACCTTATGCTCTATTACGGCTGCATTAACTAGCCTGCTTTTAATACAACACATTTAGATTCCATATGATTTGCTTTGAGAAAAGGTTTACACTGAATATGATATACACCCATATACACTTTATAATGAAATGACGCCATAGTCTCATTTAAGAATAATTCACAGAGCCAGAGTTGAAGGAAATTTAATTTTTGTAGTTTTCTTATTCATTTCAGGTCAATATGACCTGTGGAATGTGAACTTGATCTTTCACATGTGCCTCCAAGACCCAATTGACACCTGGTTAAACATGCAATTATATCTTATTTGGATTTGGTAAAACTGATGTTAATGCAAGTGTAAATGCATGCAGAGTATCTTAGAATATAAGCAAGCAAATTAGGATCAGATTAATCTGGACATAATTGAGAAAATAAAATGATATTAATTATTAAAATAAATAATAGCAATACTTATTCATATACATGCAGAGACCGGTGATGTGTCCACACATAGATTAGATGTTACTAACCAGTATATTCAGGAGTAAACCTGATTTAATCCTATTTATTATGGGTTTAATTCGTCTTCAACAAAATATTCTTTATGATGCTGCTGGCTGGTAGCTGGGTTGCATGATGGGAAATGTAGTCTTCTTTTTGTTCAAAACATATAAAGGAAAACATTTCTCTTAGCTTCCGCCTTTATCTTATGTTTATGATCCCGCCCCAATTTGAAGAAAATTTGACTTTTTAGTTTAGAGGCAGGGTTTATGACCTATACTGCAGTCAGCCACCAGGTGGCGACTGAGATCCTTCGGCTTCACGGCAGCCTTGTCATTCATCTTTATATTTAGTCTATAGCTGAGATATTTGCATCATGTAACTTTCCCATATGATTACTCAATTTAGTATCATTTTGTTTGCTGACTGCTTCTTGAGGGATAAGGTGACGTTTCCTGAAGACACCTGAATTGTGCAGCAGCCGCGACAGGACGACATTTAACCGGAAGACAACCGGGCAAAAAAACTCCAGCCATTCTTGTCATTGCTTTGCAGTTGCCTCGTGTGAGATGGGTTTACCCTGTGACTTTCCACTTCCAGTCTGTAACTTTCCACTGCAGGAGAGGCTGTTTGTTAATAACCTCTTAACTGACTGACTGCGGCTTGTTTGCTTGCTGTGGGGCTTTTAAACAGGGTATGAGAAATCTGCTTCGCATACCATGACATGCTGGTTCATGACAGGTAACTGCCTCATGCGTTCAGATGGGAAGTTTTACTTAAAATCTTTCAGTTTTTGCTTATGCACTCACAGAGGTCTTTTAAACTGCAGGTAAAGATGTATACCGTAGATGGACCAATGTGGTGGACAGGTAAAAAAAGATGACTTGTTTTTACAGTGCACATGTACCCGACTTTAAACTGCTGGATGTCCCTCTTTCAAAATTTGAGCTCTACATCACAGTGGATTTTCTTTTCATCCTCTGTCAAGCACATCAGTTCAGAGAAAGCAGACGAGGCCGAGCAGGTGGTTTCCCGAACACTCGACAGTGTTTAACGTACAACAGCTCTTATGTACACATTCTGGTGGAGGGCTTTAAATGGAGCAGAACAACCAGTTTGGTTAATTGTTTGCTTTCCATTTGGAGACAACCTGCGGGTGCCCAAAGGTGTCAAATTCAACTGAGACTACTGTTGTGCCATGCAGTTGAGGGAAAGAGCGATTGCATAATAGGGTAAATATTTCTGATCTCACAACATCTTCGAAAACGTTGCAGCAATTGAATCCCATAATGAATCTGGTACAAATACAGTGAGCAGCATTGACTGAGACATTTAACGACAGGAGGCTGACCGAGGTAGTTCCAACCTTTTATTTTAAATTGTGAAAAACAGATGGTGTAAAAACCCTACCAACAAATGCAGGAAGACACATTCCTGTCTCCCATAGATTATAATGTACCTTTTTGTAGTGCATATCCTCGGCCTGTTTTCCTAGAGTTCATTCTGAACCACCACTGAGGTGATTTTATAGTTTTGGTTTCATTTCCACAGCTTAAAAACATTTCTTACAAACAAACATAATAACATCACAATTCACCTTTGAATTCATAAAAACTATTTGAGTGGAAGGCAGTGCTCGAGTTGTACAAAGAGTAGAAAAAACATGATAAGCTCACATTAAATGCTGATTTTGTGAAGCTCAGGAAACATTCCATCAGTTTGAACACCAACACATGTAGAATACATCACTCATGTACTATAATAACAAGGTATCATCTCCAATATTATATGTCCAGTTGAAAATTACTGCTCTTTCATGTACAAAACATGAAAAAAAAAACATAAAACACAATAGGATGAGTTTCACATGCCCAGTAAAATTAAAAGGCAAAGTTACATTCATTATGAATTTCCATATCGTGAAAACATCCCCATGGGGACAAATTATATATAGAATATAGAATATAGAAGAATATACTAAGTCACAGTCAATCATAAATTCATTTGAGATTTTACCTGTTTCAAATGCAGTGTGTCACATTTCCCAAAAATATATATTTATCAAAATTACACATAAAACCAACCATGCATCCCAATCTGTGCTTAGCATAGTGCACGCTATCCGCAATGACAGCATTTACATTCTGACGTCCGCATACAGCACTGTAGTGTCATTCCACGTCCAATAAAGTGAAGTTCGAAATCAAAAATGTGTGCGTTCAGTAATTCCCTGCACAAAACTGTAAAACGTGGCCAGAAATATTCAAGGTTATTAGCATTAGTTATTAGGCTGAGAAAAGCAAGCTGAGCACCAATATCATTGGCTGAGCAGCTGCCAGTAAGCAAAGCACCTGACATATACCAAAGCCCCTTAGGTTACCTCTACCTCAGTAGTTTACTTGCCCTGATAGGAAGACACATGTATCGTTTGGCCAAGCAAAGGAATGATAATGTGTTTACTAATGTTGATGAAGTACATGATAAATCACAGGAGAATGTGGGGTGCTCAAGCTTTCCTGGGTGTTTTGCTAATGTGTGAAAGTAATTCATTACCCAGGCCCACGGTTTGGAGTTGATGAAGCCTATAAGGAGAAATAGATGAACAAAAAAATGCCCACAGAGCAAATAACCACCATCCCTGTGTTCAGGATGATTCTGGTTCGCCGAGGTTCATGGAGAAGCTCATCCACCATCTTCTCCTGTTCCTCAGCTGTAACGACTTGATCTCCAGATCCGTTCTCCTTGAAGCAACACACACACTCTAAAACCCTCATGCACCTCCCAGGCTCCGCTCCTCCTGCTTCAAAGCAGCCCCCCTCTTCCTCCTCCTCATCCCTCTCTCCTCTTCCGTCTCCTTCTGCCATTTTGGGTTCAGTAATCACTGTATAGCAACCATTCTGGATTGGATGGTGGGTTTCTATGTTAGTAGCTGTGACAGTAAGTGATTCAGAATTTTCATGATTGGTTTCAATGCCATTGTGCTTGTTTAGGTTGTCTGTGCACTTTCCTTTACCAAGAACACTGTCTCCATTCAGGTTTGCATGGTAAAGAGGCTTCAAAGCATGGATTTCTTCTTCAGCATTTTCTTTTTCTTGCTGTTTTAGCTTCTTTCTCTTGTTCAACCCCCACAGAGTAGTTGTTCTGATTTGTTCTTTTGTGGGTGGAGCAGTGCAGAGACTCACAACAACAGCCACTAAAGCTGACCCCCAAAACAAGATGGCCGCCACATACATGAAGTGGACATCTTTGATGAAAGACGGCCGCTCGTCAGGCTGGTCACAGAGTGGCTCGCGGTAAACAACTGCGAGCACCAGGCGCAGCGCTCCGATTGTGAAGCCCACCATCCCACCCCAGAAGGCCCCCGTCTCGTTGCAGCGATGCCACAGGACTCCAAGCAAGAAGAGAGCAGCTACAGGTGGAGTCAGGTAATCTGATACTTCTTGGATGTAATAGAACATCTGGCCTCCCTGCATCTCAATGATGACGGGTACCCACGAAATGCTGATGATCACCATGAAAACCACAAACAGTCTTCCAACCATCACCAGCTCTCTTGATGACGCCTTCTTCCGTAGCATCTTGTAAATATCCAGCGTGAATATGGTGCTCGCTGAGTTGAAGATGGAGTCCAAGTCGCTCATTAGAGCTGCGATCATGACAGCCATCATCAGGCCGCGGAGGCCGACGGGCATCACCGACATGACGAGCCGCGGGTAAGCCACGTTGCTACAGCCAGCCGCAGAGCCGCACACTTCCATGCAGTGCTCGGGACTGATACACACCAACTCATCAGCAAAGAGGATCCTGGAAATCATCCCTAGAATAACGATGATAAATGAATCAGACGTATATAATCAAGAGCCAGGATTCCAGGTGTTCAAAAAATCAATCAATGTTACTACCTGGGATGACTATGATGAACATCGGCAGGATTTTCAGGAAGCCGGCCATGATGGTCGAACCTTTGGCGTGGGCGATGTTCTTGGCTGCCAGAACCCGCTGTACAATCACTTGATCTGTACACCAGTACCTGGAACACACAGTGAGGGTCATTAGAGGCGACAACTAGTCTGCAACAAAGTCAAGCTGCATTGTGGAACCCTACGACTTCATGGAAAGTCTTGGACAATTACCAGATGGAGGCAGGAGTCTGGCCCAGCAAAAACCCAGGCCAAGGCAGGTCTGGATCCCTTGGTCCTCGAAGGATCCTCAATGCATCTGGTTTTGGGTTGAAGTGGTGGTGGCAGGATTCCGAATACGTCAGATTGGGTGAAGACAGCAAGATGGCAGTGATGTTTGGCGACGCCTGCATGTACTTGATCCTTACCCCTTAAAATGACATTGAAGGAATTGGTTAACAATTTGGGAAAGTACACTGTAACATGGTTTAAATGATCTAACTTCAATACACTTCAGACCTTCAAGTCCTCCCACTTTGACGAGGCTGATGCCGGTGAGACACAGTGCTCCGGTGATCATGAGGAAAGCCTGGACTGTATCCGTGTAGATGACGGCGACCAAACCTCCAGTGACTGTCATCAAAGCAGTCATGGTGATGAGCAGGATGATTGACAAGTAGAGGTTCCACCCCAGTGATTCCTGGATAAACAAGGCTCCAGCATAGAGGTCCACGGACAGCTTGGTGAAGATGTAGAGGACGAGAGACAAAGCTGCAAAATACACCTTCAGTCGCCTCCCTCCGTAGCGTTTGGACAGATACTCTGGCATGGTGTAAACCCCTGACTGAATATAGACAGGGATGAACAGCCAGCCTAACAATTGGAGCAATAACAGGGCATTTAACTCCCATGCAGCAACGCTTATCCCGCTAGCCGCACCGGATCCAGCAAGTCCAATAAAGTGCTCGCTTCCTATGTTGCTGACAAACAGGGAAGCTCCGATAGCTGCCCAATTCATGGAGCGCCCGGCGAGGAAGTAGCCGCTCACTGTGTTGTGATTGGCTTTCCGCATGGCCAGGAAGCCAATCGCCAGCACCAGGACGAAGTAGATTGCCACGACTATGATATCTGCCACTTCCATGGTGGCAGCCATGTTTGAATGTGGCTGTTGAAAAGTAAATTTTGAAGAGTAGGGCTGTTGTTTCCTGATTGCACTTTAAATCAAGTATTGACACACTTTCTAACAATTAATGTTGAAAATGTTTCTTTGATGGGTGGGAAACAAATTAATTCATAAACATCTATCTGCACATTATTATAAATACACATTACAAAGCAATTTTAAAGGCTGCGATTATTCTTCCTCCAAGTTTCTGATCCATTTTAGTGAACCTCAGCTCTGGGAATCCATGCAGGTTGTGGCTTGGCAGCTTAAAAAACAGGGGTGCATTGTATCAGAGTTTCCACTGAGGCAGCCAATAGAGAGAGAGGTCATCTTGATCCTGCAACAGAGAGCAGATGCACGAAAAAAATGATCTCCAAAGCAATGCAAATTATTCTGTAGGATCAGATAATAGGAAAACTCTACAGTGGAAAAAGCTGCGCAACATGACAATAAGTTATTGATTCTTGATCTTCCACTTAAAAAGTGTCGTCCGAATTCATCAGCACCACACTGGTTGCATAAATGAAGCTCTTGAAAGAATCCATTGTCAGCAGTAAAGATGAGTCAACTTGTTTGACGAGCCAAGACAAGTCACACTGCTTCAGTTACATTAAGGAATTGGGAGCTTTTTCTAACAAGCAAAATGCAGGTTGGTGAACTGATATCAGCAGAGGTGGGGGGTCACGTCTGAGCTGCTCTCTAGTAAATCCCTCTGCCAGCAGTGGCATCAGTCGCCTTGTTGCAGGACTGTAGTATCAGTCTGTGGAAAATCTAAATCTCTCCACACTGATTCAATCGCTTTACTTCAGCATCGGCAGCAGGAAAACTTTCCACTGCGACGGGAACAATGTCACCAGTGGCATTTCCTCACCACAAAAAATGCAGAATTGGCAATGATTGCAGAGCTCCTCTCTTGATGCTACTTGAGTTACTATTATATTTAAACAAAGAGTACAACACTAATATGACATCCTGAGGGGAAACTTGGTTTGTGAATCTTATAACAAGAACTTTGTAAAATGAGCAATGAGTTTCCATGAAATACAGCGAAGTTCAGTGGATTTTCACTATTTTATTACATTTAATTACACATGTGGACTCATGTCTGTTCTGCATATTTCACATCATTGACTCTACACAAGAGCAGGGGGTTAGTATTGTATTTTGATTGTTGTTATACTATGAGAAATGCCACTATAATATGCCACTGTGTATAAGTCAATCTATCTATCTACCTATGCATGTAAAACATTTGTTATAAATTAAATTAAACTTAATCTTTTCTAAGGGACTTTTCTGCACTCGATTACGTTATAACTAAATAAGAGTTATGTGTCATATATGCAGCCTATAACATTTATAAAATAAAAGACTTTTCTGCTACTGCACATAAGAAAATAATGAACAGACGTATATATATTATTTTGATAACCTTTATTTATTTGTATTATAGGATTGTATACTATAGCTGGCCCTAAATGTTATAATGCATGCACTTAATTTGAGTTATCTTTCACATATGCAGGCTATAATATGTCTATCTTCTTCTAAAGGTACTTACAATACTAACATACAATAATATGTAATATAAGTTCTTATACAGTTTTTTTTATCTGTTACTGTTAAAACTGCAATCAATTCATTCATCATGTTTATAATAAGAATAAAATGTATTTACATGGTCCTTTTCTTAGGATAAAACGCAACTCTACGTATTTGTTTTTACATTAAACAGAAGAGCAGAAGTTTAAATGGAGAACACAGTTGTTATGAATGAAAAAGTTACTGCAGCTGCTCTGTTTCCCTTCCTCTTGTAAAACAGCTGATCTCTGCGCTGGTCGCACTTTCAGTTGAATTCCAGAGCTCCACACTGACACTCACCTGCTGCTCTGCTGCCAAAGTTGTTCACAAGCACCTCGGGACTGGTCTGAGCTCCAGTCTGCTGATGGTCGCCGGATCCTCACTCTAATAGCAGCAGCTGGAGACCCCGCCCACTTCTGCATCATCATCATTAGCATGATGATGAAGATGATGTCTCCAATCAGTGGTGCAGTTCAATCCTTTACTTTGCACTACTCATCCTATCCACTGCATACTTTGTAGTACTGTGTACTATGTTTTGAGTACTTACTATGTTGCGTACTTATATGTTCTGTTTTTGCATACTTGTATGTCCTGTGTACTTATATGTTTACACCTAGGATCAGAGAGAAACGACATTTCAATCCTGTATATGTTTTAATTGTGTCACCTTACGTTTTCATAAAATAAATAAAAATGATAAAATATACATATAAATAATCAAACCATAGAAAAAGAATAAAGGTCAGATTTTAATTTACGTTGATTTACTCAGACTTAAAAAAAAATTAATATAGGTTAACTTCATGATATTGTGCAGCACTTTTATTGAAGACATCTTCATCATTTTCTATTCTTCTTCGACATATTTCCTGTAACTTAATGTGGCAAACTTAATGTAAACTCCTCTATGGCATCTTGTTGTCCCATGATGACTGTACCTGACATGTTGTGTTGAGACTTCGATATTTTTAACTAGGAAACACAAGCAGCGGACACTGATCACACACACACACATTCACACACAGTGTTACTCATAAACCCACCTGTTCAGTACAATGTGTAACAACGGTGTCTGCATTAGTGAGTATGTGCATGTGTGTGTGGTTTGCAAATACTCACTTTGCATGCCCATTTTCACCTGCACGAGCTTATTTTGTTGCATGCAAAATGTTTTATTTTGAGGTGTTTCAATGTGTGTGCATGTGTAGTGTGTGTGTGTGTGTGTGTGTGTGTGTTGACTGAACACCTCATTACCCATTACCGAGTCAGGGGTGACCTTACTATGACAGCAAGAGTGTTGTTTCTGCACACACACCGTGATTTTGCACTTTTCGTAAACCCCCCTGTAGCTGAGGTGGACGCAAAAATTGTCACGTGAGTTGACCAAGTGTAAAGAGTCAGAATATATCACGTCTTCTCCGGTGAGTCCACGGATTTCTCACGTGACTTAAAATTTTGCTGTCACCATCATCGTTTTAAGAGTTTGAGGAGCTTTGTTTTGTGGTAGGGGAAATTTGCTTCTCTAGGACAAAGGGGTCGCTTCTACCTCACTTTTAATAATCATGTATGGCTCGTGCCAATTCGACAGGTGCCCAGGGGCCTCACATCACCAGGGCCCTTGCCTTCTGACACCTCCGTTCTCAGACATGAACACTGGAAAATGTCCAGAACATTCAGGCAAGGGGTGGCCCTTATGCCCAAAAGCTATCGAATCAGTTTTTTTGTCCAAGTTGACATATCTCCGTCTGCGTCTTCTACATAAGGCTTACATTTTTCATCCTGAGACATTTGTAGTCTTCCCCGTTTTGCGTTCATCAAGTATCATCAACCCGCCCGTTTGCTCCCTGGGAATTTTCCTGACATTTTCCTCACATGGGCTCACTCTGACAATTTCCGGACATTTTACCAGAGGGCTGGAGACTGTGGGGAGTTGGACATTTGCGTTCTCACATGCAGCCCCTTTGGACAATTTAAGGAAAGTGCCCAAACGTCAGTGCAGTAATAAATAATAGAACGTAATAAATGGTCTCTCAGAGAAGTTGACACAAGTTTAATAGAAAATACTGTCGGCATGATAAACTCTGAAGTGATTTGAATGTGAGTATTATTATTTTATTTCTGTGTGAATATTTTTATTCCATGTTAACTATATGAGCCACATTTAAGAAATATTCACGTTGCATCATAAAGGTCAAAATAGGGATTTTAGTGCAGGATTAGAAATAAATATTAAGATGTTAATATAGTGTGGATATAAATGTGAACTTAAAACCTAAATTTTTTTACTCGACATATAATAACAATAATGAGTTAGTGGTGAAATGTGGAATAATTTTCAGTTTCAAGTGTTTGACTGTAGATGGCGCCACAGTTCTTCTGATCAAACGGCCCCACTGGCTCTGTGCTCGACTGCTCCTGTTTTATTCACCTGAAGTGACTCTGGCCTCTGATTTATGACTCTGATAATGAAACCACCCTAAAGTACAACACTAACGTCAAGTATTATGAGATTGGAACATTTAAATCAGATTAAACATCAAATTCTGTGTCAAATCTTAATCTCAACCTCCAGTTTGATTCTCTACAATCTGTTCTGCGTCCCCACGTTCCTTCAAACTTTAAATGTCGCTTCACAAAGGCTGGAGACAGAGGCACGACACTCTTTTCTTTACCCGTCAAACAATAATGGACCATTTTTGTGTTGAAACACCAAATTGAAATTGAAAGAAAACCCCACACTGTCAATCAAATACACACAAACGGGTATCCCTGCTGAGGGAAACCAAAACATCAGATAAAAGACAGTTTTCACACGCTGCATTTAATCTCGTCCCGCAGCATCTCCGCCAGCCCACGACACGTCTGCATTCAGCTGATTGACAGACTGAGAAAAACAGCCAAACATGACTTCTTGGCTTCTTTGAGTATTTTTTGAAGCTGAAGAGTTGATGATGTTCAGGCTACAACAACACTGCAGATTGAAAAGTGACGCCAGCCTCCCAGAGATCGTGCACATACATCCTGCGTTATATATTCACCCGTAAAGGAAACACCCAGGGCCTCTATTAAGGTTTCTTTACTTGTAGTTTTCTGGAAAATGTATGGAACCAATTTTCTGGACATTTTTCCCTGGAGCTCGCTTTTTACAGATGAAAAACGCTGAAGGAGATTGTTTGCTTAAAATGTTCAGGAAAGGAGTTGTGTCTGCAGGAGAAAAACATGACGTATAAATTCCATAGGGGAAATCACATTTTTAAAGGGACCAGGGGGGCCATACACGATTGCTGGCTCGAGGGCCCTCTCTCAGCTTGGGGCCCCAGGTAATTGTCTGCTTTGCCTACCCTGTTGCAACGCCCCTGTACACTTAAGTGCATTTCAGAAAATGTTGACCCATTTCTTTGGATATGCCTTGTCAGAGTGGCTTTGTCCCAGAATCAGCTTTATGATGCATGGTCTTAAATAATGTCATGTTTAATCAACGTATCATAAAGTTATCGGGAGAAAGTAAAGACGGGGAGGGAGTGTGTGGGTCGATCAGGGTTCTGGTGCCACTTTGTCAGATTTGGCTTGAACCTGCAGGATGGAAACAGAGATTTCTCTGCAGCACAGAGGAGAAGGAGAAGAAGAAAGAGGAGGAAGAGGAGGAGGAGGAGGAGGAGGGCGCTATTCTTCCGCTCACACAAACAGGAGCCGAAGCGCTCAGAGTTGCTGCCGATGGCAGATGGTGGAAGGAATGAAAGGCAGATGGAAAAATCACTTCCAACATGTTTATCATCATCAAGAAGTGTGTGTGTGTGTGAGGGGGGGGGGAACGACGATTCCCCCAGGGTTAATGAAAAATGTGATTTAGACTTTTTCTAAAAACAGTCATGCTGGTGTGAGAAAGAGGCTTTACACTGAGCATGTCGGCTGGATATCGTTTTCATCAGGGGAACTTAAGGATTTTTTATTATGTCCACCGAGGAGTTTATATTTTCGCCAAGCTGGAATTGCTGAATCTTAGGCACTAATGCATAAAACACTTAATCGATTTTCAATAATTGCAATTTTCTGTTGAGCAATTTATCCGACAATCTCATGCTTATATTGAAAGTCTCTGCAAATCATGAGGATCTTAAAAAAAACGACGCTAAAACTGATGATTACAACTGGAAGTACTCGGGTTATAACGTGAGAACCACTTAGCATTATACAACCATGGTAATAAATGTATGTCACCCTGGTAATATATGTACATTTTCGGCAGTTGCTATAGCGATACGGGTGTGTGAGGGCTGTGAGCGGAGAAAGTCAGGCAGCTGACAAGCTTGAGAAACGCGGATGACTTTGTGACCTCGGCAAACACACTCCTGACAGCACTGTGTGTGTGTGTGTGTGTGTGTGTGAGGGAACCAGAGGAAAAATAAAAGACAAAGAGAGACTCCTGGGTTGCAACACAAAGTTATGGAAGAGGAATCCAAAGAATAAAGATCTATTTCACTGCTACAGCTCAAACGACTTAAATCATTTACTAGCTTGTCTGTACTGCAGCACATCAGCACAGTTTGAGCAGAAGCATGAAAAACATATTGCACAGCCAAATCGTGGTTAAACAGCAGGACAGCGCAGTTGGTCTCTTATCGCCCCCTGCTGGGAATTTGCTTGGCGATTGCTGCAATTTTGGGCGAAAATCGTACTTGTATTTGAAGTCGTAAATCAATCATATCCAAACACACAGCAGCGGTAACGTTGATTTTAGATTCAGTGTCATTTAGGTTCCTGAGGACACGCTTTACCTTGTGTTAGCATCGTATAATAAATCATAGAAAAAGGACGCTCCTAAAAACTGCAGAACTTGCCTGAGAAATGTCACATTATTAAGTTTCCTTCAGTACCAGAGTAATCCAGTGATTGTTGTCCAGTGGCACTGCACTGGTTACTGGAACTCTTATTAACATTTCTCCTCTGTCCATTCATCTACAGATATGTGCCCTGAGCACGATGGAATCACTCTGAGTCATGATGGAGATGCTCCACTTAAGTTATATATAAGTTGTAATAGGAAGGTTTTCCAGGAGGCAGCTGTTGTGATCAACAAATGAAGGATCTTAGTGAGCTCACTCACTCAGGAGGCCATCATGCTGTATGTTTATGTTCATAGCAACACAGGCTGTGACCTCAGATTCAACTGAGCGTGGCTGCAGCTGTTGAAACGATGGTTTGACACAACGTGGGTCACATTTTTGGAGTTTTGTCGATGATGGAGATGCACAAATAAATCTCATAGCATGAGTCACACCTTAATACTGATGGGAAATATAATATAATGGCATTAACTTTTACTTGGAAATCTGTTTTACTAAGTAAATTCTTCTTCTCATCAGTGGAATTAGGTTTGTCCAGGATTCAGTCCAAGGTCAAGTTACAGAGAAAGAAAAGAAACACAGAGAGAGAGAGAGAGAGAAGTAAGAGGCTTCAGTCCAACCTCTCTCACTCGCTCTCAAGTTCTGCCTTACACCGTTTTTCATTCCCCGAATGTCCCGTCTCAGTTGATTTAAATAAGGGCGTCTTATTGTCTAGGGGACATCTGATCCTCTCTCTCACACACACACTTGCAAACATGCTGACACCAAACGCTAGCTCAGCTTTTTTTTTTTTAAAAAGAGAGAGAGAGAGAATTTGACAGATGAAGAAGAATAAACCTCATCCTTTCTTTTTCCTACTTTTTGTTTTTTCTCTGTCTTTGAAGTAACAATTGATGCATTGGACCAGCACTCAGAGCTCTTATGTAACTGTGTGTGTGTGTGTGCGTGTGTGTTTACATGAATTTGACTTGGTAACATTTTTCTTCAAGGGCATTGTGAATCATTAAAGGCTGATTATAAAACCAATTGTATTAGAAGGGAAAGCTCCCAGTATTTGGTCAAGCTTGTATTTGAAGCTGAGAGATTCACCCCCAGCGGCAAATTTGTGCAGTGCATAAATCAGTTCTGTATAAGAAAATGTATGAGGTTCTAAGATTTCCAATGAAAATATCCTAACCAGGTCCAGCCCAAATACTTCTGTGTCCCTAAGTAGGAGAAAGAAGCCTTGACCGAGGTGAGGGACCGTCACAAGGTCCTGATAGAGATGGTGTGGTTACTTTCATTGCCCTGTTCTCCAGCACCAGAGTCTTGGATGGGTTAAAGGACTACGTCATCAGCATCGGTAGGAGAAGGCAGATGAGTTCTAGGAGCACATAGTGCTGTTGTGTAGAGAGAGAAGTGGAGGGGGACCAGGGTGCAGTCTTGTGGGACTCCTGTTCCTCAGGAAGAGGAGCAACCGATGTATCTTCAAGTGTTAATTTTGGTCTTAATTAGTTATGCGCTGAAAATGGGTGGAAATGTCATGATTGATCGATCACTACTGCACAGATGTCGGCAAAAGATGGTGGCACCGGAATTTGAGCAACGGCAAACCCACCAATAGCTGGTTCTTTCTGTCCGATTCACCCCCATGTGGGGGAGCGTGTGTATACGAAGGTTAATCCTGGGTTCAGACGGTCATCTGGACCATCTGAGTGATGAAGGCCAGTCAGCTGCTGTATGCAGAGAACCTGACCTCAGTCACCCTGAATGTGTGTGGACCTAAATAACCCCCAAAGCTCCAGTGGTCACATTCACATTCATGCTTTAATGATCGAGGACATAGAGGGAAAATAAACTGTCCCTGCCACACATCAAACAGCGTGACCCCCCGCTGCAAACTGAACTTATTGTTCATCAACAGAATCAATCACAGAGACAAGCTTCTTCTCTGTAACACACACATATTGACTTTACTATAAACAGAAAGGCCCGAATGCAACATATGTCACTATTAGACACATAGATTGAGACACATGGTAAACTGCGATAACTTAAAGCAATTTAAATCATCACTGAAAACTTTTATAACCTCTGTTCTACAACATTATTCACTACTTTACTTCAGATGCATTGTAAGGTCCCATATCTGCATAGAAGTTACTGAAGTAAATACCTCAGTGGATGAAATAGGCAGCAGTTGTTTAGCGCGTCACAAAATCAGAATCATCAAAATCTAAAAATTCTCCTCACACCCACAGGTGCAGGTGAGTTTTTTGGGCCAATCCCAAAGACTCCAGTCCTGATTTAAAGCTGAACAATCATTATTATTATTATTATTATTAGTAGCAATAACAGTAGTAGCAGTAGTAGTATTTGTATTATTTCTACTATTGATAAAACTTCTGTAAAATCATTCTGAATGCACATTGTGACATTATACAAAGAATATATATATGCCTGTAAATTTGCATTATAACGTGTTGCAAATACATCAAAATGTGTTTGAATGAAATGTTGCTCCTGCAGCACCCAGAGGAAACACCTTTCAGTGATTCACTCTACAGGGAGACGTTAAACTACAGTTCGGCTTCTGAAGGCAAAAAATAAAAACCGTGGTGCCTTCTGGGAGTTCTGGGTCGAACGTCCAGGTTTCTGAGGATCACCGTTGCGAGGGTTATGTTTAGAACGTATCCTTGGTTTCGTTCAGGAGATTGATGAAACTGTGGTAAACCCTCAACTCCCAGTATCTAAGACTGGTTCTACTGGGTAGCTTACTGCCTGAGGCAGTTGCTGTAAATACACGGCCAGTTAAATAAGAGCGAGAAAGACTGAAGTGTGGAGAAGTGGCTCTTGCTCTTCTTATTATATAACCCACATGAAGAGATTGATTTGAAAGGGGTTAGTGTTAGTTAGTTATAACTCTTTAAGACCAAAATTAGTGATTTAAATGCAGCTAAATACACTAAAATGAGGCGACTCATTCCAGGTGTTAGCCATTCTGTTATCCACTCACATCGCAGACAAACGGCAGATGTTAGTGAGTTTTTGACCAGTGGAAAATGGGTGTTAGCGTATTGAAAAATCTCCCTTGTGTTGTTTCATCTTCGTTTATTGTGGATTTGCTCCGTGCAGCTGAAGCAGCATGTTTCCTGTTTGCCCGTTGACCTGCAGGGATCGACCACAGTGGGAATAAGCGTGGTGACATGCCTCGATTCGCTCCAGAGTGTGGAGTTAATGCAGTGTTCAATTTCCCAGGAGCACGGTCGACAAAGAATGGTCTCACACTGAACTATCAGTAATCAGAAGGTGTCGGTGCTAAGATAATGGAGGGCACCGCTTTAAAATCATCAGCCACTTTAGGCCCCTTCGCACAGAGTGAGCCATATTAAAAACTCACTATTAAAAGTGTTTTATGAACCCGTAGCTGCTGTTGGAGGCCTCAACCTACGTACGAGTGGCGTCCACACTTCCAGGAGAGCTAGTGGGTGCCCGGAAATCTGTTTCTTTTGAAGTTTAATGTCTCAATCATGGGTTTCAAGTCGAACTGGATGCATTGGGGCATGGATACAGTGTGATTGACAGCGAGAAGTGCCAAACTCAACGTGGAATAAACCCAAGGTTAAAAAAATACCAGAATTTTCCTTTATATGATCAAATTTCTTCTATTGTTTGAAAAATAAAAATGTACCGAGAAACCTCTAACGTTACTTCCACGTCAGCATAAGAGAAAATATACAGTCTGACTATCAGGCTCTTCTTCCATCGCTGTCTTCAAACATAGATGTCCCAAACCGACTTCCCACTGAAGGGGTGAAGCCCTACAGTTACAGTGAATGCACAATGGATTCAAAAAAAGAAAAGAAAAGACAAGAAAAAAAGACAAGCTGCTCTTTCATTGTAAATGCAGCTGTAGGCCGTATCGGTGCCGTGTTGGAGGAGATGACCCAGGAGAACAGGAGGAGTTCAAGCAGCACAGACATGCCAGCGTTTTAGCGGGAGAAAGGAGGTTGGCGTATCTTTTACCCTAAGGCACAGTTTGACTTGTATTCTGGTGTGTGGGGGGGGACCTAAAAGGAAGAAAAAAAAAATAACTATCCATGTCAATTCTCCAAGATGCTGCACTTGATCACTTGCAGCCACCCGGCACTGCTGCAGAGCTCGGAAGAATTTATCAATCAATGATTTCAGTTCGTTCAGGATATTATATCAGTATTATGTTGCTCGACAGTGTATTGCTGAGATCTTAGGTTGCATGCATTGCCTTTGTTTGGAAAAAATAATATCGCCGAGCTGCTCTCTTCTGTCTGAGGTTGATTTAATGGACTTCGCTGTATTGTTAGCTCGTTCTATTGGCCGTGCCTCAGGGGTTGTTTTGTTGGTTGACCGGTGGATCCACCACTTTGGTCTTGGAGTGAAATATCCTGACAAATATTGGATGGCGTGCCACTAAATTTTTAATGATCTAATGTGGGATTAATCCCAATACTTCTGTGATCCCTTGACTTTTCATTAAGCACCGGCACAGTGTTGGTGTTTTTTGTTCTGAGGGGGAATGTTGAATTGGATGAAATCTTCTACAAACCATAGATTTCATTTTCCGCTGTCTGGACAATATTAGCTTTCCAACAGTGAAGCCAAATCATCACGTTCGCCCCCTGGTGGCTGGTTGCAGTGTCCGGTCATGAACCCTGCCTGCTCCATGTTAACAGATGGGACATGGACCAAACTAAAAACTTTCTCAAAGATGACAGACTCCAAATGACATAAAAAGTGCAAGATGGTGTCAACCGTTATCTGGGAAATTTTGGCTTCATTTTTCTACAAAAGTGGGGCGTGGAGACGCGGTTCAACATTGGAAGTATTTTTGCAAAAACCACCGAAAGACAAGGGTAACATTAATTTTCATCGGAGTACTTAAGAAGTAAATTTCATACTCGCCATCGACCAGGTCATGTGAAGAGGCAGGACTGGGTGAAAGCCTCTGCGGCCGCCTGCGTCTCCCAGTGGAAAAGAGGTTAATGTAAGTTTGCCTCAGGCTGAATATGAGCATCCACAGAGCATCATAACAGCCTGATAATGAAGGGTCAGCGTGACAGTGAAGGGATCTGACACTGTGTGTGTATGTTATTACATATTCATTGTTATATTGTTCCATGAGGTGTAAAGTGGAGCAGTTGAGGAAGTAGATGAATGGATCATAAAACATTCAGTAAAGAAGACAAGAGTTGTAATGCATTCGAGGTGAAAACCAACTTTAAAGTATTTGGTATCTGTGTAAACACTTTTTTGTAGGTGTGAGCAATGTTTTTGCATTTTAATCTGCCTTCTTATTGCAGAAATCTCTGTCTGTAGAACGCATATCTCTAGAAATGTTTCGGTGCGATTTGGACACGCCACACATTCAATATTAAGCCGTTCTCAGACATATCCTCCAAAGGATGTCTGCAGAATTGGGTCCGGACTTTCTCCGGAGGTTGCAACAGGAGAATCTCAACAGGCGGCGCAGAAGGCAGAGGCCGGACGTGTTCATTCTGCTGCGGAGATCACGTGTTTTTGTTTTCAGCAGATTGAAACCGGCGTTGGCTCTAATCCCCCAAAAGCTTTCCTCACATCTTCTTCGGCGTCTTCTACATATGAGGCACGGCTTTATCATCTGGAGATATTTGTTTTCCTTTTTGTGTTTGTCACGTGTTAGAAATGTCAGCCACTCGCTTAGCTCAGGTTCTCCTGGGTTGCAATAAAGGGTAATTTAATTTATCTTTAATTAACCTTGAAAATAAGTTGAATAACTGGTCTTAGTTGTAGTTTTGACAGTGAAATTACAGTTGAATGTTTTTTCGTTCATGCATTACCATTGCCCTCATGTGCTGTGAGGCATGGAACCTGTGTTAGTGTGTGTGTGTGCGCAATGAAACAGTATTTAATGGTTGGTGATAGTGTTTGAAGTGTGACATGTTTTCTCCCCCCCCGCTCTCAGGGTTTATGTGACCGTGAAATGCAGCGATTGATGGTGCGACGACTGTGTTTGCACACAATCGCACTTGACTTGACCCACATGGCCAAGCAGCAGATGTGGGTCACGCCAGGTTAAACATATCAACGTGTGTTGATGCACAGAGGAGAGACGAGGAACACGACCACAGTTACAGCCATAATATAGTTATTTTTATATTATATCGTCAGATAAGGAAAATATCAGTTTGCAGGGTGTACATTTTGCCAAAGTATTAAGTTTTAAAATCCTATTCATAGTGTCTTTAAAGTGCAAAAGCACAAATGTTCTGTGTGCAATGTTTAATTATATATTATATCTTATATCTTAAATGTTTGAAGTCGTATTTGATTATTTATCATTGGTTCACGTCTGCATCAGATCACCCAGCGGTGACACTTGATGTTAGACGTCCATGACGGAGGAGCATGTGAGGAGTTCATGCCCGCACGGCGACCTGAGTGCAGTGGGTCGACACTTCTGCACGGCTGCGTAAGCTCCAATAAAGCGAAGAATTTCCTTTAAAATTCGAGCCCGGCGCTCTGTGTAAATCCGGGGCCGAGGCACGCCGTTTGATGAGTTGCGAGGCTTTTAAAGTGATGGAGGCGATGTGTTGGCCGAGGATTACAAGGTCGAGTCAGGTTTTTGTACGAGTTTACAAGTGGATGCCGTTTGCCTCTGGGTTGCCGGCTTGAATCCCTGCATCAGTACAACTATGTATGTGGAAAAGAAACCTTTACAATCTTGTGTTAATCTACCTTAGATTCTAAGGTAATTTCATTGATTCTTCACATAAACACAACAGTACATGTATATACATTTTACTGTGTTTGTTGTGTTGACCATTTGAACATGAACTCCAATGTGTTATCCCTACTGTGTTGAGTGTGCAAAAGCCGATTGGGGGCAACCACAGTGCAGAAAACCGCTGCAGTGGAAGCGCCCTGACAGCTTCAAACGACTTCAAACACGTCGACGTCGCTCCGACTTCCCTCATCCCTTCTGCCTTAATGCTCCCTCATGGGGCATTAGCTTAGATCCCCGCAGCCATGAATTACAGCTATGATGTCAATACACATTGTTGGTGATTAGTGCGAGTGCGTGGGTTGTGAGTTCCCATCACTGCTGGTTTGCACCTATTTTAAGAGCTGTGACCATGAAATGCATCGATGACCAGGTCCACAGGGGACATGGACTGAAGTCCGGACATTTTTCCGGAAACTTTTCCTGCCAGCCCCCAAGTAAACTGTTCACACGGACGGAAAAAGGTAAAGAAAACAAAGGAGGAGCCTTACACGTAGAAGACATCGGTGAAGATGTCAAGTTGGGGGCCTTAAACAAACACGGGGCCCTCCTTTACCTCTATAATAGCCCTTCATTATTAGTGTTCGTCTTAGCCATGACACTTGTAAACACTGTAAAAGTTGTGCAAAGTTAAAAAGAACAAAGTCAGCACTAGAGGAATATGAGGAAGTCGTGATTTCTTAAGATTAGAGCACGAAAAACATTTTCAAGCAATAATCCAAATAATGAGCAGAATATGTCTCCTTTAGAAATAATAACATACTAATAGATTTAAAGTTGAGCCCAGGAGGAAGTTTTACCAGTTATTATGCCGTCTTTGATTTATCTGTCTCTAATGAGCACTAAACGAGATATTAACATTTTCAAGGGAATTTATATGCACTTGATATTTGTTGCAGGAACCTTTTAGTGTTCCTTGGCAGCCTAAGACGGATTCCTACCTATCCCTCACTGTAAAACCATCAAACGCAGAGTTACGTTTACCATCTGGAAGCAGAGGTAAACAGTGTGAGCAGCATCAGACGCTGCAGCCAGGACTTAAAGTGAGATATTAGCTGGCATCACGCCACACGCACAGACAGAGAGAGAGAGAGAGAGAGAGAGAGAGAGAGAGAGAGAGAGAGAGAGAGACAATGTGGAGTCATACTTACAGTACCAGTTATTTGTGTATACTTGGATGTGTGTGCATTGTGTGGATGTGTGCCTGGCGCGGTGCTGGAGCGGTGCCACGCTGAAGACACAGCACCATACAAGGACAAGAAGCACAGGAGGACCAGAGCGTCTGCAGCTCTGTGACTGATCCACACAGGTGGGGTCTGAGAGGCTGGCTTTTCAGAATAAGGCGTCTGTACAATACCGTCTGTCTGACATTTTGAGAAATTAACTGCCGCAGGAGATTGTCCTGAGTCACAACGACAGGAAAATGTCAGCAACATTTGGGGTGAGGGGTGGCGCCCGTGTAGAGCACGCAGGACGTGACGTTTCAAACCTGCTGCGGAAATCAGATACGTTTGTTTACGTCGCGTTGACACCAGCGTCGGCCCTCATCGTCAACTGCTCTCGAGTGTCGTTTGTTGAAATCTTTGTTCTAAGATATTCAAATTTTTGGTTTTCAGTTTTGAAACATCGTCCACACGCACACTCGCTCTCGGTGAATGTTCAATCAGATATTTTTTGTCAGTGGATATCTGAATATTCAAATTAAACTCTTATGTTTTGTTTAGGGAAATAAATTAAACTGCAGTGTAAAGATTAGAGAAAATTATTTAAAAAAAAAATATTTCTAATATTGACTTTTGAGATGAGAAAATCTGTATCTATAAAGCACCAGTCGAGTCCTGGTTATGAAACACACTGTCTAAACAGAGAAAATCAAGGTTGATGTCTCTTTCTTTTAACAAGCAGTGTTATGGATCAATTCCTCAGTAAATTATCAGTTACGCTGCATCTCATCATCACACACACACTCGATTTGTAATAAAAAGTACAATCCTGGTCCTCTCGGTTTCTTTCCCTTCCCCCGCTGCCTGCGTCTGAGTGTGTGTTGCCCTCTTAATGTTTCTGTGTTTGAATGTTTTATAAATCCACTGAATTAAAGTGTACAGAAGATGAAAGTGACTGTGAAAGGGATCTAACTGCTCTGAAGTCCATATCTGTGTGTGTGTGTGTGAGAGAGGAAAGAGCAAGAGACAGACTAATGAAGACGTAGGTCAAATATCTTCTACCTAATAATAAATCACACACACACACACACACACACACACACACACACACACACACACACACACACACACACACACACACACACACACACACACACACACACACACACACACACACACACACACACACACACACACACACACACACACATGTGTTGACATAGTTTCCATGGTGAGGGGAAGGTGTTGACGATTCATCGCTGCATTCCTGAGCGCATGCTCTCTCACACATACATTAACATTTACACTGGGGGCAGCTCCCTCTGCTCCCCACATCAATATTTGACTGCTGAGACACGAACTCAGACACAATGCGATCTGAACACATGAAGCCCATCTGTGTCCCTCACTTCTCGCCTTCGTCCTCCAACATACATTTGTGAAACCTGCAGTGTGTCTTAAGACTTTGTAGTTGCTTTGCCGGTTGACGTCATGTTGCCGTGTAGCTGAACTTAGATTTATTTCCTCGACGACCCTGCATTGCTCTGCCCGGAGCCCCCCCCTGCAGTGGCGCCCGTGCTGTATAGCCAGACCCTTGCAAAAGCACCATGCTGTGCAGCAATTAAAGTGACAGTCAGAGTTCCAGGTCATGTGACATTCTTGCCCCAACTTTTTCTGGGAAAGGTCATCCTCACAATTTGAGTCATTAGTTCTAAGCAAGTTAAAACCTCACAAAGGGCCATACTGACAAATCTACTGTGCACTCTATTATTCTTTAAATTAATATGATTTACGATCGCAAACCAACACAGATTTGTCTTTCCACCTCACTCTTTTTGATTAAATGGATTGATTTATAGTCATAAACCTTACAGTAGGCCTTATACCGTCTCTTTCAGAAGCGGGAGGGTAACTTGGGCATGACAAAGCGGTGGAATTCAGACCCCAGGAGTGAGAACTAGTTGCAACAAACAGTGTTTACTTTGGAGATTTGGGGCTCCCAAGCTTATTATAACATGCTCTGGGGGCCTCTTTCCCTACAGTTTTGATGCCGTGAACTCAGAGAGGCTCTGTTGGTTGATGAAAGCCAGACTAGAATCACACCAGTTATAAAATGCATAGCTTCAGACTCTCACATGGATAAATACACACATACGTGCTAAATTATTAAACTGCAATAAGGCTGAGGAGCTCTTAACTTGTATAATAGACACTTTGCAGTAGCATCACATGACTTGGAGCTAATGTGGGTAAAGACGATGTAGCTCCAGAGGATAGAGGGAAGGAGAGGACCACCAGCCAGCATGGACATCAATATTCAGACCTACGAGTACTCACTGGTCATTACTACATTATTATCAGAGTACTCACCAGTTGGACCTCAGTCATATTTGAAAGCGGCCGTCTCCAGCACGGACGCCGTCAGCGACATGTCACCCTGAGTGAGGACAGAATGTGCATTGGGTGGATAGCTTCACATAGATTCATTCTACTATAGACACACTCACACAACTGCTGTCGCTCCTGCAGGTGAACAGCTGCTGATCGGTGAGTTTCCTGCAACTGAAAAATGGGCAGTGGTAGAAAACAGTAAGACGAACACACTTGAGGAATGAAAAATTTAAAAAGCATTGTATGTGTCCTTTAAGGTTTGATCACAAATGACAGACCAGGCTCTATTGCACCCTGACTTCTTCACAACACAGCAGCTAACTGCTAAAACTCCTGCTTCCTGCTTTAGTGCTCCCTCAAGCCTGAAATGCTTGTGATAAGAATTTTAAAACGAGACTTACGCAAGAGAGAAAATGCATCAAACCAGTGTGTTTAAAAGGAACTGGGAGCGTTAACAGGCAGCAGCCTGGTGTGATGGAGCCGAGGCTTTTGGCTGTTTTGGAGCTGCTGTAAACAACAGTGTTGATGACAATGAAGACGAGAGGAACGTGTCGCCTCTGGTAAACTCCAGGGAGAACAGGCGGCTTACTTCCCCCCTCCGCGCGCTGCTAAATTTTTCTGTCTGAAATTGTTGTTATGTGGAGCAACCCTCAAGCTGCAACACGTTCCGAGTGGGAGCCGGGGGTAACACAGACGAAATGTGGCATCTCCGAAACAGCAGGGGCGTACGAGTGGTGAGAGCCGCGAACGAATGGAGGGTATCACACAGAGCAGAGTCAATTAAGGAAGACAGTGGTGTAAGGTACGACAAGGCCACGTTAACAAATGATCCCAGAGAGGCACTAACACACACACAGGGAGGAAACTGGGTCAAATGGACCCTGAGAGGGAGCGAGTGCAAGTTAGAGAAGTGAGATCCAGAGCCAATCGACACTGGATCTGTCTTTTCTCTCATCTCCATCTCATTTGGAGATGAGAGAAAAGAGAGGTGGAGAGAGAGAGCGATAGGGAGAGAGAGCTGGATGGAGAAACGGTCGTTAAAGAGGTGTAAAAAAATCTGAATCCTGGAGCGCGGCCGAGGTTTTAACTCATCTGCATCTCTAATCAAGAGCGGGAGTGAGAGAGGGGACTGGTGCGATGGAGGGGGAGTGGAGAGGAGGGCGATGGTGGAGGAGAAAGAGAGACTGGTGACAAAGTGAGAGGAACAGTATAAACGGACAGAAAAGAAATGCCATTAGACTAACAAGAGGATGGGAGAGACAGGGAGAGCGACAGGGAGAGCGACAGGGAGAGGGAGCGAGAGATGTAGCCGCCGCTTAATGTTGAATTATAAAACATTTATTCTGCGGGAACTTTTTGAAGTTGTGTTTTTTTTAGATGTTTGGAAGCATAGAAAAACCTGATTGATGGCTTGCCCGCAGACGGAGAAGAAAACCAAATTGGCCCACATTTGTCACAAATCTCCGAGCAGGAGCTGTGATCACGGCCACATCAGAGCCGCTGGAAAAAACGTCTGAACAGAAAGAGGGTAAAATGTGGGCCAACAAGGACGGCGGCCATAATTAAATAACCGCGGCTTTATTCTGACTGAATCCACTGTGCCAGCTGTGACGTGCGATACAAACACTTCTGGTGGCGCTTTAGGTGAAGCCCAGTAGTGTTATGACCAGACTTAGCGCCCCCTATAGGCTGCAACGTCCATTTCCAACCAAGAAAACAGCATTATCGAATGGAATGAACAATAGACTACAATGATGGATGTCGTGACAATACCGTTAACTTATAATAATCACTTTACAAAATGAGTACATCTTACAAATCTATTTATTTAAAAAAACATAATTCATCATACTCATTGCGATAAAATGATCAAATGAAAAGACACTGGGGAAGCTTTGCCGTGACGTGTTCAGTGGTGCGTCTCAATGCTTTAAGAGATAAAAGCCCAGAGCTCTATTATTCACCTGTGAGCTCATGTACGTGTGTTAGTGATAGTGGTAAAAACCTATATTGAATATTTCCACAGCACTAACACAGAGTGGGCTGGGTTCATGGACACCTACTGGAAGTTTCTGTCACCATCAATCAAACCAAAACACACATCATCAATATTTCACAAAATAGTCAGAGGAATAAGCTCTAACGTCCAAACAGCAGCACCGATCGAAGGTTTGTTCTGGTATCCAATGTGGACGTCAGATTTCTTCCCTTTTGAGTTGATTCAGATCAAATATTGGTTTAAAATAAAGAAAAAAAGTTTAACCATACAGTCTCATATTGCTCATAAAGTTCTGATAGTTGCTTAAAACACCTTGTAAAACTATTTCAAATACATAAAACAAAGCTCTGTCCCAGCCCAGCCGGCCCGGCAGGTCATATTACTGAACTAACAGGTTTAATTGGATCCTGCTGAGTTTGAACACAAACTTCCTCACGTTGTGTGTTTTTACTGGAACTGTGGGTGTGTGTGTGTGTGTGTGGTCAAACACGATACACCAGTCACCACAAGTTCATTCACTTGCCATTAAAACACTCGTGCAAGATTTCAAACACGATTTCTTTCAATTTTACCTGTTAAGTGCACTGTAATAAAAGAAAAGAAAAGAATAAGGTAGAGATAAAACATCTTCATTTATTTGAAAAAGGGGGCGCAGCTCGTTTTGAGCGTCGAAATCTCTGAAACCACTTACAAAGGAACATTTTGAAAACATGTGCTTGTTTGCAGGCATTGGGTCGGGCACATGTTTAGCTTAGCACAAAAACATGTAAAACAGAGGGGACCTGCTAGTCGAGGTGCGTAAAACATCAGAGTCTCATTGATGTTTGTTGTAGAAAAATGGGCGGAGAAAAAGTAGGTAATTCAAAGTTGTCTCTGCATGGTTCTCATCACGGTAAGTAAATTAGGAGGTTATATATATCGTAAATGTGACTTATTATTGCTGTACGGAATTTGTTAAAACTGTACATGAACAAAAATGTTAACAACAGTTAGTGATTTCAAATCCTCCAACTATTTCGGGGGGAAAATATTTTTTTCCATCTGCCACAACAAATAGTTATACCACTGCCAATTGTCAGTTTTACATTTCGGTTTGTCTCTGTTTTTCCAACACATTCTCAGAACCAGATTGGCCCCTTGCTCCTGTTCTCGGTCTTTATGCTAAGCTAAGCAAACCAGACTCCGGGTGGAAAGGTCTTCAGAAAAAATTTATTTAAAAAAAGCAAATAAGCATATTTCTCAAAATGCGTCACCAGTTCTTTTAAAAGCCTCAAGATTTTCCTGCTCAAAAAGTTTCTGGCTCCGCCCACACTCTCGTTACACCAGTCGCGTCTTGATCAGGGGGAGTGACAGCTGGGTTTAAAGATCTGGATGTGGGACGCTTTGATGTCATCAAAACGAGACCCTGCAAAAGG
Source organism: Hippoglossus stenolepis (assembly GCF_022539355.2). Lineage (NCBI taxonomy): Eukaryota > Metazoa > Chordata > Actinopteri > Pleuronectiformes > Pleuronectidae > Hippoglossus > Hippoglossus stenolepis. The sequence goes on along the minus strand of NC_061506.1, from coordinate 4,857,650 downwards.
GCTCGTGTTGCTCACGACTGACATCATTCCGCCTTGAAAAAAAACAAAACAGTACATGCAACTCTTTGTCTCGCATACTGTAACACAGCGCTCACACACGGTGTACGAAAACACACACAAGACTCAGGCAAAGATAACAGCTGGATACACTTCCGAATACCTATAAAAGAAGAGTGCTTGTTGTCGCCACTTTAAGCAGCTGTTCAAGTGTTGATCTGGCAAAAGATGAACCAAGCACACGTCGGTTTGTTCACATGTTGGCACCACGTACAGTATTTCTCACACACAACACACACTAACTGCATATCTCCTTGTAAAGCTTAAAAATGTCTCTTGATTTAAAATCTCTTAATTTTCAAAAAACTAGAGGTGAGAATAAAGGTTTATCTTGTCCCTTGGTTAAGGTAGGAATACTCTGGGGTGGGAGTTCTAGTGCAATGCCTCTCATGTGGGGAGAATACGTGGAGCACTTTTGTTTTGTTGGACGTCTGCCGCCCGGACGAAGGCGACGCTCAAACCGCGACCTCGTCCGGGGCACAGAAATAAGGCTCGGGCTGCCTAAAACATCAGCCTCCGCGAATACAAAATAACTTCAGCCATGTGATTGAAACCCGTGCAGACACAAAGTCCAAACAAACAGGTGAAATGAAACGCCACCTCCGTCTCTCCAACGCCCAGCTTCCCAAATTCAACAGGGTACGCTGGCGTGCCTCTGAGATCCGATAACAGGATCAGGAAGACACTTTGCAGGAAGCCATGGCGTTAGAGGAAATCAAAAAAAGGAAAGCATGTCGTCCAGCCTGAGTGCTCCACTTGTAATCCCTAGTGGTTACAGAGGCAGCAGATGTGTAAGTGGTCCTTTATTCCCAAGTGGCAGTGATGTCTCAAAAGTCTCCTGTCCCTCCAAACTGCGGACAAGTCTCCAAGGCTACTTCCTCGGCGGTCCTTGTAAAAAATAAAAGCAAACAGTCCCCTGGTCCTCCACTGCAGAGCTAATAAATCCAGAGCACCTCAGGTACACTCCCGTTTCCGAAGCGGTACGCCGTTTTACTCCCAACGTCCGTCGCCCGGAAACAGCTTCGTGTCCCAGAAATCGTCTACGGGCGTGTGTCTGTTGAGTGTGTGGTGCTTCCTGTGAGCGCTGCTGCAGTGTGAGGGCGCGGGGGAAACTGTTTGTCAGTCCATCTCCAGGTCCATCAGTTTGTTACGCGAGCGTGGAGTGTGCGTGGTGTTGCGGCAACAGCAATGGGCGCAAACCAGACCCAGGACCAGAGAGAAGAGGCCCACACCTACAGAAACACAACAAAGTTAAAACGAAGCCATGTTCCCTCTACTAGGAGCGTTACGGTGGCCAAGCAAATCATCCACTAGAGGGCAGTGCAGAGGCGAAGGTGGAGGAGGTTGTGATAATGTTCCTCTTGGTAAAGTAACTCGTTAAAGAGTTAGGCCATTTTGAAATTTCTTCCTCATGTCCTATGATGGTTTCTCTTGAACTATTGGCTACACTCCCCCCCCCCCACGATTTCCTGTGGTACTGCCCGTCCGTTTCCGTATATAATATCTAACGTGAGCTTAAATTTGCTTAATTTTCTCCAGAACCTCACCTGCACTGCGACTGAACCCTTGTCTCTTCTCTGGCTGCCTCCTCATTGCTACTGGGATGAAACTTTTAGGGACCGACTCAAAAATAAATCCTTAAAATGACTGACTCATGCTAAAAGCTGCATTCAGACGAGGGACGGACATTTCTTGTTGAATGTCCCCCAGCCAGAAAAAGCAGTATCAGTTCCCTTTAAAAAAAATATCCGATCGTTTTTTTTTTCCCCGGCTATAAAAAGACTGATCAAATTCAAATTCTTGCAGCTGTCAGACTCGTGTCCCGAATAACAGCACAGTCAGCGAGTGAAGTGCAGAGCGGCACAAAAGAAGAGTTACTCCGGTCCATCAGTCAGCAGTTTCAGCGGAGATGTCCACGCTGACGGCGAGCATCAGCGAGCAGTTCCATCCTGTCCCCGTGACTTTGGGGCAGGTGCCACACTCCTCTGAACAGCTGCTGCATTTAAACTACGCTTCAAACTCAACATTTGACTTTTAAAACTAAAGAAAAACTCCACATTTCAACAGATATGAAGCAGAAGTTGATAAATTGTGCGGCTGTTTTCATGACGTTTGCAGACAATCATCTACAGTAAATACAGCATTGGAAGAAAGACACTTCTTCAGAGCTGATTTATTCTCAGCGGTCGACTGGACAGATGTTGAATCCGACTTGTCAGCGCTATTTAAGGACTTTGGCAGAATCAGAGATCAAGATATTGCTCTTGAGGAATGTCCTGATTTAAGTTTTGTTTCATTCCCCTGTCTGTCTGTCTGCCTGTTTGCTTGTTCGACAGCAGGATTACGCAAAAAACTACGCAAAGGATTTCATTGTGTATAAATTCGGGCGTGGATCCGGAGAAAGGGGCGGATGCAGGAACTTTTTTTTATCACTGTCTTTAACATTGCGAGATAATAATCAAACAAAGGATGTGTAACATTACCTATTGAAGCTGATGCACCGTATAGAAGAGGTAACTGTAGAGAGTCCCACACTAAAGAAGAAGCAGACAGAAATAAAGTTTAGCATTTTCAACTTTTTTATGGTATTAGTGTGGCCATGGTGTGAATTGCACGCTCGCTCCTCACCAGCGAACTGGACCGTGAGGAAGACTCGGGAAGACGTCAGCTCTCCGGCTTGAGTCCAGGCTCCCGTGGAGGCCGACAGGTACCAGGGCGTGGCCACGCAGTAATACTCACCGCTGTCACTGGAGAACACAAGACACACACAAACACATGTTCAGACGCCGCAGTGCAACTATGATGTGGGATAAACACTCCCGCCCACAGGGACCACAACATGTTTACCCATAAACACACTCACTCACCCGTCCTGAGTGCCGAAGATGTTCATCAGGTAGGTGTGCGTGTCCCTGCGCTCTATGGCAACTTCGCTGGAGGAGTTGCGCTCCTCCGTCTTCACGATGCCGAAGCGGTCGACGCTGGCCACCTGGGTCGTCGTCTGTCCACCGCGCAGCCTGGTGAAGAACCAACGCACTTCGTACGCCAGGTCGTCTGAAAGACACGAGCGGCATTCATCAAAAAACAGCACACAGCTCCAACTATCCTTAAAATAAGTGTTTATATGTTTCAGTCATGTTGAATTAGATAAATATGTGTGAAGAAGACATTTTGGAAGATTGTCTCATCCTGCTTTTGCAGCATATTCTGCACCACAGTGAAATGTGAGCACGGATGTCACTCTGTCGGGGGTGTGCTGCTTCAAAACAGGTGAAAGAAAAGACATTTAGACCCCGTTCAGACTCCACCTGCGATCCAATCTGGTCTAAATGAACCCAAAATGCAGCCTGAGATCTGTTTCACTTGAGCGCTCCCCTTCAGTAGCATCACTTGTAAAGGAAGTAGCATGTTATCACTCCTATAATTCAAGGCATTTCCTCTTTAGCCAATCGGCACAGAGAAAAAGAGGCTTGCGCGCTTGTGCCGACTTCTATTCGTGCAGGATGACGTCAGCCCTGAAGAGGCAGCGTTTCTCCAGGAAGCTGGAGGACGTGTTTATTCCAACCTTTCATCTGCATCAGCTTTCATTCAGAGTTACCTATGACATTATGGAAACTGGGGAGGAGAGCGTGTTATTTTTGGATGTGCAACGCAGCCCTAATTTCACTATGGTAACTACAGGAGAGAAGAGGAAAATAAGGAGGATCAGTCCGAACCTACAGAACAACTCCATTAAACGCTGGACATGTGTCACAAAAAGAAAGATGTAGTGACGACAAAAGAAATAAAACAGGGACCCGAGAGTTTGTGATAATAGATGTAATCTTTGGAGAAGGGGCGAGCGAGCTAATTATTTCCAAGAGAAAGACGTGTAGAGAGAAAGAGAGACAGAGACAGGAGGCAAGAGAGACAGAGAAGCACAAACTAGTCATTAGTCTGTCAGGGAGAGAGTACGAACACACACACACACACACACACACACACACACACACACACACACACACACAAAACCCCATGGAGCCTTAGTCATCCTCTGTCATTTCAGAGACAAATAGAGAATACACATGAAAAAAAAAAAGAAAGGAACATTTGGGAACGACAATGCTGGAGAAAAAAAATAAAAAGAAGAGACAAATGGTGATGGAAAACAATTATGGAGGGAGATAAAAAAAACAAAAAAGGAGAGTGAGAGATGGAGAGATGGAGAGATGAGGAGGAGGAGGAGGAGGAGGAGGAGGAGGAGGAGGAGGAGGGAGGGAGAATGGAGCGAGCATAATGAAGAGAACGAGTGAGGAGAAGAGTGAACGCACCCAGAGCAGAGTAATGAATCACATCTCAATTTCTCTCCCCCCTCTTCACTAATGGTTTTAATATCCAAGTGCTACATCATTAAAAATCAGTAGTAGTACAACAGCAGCAGCAGCAATAATAATAACTTAGGCCTCTGATTCAGTTTCAGGTCCCATGGTCCTAATCTTCGAAGCCCCTCAGTCTTCACATTTACAGCACGGTCACAAATACGTAATCGCTGGCTGAATGTGGGGATGGGACGGAAATCTGTGTGAGATCTGTGTGAGATCTGTGTGAGATCTGTGTGAGATCTGTGTCAGTTGAGGTTGGACGAGCGGTTTTTGGATCGTGAGAAAATGTGCAGTGAAGGACAGAGGAGGATGCTGGCTTTGTTTTGGGCGAGGAGGAGGAGGAGGAGGAGGACGTGCCACTAACAGCTAAGTGGGGATCAACCACACAAACGTTGTTGCTATTGGCTGAGGCTGTGACGTCGACGGGCAAAGTTCACCAACCGAGTCGCTGCCTAATAAACGTGAGGACCAATCAGCTAACAGCCCTCACCTGTGCTGATTGATCCTCTGTGGTGCAGGTGCTCTCCCAGCCCCCCCACCTCCACAATGGCCTAATAATAACTTCAATCTAAACCAAATATTATAATATATATATATATATATAAATACTTTACATGATGTACAGGTATACATACAAAATTAGCATCTAACCATCAATTTACTGTGCGACATTCATTAATATTACTGTACTTTAATTATCCTTTAATTCTGTATTCGATTACACAGAAAACTTCCTTCCAAACTGAATGAAGGACAAAACTTAAGTTTCTAAACTGCTCTTGCAGATTTCAGTGATGATTATTTCCATTTGATGCATAATTTAGAATAACAGATAGAAACACGGTCAATACGCAGTAATCCAATTAAAGCGACAGCAGTAAATTTGCAAATTCATTCTTGTCCGGCCCGCTGAGATTTCTCTGTAAAGTCTAAATCCTTCACTTCCTGTTAGTGGAAGAAGTGGACACGCAGACGCAATTATGGCAAATCAGCTGCACCGCTTCTCAATTAGCTGGAAGGATTGGGTGTCGTCTGGTGGGGCTGGGAGAAGTCGACTAGACTGAGCGTCCAGGGGAAAAGTTTAAGATCGCAGCTTTAAACGCGACTTCAAATATTTCCGTTTGTTTAAAATGGCATCTGCCTTTTAGACATGTTGCTTGAATTAGTTAAAAATCAGTATTTTATATTTTCAGTGCACAAATTCAATATCTAATACAGTATTTGTTATTTAAATTAATGACTTTTAAACCTACAATACCTTAAATAAATCCCTGTAATAATGGTAAATTTGTATATATTTCTATTGGGAGGTAAAATCTGAATTCAAATTACTTTTATCATAGTAATTATTTTAAAATTAGACACCAGATTTGCACAATAAAGAAAATAAATAAGTGTCAAAGACATAAAACGTCCTCTCACTTTGTAAAATCGGACAAAAGTGACGTGATGCCGGTGATGCAGATGCATTAGGACAGAGTAGACTGGTGGGTGGGCGGGGGCATTTTTACTTGCAGTAGCCGAGCGCTCCATCCAGCCAACGAGGAGGAAACAGGAGGTGACACTAAGGGAGGGTGAACTGGCCGGCTGACCGACCACACACACACACACACACTCACTCACTCCAGACTCGCTGACCAGAATCAACTGATGAGCAAAGTTCTGACAGTGAGGGAGCGATGAGTTAGCCGTTAACCTCCTGAGGAAAACCCACACGGCTCCTCAGTGCAACATTAAGACGCCATCTCTGCAGGGAGCAGCGCTTCTCACACTCCAGCTGCAGCGATTCACCCAAAACCGAGCACAGAACTAATAATGAAACAATCGTCAAGTTTTAAGTTGCTTTTTCCTCATTTCTCATCAGTTTTGGGGCAATAAAATAAATTGGTGACATCACTTTGGGCTCTTGGAAACTGTAATAGATATTATTTTTGACGATTAAAAGCTCAAATCGGTTTAATCAAAATGCTCCAAGCTGTTTTCTCCTCCACCATATTGTCCACACATGAGGCTTTCCCCCGCAGTAAGTCTATCCTCCACTGAGACCCTCGGCGCAGGCGGAGCGAAACAGAGCGAGGACCCCTCAACATACCTGACCCGTCCGCTACTCAGGGCTCCCATCTGCACATGCTTCAGTTTAGGAAAAACAAGTCGAGTTCCTGTTTATCTAAAGTGGAGGACGGCTTTGGTACTTTACTCTAATGCAAACACAAACATGAAAATATCCTGTGGCAATGTTGTTGGAACATTTTTAAACATATCGCTGAAAAGATGCAAGAAACCTGAGACGTAACGGGACCAGACAAGTTGAAAACCATCCATCACAGTTTGCAGCCGGACGCCCTGCTTCAGCTGTGACCTGTTGTGCAATGAGGGATCGTCAGCGACACTTCATGAGTGACAACTTCAAATTTCACCTCCTATTGAAGTGGATTCTTTGGATAAACTCTTGGTTTGTTTGCTGGCCTGAATGTTGCAGGTCAAATAGGAAACCCGGCTGTTTTAAACCAAATTCATCCTTTAAATAGATTTTATTCTCGACTTTACATTACGAGAAGTGCATTCCATAAAAGAAATTACATTATTCTAATGACAACACATTTTATTATATTTACTTGAACAGAGAGGACGGGATTTATGAAACTACTTTAAATCCTTTCCATAATCGCCATGACTACATTCTTCTATAATCACATCATTTACAAAACTGCCTCGCTGACAGTGAAAAGACACTGTGACGGCCCGATAACACCAGGTTAGAGTCTGACACCGCCGTTAATGATCAAAGAGACATTTTGCATAATTCCGCGGGACTGACACGTGAACTCCGCTTGCTTGTTTCTGCCACGACGCCAGCATTTCGAGGAACGGAGATATAATTAGAAAGCCTCTGCTTCCTCGCAGTTAGCCTCCATCCCTCGCTGTCTTTGTTCTTGACGAGGGAGCGGACAGAGAGGGATGGGGAGTGAGGGGGGGGGGATTTGAGATACTTAGCAAGTGAGGAGATTATTGTGTTTATCGCACAGCCACGGGAGGCACTTGAACGCATCTCAAACCGTATCTTCGGAGAGCATGCCGTATCACCAGAGACACCGTCGCCCTCCCTCGTGGGAGTATCTGATCCGTCACCGGCGGGCTGACTCACACTTGCCCACAGCTGTTGCTCTGCTGAACGTAGACATGCAGCCGCCCTCCCCCCAAAAAGGACCTCTCTACCCCCCGTGTACGACCCCATGAACTCGCTGACTCCCACCCAACAGTCACCTCATAAGCTACAGGCTCTGTGTGCACTGTGCAGCTAAACCAGGATCCATAGAGAAGTGTGCGTGTTGCTCCAGACGTGTGATCGTTGCTTTGTCGTTTTCTCCAATTCAGAATGTCATTGCATTTAGAGGATGAATGTGTGATTATCTGTCCACAACAAGTAATCACTGCTACACAATGTGACATCCAGCATAAGGCCTCAGTGAGTCTTTTCTCATTTTTTCCAATCACCACATCTCGCGTGTGGAAATGTGTGTCTATTCGTACAAGACCACATAAACACACAAATATCACGAGAGACGCAGTTGGGGCGCGGCCTGTGACGGAAGGTTCTTCACCTCGCCGTTGTGTTTGGCTTTTCCAGAACAGCTATAAACACGTCCGCCGTTAGACGTGATCAGTTAAACATACTGAACTCTTAACCCAACCCCACGGCAAATCAAGCAATGTCCACACGATGTGATGCAGCCTGTGTGAGAGGCCTCGTCTCGGTGATCCTCAGAAATGTTAACACTAACAAATACATTTTAAAGCAACATTGTTCCTGGTATGCTGGTATGAGGATGCAGCTCTATGCTCCAGAGCTTTTAACCGTTTTTTCATTGTTGACATGAGAAAAATATAGAATATTAACCTTGTACATAAAATTTGAACGGCAGAGTTACGGCAAAGCGTCTGTGTTAAGTGAAAATCAGCTGTCAAAAGTTTCCGGCGGCCGTAATGAGTCGGCTCATTAATGGAAGACAACACCAGCTTCACCACTGTGTCAGCCTCATGACTAACAACGCAGGTTTAGGCGCGGCAGCTTCAATGAGCGGGAGCGGCGGGTTGGTGGAGGTGGCGGTGGCGCTACATTGTGGTGATTGGATGGCAGCGGAGGAACTACAGTGCATCTCTAATAGAATATCTGGCTCCTGTCTGAGCTACTAAAACTAAAATGGCTGTCTGTGGAAATGAAGACGGTCTGATTGGATTTCTCTGGATTAATCCCTGGAGGAGAGTCCAAGGCGTTGAAGTGCCTGAAACACACACACACACAATTACCACCAGTGCTTCTAATGAAAGTGTGTGTGTGTGTGTTCTCTGCTCCATAAAGCACAGCACAGCACTAGTAGAGTGGAATACTAAACACTATAAAAACACTTATCAAGTCGCGCAGAAACAAAGCAACTGGGAAGCAAAGTTTCCCTCGTTACTCGCCGCGCTGCTTAATACGACCTCTGGTAAATAAATGCAAATGTTACTGGAGATGTGTCATGTTCTGGTTGCAGATTCACGAGGGCAGATTTTAGCAGGTAATTACAAACATTTTAAAAGATATCCGATTTTAAATCTTTAAAAAAGCAGAGAGAAATCCATTTGTATGGGTTGTATGTTAAATGCAGTTATTTTTTATCTATCTACTATTATAGTTTCATATCAAAAATGTGTAGTCCCAAAAATTTTTATTATTGGTAAAAATTATTGAAAATATCGTGACCTTAAAACATCACAGGAGCGAGTCGGCAGCCGGCGTCCATCTTGAACGCACCTATTATCACCACCTCCTTTTGTTTGTTGACAGGTAACCTCGTCTCTGTGCTGCCCTCTAGAGGACGTATTGCTTATAACCATGCCAACATAAAGGACGTACTTACGTATCTTTTCATACGGAAAGGAAGCAAAAATGTACCTTTATTACCTGAACAAATCTTATCCCCCTAAAATCCTCAATTTCTTTCGGATTCCTTTAAAGCTGCATCTTCGCTCCCATTCTCATTTAACTGAAGACCTAATGGAGTGAAAATGATGGCGCCGCTCTGCCTTTCTATCTGCTCAACATTTTCAATTTGTGTTTTACTGTCACCCCGTCCTTTCCTCTCCTCTTTCTCTCACCTTCCTGCTTATACACCACTCCCCCGTATCCGTCTTTCAGTTGGGATGGCAACCGTTCGCTTTACTTATTCACAACAGGATAAACATCCCGAGCAGTTCAGATTTATAGTGAACCTGAGAAGAAGAGGTACTTGAGGCTGTCATCTGGAGGCCACTGAATATTCAAAAATGATTGTTTTTGACAACAAATGAATAAATAACTAGTGAATAAGTTCCCTGAAACTTTTAACTGAATGTTTATTTCATGCATCCAAGTTCGTTTGGAATGAAACAAGGACAGAAAGTGTTTTTTCCCACTATAACTCAAATATGGACATTTTCCTGCTTAGTCCTTCAGATGTAAAAAGGCAAACTCATCTGCGTGCAATTTTCTAGAGTTAAAGTCTGCAAACAATTCAGATTATAGAGTCATATATAATTGTCATATAATTATATATTAGTAATCAGTTTTACGTCAGAATTGCTACAATGTGCTGTAAATGTTCAAAAATTACCGATACATTTATAGTAATTTGTATTATTAATCAAAGGTCGACAGTATCTGGACAGAATCAACCAAGTCATCACTGTAATTAAACATTAATCGTACAAGTAACCGTCAGGAATTTGACCACGTCATACTGTGAAACCGGTAATCGCGTCATCTATGGAATGTGTGACAAAAAGCTACAAATGAAAGGTGTGTAGTTCACACACACACACACACACACACACACACACACACACACACACACACACACACACACACACACACACACACACACACACACACACACACACACACACACACACACACACACACACACACACACACACACACACACACACACACGAGAGACTAGTGTACACATGTTCAGAAACCCTGCTGGTATTTCTCCCAGAAAAACAGGGTGCATTTTGGGAAGAATTCCTGAGTCACGTCTTGGATCTAGACTCCCAGTACTGGTGCAGCTCTGAAGCCACAAAACAAAACACCTCAATCAATGTTGTGTTTACTAAAGCAGCTTTGATTGATTTAACTCGTGTGGAGCCAATATCAAATAACTGTCAAATGACAAGTTCTGCCTGCATCTTCATATCCCAACATCTGCAGCTGATTTTCAGGCATGATAGCTGACAAGGAAGTGAAGCAATTACCGGTCACATTTTAGTGAGGTGCTCACCTGCTCCTTTAAAAGCACAGGAGCAGGTGATTAACACCTGGCAAACATAAATCTTATGGTAAATATAACGATACGTCCGTCTCTCTCCTGTTTTGGCTCCTCTACCGCTCATTCCCTCCTCGGTCTCTCTTCAGCCCCCTCTCTCCCCTCCGCACTCACCAAATTACCCAGCTGTCTTTCCAAGGCCGACAGGCAGCCGTTAATTAGCCAATCTCACGCTCCGTTAGCCAGCCGCGGAGACAGAACGAGGTAGGGGAAGAATAGTTGGCGAATAGATGGAGAGAAGTGGGAGTGAGGGAAGTGGAGGGAGCGAAAACCAGATTGTTAAAGTGGAAAGAGGAGTGAATGGAGGAGGCAGTAAATGGGGGAAGAGTGGCTGGAGAACGGCGTGCAGCGTTTTCCTGAAAAGAGCGACGAGAGAGGAGGGAAAAAAGAGCGAATTGTACCGAGGAGGATGAGGAAGAGTAGCTGAAGAGGGGAGAGAGGGATGAAAGGAGGTTGGAGAGCGAAGAAGATGAAGTGGTGAGGTGATGACAGAAAGTGACTCACTTCATTAACTGTTTCTGGGGAATTAACAGCGAGCTATATTCAAAATGAACTCACTTGTTGCAACATAATCAGGTTAAAATCTCCACTCAAACTGAAATGAATTGCACAGGACGCCATGATTGCACAGCCTCTATTAGCACAAAGGAATGAATGATATTACTGGGAAAAAAAACCAAGCGTCTCCAGGGGTGTGTGCGGCTCTAAGAATAGAAAATCAGCAGCAAGTTGTTTGCTAAAACGTGTAAAACCCAAGGAAATATGAAACAAGACACTGGTCAGACAGGGGGTGGCGACTGGGTAGAGCAGCACGTTTCCCATTGCCGCATGCCAACACTATGGTCCGAACGTTTTTACCATCCACACAGTCAGACCTCATAGCTTCAGCTGCTGTTGTTTCATGCATTGCAGCTCTCTTAAGCTTGTGTACCTGTCACTCAGCATCTGTTGCACGTGAGGGTGACCTTCGTGCATGTGCACCCCCGTTACTGCTATAGATTGAACGAATTCTGTGGGAAACGCTGAGGTCTTGCAAAAGGAAAAGCTCTGGAGCAACTGACTCGGACATTTGTGTCCTCACATACAGCAGCTCTGGAAAATGATCAGAAAAATGTGTGGACTTCTGTGCACGTCTGAACGCAGCTCATGTGAATCTCTACTTTAGAGATTGTTGTTCCTTTACACGGAATCAAGATGGAATCTTGCCTCACGGTTTCCTTTTCCTGTTTGGCTGATGCATTCTTTGGAGGCTAAAAGGAAAAAAACATGTATATGTGTGCGTGTGTGTGTGTTTGTGTGTTTGTGAGCCAGTGGGGAACAAAGCTTTATTTCCTCGCTGCAGGAGCTGAATGGTGCGCTGTTATTTTAACAAGAGAATTTCAGAGCAGCGACAGAAAAAAACACACACACACCAATGCATTGAAAAGCCCCAAACTGTCAGTTTCAGCTTCAAAAGAGAGAGAGACAAATATCTGTAACGGTGATGTCATCCCTCCACCACTGATTTTTCAAGTGTGCAGCGTCGCACTAACACACACTTCCATGACTGCAATAACATGCCAGTCATTCCAGGGGTAATGAACGCTGTGCGTCTGCACGCCGCAGCACGCTCAAACAACAGCGAGGCAAAATGTAACACAGGGTCAAGAAAATAGCGACAACATCACATGTGTTCAAATTATATTTACTCACTTATTTTGCTAAATGACAACACTGATCCAGTTAACGTCGAGGACGGCTCTTGACATCAACTCTTCATTAACCAAGGTGCTGCAGACTTGACATATTTTTCCCACATTCACTTCCGGCGTGAACGAAGTGACGACAGGAGAAACAATTAATGTGAACTGAAAGCAACAAATCTCATGTGAGCCTCTGTCGACCAGCTGCTGCCCGAGGGTAGCGATGTGTCAAACTGCGAAGTGCGACTTAGACGTTAACGAGATTCAATGTCTCGTTTGCAACCAACAATATGCAAATGTCGCATCAGCTCGTTCTAGTGACGGACGGTCGGACGAGCTCAGCCAATGACCCCGTGACCGATATGACTGGGCCTCAGTGTTAGTGAGGAACAAACCATGGTAATAGTTAGTGACACAATTAGACAAACTCGTTCGGTGGCTCGGCTCAGCTCTGGTAGCGTGAGGAGGTCGGACAAGGAGCTCAGAGTAGAGCCGCTGCTCCTTCACGTCGATAGGCGCCAGTTGAGGTGGTTCGGGCGATTTATCACGATGCCTCCTGGCTGTCTTCCATAAGTGGTTTATCAGGCACACTCAACCGGGAGGAGACCCAGGGGTAGACCCAGAACTCGCTGGGGGGGGGGGAACACACACACGACACTACACATCCCATCTGGCCTGGGAACGCATCAGAATCCCATAGGAAGAGATGGATGTTTGGAATAACCCTGCCTAGCCTCTGATTTATCTCAGACATTTCAGTCACTGTCCCCCACAGCGTCATATAGGTTCCATACAGGCAGTCGCTTTGGAAATGCTCCTTGTACCACAGCTGCAGTCGCTTGTAGGTCACACACATAAACACACTGTATTTACCTGTGGGTCAACGGCATCGCTAATAAAAGGCTAAAGCAGCAGCCTGACTAAGAAGAGAGGAATAATGAGGCATATTTTATGTGCGAGTGTGTTTCGCCCATCATAAATACAAGCTGCAACAGGAGAGCACACACACACACACACACACACACACACACACACACACACACACACACACACACACACACACACACACACACACACACACACACACACACACACACACACACACACACACACACACACACACACACACACACACACACACACAATTCCTGAAGCTGCCTTATTGTGTCAGAACAATGAGCTACAAAAGGTGAAGTAGGAGGCAATCTACCACTTATTTATACACACACAGAATGTAAGAATACATGAAGGGACAAAGGTGTGGAATATGCTGTTACACCCAACAAAAGTCTCTGTGTGTGTGTGTGTGTTCTAAGTGCCCCAGAGGAAGTGAAGTTTTGGCCGTTGGCCGACACGTCAGCGCCGCACCTTTGTTGACACGTCACTCGATACCAGTTTGCTAATTGGTCTATTAACCTGCTGTCGTCGTTCACACTCGTGACACTGTCGCTCTCTGTGCACGGCCTTGTCTGAGAAACTGAATATCTAAATCGCTCTGCGCCGCCGAGCTCCACCGTTGTACAGAAAAACAACAACTGTTAAATACACATCAGCACTGTTGCAGTGGGTGACCCGTTCCCTCACATGTATCATAAACACGAGCTCCGCGGTTCATTTGAAGTCAGTCCCACATTAACCATCCTGCTGCAGTCACCTACTCTTAAGGAAATTCACTGAGCTTACTTTAAAAACCAAACTGTATATATGTGAGCCGTTTTAACAGATTTACAAGACAGACAAACAAACTCTGTTAAGGATATTTGTTGATAAAGAAACATTTAAAACCCGGCAGCCTTTTCCTTCACATGTGTATTTATAGACCTTATAATTAATTCTATGTCAAGCAACACATTTCTAGAGAAAAAAACTAAACAACAACAATAAAACCAAATGCCTCAGATTGTATTGACAATGTGCCTCTGGGCACAAATGCATAAGAGGGTCCCACCAACCCCCCGCCCTGTTCCTCTGTTGGCTCTTTGCAGGTAAACCGCTGAACCCTATTGGATGAAACCGCAGCAGAACTAACATTAAGAGAGACAATCTAAATCCTGCAAGATTGGTTTTTCCTCAACAGAAATTAAAACATCATAAAATAACATGAAAAAGCATCAAAGCAAACACGCGATGCAGGTTTTACTGTCCAGCTGGCAAACACATGTAATACACTGCAGTCAGTGTGCAGCTGTGTTAAGTACACAATGAACCAAACCCTGTGCTCCTACGCACTTCAGATACTCAAAAGTTGTTGCAATAGTCTCAGATTGAGATGAATGAGGAAATGAGATAACAGTTTGGTTCCTAAGGTTAGTTCCTTAAAATGTCATTGTTCCCGAGTTTAATGACAATAAAGATCTTTGGTTCCATAGTTCCTGGAACGTTTGGTTTGAAAAAAACGTCCCCAGGTAAAACGTGGTGTGCACAGTATGCAAGGCATCAGTTTTGAAGGGCGTCGTGTTTTCCTACGTTCATTTATTTCTGGTCTTTTTCAGCATCGGACTGGTACTCGTTATCGTAACCTATAGTTTCAGGACACCTGTAACTATAGGTTGGAATATAAAACTTACACAACTTCTATAAACAATGTGTTCGGTGCTAAAAATAACAATAATCACACAATATATTCATGAATTGCTTCTGTCTTTTCTTCCTTCCTGTAGTGAGCATGTTCATGCGGAACTCTGCTCTCAGCTGTGATACTGAGGGTGTGGGGGGGGGGTTTCTTCCCATGGTGCAGCTGTCTGTGCGCACACGCTCCACAACCTCCAACGCACCAATCCCTGCAGCGTTTCACTGTTAAGTGTTTATGTATGGGCATACATTACAGGCAGGCATGCATATGTACACAAGCGCACTGCTGCGAAGACACAGGTGCAAAGAAATGTGCTCGCATATGTCCGAACACTGCAGGAGACGGTGTTCCACTCTGCATGTGTTTGCACAATTATTTCCAAATAACCACACACACACACACACACACACACACACACACACACACACACACACACACACACACACACACACACACACACACACACACACACACACACACACACACACACACACACACACACACACACACACACAATGAGGGAGGACGTCTGCAATGTGCCTTATCTGCTCCCTATGTGGACGAAAGGTTGAAAACACATGTTGGACGGTAAAAGAAAGATGCACAGAGAGGAAAAGGAGGGAAAGAAATGGTGACAGATGGAGAGAGGGCGGTGTTGAGCGACGTCATGCGACACGTTTGAGTTAAAGGGTATGGAGCGACGAGGAAGAGGAGGAGGGAGGACAGAAGATGGATGGGTGTTTGCATAGTGGGGTGGGGGGTTGAGAGAGGGAAGAATAGATTAATGGAGAGAAGAGGGGAGGAGAGGTCGAGTTACACTGCAAATATATATATTTTTTTAAAAGGCAGGCAACATTTTTTTAACTCTAAATCTAAAATGATCCATTGTTGGTTTAAAAATATTGATTAGTGCAGCTTTAAGTATATTTAGCTGCTAATAGTTAAGCAACATTTTCAAAGAAGGAATTTTTATTACTCAGGGGTGTTTAAATTTACCTGCAGTGAAAATAATCATGTTTTTTAACCTGTTATTTCTACATTAATCTAATTAGAAGCAACCGCGATCTGAGAATAATACGGTTTAGAATGGAAGCGTTACTATTCTCACAATTCTCGCAAAATGTATCACCAGTGTTTCCAGTGGCAAACACACACAGTTAAGAAAACAAAAGCATTTACAGTAGTCGTGTGTGTGTGTGTGTGTGTGTGTGTGTGTGTGTGTGTGTGTGTGTGTGTGTGTGTGTGTGTGTGTGTGTGTGTGTGTGTGTGTGTGTGTGTGTGTTAACAAGAGCATGAGTGAGACAAAGCATATTTTTCATCTGTACAACTATTTGAAATGCAGGAGTCACATCATTCTTATTAGCAGCGCGGCTGACAGGTTGGCAGGTGCAGAACAAGTACAAAGAGTGTGTGTGAGAGTGTGTATTAGTGTGTGTGTGTGTGTGTGTGTGTAGCTACATTTACATTTTGTGTGTAAAAGAAAATGAAAAGTTCAGACAACACAAGAGAAAGACAGACAGTGAGTGATTGTGATTTGTAGTGTAACATCTCTGTGTTGTCTACCTCTGTGTGTGTGTGTGTGCGTGTACTGTACTTTGTGTCGCACCGGTCTTTGGTGAGGATCCAGAGACGCTGAGCGAGCACTCCATCTTGGCTGTTCTCGACGGATAAACACTGGTGTCGTCTGATTGGATGGCGATGGTGAAGGACGGGCCTGCAACAGAAGCACATGAGCTGAAATCAGCTTTATTCCACAAACACATTGGACGCAGGCAGCAAACATCAGAGAAACTGAGTGAGATGAGAAGGACTCGTTTAAACACAGGCCGCTTTTCAACCTGCGCACACTGTAATTCTGCTTTCATGTCCCCGAGGAGCGCTGGATGTGGATGTGAGCTTCCAGGGAGAAAAGAGTTCTCGAGCTTTCAGATGGCAAACGCTGCTTTAAAGTCGCGACGTGTGATTCGATGTGATGTGTGGACGTCAACAAAGAGAAACCAGCTGTGGTGTCGATATAAATAGATTAAAGAACGCGAGCTGGTAACACGTTCACATACAGTCAGCGGTTACGGAGAAGTTTATCAATAAGATATGTGTGGTCCGCAGTATAGCTCATAAAACCTGCCTCCTCCGCGTTAGCAGAATGGACAAGGACCCAAATGAGGTAGTTCTCGTCACACTGATGTTTATTTTCCGGTAAGATTAACCACACGTGAAGCCACGAGGAATGTTTTATTCGCCCCTTCGCTCGCTTTTTGGCGATCATGGAAGTCAAGCAAGAATGTAGCTTCTCTCTCATGCAGAAGTCATAGTGTTAGCAAACCAGCCTGGGATGCTACTAAAAAGCTCCTCATATTGTTCTCTCGTCTGTAAAACATGAAATGAACAAATTGATGACATCAAGTCAGTTTGTTTAAGGGTGTAAAAGTCGCCGCAGCCATGTTATTGTGGTTTCCTGTGTGTGGATAGTTTCTCTGGTAACATTTAAGTTGTTCTGACAGTTTTATTCCCCGGCCAAGAACGCCGCATTACTCACACTGTCATGTGCGAGCAAAGCGCTGTAAAATGCACGTGCTCGTAAACGGCATGCGGACGGATATAAAACATGCTCGTTCGGCCTCGGCCTCTCGGCGAGCTGTAAGTGAGTCAATCAGTCAAACAGGAGCATTCAAGAAACACTTTAGAGGGTTCAGTCTCCAAATGAGTCACGCAGCCGATATTTACATCTGGGCTGCTGCGGCCCGGAAGGTAGAGCCGGACGTCCACTGATCAGAGGGTTGTGGGTTTTTCCCAGACTCCCTCAGCGTGTATGACGAAGTGTCCTTGGGCAAGACACTGAAGCCTAACTTGCCCACGAGTACGGACAGAATATCCATATTTGTACCTTACGTTGAGCATTAATGAGCCTTTAAGCAATTTGAAAGCTAGAAAACCACTTTATAAATTCAGTCTATTAACAAATATCCATAGTTGCTTCTTAGAGGGAACATTTATTTACTTTGAGGGGTTTTTTTAATCGTCACCAGCATGTTTAGAAACTAATTTATTTCTGTTCTCTTCACTTTCTACAACTAGAGTTGTTTCTTTTAAGTCTCCGACCATTACAGGACCATGTTTACTGTAAACTGCTGCGAGCGTCCTGCAGCACCCCCTCCCCAAACAACTTCAGGATGTTTAGGGACGTAAAGTCCGTGAAGATCACTTTAAACCCGTCGACTGCTGTACTTCACGTCACTGAAGAATAACGTCTTAAATAGTGTCTTTAATTTCAGTGTTTGAAACCACTTCCAAAGCTGCGTTGTCTCATTAGTCTCAACGATGAGCGATGCAGAATTCATTAACTCCTACAATAAATACTCAAACTGCATCATTGCTCCATTTCAAAGGCTGAAGATAAATGAAGTGAATGAAATGACTTTTCTTTTACAATGTGGGTCTTTTGTTTGGTTATTGTTCTGATATTTATGCACCAATTTCAGCACTGAATCTGTCCCGTCTGCTTAATTATGTAAACCAGTTACTTGGAAATGAAAATTTAAAGAGAAAACACTGTACATCTACAGCTGAGTGCAGCTCGGACTGCAATTTTTGGTCCGACACGTGCAGCATGAAAAATCAAGTAGATAGCCCAGGGGAACGTAACCGGACCCGAATAGAATTTAAAAATTCCGTGCAACCCCGGCCCGGCCCGTCTGGACCCATCGGGAATCCTCACTCAGTCAAATCCGAAGGTGGCCAAGTCAAATTATTTGGATTACACCTCCAGCTTTTGTCATTTTCAACTAAGTGGTTTAGATTATATGACAGAACTATGGACTTTAAAATCAGATCCAGGTTGTAAAAAATACAGAATTTAACTTTTTTACATATTTATCAATGGCTCGATTTAAATCCCGGTTGATGAGGTTGCATTTTTCCCGCGGCTACACCATATGTATGTTGCTGTTCTACCGTTAAAAAAAAAATCACTTAAACACTTAATTATTTAACAGTAAATGTACCGGTGAGACTTTGCATTTCCACATATGTCCTCGCAGAAGATCCCCGTACAGGCTGCAACACCACAACACGTCTGAAACATTCAAGATACAGCTGGAACCTTGGGAGGCATGCCAGTTGCCAGCGTGCATGTGCTCGAAACACACACACACACACACACACACACACACACACAGCTTCTGTCCCCTAAGGCAAGCATAAGGGGTTCTTGCAAAAACTGCCCAGCTTGAAGCTTTAACGCTGTCAGAGAGTGTGTGTGTGTGTGTGTGTGTGTAGGGGTATTGCACTGTGTGGGGTCAACTCAAAATGTTAGACTTGGACACACACACACACACACGCACGCACGCACGCACGCACGCACGCAAGCAAGCAGAGAGAGAAAAGAAAAGCAGCGGTGCAGATCTCTGCAGCTGGCTGATTGGCCAAAGGGCTTCACTTTGAAGATGTCCCAGAGAAGGAGGGAGGGAGGGAGGGAGACAGTGGGGGTGAGAGAGAGTGAAAGGATGGCGGAGAGAACGGGGGAGGAAAAAAACAGCAAGCGAGAGAGACGGCGAAAGAGGAAGTTATGCTCAAGGGCTCCTGTCCTCCCCAGAGAAAGACAGATCGTCTTCAGCCTCCTCGCTGCCGTCTTTCCTTCTCACTGCACCGTCCTTGTATGTGAAAATGCAAACGTCCGAGTCAGTTGCTCTTTCAGCCAGCGCCCCCGCCAAGTCAAATGTCAGAATAAAAGTTGAAGAAAGCAAATATCTCAGGATGAAAAAGAGGAGCCATACACATAAAATGTCCATCTGATATTATTTGAGATTTAAAAGCGATATGATAAAAGTGAGAATGTGTTAATTAGGGAACTTTATAAGGTGCTGGTGTGTGTGTGTGTGTGTGTGTCTGTTTCCAGTCTTTATGCTAAGCTAACAAGCTCCAAGTTCGTTATTGGTCTTCTCTTTAATCAGATTTGTTGATGAGGTTCCTCATGTTTCCTTCCTTCTTTCACATCTCCCTCCTTAAATTGTCTCTTCTTCCTCTTTTCTACCTTTCGTACCCCCCTCCTCCTTCCACATCGCCGCTGCCCCTCGCTTTCTCTTCCTCCTCGTTGTCACCTCCCTCCTCTTCCTCCGCTTCCCGTCTGACGCTCCTTGTTTTTCCTTCTCCTGTCTCGCACTTCCCAGTCAGATCAAAGTAAGTTAAGTAGGCCAGTGGCTGTGGTGGGCGTTAAAGGGCTTAAGGTGTGTTTGTGTACATGCATCTTTATCTTTGAGCGTTATTAGGGAATTTATGTTGCTTATCATTAACTGTGTGTGGGTGGAGGATGTGAGTGTATGTGTGAACAGAAGTGCTAAATATTTCTATTTATAGACGTTTACTCCAGGATTTCCAGGGTAATTGCAGGGACTTAACACATATTTAGTCGCCAGTATTTGCTCAGAAGAAATGATTTGAATTAGTAAAACGGCTTTAAATTAATCATGAATCCCGCCGCAGTGTTAGAAAGTAGTTCCTCAATATTTGGTCTTTTGTCATGCTCTTTGTGCAAAGCCTGATTTCAGGAAAACTCATTAAACGAAACCAACGGCATTAAAAACAAGTGAGAGGAAACTTCAGTGGTGAAGTAAAGAGACATTTAGAAACACTAATACAGCTCAGTGACAATATTTAACTTTGACATAAAGGGAGTAAAGTGGGCAACAAAAGGTTCTTTAAGTGGTTTTTCCGTTTTAAATTCACATGTGGAGGTTTACTTTGAAGCATTACCCATGAGCCTCTGCAGTCACGACAAAAGACCAGAAAAACGTGCGCGGACCCACCATTTTCTTGGAAGTCGATCCTGACTTTGTTCGACTCGGCGCTCGTAGCTTTGGTCCAAGTTTGTCCCGGCTGCTGTTTCGTCCACGCTGTGATGTCACACCAGTAGAAACCTCTGTCGGACAGCTGGACACCAGCGAGGCGAAAGCGGAACTCTGCCGGGCCGGACTTCGCCAGAACTAAACTGTCTCTGAGTGGACAGAAGAGAGATGTAAGCAGACACCAGTACATTGTTAAAATGTGAATGTATAGATTGTTGTAGGTATATACCTCCTGTTGGGGTCTGTGGCTCCTCCGTGCTGCACCACATTATCGGGGCTGAGAGTCATGATGGTTCTCACGTTGCCCTCCAGGCTCTCCTGCGATTGGATGAGCACCGAGTAGCCGGCCTCCCCGAGGTTCTCAGTGGTCACGGTGCAGCTCATCTCGAAGGTAGCCCCTCCCACTGAGGCTTCACGGACACGTTTGGCCACGACGTTCAGAGACGGACCTGAAAACACAACCGGCCCGTCGATTAATCGGCGAAAACGACTTTGACAAGGACATCATTCATCCCACCGCGGTGTCAGGAGGTGAGGAAATCCCCGACAGGCTGACAGGAAGTGATAGGCGATTACACTGATTCAAACAGGCTCACATACACGGAGAGCAATAGAGTTACATCATGGCTCAATTAACTGAGGGCAGCAAGTTCAGCGTGTGCGACTGAAATAGAGACATGTTTGTGTGCGTGTTGTGAAAAAGACAACGAGAGGTCTGTTGTTGTGAGGAGGGATTTTTCCTGTGAAGTCTGGAAACCACATCTAGACATTAGAGCTTATTCATAAAATGTAACAGCGGGGTTGCTCTGACTGGTTGGAGTTTAAAAAAAAAAAAATCATAAATGTGAGTTAATGCTTAATTCCTTTTTTTTTTTATCTCTCCCACAAGTGACTCGTTAAATCGCAGAATACGACCTTGAGTAGCAGGTTGCATGTTACGTGCAGAGACAAGGAACGATTAGAGAGAAACAAAAGTAAAAGTTGAAGAAGTCCATTATGCATTAATAAACTAGAGCCTGTGTAGTTTGTTGTAATGTTTAGTACAAATCGTGTTATTAGAAATTCATCAATCTACCATGCTTTTCTGATTTGCGTTGAATTCTTATGTGTGTATTTGATTTTTTGGTTCTTCCTTACGTTTGGTATCCCATTGTACAGTCACCGGCGAGCTCTTGTGCTCCGTGATCTTCACCATATCACCCTGGCTGCTGGCGCTCCACGCAGACACGGTGCAGGAATACTGGCCCATGTCGATCTCCTGCAAAGCAAAAGTGAAAACTAGTCAGTCATAGACGTCACAGAGTTGCTGGTTTCACTGTTAGAAGATAGGATTATGTTTATTCCCATTAAACTGTCAAATATCGGTAAATATTGAAATCACAAATGTTTCTGTCTGCCACTCTTCGTTTGAGTTTTCCCACCTGAGTGCGGAGGATTCGCAGTTTGAACGTGTTCGGCTGGACTCTGGTCAGAGACATGGCGCCGCTCTTCAGCCGGTCGGAGTACATGGCCCCCGGCAGCAGGTTGCCACTTCCGTCCAGGGAGCCGATGTGATGCGAGGTCTTGGCATCACCCCCTACTCCTGCAGGAGATCGGACAGATGAAAGAGTCTAAAAATGTTTCATGGCAATTCTATTAAAGATTTAGAAAACCAGCTGAGGTAAAAAAAAAAAAAAGTACCTGGAAGCGCGGTGTGTTCCCAGGTGATGCCCAGTCGGCCTCCCAGGGGTACGTGGGTAATGTTGGTGACGAGGCAAGCCAGCTCTGTGGGTTCAGCTGTCACCTGGGGGTTCACGGCCGGTTCAAGGGTCAGCGTGTAGCTCGGCTCTGGGAAGAAACAACAAGAGAGATGGAAACTTACTATTTTTCATTATGCAGTTTAAACTTTTAGAAATGACTCGCATCCGAACGGGATCTTAGACACTTTACACAGAATCACCAGACGAATCCACAGTGAATCCTGCTTTTTCCTTTCAGTGGTTCAGTCCTTAAATAGAGCTGTGTGACAGAGCCAGGCCACAAAAATAGACCTGAAATAACACTGTTAACAGTGTGAGATGAGGTGTGCGTCAGTGTTAATAGGGTGTGTGTGTGTGTGCGCGCGCGAGTGTGTACAGTAGGTGGGGAGGCAGGTTCTCTCAGTTAGACATCCAGATTGCACCTTTACACATCAATAAACAGGAAACACACACAAAAGATTACCACTTGCCTAACAGTGAGGCATCTGAGCCACACACACACACATATAAAAGCAGTTACTGGTGTGTTATTAGTGTGTCGACGTGCCAGTACCTGCCACCGACCAACACACACCCAGATTAAACGCTATACATACAAAGTGTGTGCATGAGTGTGTGTTTGGCAAAGGACGGGTTTCTGCGTGATGTCAGCTGGACGTCACAGACACACACTGACTCATGCACCGTCACCATCTGCTGTGACACACACACACACACACACACACACACACACACACACACACACACACACACACACACACACACACACACACACACACACACACACACACACACACACACACACACACACACACACACACACGATAGGAATGTGTGAAGGTTTCCTGACAAATAGCCACGTGCCTCTTTCTGTCCCTCGAGAGAGAGAGTAACCAGTCCTTGCTCACGTTCAGCTGCTCCGATGCTATACAACATATAAAGACATATACTGGAAGTGACTGATGTAGGTGATCTAGGTTTTGAAAGTGGTGAATCCTTACAGAGCAGCTAATAAATGTAGGAACAAGTCACAGAAGATACAGTGATCAAACCAAACCTTCACCAAGGAGGTTATGTTTTCGTTTTAAATCATTTTCCTGAAACTAGCTGGAAGGACGGGACATGGGCCAAGGAAGAGAATTTTTGGGCTTTGAGCCGGAGAAATAGTTTATGGATTTTGGTGAAGAAAGAAAAATAAATCAGGCACATTTAGACGTCTGATATCTGAGTTGGTGCAATTTAGTGCGGGTTGATTGAAATGAAAGGGACCGTTGGGCCTCTTTGAAAAGTGTGTGCTCTATTAAAAGCAATTCTCTTAAATTTGTTAATTTTAAAATCTCACCCATCACAAAAAGAACTGTCGCAGCCACTTCAACCAGCATATTTCTAAAAGGATTTTGGTGCCTTCCTCTCAGCACAACAAGAAAGTACAGAGTGTCGGAGTTGTTGTTAGTCTGGATAATATCAGACATTACGAGCGTTTACGACTTCAGCAGAGTGACTTAGTGATTTGATTGAGGCGATGTGCGGTTTCTGTGAATATAAATATATCTCACATAAACAAAAAAAAAGTTTTGAAAAGGAAGGAAAGAGTTTTTTAAGCGAGTGGTTCGGGGAGGAAGAGCGAGAAAAAATAGGTCAATGTCAATAGCACAACAAACTGCTTTCATCTGCGTCGCTGCACGTGTTCGTTTTAAGGAGCTCGTCTTAGTTTGCAGCGAATCTGATGGAGGTTTGCCACAGACTGGTGTGTTTCCACTGTTATAGTGTCCAATTCATTATTTTAAATAATTTGGGCCTCAGGGTGACTTTAACCTTGTTTTACAGTTTGTCCTTGTGTGTCAAAATCAAGATTGTGTCAGTTGCTAATGTGAGTAAAGGGTTTATACTCCGAAATAAATTGTTTAATACAATTAACAGCAAACCATAGTAGCCGCTTACAATGTTTAAACCACACATACATGTTAAAAAACTTTGTTTTCTCTAAACAGACACAGAAAACATGTGTGAACTGTACATCCACTGAATCCAGTGATGGTACCATTGAGTACGGCAGGGAGCTGAACTACCAACCAGTCAGCAGGAGAGGAATGCTGTATTCTGCCAAAACAACCAAAGACGTTCTGGTTTCTGTGCGCAGGAGTGTGTGTGTGTAGTTCATTTGTGTGTGTGTGTGATAGGAAAAGCAGATATGAATAAGCCACTCGAGCCATTCCCTCTTTCTGTCAACACGCAGCGTCTCACAGGACGCAGGGGAAGTACGAGCTGACACACACTGAGCAGACGTACATGCAGCATCGAACATTACAGCTACATGTAATCAGATTGCATGTGTGCAGGCAGATTGCAGTAATCTGTTACTACCTATGTCAGGTGGCTCTGTCATTATGAGACAGTCTCATTAAATCCCATTGAGAAGTGTATTCATTTCACATTTTATGAGCGAAATGTGAATCACTATTGTTTTCGCAATCTCATTTTCATGCTACATGCTTCAAATCAACAAATGAGCCGAGCTTGTCACGGCATCCTGTGTGATACAAAATATGCTAAATAATAAACACTCCAGACTCCAGTCACAGGCGCTGAACTGTATAGATGCTAAACCGTCATAAAACCACAGACTGGAGCGTCATGCAGCCGGTGGCGAGGCACAGCCTCCTTAATTTAGCTGCTTTGAATTTCACCGAAGGAGAGATTTTCACCGAGTTTAGAAAAACTGCCTGAAAGCTGCAGGAAACAACTTAAACCGTTCCCTCAGGGAGGAAAAAAAGACGATGTCATACGTTTAATCCTGCATGAAATAAAGTTGACTGAAGTTGACGCTTTTATTCAGGCAGCCCACGCTATTTTTCTTTTTTACATTTATAAAACCAGGAACACCCTCAGGTGTTCAGACTGACATTAGCACAGTGAGGACGAAACAGCCCACTTCAATGAAACAACGTGTTTGCCAATCACATATTCGAGGTAGATCCTTTTGTAGCGTGAATGAGTTGATTCCACTATTAACGCCAACCACCCACCAGTGCAGTCTCAGTCCCTCAAGGTGTTCCTGACATTTTGCATTCACAATATGAATATGAGGTCACCATGACCTTTGACCACTCAAATCTGACCAGATAATGTGGGAGTCTAAGTGGGCCAAATAAAAAACAGCTTTGATATGAAGCGGTGCGGATAAAAGGACCACGTTATGGGGGAGGGGGTAACCTCAGTCCGGACCTGAGCCACATCCACCGGCTCTTCTCAGCGTGGAGGAGCAGCTGAACCGCACAGGGATCCACTCGTCACCGAATTCCTCATGGTGTCGAAGCGGGGGGTCAGTCGGGCCAAAGAGGGACTCAGTTCTTCTGTTGTAAGTGGCTAAATTGCATGTCGGACATTTCCATGTCACATGCACACATTTATCTCGACTTAAATATTCGGATATGCTATGAAAATTAAGATGTTTGTTTTAGAAGTCGTCTTTTTTGATTGAAATGTCCACTGACAACAATTCCAGCTGACACAACACACACATTTCTCTCGGCCTTGGCTACACTTCCCTTGTGTGTGTCTGTGTTGTGGGGAACTCTTAAACAAGTTCTCCAACTCTTTATGTGCTTCCTGGTGAGCTGCGCTTGTAGCAAAGCATCGTGGGAAGAGCGAGCAACCTCAAGGCCGCACCATCAATAGAATAGGAACCGACTAGTGGACGACACACACACACACACACACACACACACACACACACACACACACACACACACACACACACACACACACACACACACACACACACACACACACACACACACACACACACACACACACACACACACACACACACACACACAGTTTGAGCTAATATTAAAAGGGTAGTGAGGATGAAATGTGAGCTGCACTCAATTAGAAATGTTGCTCTCATGGTGTGTGTAAGTGTGTGTGTGCGTGTGTGCCGGCAGACGCTGCATGAAGGAATTTATACCCTCAGGCAAAAATGTAGGAGTTCCACCAGTGAGAACAGCCTCATACCCCCAGTATGTGGGACAAACACACACGCAGCGATAAAGATGGTGTTTGAAGCATGAATGTGTGTGTAGCATTTACGCTTGAGAAAGGCACACTTCCATTAGTTTGCAGATACACTCACACATCCCCGTAAATACACACACACACACACACACACACACACACACACACACACACACACACACACACACACACACACACACACACACACACACACTACACAACGTGGCAGATATTGACAAAATGTACTCGATCATGCAGCCTGATATTTCAGCTCTGTGTGTGTGTGTGTGTGAGAGAATGAAGCCTGGTTGATATTTCTAAATGTAACATGGATCCTCGAGGCTTCTACGAACCTCTCTACATCTACGAGACACGGCTGTGATTTTAACTGAAGGCTTGAGCTGACATACAGGATGTACAGCACCCAGCACACTGACACTGACACTGACACTGACACTGACACACACACACACACACACAGTTCCGTCCACTGAGGATTATATGGAACAGTTTAGTTATGTGCATGTCTATTACAGTAAATTATAGAAAACAGAAGTGTCCCTACGATGAATCTCATGTTTCCTGTGAGAAAAACTGATTTATCATCTGAAACTAGAGCATTGGGTCTGCAGAAGTTCTTCACAGTGGCTCCTTATGGGAGATGTAGTTTCCTTATTGTATTGGCAACTGCAGACAGATGTTAGAGATGTAGAATAGAGAGATAATTTGTGTCAGGCAGAACATAAAGAAATTTGGTCTTTTGCATTACGAGAATAAAGAATTAACGTCAGCAACTGATGAGCGAGAAGAGAAAGAATTTCCTTGTTACTTAAAATAAATCTTACGAACAATGTCATCGGTTCGTCTGCCGTCATATGTGCTGATGTTAGTAGTTTGATATATTCTTGAAAGTTCAACCTTTATCTTGAAGTTTATTAAGTCAATACTTGTTTTGCACAAACAGTATGAAGAAGGAAAGCAAGAATTTATAGTAAATACTGTAAAATACTGGCAGCCATAAACTAAACTGAACATGTCCTGCTGCTGCTTTTGTTTCACATAAAATTTCAACTAGAAAACAGCAGGAGCCTTTTGTTGCAAAGTAGCTGTGAAAACTCCGATTTATTCTCTTTGAGCTTGTGAAACTTGGAGAAACATTTTGAAGGAAGCCGACGACCACAGCGGAAAATTACAGCTAAAAACAATGGAGGAAGTGACGGCAGAGCCACGAAAACACAGGACGAATATGAAGCTGTGACCATAGTCGTCCATTTGACTTCCCAAAGTTTGCAATGACCTTCTAATCATCACAGAGGTTACCGTGTTTTTCTTCAATTGCATTGGTATTTCATGTAAAGTATTTATTTGCTAAATATCTTTCGGTGGTAGTTTTACGCAGAATTTCAAAACCGACAAAACTAAGGGGAAGTTGGATTTTATTTAACATGAAAATAGGCTTCGGATTTGTTTCACTTCTCAATTCAGGAGAAATGAAAACTCAAATGATTAAATTAAGAAGATGACAGCAGGTTCTCAACAACGTGAGCATTACGAGACAAATCTGATCAAATGTGTCAATATTAACAGGTTCATTACTTTTCCATTTTAAATCAATAAATACTCATTAATACCAATTTAATTGTTGTCCTTTTGACGTCAATATAAAGAGTTTTCCAGCGGAGTTCGAGAATATTATGAAGCACCAAAGCAAACTGGACTCTATAAATATTAATGAAGATGGTTAACTGCCACCGCCCTGAAACAATGGCAGTTGCACAGTAAACTTTTAGCCGAGTCGATGCGCCAACACCCTTCAGGGGGAATTCTCCAAAGCCTTGAATGTGCTACTGTAGCTGAACTGAAAGCGATTATGTAACAAGTATTTACTTATTCATTACAGTCCATTTATTTCATTAAGATGTGGGAATAGGGAGTTTGACAGAAATCCATCTGCTGCTGGCTCTCTGATCAGTCGGGAATCTGCAGAACCCACAGAACACGGATCTAACGGGACAGGAAGTCAACGCTTATGCCAACAAATAGTTCCTGAACGGAACTCCCCAGAAAACCATGTGTCATTCTCACGATTCAGGGTTTGTGCAGATTAAACAAAGAAGAAAGAAACAGTTAATCAGGCGGGAATCACTTCAAGTTGATGGTGGGTGGATTAAGTTTTTAGCCATTTGCCCGTTATTGATTATTTACAGCAGAGATATGAGGCTCAACACAAAGGAATAATATCATTTTTGGTTTTGGGAGCAATTGATGATACGAAAACTCATTTAAACGTCTAATTCAAGGAGAACTTTGAAAATGAAGGCGATAGTGAGCATCTTATTATTGTTTTTAGGAAACTATCTATTCAAGAGGAAACGCAAACTAATTCCATGTCTTGTTGCTTATCCAACACATCATCTCACGAGCCGGCTGCACTCAGCTTCACACAAATAAAAAGGGCCGCGCTGTAAAATTCACGCAGAGCGAATAAGAGATGGAGACGGAGAGGAGCAGGGAGACAGAGAGACCTCCCACCACGCCAGTAATTGATTGCTGTGTCGACCGTGTTTGACACCGCCTCTCTTAAAAGGCAGGAATCAGAGCATCAGACACACACACACACACACACACACACACACACACACACACACACAGATATACAGTACACACACAAACTATCAGCATACCCAGAGGTAGCAGAGAGCAGGAGAGGCATGACTAATCAATTGTCCCCTCAGCAGGAGTCGACAGGCTGACTAGAGGATTAAAAGAATTTCCCCTTGAGACTCCGGATTCACTGGTACACATCCACAACTCGTGAAATCATATAGACCCAAGAACTTCTTCACCAGTGCTCTTTTCTTATCCACTGGACGGGACACC
The DNA here is from genome assembly GCF_022539355.2 of Hippoglossus stenolepis. Taxonomy (NCBI): domain Eukaryota; kingdom Metazoa; phylum Chordata; class Actinopteri; order Pleuronectiformes; family Pleuronectidae; genus Hippoglossus; species Hippoglossus stenolepis. The sequence continues at coordinate 4,828,155 of NC_061506.1, read as the reverse complement.
AGGATTTGTTTTCCGATCAGCGATGGGATTGATAGTTTAGTCGAGAATCGGCCGTGCTCTTTGTCGAGCGTTGCTCTTCATTCTCACTCAGAAACAGGATCTAAACAGCGAAGGGACGACGCTGCAGCAGTGCAATATAAAAACTCCACATGATGTGTAGGTTCACATCAGGATGACTTCCCCCAGCTGCAGTCACAACACAATGTTTCGTGCCCTAAAGCAAAAGGGATGCTGCAGCATGCAATGGGGAACGCTGAGAGCGACTTGTCAATAAAGTATCAAGTTTGGTTTCCTGTATGTATGGAGGCTCATTCCATTTGACATCCATATTTCATACTTAATAATTACCAATTAGTAATGTTTTTGATGTGTTTCATCATTTTGAACAGGTCATAATCAGGTGATTTAACTCTGATCTTCTACGGTTTAGGATTTTTAGAAGACAGAGTTTCAGAATTCAGATCAGTAATAGATAGATGTATATATATATGTCATGTATGGAAAAGATAAATGAAAAAGTTTCACTCACTGATCTGTGACACTTTCACCGTCACGGGGCTGGACTTCTTCTCAGCCGCCATGTGCCACCTCCCTCCTCCTCCGGCGCTCTTCCCTCCTTTTTCGATGAAGGCCCGGACGCGGCAGGTGTACTCCCCTCCTTCCTCCATGCTCACCCCCCTCACCCCTAGCCTGTACTCGCCGCCTCCCGTCCGCTCCAGGCTCACCTCGTCGCTCGCCGACATGTTGGCGATCACCACCCCGCTGCGCTCCATGGTGACGAGGTCGCGGTCACCAGCCAGCCAGGTCACTTCCAGGGCGAGGGCCTGCAGGTTGTCGGCGGTGACGGAGCACAGGAGGGTCATCGTGTCGCCGGGGGAGAGGAGCAGCGGCGTGGAGGGGGATGTGGCCTTCACACTGAGGGACTGACCTTGAGAGGACAGAGACAGAGTCAGATCCTTCACCCTGTTGTGTACAGGCGATATAGTTCATCAACAAGATCAAGGCTTAACAAACAGTGACGTGGTGGTAGAATATAAAACATCCCAACTCATTAGTAGTAGAGAGCAGTGAGCAGAGGACCCTGTGTGGCTCCGTTTGAATTTCACCAGTAATTCACTTTTATTCTGAAAAAGCTTGATTTGAAATAACTATGTTATATCAGTATAAATATTTATAGTGCATTTATTATAGTATTCTGACTGATTCTAAAGTGTTTCAGTCATTATTTAAATAAAAATGACTCATCTATTCGTTCCAACTGTTTTGTATTGTTACGTTGTTGACGACCCGCTCGATGAAAATAACTATTAGAAAGCACACAATGGTAAATTCTAAATTGTGATTTCTTAGACGTAACGAGGATATTAACACTTGGATATAGACAGAAAACCCTCAGAGGTGATGTTACGTTAAAGCGGACAAGATACACAAGCTACATATTCTTAAAAGACAATGTAAGTAGTCATCTATCAATGTCAGAGACGAACTTTAAAATCCTCTCGGAGAAAAGGAGTCCAGCAAATTAAAAACGACTGTCAGTCTTCTCTTGTGTGTCTTCAACCCAACAGTCGGATCAGCGGGTTTGGATTCGGTCTCCAGCAACAACCTATGCTGCAGTATGTGGTAAGAGAGTCTCTGTATGGTGTCTGCGAGAGGACAAAAGAGACAAAGCCCGCTCTGTTTGACTTTTCTCATCCTCTTTACTCAAGTCAGTAAGTCAATATGAACTGACCGGGACACAATGGACCTGGGACCGAGACCTCTCTGTGTGTGTGTGTGTGTGTGTGTGTGTGTGTGTGTGTGTGTGTGTTCTGCCCATCTCTGGTTTCATTACAAACCACTGGGTGTGTTTTCTAACACTTAAGAGGATACGGTAACCCAGAAAGATATAAGATATGGTGACCACAGCAACCACGGTGAATGAGAGAGAGAGGTGTGAGAGTGTGTGTGTGTGTGCAGGGGCCTCTCTCAGGACAGAATGAGACAGAAAGACGGGCAGAGAGGGTCACGAGCCTCCCGGGACTCTGCAAGAAAAGTCTCACAGAAGAGAGGATGCAGTTTAAAAGAAAAAAGCCGACAGCCTCACAACAGAGAGAGACGACTCTCCCACGTCTCTCCCTCTCCTCTCATCCTTCATTTTCTACCCACATCCAACACAGTGGCAGGGAAAACGGCAAACACATGCAGGGAAGTAGCCTCTTTTTATCAAGAAGCCAGAAAGTGCCACTTGAAGATTATCCCTGCAGGAAAAATAATCCACACATTCTAATTTCACTGCAGCTATAAAACCATTGCTAAGGATATGCAGGGAACCTCCGAATGCCACGTTTAAAGAGGGACTTATTACAACGTTACACCGATTCAGGGGCAGGTTGTGCTATTTTCGGCTCATCTCCATGTCTCCTAAACACAACCTGGGGGGTGGATGAACGCTGGCTCGTCTAGTGCTGGAACAAGAGCCTCTGGGTGGTGAAAAGCCACGAGTCCTCTTTCACTTCTTTGTCTTGCATTAACACTATTAATTAAGTTTATTTTGGGATTTGATCCAGAGGCACAGAGGGTAAGAATCCCAATCGTTGTGACTCAGAGTTTTCTTTTCAGGGTTTATCACCCGCTAACATCTTTTTCAGGTGCCGCAGACGAGAACTCCGATTTCTAATCCTGTGCATGTGACTTGTTATTTTTAAGTGCGAGAGAGAGAGAGTCACCTTCCAGCCTTACATGAGTTTAATCACCCTTGGTACAACAACAGGAAGCTGCCTTCAATGAACAACGAGTTTGTGAGGATGTCAATCGATGAAAATTAACGTCGCCCGCACCTTCCTGAATCTTAAACCTCCAGTGCAAACAGTGCGGTGCAGTCCCATCCATAGACTTAACATAAAGATGGACGACATGCTAACTCCTCTCAAGTGAAGCCAAAGAGGCTCGATCGCTGGATCACTGCGCAGACTCCGACTCCAAATGAGCCAGCTTAAGGCTCAATGTCCCAAAAATATACCCTTGAGTTTGTTACTAAAGATTTATTGAAATAGAGTTAATTTAAACCAAAATCAAACATAGATGTTTCCTCAGTGATTAATGCTGTAACCCTTTGTATCTTACCTGTAGGAATAACTTTAACAGTCCCCATCTCTTTCATGTTCTCCACGATTTGTATCCATTTCCCTCCACTTTCATGTGTCCACTCTGTTCCATTGCATTCATAGGTCCCGCCGTCCGACGTCGTCACTCTCGATATCACCAGTTCAAACTGTCCGTCCTTCCCAGGGACCAATCGGATGCCTCCGTCGGCGTAGCGCCGGGTGAACTTCGGCCCCGTGACCACACCGCCCTGGGGACCGAACGTCAGGATTTCCTCCGACGTCGCGCCGTTCTTCAGCGACCAGGTGACGGACAGGTAGGTGGGCTGGGTGAGCGTGCGGGTGACGCTGCAGGAGAGCGTGAGGTCACTGCCCTCCGGGACTTCTGGGGGCGGGGTCTGCGGGGAGACGCTGAGGGTGTTGGGAATGACTGGCGGGAAGAAAGAGACATTTGAGGAATACATTAGTAAGACTGTAGAAGAGGAATATCACTGAACACAAACCGAAGACTATGTATATGGAGATAAAGATGAATTCAACATGAGTGTAGTTTTCTCTTCTCTTCCTTCCTTTACATTTTATACCTTTAAAAATACTATAATATATGTCAGACAGTTTTAATTGAGGTTACATGCTGGTTCAATCTACTTTTGGACATTTTGGAGTTAAGTACAAATCAAACATCTTGTTCGTTATATAAAAAATTACATTAGTGGTTTTTATATTTTTCATTTTACCACAACACTGAAGATAAACTGTTTATTCTGGTTGATAATCAGCAGAATATTTGCATTTTCCCTCATTTTTCTTCATCGTCTATTCCTGGAGGCGTATCCCGAGCTGGGATCTTGTTTACTGCAGTGATCACTTTACAAAAATTGGTTATTTTTGGGAGGCGAAAAAAACAAAAATCAGCAGAAAACAAAAGCAATGACACTACAACATAATCAAGGTACAAAAAAAATAAAAAAAAACCCTTTCCCTGCGCTGTTCAGCATTCATCTTCTCCACCCACCCCACTCCTCTGTGCTTTGAAGCTGAGTGGGGTAAAGCTCTGTATACATGTGGGGTATGAATGAGCCTGAGAGGCACGTCTGATTAAATACTGATGCGGTGAAATGGAAGTTCATGCAGAGAAAAAAAAAAAAACATCAAAAGGAAGTTAAAAGGGGGGAAATGGAACAATTTCAGCTAAAGTAATTATTAAATGCAGGTATTCATTGGGCGGAGTTACAGGATCATAAATAATGATGACACCTCGTATTTCCACATATTATATTCTAATATGAGCTCTTGAGATTAGACAAATTAAAATGTGTATGATCAGCCACTAGGCGACTCTCAACAAAAAAAACAAAAAAAAAAGATCTAGTTTGATGATGTCATGAAGCAGCGTGGGATCGTGGGAGTTGCTGTCCCCCCCCTAATTTACGCTTGACGTAGTCCGTGCACGACGCTTAGTGTCATCGCAATTGTCATAACGACAACAATCACAGTTTCGTGCTTCCTAGGAAGTAGATGGGCTAAAGGAAGTACAGCTGCCTCTGCCTCCTATTTCATATTTACATGATTTGATTGGCTCGCACCTGCTTGAGTGTTTACACATGATTTTATTGGGTTCTGCTCAATTTCTAACGTAAGTTCGAACCCTAATGCATCACGGTAAATGAGCAGGATTTCAATTAAAGCCTCCCATGCGAAAGACTTTGCACTGAGGTCTAGGTTAACGTCCGGGGATTCTTTAAATCAACACAGAGTGGCTCTCAAAGTGTCACACAGAGTGGCTCTCTTGTCAAGGTCAGCGGCTGAAGGAGAGCTAAACCAGCAAACATACTGCACCAGACAAAGTCATAAATTTGTGATTGATTGTGTGTGTGTGTTCATAAAAGTTAATGACTTGCCTGCTCACACACGGCACAGTAAACTCTCTCACACCGACACATTTACCATCAGTGTTTGTTTTTGCTCTGATAATGAACAAAGTTCTTGCTCGATTTCGACGCCCGGCCTCCCGGAAGCGTTCGGAGGGTCACGTCCGAGCAGGTCTTAACAGAGCAGCGCTCGCCGTCGCTTTGTTTCTTCCCTCGCTATGACTCATGCAGCAGGCGCGGGAGAGGCGCTCTGTGAGAGGAGAACACTGCCGCAGATCTTTGCTTTCACGCCAACAGCGATGAAATAAGGTTTTACCTCGGCTTTCCACGACAGGGAAATTAAAGAAAAAGACATTAGATGCTTTGATGAATGGCATCTGCAGCGGAGACACGGGGGGTTAACAATAAAACTAAGTGGCAGACTCAGATTTGTTTCGGGACGACTGCTGAACACATATTACTGTCTCAGTTTCATCATTATCACCGACTTGTTTTGATCCTTTTCATATAAAAACACAAAATACCACAAAAAAAACTGCACAATATGAAAAAGAGCTGGGTGTGTCCTCGTGATACTGACTTCACATAACTTAAAATAATAGTCACTCTAAACTCTCCAAGTTTCATCCCAAAATACTTAATACATAAATAATGAATGATCCGGTTTGGAAGCTAATTGTCGTCGTGTTGGAAACGAGTCCAAGAGGCGACAGATGGCTGGGGATGAGGAGTACGAAGCTAAGCATTGTGGGAATTATACTGGTGCCACATTTAAATCCTGTGGGAAAAACAGATTTGTATGTATTCAGAAGAACAAACTGCTCATCTCATCTGTAGGTAAATAAAACTTAATAAAACAGTGGATGACTGTGTTTTTAGTGGAGGTCAAATGACTCATGTTAGGTCATGAGGCAGAGCCACGCCACCGAATATGATCACTCCCACTTTGTGTGATGAACCTGGGCCGATGGGATCTTACAGCAGGAGTGTGTGAGCCTCAAGGTCTGATCTGACAGAAAATCCCACTGAAAGGTTTTCAGGCTATAACGCATGATTAATCCCAACTTTATCCATGGTCATAGGGTTTTTCAATTTTAATACATTTTTCTCCACTCCATTTATTTATAAGCTGAACCAGCAGTCGACCTCAGACCAGAAGACACATGTTATCCCCTTTAAACCAAAATGACAGAAAAACAATTCCCCTTAATAACCTGCCAATTCTGCCCTCCCCTCTATCCCCCATGAGAGAGAGTGCTGCGTGTGCAGGTGAGCATCCTCCAGTTAGTGCTGCTAAATAAATCACAGGATCAGCAGTAAGTTGAAGCCGCCTGGTCCTGCGTGGACAGGACCCAAAACAAACAGGAGCAGAGACGTGTTCAGAGGGACACAGCAAATCTCGGCCGGCGTGGCATCGACAGACACCGCATTCGATGTAAGCATCAACTCCAAACGCTAATCACCTGGGGATAAACCTCCAAGTAATATTCCCACCAAGTTTAGCAAAAATCCGTCGATGCATTGTTGAGTTATTTTGGACATACATACACACGGGGGGGGGAAAACAGGGTAATCCAGCACAAATGAGAACCGTTGGAATCAACAACCAAATTCTACCAGTGTACAAACTGGGGTGAGTGGGACAGAGGGCACAAGCGTCACCCCCTAGTTAGAATGAACTACTCGCCTGCTGACTGTAACCCTTTATCTTGGGCCTGTGCGGCTTTTTAAAAATTACATTTCTTTATATTTTGGAGAATCTGCATCGTAAAAAAAAATAATTACTTTGGCTGCTTTCAGTCGCAGTGATTCCCGGACCGTGTGATGTCTGTGTAATAGAATTGAACATCGGCTTCAAAGATTACTTCCTGTGGAATTCCTGACGTGTATATATATGTATCTCTACAAAGTGAGGCTATAAACAGGACAGTGGTGGACACTAATAAGACTTGCAGTGGACGTCCGAGCACACAGTGGTGCTGCAGGGACGTGAGCGTCTATGGCAGATAACAAAGGCAGGACAAATAATCTGCGTTTTGCTCTATCAATTAAAATTAGCCTGAAAGGAGTTTTCAAACCCTCAGCGACCTCCACTTCTCTGGTTTCTTACATAACCAAACAGCCTCAGTGGAGCTATGGAGGCTCACTGTGTGTGTGTGTGTGTGTGTGAGAGAGAGTGTGTATGAGCGCTGACGAACGAGGTGCACAAGTCTCGACTGGTAAAGAGCCTCCAGCACCGAATCTAACTCATCATCTCTGTTAACGACTGACTGTCTCGTACGTACACACACACACACACACACACACACACACACACACACACACACACACACACACACACACACACACACACACACACACACACACACACACACACACACACACACACACACACACACACACACACACACACAAACAGAGCTGCCTAGTTAATTCAGGTCTAAATTTAACAAGGTGTCTGGGGAGGCGTGCTGGGAAGCAGGGAGCAGCGGAACATGATGGTGCATTACCGAGCTAACTAACCTGCTGTCAGACAATCCCTCTTTGTGACTGCATCCCTCAAATTTCAGAAACACAAACACACACTCGGAGACAGACAGGGGGACTTGTTGTGTTTTAAGCATCCTGCCTCTTCTGGGATCGGGTTAACAGCGGATTTAAACGAGCGCTGTCGCCGAAATGCGCGTTTAATTAGCAACTGAATAATTATGGGGGAAGAAACCCAATTAAATTCAAAAGAAATTGCTGAGCACGAGTTTCCTCTGTTTCGCCCCGTTTCTTTGTCAGAAAATGAAAAATTTAAACTGTACACAGCGAGTTCTGAGGACGATCGGAGGAACCAGAGAAATGTTTCTGGATGTGGTTTCTGTCCTTAAACAGAGCGAAGGATTCCATCTATCGCTTTCAGTGAATCATAAGGTGGAAACCCCCCCTAACCCTGGTGGAATAACATGTGTGGCAATATTTCAAAAATATTAATAAAAACCCAACGATTCCAACAAGAGGAAAGGATTTATTGAAGAGTGGAGGACGTCCGCTCGTGGTGACTAAATCATGATTCACGGTTTTACTGTTAGAACTTTGTTAAGGGCAGGGAAAGATAATGATCTGGTTAATTATTAAAAAGTCAACCCTGCCTCAAAGCACTTTTCGTTTTTACGATATTAGAGCCGCGACAGTTACTTTGTTTTTTAGTCGTATATAAAAGTAAAAATACACAATTGTGTTTTTAAGAGAAGAGGAAGTGCTGCGTCATATCAGCCGTGGGGTGAGGCAGGGTGGTAAATACGGTTTTATCTCCCGCATAATTATTTGACTTGTCTGGACAGTTCAGTTCTACTAAAACAGGTTGTATTGGTTTTATTGCTCTTCAGCAGCTGCTCCCATAGACACATTATGCTCATATTCAGGTTCCTCTTTTCAATTAGGGTTTAAATGAGGCTCCAATTCAAAAAATGCAGTCTAGAAGTGCCTCCGACCGTCTGAAGTAGTTTGTGATCCAACAGGGGGCGCTCACTGTCAGCTTGGCCCTCTTGACCTATCAGTAAAGCAAGGCGGTAATGTTACGTTCTTTCGCTGTGTAAATGGAATCCATCACAGACTTGCCGCTAGGTGTGCCTTACGCAAATGTGACGAGGCGTTTGAGGACCAGTGTTTTCTGTGGGGGAAAGGAGCTCCCTTTAACGTTGACTTGGGCTTTTTTAACTCCAAGTTGAAATCTCTTAGCTTCCGTTTCAAAACCTTTCAGGTACTTTGAGTCTAAAATACACTGTCGATTAGTTTACAGTGATAAGATCACATAACTAATTGTTTGACAATTTCCCCAACTCTTTCACCCTCTGGACTGTTTTCCTTTAAATGTCAGACGATGGTATTTATATTCTGTGCTCAGCATTTGTGCTTCACGTTCCAAATCTGCGTCTCCCTGGCCTTCACTTGACACAAGCCAAGTTCTCCCACCTGACATCTGCTCCCCACCATGAGTGTGTTGACATGTGCACAGAGTGTGTGTGAGTGTGTGAGTGTGTGTCAAAGCCAAATTTACGACTATAATCATCTAAACCCAGCCGGCGTGTGTGTGTGCAGGAGAATATATACATGGTCTGTAGGGCATTACTAAGTCATGGGGATGGCTGTTAAATGAACCAATGAAGCCAGCTAGCTTCACACACATATACACACACACGTGTCACACACACAGTCCTCTCCCATACCAATGAGCTGGACCTGAGCCTCGTAGTTGCCGCTCATGACGGAGTCCGTACTCGGCGTCTGGCACCAGTAGAGCCCGGCGTCCAGCGCCTTCACCTCCGCTATCTTCAGATCACTCTCGTTGTCCTTGAGCCTCACCACCGAGATGTCGCCGGACGCCACGCGCTTGCTGAGCGACGGGTGGGAGTAGCTGGCGTCGAAGGTGGAGATGATCTTCAGCTGCGCCGGGCTCGCCTCCCTGGACATCTTCCACTCGAAATCCTGCCGGACGGAGAGGGATCGTGACCACCAAGCAAAATAGCGTTTCAAAGCAAATTTTATTTTCATAGCCCATATTGACGTCTTTGTTAGAGTTCCTATAGAATCTATTGCTACTCACAGCTATTCTGGATGGAACTTAAAATTTGCACTAAATATCAAGGGATTTATTTCCCATTAAGATATAATGATTTCATGATCCATTTGCAGCTCTCTGCATGTTCTTTGAAACTGTAAAACATGGCACATTGTTTCTTTGGAGTTGTCGTTTTGTTATTGACATCTTTCGGCATCACACAATAAAAAGTTGACAATCACCTGCTCACGAGGTCCCGAATACTCGTTGACGTCACATCTGATGGAGACCGGCTGACCCTCCACCCGGATCAGTGGACCGGGAGACACCTTCACCACTCGGGCCGAGCACCCACCTGCAGGGACGAGAGAGAATGTGAAAGAGAAAAATGAAACTTCAGCTGGATTTGATGGACGATGTATTGAAATCTCGAATTTCAGAAAGCAAAACCTCCCTGATCTATGAGCCACAGCATAAGCTGCTGCATAAAAATAGAATTTACAGGATGAATAGGTTTTATTCAGTTATCATTTCGAAGGGAAATACTTTATGTGCGTGTTCCATTAGGAGCAAGATGACTAAACAGACAGACTATGATTCATCATCACCGGCCAGGTTTTATTAATGGGACGTAAAGGGATGACGTTGACAGATTTGACAAACACGCTCATAAAAAGGAAAAGTCGCAATCTTGGACACGATGTCCCTGTTGCAACATACGAAACAGTGAACACACACACACACATACACACACACACACGCAGGGCTTGTTGTAACTTGACTGAACGGTATCGATAGTGACGATGATGCTGCCAGATCCTGAAGAGCGTACAGCACACACACACTCATGCCCAAGAAAGAAAACAGCCGCTGGTTATGGCAGCTCTCCAGCTGATCTCAAAGACCCCCTCCCCTAAAAGAACAGTGGCACACAAAGCGAGCGGGTCACTCTCCTGACATTCCAGCTGCATGAGTGAAGCATGCAGCAGCACGGCACAGGCCGGCAGAGCTCGCAGCTGGTTGGTTCGGCGACGCTGCTGCTTCCTGGTTCTGGCTGCAGGACGTCACACCCCCACCCCCCACCCTGACCCCGACGTCGGCCCACAAGCTGAAGGTAAAGAGGAGACGCTACATGCTGCTGGGGTTGTGTGGAGGAAGAATATCAGCAAACTACACTTGAGCTGCTTGTTGGCAGGTTATCAGTGTGGAGGAAAAAGCAGAGCCAGCGGTCCGACCTTCACTACGAGCAGGAAACTGTCAAGTGGTAAAAATTGGCATCAAATACGAGCTCAGATTGGGATCCTAATCGCTGTCGGTTACAGTTACAACACCGTGCTAGGGATTCAACCTTTTCTCATCCGATAACAAATTCCGATCACTCAGCCCCTCCAGAAGAAACGAGCCAATCCCATAACAGGACTCTCGTTAAATGTGAAATTACAAACTGTCCTTCGTCATGATTGAACAAATGTCCCCGATATGTCACAGATTGTAAATAACACACTGACCCTAGACTGTATTTACTATAAAAAATGGACGACATGACTGCAACATATGAGTAAGAGACCTCGCTATGTTTTGGGAACTGAACTGTGTCTTCATGCCAAGCATCAGAAAGTAGTACAAGCAGTTTGGCAGCAGACCCTCGGTCACATTCTTAGTGTTATCATCCTCAGATTGAATGTGACCCAATTCAAATAGTAATTCTGCAGCGTTTTAATTAGCCGAGAGTCTTGTGTAGAAACATAAATTTCTTCCTCGGAGCAGAAAATCTTCACCTGGATGGAGGAAGTGCTTCATAAATAAGCCCCGTGCTTGTGAGGTCCGGCGATACTCGAGCGGCTCCATCAACACTTGAGGGTTTTTTGGCGGTTGGCCTGGAGTTGTGTGCGCACGCCTGCTGAGTGTGAGCTTTTTCTGCTTTAGTAAGTAACAAGTCACAATGAAATGAGTCCCACACAAAAAGCTACAGTATGTTTCTGTTTACTATCCCCGACAGGAGCGGCCAATGGTGCAATTTATGAGATAAACCAGAGACGGGTTGCTGGTGACGGATTGTTTGTTTGTCCGCGATCATTTAACGGTAACAGCGAAGAGAAGAAGAAACTACGACGCCAAACAAGAATAACACTTTGAATTTAATGACGATGCAGCTGCCATACCTCAAGCTAATGAAACAAAGTGGTTTATTCAACTTCCAGTGTGAAGTGTCTGAGGTTCTTCTGCGCCGCTGAGTCATGAGTTTAACAAGGTCTGCTTCTTTCCGAATTCAAATCGCTTCCTTGACTACATTTTTCAACATGCAAAACGCGTCTAATGCAATTTATCATCCAACCTAAGGTGAGACAATCTATCGCTGCCTTTCTGCTCTTTGCATTTCCTTTGCTAAAAGGCTGATGGCTCCATTCGTCACTAAAAATGAGAGACTCAAAGTTGCTGGGCCAGCAGCAGCAACAAAGATATGTGGGTTTTAAACTCGATTTCCAGCCGGCCTGTCCGTCTCTCCTGAAACAAAACACTGCTCAGCCAGTGGAGCCTGAAGGCAGAAAGGAGGTGGGGTCATCCACTAAAGTCGTCTCAGGCTTGAACTCCAGAAAATTTACAAAAATGTTTCTAAGTTGACATCGTGGAGGGGAATTGACAGCTGGTGTTAAAACGAAAAAAACACACTCTGTTCACCTCAACTGTTTTTAGAGCGAATCGCCCTGAAAGAACCCGGTTGACTCTCAGTGAACTTCACCGTGACGTCTTGGCCGGACCCAAAAGTCATTAAATATTTCTCAAACATAGAGGGGGGTGAGAGACTTTTGCACGACAGAGGCGGACCGCAAAATGAAATAAATGTGCTTTTAATTTCAAGTTAAAGTTGGGCGTGCATAATCTGTGTAGTTACCTGAGCGTGCCTGGTGAATATAGTGTGTTTAAAGCTCCATCGTTTCATTTTAAAGTGTTTAAGTTCAGCAGGAATAAAATGCACATGCCTCCTTCAATGTGCAAGTATTTTTCATCCTTTTACCATCAATCAGGGGCGTTGCAACAGGGCTGGCAAAGAAAGAAATTGCCTGGGGCCCCCGAGCTAAGAGGGGGGCCCCAGAGAACAGCTGTTTGCAACAATTTAGTGAGAACCCCCTCAAATTCTATGACCGGCTGTGTCGAGACACAGCCCCATGCCACTTGTTTTATGCCAAAAGCTTCGCAATTTTTGCGGCTCTGTTGAAGACAAGAATGTCTCTATGCTTGTGTATGATGGTGGGGGGTTTGCACTTCAACTTTGCTACTGAAGGGGGCCCCCGTCCCCCCCCAGCCAACAATAGGTGTCTCTCAGCTCAACACAAACAAGTCGTCAGACGTCTTCAGAGTTGCCGCAGCAAAACAAAAATGGAACTTCATGAACAAAACTGTTAAACAGGTTGCACAAGCTCACAGGTTTTGACACATTGTCAGTTCACGTGGGAAATATGCTCGAACACGGCCAGTTCTCTGCTGAGGGAAACGAAACGTGGTTACGTTGGAGGGGAAGACGAAGTGGAACCATGAGGTTTTGTCCTCTGGGGAGTCTGCACACGAGTTTGATTTTATTTGCACCACGAGAGTCCAAGTTGAGGGGAAGCACTTCTGCCTCTGCAGCTCCAGAACACACAGCACCCCAGGAGCGCTGAGCGACATTTGATCATCTTGCTCTGCTCTAATTTAAGCCAAGTCCCTCTCTCTCTCAGTCTCTCACACACACACACACACACACACACACACACACACACACACGAGAATCCACTGTTGTGCTCACAAACATATGGCAACCACAGCATTGGTAAGCCCTGTTTAACCTTGTTTGGCCCGGAGGTAGAAAGGAAGCCGGTGAACAAGCCTGGGTTTGTCCCGGACTGAGGTGAAATCGAATGACTAAGCACTGGTCCTTTGGTTGCACGCTGGTGATCAGTCACACTGGTTTCACTCTGGTATGGACGCAATGCAAATAATAAGCATGATCATGATGGACGGTCTCGAGTGGCTTATTATGGGACCTTGATCACCTCATGATTGGTCTTAATTGGCGCAGGAGTAGTGATGGAGGCAGGCAGCGTCATTTCTTTGGCTAAGGAAGTTATGTTTTCACTTCTGTTCGATAGTTTGTTTGTGGTTGGTTTAATTGTGAACAGGATTACACAAAAACTACAGCACGGATTGCCACGAAACTTGGTGTAAGGATGCGATGTTGGTGAGGGAAGGGCTCATTCAATTTTGGCATGGATCCGGCTCTGGGGACAAATCCAGGATTTTTCTTTACTCTTTATCGATGCAACAAATTGTGTTTTTCAACATTTTCCTTGATTTCTCGCAGAATAATTCATGGGTCTAGATGAGTGTGAGCAATTTGGTGCAGATCCACATAAGAATCTGGCTCCAGTAGATTTAATTGTGGTTTCATTGAGCCTCATGCTTTAATTAACCTTAAAGCAGAATATGAATTAACCGTCCCTTTAAATGACAGACTCACATTAGCTAAAACACAACTGAGCAGCTGTTACAATACACCGAGGCAGTGCATGTAAGAGGGAAATAGCTGCAGCTCGCCCTCACAGGGGTGGGGGAGACTTCAGCACCGAACTCCTTTTACCAAAATGGCATTTTTAGCATTTTTCGCCTGTCGCCACACGCAGGAACGTCTGAGTGCGATCAAGATGCAAAGTGTCAATGTCTTGAACCAACTCTTCAATTCGGCCTCATTCACTGAATCAAATGACACTTGTTTTCCACTTAAACCCACTTTTTAAAAACCTGCTAAACGTGCCTCTGCTGCCATAGACATGCACATAGGTTGGTGGCAGCTTGGATGTGAAGGAGTTGGAAAAGTTTAAAATGGATTAAAATCGAGCGGTGCTTAATGGATCTGACACACGCCGATGTGACTAATGGATGTTAAAAATGTGAGAATTATTAAATGTGAAATTAATCGACGCGTGTATTTGTGCTGAAATGCAAATAAACTTTAAATTGGCATGTTTTTAAGTGAAGCGTCGGGTGGCCGGGAGTTAATTGGCAAACAACGATTAACAAAGGTTTCTTACCGATCGTGAAAACACAGAAGACGAGTGTGAGTAGAGAATAATCCATTTTCATCCCTCGCTTCTTCCACTCTTTCTCCTTTTTCCTTCACTTTCCTCCCTCGTTCCCTTTGTCCGGAGAAAGACGAGTCCTCCTCTCCCGCCGCTGCCGCTCCAGTAAAACTCTCAGATGCGTGTAGTCACCGCACCGCACCGCACACCGGGCGGAGCCGCGCAGCAAAACGGATGCACACCGTGAGTCCCTGGATCCAGTGATCCGGATCAAGACGAGATCGCGTTTACACGGTGCCCACAACACTGAACCGGCTTACTGCTGGTGTGTGTGAGTGTGTGTGGGAATGTGGGTGAGAAATGAGGAGAGAGAAAGACAGGGAGGGAGGGAGAGAGAGAGAGAGATGGCCGGAAGTTAGGTGAGTGTCTGGAGGAGGAGTGGAGAGAGAGAGAGAGAGGGGGAGAGAGAGAGAGAGAGAGAGAGAGAGAGGTGGATGTGAACCTGTCTCTATCATGTCACATGTTTCAGTGTCTGATGTGATGGACTCATGGTGTAAGTCTCATCTCAGAGTCTGTTACTGTGTGAAATATCAGAATAATAAGAATAAAATATGCATTTTGTATTTGGAGATAGCGACAACACCCGAGTTGTGATTCTGGGACATTTTTTACAGTGGCCCTGAGGTGGAAAACACAACGACAAGCCACAAAACATCACAATAAAGAAAGATAAATAACAAAAAACACGAGTGTATACAGGAAAAAACAAAGGTTAATAATAAAAGACAACGGTAGATAGGAAAACACACCAACAAATGATAAAATACAACAAATAAGAAAACACAAAAGATAAGAAAACACAACGTTCCTTGTCTTATCTTAAAAAGCTTGTCATTAAAGGTCATTGATGCTACCACCAGATAATGTTTCTCCTAGAACTTATAGACACACATACAATGAAAACTATATGTTCTGGTGAAAGGGAATATTTGAATTTGTATTTTGCATGAAAATGGTTCAGTCCACATGAGGATGAGAAACCACATTTCACTGTCTTCATCTCCTCCTGCTACAGGCTGCCGTCTTTAACGAGGCTGACACGGTCCTGTTGTCAGCTACTGTCCTGTGATCAGACCCACGCTGGGTATTTACACAGGCCGGCCGGTTGGGGTCAAAGGTCACCGCTCAGTCAGCCTCCGCAGGCGCACAGAGGGGGAGTGGGAGGAGCTGAGAAGTTTGGGTGTGTAGCCTCGGGGTCAAAGGTTGAAACTTCACGGGTCGTCCGCTGCGGAGCTAAATCGATAATATGGCTAATTTTACAGTGTGTGTGTGTGTTGTCGACTATTACTGTATGTGGTCTCAACACGCTGGCGTTTGCTGACACATGTGTGTGTGTGTTAGTTTGAACAGATGACGCATCTGTTCAAACTAACACACACACACACAGTAGTCTCCATGACTTCAGAGGACATTGCATTAATATCCTTGAGACTTACTTTAACCTTAACCTAAAACTAACCTTAGACTAATCCTACCTTAAACTAAACCTAACCTAAATCTGAACCTAACGTTAACCTCAACCTACACATAACCTTAACCTATCTTAATCAGGGTTACTCCTTATCTAATCCTTACCCTAATCTAACCTTAACCTAAGCCTCACCTAAACGTAAACCTTACCTTAAATAAAGTTACTACTTGCTTAATCCTAACCCAAACATAACCTGAACCTAATCTTAAACTAAACCTAAGCTTAAAACTGAATGATTTACATGACGTTGTCCCCTACCATGAGTCACACCCAGACCCCACACACACACACACACACACACACACAGTCTTCTCTTACTGCCAGTACTTCCCTGTCAGTCATTAACCAGACCACAGGTTCTTTCTTGTGCATCTGATTTTAATAGAGCCACAGCCTTTTATTCTAAACCACAGACCACTACCTCAGATAAGGGGGTTAGGGTAAACCCCCTTATCACACTGAGAGTCTGACAGAGAGTCAGAAAACCGTGGACCTCACATTTACCCGGCATTTCAGGAGAGACACATTCACTTCTCTACCTCAAACTCATTTTTAATGTTCGGTCAAAGCTGTAAAATAAAAATAAAAAAGTGTCAAAACTGTTTGTTTCAACTGCAACAAATCCCGTGTGAAAAGTGTGTGAGCTCTGGTTAAGCTCCCATGATGCATCTGCACGGTTTTCTGCAGTTATTAAGTAAGCAGAGACATGTGATGTCAACATTCAAATTTACTCTCCCTGCTAAAAAAAATCTACATTTTCAGACTTTTTTCCTTATTCCTAATTAAAGATATTTCAAACCAAAAATCAAGCCTGAGCTTTGAGATCAAATTTTAGGAGCTACAGCGCCATCTAGTGGTGGCAATAGACCAATACAGAATCCTTTTTCTCTTCTGAGCTTGAGTGGATATTTTTACCCTATGCATCTTCCCTTTTTTTTTTATCCATCCATGCATCCACCCATCTTTGCATCCATCCATCCATCCATGCAGTTACAATAATCTGTGTAGTACCAGTTTCTCCTGCAGAAGAAAAAACCTTGTTAATGAATCCCAGTGGGAAATTGCAGCGTTCCAGCAGCCAAGTCGCATTAATCATAAAATAAATGAGCTACATAAGAAGCAAAACACAATAAAAGCCATAATGAGTTTTGCATTTTACACACCTCCCTAATATTCTTCTCTTGTGAAACAGTTTTCTGACAAGGGCACAATTATTTGCAGCAGTGTGTGTGTGGCCGAGAACTAAAGTAGATTTTAAAATAACGAAATATAATGAGATCAGCTCAGAAAAACTGTTTCTGTTATAAAACTGCGGGGGAAGGAAAGAAAGGAACTGGTCGAAACCCACACACACACACACACACACACACACACACACACACACACACACACACACACACACGATAATAATCTTGCATCCTGCAGCAGCATCTGTACCACCAACCCTCAAAACCACACAGACACACATTTTTGTAAAAAAGACAGGATATGTGACTGACACACACGTACACACTCTTGCACAAGTGAAGATGACGCATTTTGAAACATTTCAGCCGCTGTAACTTTACTGGAAAAGTCACAGCATGATTAACAGCATTTATTCAAAAGACTTCACTGCACAGTTTCTCAATAAAAGTCCATAATAATAAGGAGGTACAGGTGTGTTCAAAGACAAAAAGTACATTTCATTAGAAGAGTAATTTCCCTGTATTTGTCAAACTCCGACACAAAAACGATAAAAAACAGCATAGAGAAGATAGGACTTGTTTTAAATGTACATTAAAACTGCTGTGAAAAGATTAATTGTGGTTGTGACAGTGAAAAACTGTCACACTGAAGAACACACAGAGACGAGAATAAAAATGAAATATCTAATATAGTTCTGAAAATGAAGAATTGTTTTCAAACCGTAGGTCACATTCGCACACAGAATAAATACAGAATGAAAATTTAAAAAATAGGGAGTCATAGTTTGAGTTAACGAACCTCTTTTACTTTTGGAGATTATGATCTACTTGATAAAAAACACATCCTGATGACATCATGGCGCCAAAAACAGTGACGTG
This sequence comes from Hippoglossus stenolepis, assembly GCF_022539355.2. Classification (NCBI taxonomy): domain Eukaryota; kingdom Metazoa; phylum Chordata; class Actinopteri; order Pleuronectiformes; family Pleuronectidae; genus Hippoglossus; species Hippoglossus stenolepis. The sequence goes on along the minus strand of NC_061506.1, from coordinate 4,810,004 downwards.
TCTTCTTCTTCTTGACACTCGCATCACGTCACACTCGCGTTCTGGGAGTCTTCGACCTGGGCTGAGGAAGAGGAGGAGGCTTCTCGTCATCTCCGTTAACATCTGCTCTGCTGGTCTGAAGAGACAGGAAAATAAAATCTGATCGTATGCTTTACTGGTAATTAGCTATTGTTCCAATGTTATCTGATGCGGCAAATGCACAAACGCCACCAGCTGTTGCACATCTCTACATGCAGTGTTGTGAAACCTCCACTTGACCCTCCTACCTGAGCAGGTCTCCTGGGGCTGGGCTGGGGGTGGCCGGCGGGGGGCTCTGGGGCTCTGGGACGGTGCTGTTTGGAGCGATGTTGGCGAGGACCAGTGTGGCCGGCCGGTTGCTGCTGCGGCTGCTGGTGCTGGTGCTGGTCCTGGTGCTGGTGCTGGTGCTGGTGCTGGTCCTGGGGCTGGTCCTGGTGCTGGTCCTGGGGCTGGTCCTGGTGCTGGTGATGACGACTGGCAGGATGGCCATGCTGAGGACATTGGTGTTGCTGCTGTTGCTCAGGGTCGGCCCACCTCAAGCGGAGCTCCTCCTCATCTGAGCATTAAAAGTAATGATGAGTCCAAAACTTTGTCTTTCTTTATTTTTGGCAAACATTTATAAAACCGAGGGATATTTTCTAGTTAAACTTGTGCATTGGATGCTCACATTTTCATATTTCAGCGGATGTTGTGGTCATGCCAGAGTTTTGAGGATTTAGGTGCAGACCACGTATCTCAGTTTCTAAGACACACTCAACTTTAGATAGTTACCTTAACTTAAAGTGTGGACACCCTATTGACTTAGTACTGAGGCTACATCCAAACTACAATGCAGGGGTCATGTGATGGGAGCCTGACGAATCAACAAAGTTTATATCGTAACCGAGACGACCCAATAAGCAAATGGTTGTGTCTACGTCATTGTTTCCAAATATCTCCGTTCCCAAATGCACATTTTGTCCAGGTAGCTAAATTTTCATCATCACACTTATCAAGTATTTATTTTAAAGAGTGTACTGTGTGAAATATTGTTAATTCTAAATTTGATCACAAACTCAACAGACAAAACAAACGTACCCTTCTTCTGAATTCTTTTCTTCCGTTTGGCCCGGACACAGCAAACAATGACGATGATTATCAGCAGTAGAACGAGACCTGATCAGGATGGAGAATAATAGCGATTTGATTAAAACATGTAAAAAATCTAAAATTGCACATTTGAGTCAGGTTTCATTCTTCTCAAGTTTATTCCACAGTATTTCCACTCAAACATACACATGTGTCACAATACTGAAATGTTAACATGGAGCTACACAGGAGAGCAAACCTACCTCCACCACCACCCACACATATCCAGGTAATTCCCCAGAAGTCGGTAGGGAAAAAAGAGAAAAAAGAGGCTGAAGGAGGAAAGATGGGAAGAAAAAAACACATTAAATATTGATTTCATGTGAGTTCGTTTAATAACTAGTTTTATTCAAATTACTATTTTCGAGTGTTTGATGGACAGTTGATAACGTTTGAGGTGATATTGTGCTACTGTAATAACCCAAGTACAATAAATGAATGGGCTGAAAGCAACACACACACACAAACACACACACACACACACACACACACACACACACACACACACACACACACACACACACACACACACACACACACACACACACAGAGCATCGATATTATGTCCAAATAGTTTGATAGATGCAATGATCTGGAAAGTAAAATTAGGAAATTAGGGATGTATTGAAGAAAAAAACCCTGGAGATTTCGAGAATATAGTCATAACATTAAAATAATTAGGTTGTATTAAAGAAGAAAGTCATAATATTACAAGAATTAAGTCGTAATTCAGAAGAAAGTTGTAATGATACAAGTTGTAAAGGAGAATGAAGTCGTAATATTTCAAGAAAACTGTCGTAATTGAGAATTAAGTCGTAAAATTATGAATAAAAAGAAATGTCTTTTTGCAGAAAATAACCAGCAAGGAGAACTTGTGCCCGGAACTTCCATAAATATCACACAGATGTAAACAGCGATAACCTCACAGTCGACCACAAACAACCATATCCTCCAAGAAAGAAGAAACCCAGCTTCCTGCACAATCTTCTCAAAGTCTTGCTACTTATGATAACGTGGAGCTGATGAGCCAAAAGGTTAAGCATTTCTGTATTTGTGAAACCTGTTGTACAAGATTCAGGATCTTATTTCCCCCTGGAAGTGGCCCTAATATATCACAGGATAATACTCACCATTGCAGAGGCCCTTTACAGATCCACTGGTATTAGAGCCGAGGCCGTTGGATACTTTGCAACTGAAGGAATGGTCTCCAACATCTTTGAGCTTCAGCTTCCAAACTTGACTCTTCTGGCTTGTCAGCTCTTTGTTATCCTGGAGCCAGACAAACTTGAGATCCTTGACCTGCGGGGTGACATATCATTAAAGGACACATTAGAGGATTATCATGAGAATTCAAATTATTAAAGTAAACCAATATGGGTTTTTATTCCCATTTTTATTTGCAAGATGCTCCACATGACTGTCACTGCTCCGTTTGCGCTCACCTTACCAACGTCGCAAGTCAGTTTGACCTCGGCTGTGAGACAGTCAAACTTCAATGTAGGCTTCGGGGCGCGATCTGAGTCGAGAAGAGTAGATCCATCATGATTCGAAGTGTTGCTTTTTATGCAGTGTGAATATAGAGGGATGATCAGAAAGATATAATATGTTGAAACTTACCAAATACACATAAACGCACGCTCTTTATATTTTGTACTCCCACTCCTTCCGCACTGAAAACCGTTGGGGTGTATACCCCCTCATTGGCTTTTGTCACATTCCTCAGATTCAGGGATCCATTTGAAAAAATATCATCTTTGCTCCCTGTGACAAACTTGTACCCCTTCCCGTTACCGATGGTTTTTCGATCCACGATGGTGTCAGAACCGTGCTTCCACTTCACTCTATCTGTGTCTTTCAGTGGGTGTCCCACAGGCACCGTGAAGGCCTCTCCTCTTGCGGCGGGACTGTCGCAATCGGTCCGAGACTCTTTGGAGGAGAGAGACAGAAATACAACGGAGAATGAGACGGGGCTGTATGAACGCCCCCATAACTGTTTTTGCAAATGTCAAAGCTTCATTTGTGGCCTACAGCTGCTGCAGTGTCCCTTACACCTCAAACACATGAGAGAAAAACACACACAGAGGCAGCCAGAGGAACATAACTCAAATGGTACAGTCTCTGGGGAACATGAAAGTCACCATCAACAGCTACAGCACATATTTTACGGTTCAGTGTTTGAGGAACAAAAGAGAAAGAGCTTATATTAAGTGAAGAGTTAGAAAATATACATTTTTACTGTAAAATATCAGTTTCAAAATCAGGTTTAATGATTGAGTGACTTGAAGGAGTCTTTCTTTCCCACTCCTCGCCCTGAACGTCTGTCTATGTAACTCTGCTGAGTGGGTAGATCAGTTAAAAAGAAAATTAAAAATAATTCTTAGCAGAGTTTGGTGGTTTTGTTACAGCAGGTCATATTCCCCGTTCAGTTGTGTTTCAGTTCAGTTCAGGTACTCAGCAGTTGGACATTGATAGAATTTGCCTTTTTAAAACATCTGCACAAAATTCACGTCAATCCGTCAAATAGCTGTTGGTGATGGTGTCGGCCGTCATCTGTTCTCGGCAGAATGGTTGATTTACAGTTACAGAGAGTTAAGTTGTATTTTCCGTGACATTAACTCACAGGATGTACGTATGTCGTACAAAAAACTTGAGTCCGCCAGGTCAAAATGAAACAATATAACAAAAGACATGAACCTTAGTTCGGACCTTAGTGTGACATTTTCACACTACAAGTGTGAAAACACCCTGAATGGGAAGTTAAAATATGCCTAAAATTACTTAAAAAAAAGAAAAAAAAAGCTGATATCTAAAATAAAAAGAATGAAAAAGTTGCATCATTCACTTGTGATAATGATCTTAAAAAAACAATAAACTTCCAGCACTCGCTCACATTTCTTTAAGATACTCTTTGCTTTTTAAATTCCGGATTCATGAAATGAAGTCTGTAAGAACCGCAGAACAGGCGACAATAACAGGAAACAACAGACAAGGGGGGGAAAGCCAACATTTTCACACCTTGATTCTGACCCTCTTCACAAAACTGGCTCAGTTAAACACCCAGACCTGAGGCGTCTCAACACTAAAACTGCATCTTGAGAGTTATGTTCAACAATGTGTTCGGTCGAGCACAAAATGTATTTCTTTAATGCATGAATAAAGATTAAATATTGTCTGGAGAGCTTGAAAACGTAAAAAGATTTCAATGATTTCATTATTTTGTTTATATCGTCCATCGTCACGAGACACGTCTATAACCTCAGTTTCAAGTGATAAAAGATTTAACACTTTAAAATATATAAGAACTTTTGGCTTTTTTTCACGTTTTCCACGCTCCATCCTTAACGTGGATTTGTCTGTATTCACGTTTTAATTCCTTTTGATTCCATTGCTAAAATCGTTGCGTCACCGTGACCAATCCCACCACAGCAGAAACGAGACTCGCGGCGCTAAGGGCCATTTCTTTCTGTCTGAGTCGGGTTTCGAACTCGCATTCGCCTGCGCAACATGTGACAACTATAGGCACGCAAATATAGATGAATAGAAGTTGAATATACAACAAATCAGAGCATCACACAAATGAAATAGAGCGGCTTCATCGTATTTTATATTTAAATGTCATAACTCATTATTTCACCAGGAATAAAGAATATATATTTAGAAAAACCTCAACCCTGACATTGACCCTGAGCTGCTCCCTTTGTGGAGCTGCATTAAAGTCTTTGAAGTGTTTTTTTGTGGCCAATTTTCCTACAACTTACAAACTACATGTTTTGAACCTGTGAGGAAAAAACGAATCGGAGGATGTTAAACATGATTGGATATGATGTTATACATAATTAACAGAACAAATCTGGGGTTGAAAACACTTAATGTAAAGTAAAGAGTACAGCGGTATATTAAAATCAAATATTCTTTGTTTGCTTCAGAAAATATCACAAAAAATAAAAGTTAAAAAGTAGCAGTCCGTTTGAAATATTCAGCGAAAGGAGAACATGATCTGATCTATCGATCTGTTCCACACTAAAACTACAAAAAAAGTTCAGTACCTGTGGAGGAGATGACGGAGCAGCAGAGCAGCAGCAGCAGAGTGATTCCAGAGAAAGCAGCCATCTTCATCGTCTTCATGTGAACTTCATGTTTGGCTGAAAAGAAGAACAGCCCCGTTGCATTATCAAGGTTATTTCCTGTCAGAGCGCGCTTTGATCATATTCATGCGTGTACGTGTGCATGCTTATGGTTTCTAAAGGAAGTGATCCAAGAGGCCCTACCTGCTTTCATCGTTACAGCATGAAACAATGCTAGTCTACGTGTACTGCTTCAGGGACTAAAAATATAATCTGTGACCTCAATTTAAAGATCATCACAACATTATCCAAAATAATTACACTTTAGATCATTTAGATCTCAAAGAATAAAAAAATCCCACTGCTTTCTTAATTTCAACTCTTTTAATTTGGGGTCACTAAATTTATAACAAGGTTTCAAACAATTGGTTGATGTAATCTTTTCCATTTGCTCTACACTTGCTGCCCGCGTTCACACACAAAGGGAAATTCAAATAGTATTTTTAACAAGTTTCCTCTTATAGTCACAAAATGTCAAACAGCAAAGTCATGAGCTAACGAGTTATAAAAAACATTCTTTAAATCGGTGTTTCATAAGGTAAATAAAGATGTTTTTGATATTTTTCTCTGAAGTTTAAAATGTGTCTTCTATCTGAAAAGAAAGATTTCTTATTCTTGTGGTGTAATCTGACAAGTAAGGTCATGCGATGGTCATTACAAATAAATGGATTTGCTGTTTATTTTGCTTGAATGAAAAGTTTTACTGACAACGGTATCCCCAAGGGGAAACGCTTTAACTGAAATGTTACGGCCATTGTGATCAACTTTTGTCTCCCAGCAGCCAGAAGTTGAGAAAATGCACTTTTACGTAGAAGAATAAACATCTCACCTCGGAAGCTTGGACCTCACCCTCTCTCTCTGACTGCACTACACAAATAAGTGGTAGGTGACGTTGTGTGTTGCTGTTGTTCCACTCGACGAATGCAGGGGAAATGTGGAAACATGTAGCTTTGATTAACAGTGTGTGGTTTCCCATCATATCTGAGCCAATATGAACTCTTTTAACTCCTTCCTAACCGTTTTTACTCATGGGCCGATGGAAAATTCCGTCTTGATACGTCAGCTAATATTCTTACTATTGGATCAGATATGAAGGGAATCCAACAAATAGAAATTAGTAAATTTAGTAAAAGGCATATTATCTCTTTGCGTGAGAGTATTTAAGTATTTTTACCCTTTCACTTAAAATTAAAAAAAAAAGGCTGGGTAGTTTCCATTTCCTAAAGCAGCTGGGCAGTGTGGTTGACAGGAAGTATTAGTTTGAATAAGAATAAATAGCAAGTTGGTTGGGGTCTATTTTCAGCATTGGATGAACACACGTTTAGCTCTATAAGCTGTTTTCGTGGTTAAGTGTGTCAAAACCGATTTGTGCAGCAGATCTCGAAGTGAGAGTGGACAGGGTTGTGGCTGCAGCCGCATCATGAGGAACTGTTTTCTGGATTTAAGCGAGCAGAACGTTTGTATGTCGCACACAAGCAAATTCAAGAGAGAAGACATA